>NC_056037.1:7673206-8316417 GCF_004379255.2 Salvia splendens
TCTTCCCAGCAGGGAGAGCGTCAATAGTCAGGATTACTCCATCATATTGCGGCTCGTCATCGTCTTCGGGATCCGGCTGCCTTTTCGGATCCTGAGGAGCGCAGTTCGCACCTCTCTGCTTCTTATTCTTCTTTGACTGCTTGCTTTGGTATTTTTTCAATGTCCCTGCCCTCACAAGAACATCGATACCTGCAGCCAAGTTTCTGCACTCCTCGGTATCGTGACCGTGGTCTTGATGGTAGGAGCAGTAGTTATCCTGGGGTCGGCGCGCGGCTGATTTCGTCATCCGCTTTGGCTTTTCGAACAGGTCAGAGTGCAGTTCGAAAATTTCCGCTCTCGGCTTGTTCAGCGGTACGAACTGAGCGGGCGGCTTCTCGGGATTGAGACGGGGTCCCAATCTGTCTTGCACCGGAGTCCTTTGAATCCTTTCAAAAGGAGTTCGGCGAGGATGTCCCTGATCGCCAAAAGGAGTTCGGCGAGGATGTCCCTGATCGCTATGATCGGGCTTCCTCCTGTCTCCTCGGGATGAGCTGTCTAAAGACCGTTTGCGACGGTCAGCCTCATCGGCACGGGAGAACTGGTCCGCAATGTCCCACATCTCTTGAGCTGTTTGCGGACTGCATTCCACGAGCTTTCTGTAGAGAGCTCCGGGCAGGATTCCATTTTGGAATGCCGAAATGACAAGTAGATCGTTGAGATCATCTACTTGTAGGCATTCCTTGTGGAATCTCGTCATGAAGTCGCTGATCCTTTCGTCGCGACCTTGACGTATAGAAAGCAGCTGAGCCGAAGTGATCCGGGCTTCCGCTTTCTGAAAGAACCTCCTGTGGAAAGCATCCATTAGATCTCGGTAAGATCTAATGCTGCCTTGGGGGAGGCTATCGAACCACCTTCTCGCGTTCCCGATGAGCAGCTCGGGAAACAGCTTGCACATGTGGACCTCGTTGAGACCCTGGTTCGCCGTGTTATATTGATAGCGTCCCAAGAAATCATGAGGATCCACGAGTCCGTCATAGGTTATCGACGGAGTTCGGTAGTTCTGTGGTAGGGGAGTTCGGGTAATATCGTCCGAGAACGGAGTCCTCAATGCTCCGTACATGGCGAACCCGACATTTCTTCGGTATGGAGGAGATGGAGTTCTCCTGTGATTCCGGTACCGAGGATTCTTTCTCCTGGAAGACATGACACTACTGCGGTAGTGACTATCTCGTATGGAGGGAGAGGGGGAATCCGCCGTTTTCGTCTCCGGCTGCTTTTGGCTTTTTTGCAGGAAGGTTAAGAATTCCTCCTGCTTTTCAGCCAAAAACTGCTTGACAGCCTCATTCAAATCGGGCTGCTGGGAAGACTCAGTGGGACGATTTTTGGAGCGGCTTGTTCCTTCGCCATGAGAACTGGTGGTGGATTTATCCCTAGGCTGTTTTCCAGACCTATGGGATGGATTGGCTCCCTCCTGGTTCTCACGGGCAGGAATACGGGTACTCTGAGATCTGGTATGCATTTTTTGGGTGGAAAAAATGGATCAAAAATTCGCTTTATCACAAATTTTGTTCTCTGCTTCCCACAGACGGCGCCAGTGATGGATCCGCGAATTTCTGATGTTAGTAAATGCCGGTAGAGAAAAAAGACTACGACACAAAGAATTTACGTGGTTCGATTTACTGAAGTAAATCTACGTCCACGGGAAGAAGGGAGGGCAAGATTGTATTGCTTGATCTGGGATTACAGCTTACAACACAGACTTGCTATATGGTATTTTATCTCTAGAGAGCTTAACCTTTTTCTATCTGATCTAAGTTCTATTTATACATTGAACTGAGATCGTGGCTTGCATCACCACTAAGTCGTGGATGTCGTGTAGGTCATGGCCTAAGATCGTGGATGTAGCGTAGGTCATGGCCTACGATCGTGGCCTGAGTTGACACCACGTGGTAGTGGGTGTGTTGGAAGTTGTGGAAATCCTGTATGGGTCCACTAACTCCTTGTTCGGTCGAATACTGAGACCGAACTGCTTTGGTTGCCGATCTGAGAGTAGAGCTTGATGCCGACCTGAGAGCAGAGCTTGATTGGTTGGCTTTTACCGAGCTGTAGGCTGAGGCCGAACTCTTTGTTCGGTCGAATACTGAGACCGAACTGCTTTGGTAGCCGATCTGAGAGCTTGATGCCGACCTGAGAGCAGAGCTTGATTGGTTGGCTTTTACCGAGCTGTAGGCTGAGGCCGAACTCTTTGGTAATGCCGAACTCATACTCTTCCTTGGGCTTTGGGCTGATGGGCCGTCATTGCTGTTGGGCTTGTTTAGTACGCACCCCATCACAAACCTTGTGTAACCCTGGATATATTGTCTAGATTTATTATGTCAAAAAAAATTATCTTAAAATATAAAAACTAGTATCAGCAAAATTTTAGGTGTCCGGTGTCCAATATATACATACGTACATATATACACAATTCTATGATGGTAATAATATAGGTTGAAAAGCTTTCTTTTAAAAATAGCGACATGTAAATTACTGATGAAAATTTACACTGGCAGTAGAAATTACCACAGAGTTTTCATTGATAAATTTGTTAGTTTTCATTACCGCAGAATGAGAATGGAACCATTTACTATAAATATAGAGTTAAACTTTCGTAGCTCGAACATTCTTAAAAATTTACATTAGTTAAATACCCTCTCCGTTTCATGTTAATTGAGTCATTTTTCTATTTTGGGAAGTTTTAATACTCCTATAATTGAGTCATTTTTATTTTTTGGCAAAAAGTAATCATCTCTCTTATTTTATTTTTTCTTAGTCATCACTATCAACTTAGCATACTATTTTTAATCTTCGTATCAAAATAAATAACTCAATTAACAATAAACGAATGGAGTATTCCTGAGAGTTTAATTTTCATAGTTTGAATAGTCTTAAGCAAAAGACTACTTTAATTCTTCTACAATTGGGTAATAAACCTATCTACCTGACGGCAATTTATGTGTGTAGCTGTTACCCTAATATAAGGACACTGCCCGCTGATTGCCTATTTAAACCTATAAGTTAGAAATCCTAATTAAATCATAACAAAAGTTAACAATGCGACCCTACGTCAAAACAAAAATTGCAGTAACATGTACTCATCCCACTTTCTTCCAAAAATAGTCCAATTCCTATAAATTAACATAATACTCCCTCCCTCGTATTTATGTTAATTGAGTTATTTTATTATTTTAAAAAATTTCAAGATAATTGAATCATTTTTAATTTTGATTAAAAATAATTCTCTATGTCAAAATGAAACAGTCATATACCTTTTTGAAAGGTTCCAATTAAGTTGAGTAATTTCTTTTTAACAAAAAAATAAAAAATTCAATTACTCTAAATTTCGGTTTTTAGATTACGTTATTTAATATACCAGAGTTTATATTTATTGAAATATTATTTGAGAGGACAGTTGGTAGAATGTATGAGAAGATTTAAGAGATGTTCTGATGTGGTAAGAAAATTTTTATTTTTCAAACTTCTTATATTTTAAATATCTAAATTTTTCTTTCTAAAAATCTAGATATTTTAAAATAATATCTATATTCTAGATAATTCCATCTTCTAGTTAATTCTACTCATGTATCTAGATATTTTAATACCCAATTCTAGACAATTCTACATAATACTTTATGAAGATATTTGTATCATATCTAAATAATTTCATTACAAAAATTAAGTTTATTTATTTATATTCCAACAATCTCACCGGATCAAATCCCCCTTTTTCAAGTAATTAAAGTTCAAATAAAAAATGATATTTTGGCAAAATTCTCAGACAGAAAAAGATGTTATCTCGATATTTCAAAGAAGAAGAGAGAATGTATAGACTTAAATACTTTTTATGTGCTTAGGAGTATTTTACTCCAAAAAGTTGAAAATAATGAAAAAATAATTCAAATAATATTAAATCAAAATTTATGAACTTTAGAATATATTTTCAAATATCTCTGACCAAAATTAATACTACTATCTTGACAAAATTGTCAGACCCAAAAAATATTCTTCCTCCATTTTATATTATTTTTTTGACATGAAAAAGGTGGATATAGAGGAGTAAAATTGAGGTTATTAAATAAAAGAAAAAGAAGATGGTCAAATTGTATTGTCAGAGCCGACAAACTTTAACTAAGAATGATAAAGCAAATGACTTTATTTAGATGTTGTAAGAAAAAGAAGGCTAAAGTTGCATCTGAAAAAGCCCTCAAATATGCATGCTTTGAATATTACTGGAGAAGATAGCCATCGAATCCGGGTGCCCTCCGCAATCCGCATGCATAACACTACATTATTATTTCTCCTTTTCTTATTATATTTTTTTTGGTATTTGCATTCAAATCGATTTTTTTACATAATTCATAACTCACAATATTCACATTTCCATAATGTATTCTTGGAATTGATTTTTTCTTAACCGAGAGAGAATATTATTTTCTTCGTCTTATAATAGATGACATATATGAGTAATGACACAAGATTTATACATGACATATATAATGACACAAGATTTTAAGTGATATTGATTTGTGTGTTAAGTAGAGAGTGAAAATAGGAATATATTTATATTAATGTGAAAGAGAACTTTTCTTATTGGGTAACATGAACCCGACACGAAATTTTCGTGTTCTTAACGGGTCGACCCGATAAGGACACGAACCCAATAAGCTCTGACCCAAATCTATTAATTTCGTGCGGATTCGTGTCGGGTTATCGTGTCGTGCAAAAAATTGTCAGCCCTACATAAATCCCTCCGATAAATATGAAGATCGAATGGACATATAGAATACACCATCCGTCTCATAGAAATAGGCCATATTTCCCCTTTCAGCCGTCCAATATAAATAGTCTATATCCATTTATAAAAACCTTTTTCCTCTTCTTTTTCATTTATCATTTATGGGCCCTACAATCCACTATACAATTTTAAGTACATTCTCTCTTACTTATCAATTATACATTAAAATCCGTGTCGATTTCAAATGGTCTATTTCTATGGAGCGGAGGGAGTATAATTAATGGTTTCATAAATCTTCTTAATTAGTTATCATGAATTGATTCACCTAACCAGACAAGGATGGCATGGTGGTATCATTGTCGGCAAATAAAATGATGAGATTTGATTACTAAGAAAAGCTCGAGATTGAAAGAGGAGCGTCGTAGATTAAATGCTTGTATTGCAAAATTAAATCTTTAGGGCTCATTATTAAAAATATATTTAAAATTAACAAACAACGTCAATTTTGTAATAAATTAAACATACATTATAAATTTATAGTAATCCTCAAAAGTGATCATAACATGGTATGTAATCATAATTAAAGTTATGTAGTACTAGTATTTAAAGAATATTCTTATCGAAAATAGAATTATAGAACGGGTCGTTTCCTAGATTTTATGCATGGCAAAGGAATGCTATGATTTATTTATTACTTTTCTCCAACTTCTATAAATTCCCTGTCACAGGTGGTCTAATTCCCACCATTCACAATTCACAAAAAGAAATTGCATAGCTTCAAAAAATGAGGAGTTGGGGAATTAGAAGGGAGAGTGAGATGCGCTATATATGCCTGGCTCCCTGTATGCCACGCGCCGACGTTGATCCCGCCGAGGATCGCCGGAGGTGGGCGGCGTACGAGGAGCCAAGCATGCTGTGGAACCGCCGTCGACACTCTCTCCGCCTTCTTCCCCTCCGCCTTCATATGTAAAAATTGGTTAAGTATATTTTCTTCTTGTTTGTGTTATATTATACATCAATATAATAGTCATAATTTAAATTGTAGTGCGCTAAATATTCATATTTATTTCATTCCATTTTGAAGTACTTTTCAGTTGCAGGTAAGTGGACATGGAAATATTGAGTCGGGTATTACTTATTAGTAAGCATTGTAGCTAAAGATTATGTGACCACCCTCGAAAAATAAAAATGTCTCCTATATAGTTGTATTTCGGCTTTAGATTTTAAATACCTTGCCTATAAATAATCTTATATCATGAGTTTATCGTGGCATCATCTTACAGTAGTTATGTGCGTTGTAACATTGTCACCATCTCTAATGTATAGTTTATGAATTTTTATTTGATTTGTAAAATTAATAAATAGTATTATTAATTACAATAAATTTTAAGTTATTATATTCGTTTTTGTTTTATAGGTTGGGCTTGATTCTTATAAAGTAGTAATGTTTTGAAGCCCAAGTCGTGTGATCTCAGCTCGTCACCCTTGAACCGAGTATTGGGCCTAAAAAGTACTCCATTTATATTAAAGCCCATTTTATGTTGTGGATCTCGTCTTCTATAATATGGTATTTCTTGGACGAATGTGGAATATTGATCACCTAAGATGATGAAAAACGATGGCTCCATGTCGGTTGAATTAATTAAGCTATCATAATGTTATAGAAAATATTTGTAAAATTTCTATAGGAAATCGATAGTACTCTTTAATACTCAACTATTTTCATTTTAATCTATTCCTTAAAATTATCAACTTTTAATCTCGAAACTTTTCTTTCTGGAATGAGGTGAGGCTCATTCTCCATTAAATTTAGAAATTTACGAGTGAGAGCATTTACATATAATTAAATGAATTAATTAATGGGAAGTTTATTGTATCACCCTTCGCAGTCAACATCAAATCTACTTGATTGAGATGGTATAAAGAGATTCATGGTTTTCCAAATCAACAAAAGGTTTAGAGAGTGGAAGCCTATTTTGTAGATCTGCAAATAAATTTTAATATGGGAAAGAGTGACATCTTAGCATGTTATATGCTAAAGATAAGAAGAAATACAAATAAAATGGAAGTTGTAGACAGAAATCAAGGACTAATGCCGGCCTCCATCGTGCAACTGCAGCTAACACCAAATCCTTGTTCACTGTTGCCAACTTCTCTCTATACAAAATCAACATTTAATGATGTTCCCCAAAGTGACAACCTTGATTTGATCTGAAAAAAGTAACACTTAATTACATATAAACACATAAATTTGGTCGAGATTTTTCACAGTTTTTATGACTTTGGTTGCCTGGAAAAGAAAAGGCTTAAATCAAACTGCACTCAAAGTGATGAGCACGAGATCTCGAATCGGTGTCACTAAAATTATGGTTAAAATATATAAAAAAAAATTGAATTTTAATTCATGCAATTGGGCCAATAATCAATCCACCACAGAATTCTAGGATTGATCTACATTCATATTTTATCTTATTTTCACATGCGAAGGTTAATGTATTTTTCTCCCTCATGGTGTATTTAGATTTCATACTACTCCTATTACTTTTGTTAATTCTCGGTGATTTATTATTTGAACTGGGAATTAAGTTTACGAGACAAGATTGCTAGCAAATTGGTTTAGTTTTTCTATTTTATCGAATGTTGCATTAATTGCATATTGTAACTTTCATATCAACTTGTAGTTTCGATATATTGCTAACTAAAGATACCGTTAGTGTCATTTTTACTAGTGATAATTACGATATCGAAAATTATAAGATAATAGTAAAATATGTTACTTATATTCACCATTAAGAGTGTGCAACATTGGTATGCCACGGTATTTTATGATGAACTGAATTTAAAGTTCCATAGTCTCAAGAAATTATGCATTCAATTTGATAAATCATTAATATCTATAAAGTTATATACCTTAGTGTTTTGATGACTTGTGAATTATCCTCTAGCCGTCCGTTTTTTCTTGACTTTTAAGTTGATTCAAATGCATTAACAAATCATACAAAGTTAACGTGGGTATTATCTATATAGGTGCCTAGCAAATCATACTATATTCTATAAATTTACTTATTTAATAAAAAATATATAGGAAAAGTCCTTCCCAAGTTGATAATTTGAGAGCCGTACTATATTCTATAAATTTACTTATTTAATAAAAAAATCTATAGAAAAAGTCCTTCCCAAGTTGATAATTTGAGAGCCGTTAACTTGGGCATATGAATATGAGAGAACGAAAAAGCTCAGCTCAATTAATTAGATATTTTTTCAACTAATACTCCAAGTTCAAAGCACTATACATAAAAGTAAATGAAAAATCTTTATTAGTCTTCTTGAAAAAAAAGTTAATATAATAGAGTCTCTAGATTATTGAACAACAAATATTTAGTTCAAATATAACTACATACTGACAACATTAATATATTAATAGCAAGTGGTTTAATTGATAATTATTTTAAAATAAGAACATTCTCATATATCAATTGGTAACACAAAACATATCAATTGCTTCAATTGATATATTTTGTATCATCAACTAATATTAATTGATAACTAATACTCCATCCGTTTCTAAAGAATATACACTTTGGATTCGATACGGTTTTAATGCAAAATTGGTAAAGTAAGAGAGAAGTAGAGAGAAAAAGTAATTAAAGTAGAGAAAAGAGTTTCTAAAATTAAAAAGTGCATATATTCTTGCGTGACAGACTAAAATTGAAATAGTGCACATTCTTGTGGGACGGATGAAGTATGATTTGTGCCACCAATTAATATATTTTGTGCTTTTAATCGATAAATTTTCATGATTCTCAATCGAACCATTGCTAATAAGATGAATATATGCATGATTTAATAAACGCATCAAACAATTTTAGAAAAGCTTTCGTATATTTTAAATCTGAGTAATTTACCTTTGTTATGTAGTATACATGCTATGCTAAGTTAATTATACAGAAAATTTGTTGGTTTCTAGGATTACAAAGATAACTACCGGGCGTAATACAACCCAAAAGAAAGGAAAGGAAGAACTGAACTTAAAAATACAACGTATAATCGAAACTACTAAACCAGTGTGATTAGCCGAGTCGAGGAGGCCTCTTCCCGCAAGACGAGATACGCCCCGGTAGTGCTCTTCGGTTTGGCGTGTCGTCCCCAAAGGTAAAACGGCTACGTCTCTATTGATGCAGCACCGCAATCAACAGAGCTCCGGCGAACTGGATGGAGGAGAGGGCAGAGCTTCGACAGAAAAAACTATGCAGGGAGAGGGAGAGAGCTTATGATGCAGAATGCTTTTTTGAATTGTGTAGTGATGCATGGAATGGCTGGCCTATTTATAGGCTCAGTCCACTGCAGGGGGTCAACAGCCATGATGGCTGTCATCATGGCAATTCGTAACCGACGTCGGTTACAGACGTGTGGCAGGAGTGTGCCATCCGTGTGTGGAGCGTGTGGATTTCTCACGTGGCAACCGTGACTGTGCCTCGCTTGACGACGTGTCAAGCCACTTGGATTGCTGACTCGGCGGTGGTCCAAAAAGAATAGTTTGGGCCAAGCACCAAGCCCAAAGAGCACCCAAAGACCAATTGCCAAGATCCAAGATCCAAGTCCAAGTCCAAGTCCAAGATCGAGATCGGGCTCGGGATCGGGCTCGGGCCCGGGCCCGAGGCCCGAGGCCCGCGGCCCGCGCCCGCGACCACGAGCACGAGCACGAGCACGAGCACGTGCACGGGCACGGGCTCGGGCTCGGGCGGGCGGGCGGCGGCAGCGCGCGCGTGTGCGCGCGTGTGGGCTCTTTCACCCATCTTGGTCCACTATAATTATTAAGTAACATAAAGTCACTTAATTTATACACATTAAAGATGTGTTAATCCTCCAATGTGGGATAATTAACACTAGTTAATTATTCCCTAAGCTCCATCTCCAAGCTTTAATTAAAAGCTAATTATGCCCAACTTTAATCCACTATTTCTCACTCACCGGAAATCGGATTTGAGAAAGTGAATATACTACATTTACCTACGTAAAATGTAGATCGACGCTATGTCATTTAATTTCACAAAATTAAATGTCTCGTCACATTTATTATTTGGTCAAAATCCATTGACCGGGCATATTTAATCCATGATTTTTTACAATCCCCCACATGAGTGGAAATAGCCGAATGCATATGCATGCAGACACAAGCTCAACCCTCGCGAGGTATATAAGCATAAGGATAGGTAGTTGTTGACTTTGAACCCTCCATAGTCGACACCATCGGATACACAGGCGGCTTAGTAGCGCGATGCTTTGAACTAATCCCCCCACGGCGTGCACCGAGACAATGGTGTTAACACTTAAACACCTCAACCTCATCCGTTCTCACGTTTTGTGTCCATTGCGGTCTTGGACACCACTTTGGATTCATAAGTGCGTTTTTTATGAAGCGACCACACTTCGCACTTACGTAGGTGATTCTTAGTCAAGTACATTGCCATACTTGGTCTCTTTGAGAATTCCATCTCTTTGAGATCCTTAAGAACCATTAAAAGTCATAGACTTAGCCTTTACCACGAGGCAAGTTCTCCAACACTCTATTGCTCTCTAGGGAATAGATATAGTTTGAGTGTTTTTCCATGAACTCTCATAGCTTAGTTGTCCCTTTGAACCAAGTTCTTGGGATCTCCAGTCATCATGGTTGGGTTACCACTATGACAATTCTTTAGTTTGTGGATTTCAAACCCATTCCCTCTAGCAACTTATTCATTTGATCACGGTTTAACCCTTTGGTTAGCGGATCCGCTAGATTATCTATTGACTTCACATAGTCAATTGTAATCACCCCTGTTGTGATCAAATGTCTCACGGTGTTATGTCGTCGACGTATATGTCGAGACTTACCGTTATAGAAACCATTGTTTGCCCTTCCAATAGCCGCTTGGCTATCGCAGTGAATCAGCACTGGTGGCACTGGCTTAGACCAACATGGAATGTCTTCAAGGAAGTTCTTAAGCCACTCGGCTTCCTCACCAGCCTTATCCAAGGCAATGAACTCCGATTCCATTGTTGATCGGGCTATACAGGTCTGTTTTGTGGATTTCCACGATACAGCACCACCCCCAATAGTAAAGACATATCCACTTGTTGAAAGTGAGTCTCTATTATCGGATATCCAATTGGCATCACAGTACCCTTCAAGCACCGGGGGGTATCTCGAGAAGTGTAGCCCAAGATTTTGAGTGTGTTTTAAATATCTCAAAACCCTCACAAGAGCTCTCCAATGCTCTTTGCTTGGATTGCTCGTGTAACGACTTAACTTGTTCACGGCACAAGCAATGTCAGGTCGAGTGCAATTAGTCAAGTACATAATGCACCCGATGACCCGTGCATACTCTTCTTGTGCAACGGGCTCGCCTTTGTTTTTGCTCAAGTGAACGTCGAGTTCAATTGGAGTCTTAACCGGCGCGCCATCATAGGCTTTGAATTTATTCAATATCTTCTCAACATAATGTGATTGTGTTAAGATGATTCCATCATTCGTTCTTAGAATCTTCATTCCAAGAATTACATCGGCTAGACCCATGTCTTTCATGTCAAAGTTTCTCTTTAACATGGCCTTTGTATCGTTAATTACTTGAGTGTTGCTACCCAAGATTAACATATCATCAACGTAGAGACACACTATAACATGACCGTTATTAGTGCTCTTGATGTAGACACATTTGTCGCACTCGTTGATTTTAAACCCATTTGATAACATCACATTATCAAACTTCAAGTGCCATTGCAATGGCGCTTGTTTCAATCCATATAGGGATTTCACGAGCTTGCATACCTTTTTCTCTTGTCCAGGTACTACAAACCCTTCGGGTTGTTCCATGTAGATTTCGTCTTCTAGTTCACCATTCAGAAACGCGGTCTTTACATCCATTTGATGAATCTCGAGATTGTGCAATGCAGCAATAGCGAGAAGCACCCGGATAGATGTAATCCTTGTTACAGGTGAATAGGTATCGAAGAAGTCATGTCCTTCTTTTTGTTTAAAACCCTTTACTACTAATCGGGCTTTATACTTATCAACTGTTCCATCGGCCTTAAACTTTCTTTTAAGAACCCATTTGCATCCTAAAGGTTTAGCACCTTCGGGCAAATCAACCAACACCCATGTGTGGTTTAGCAAAATTGAATCAATTTCGCTTTGAACAGCTTCTCTCCAATGCAGCCCGTCTGGGCCAGCAAAGGCTACTTTTATCGATGTTGGTTCTTCATCCAACATGAAAGCAATGTAGTCAGGACCAAAAGTTTTTGGTGTTCTGACTCTATTACCACGTCTTAGTACTGTATCTTTTGGATCGGGCCTTGCACGCTTGCGCGATTCAGGTTCCGCATCTGTTGATTTAGAACTAGTGGCTTCTTCTTCCACTTGTTTAGAACTAGTGGCTTCTTCAATTCTTGTCTCAGAATTGGTTGATACTTTTTCCTTATCTTTGCAAGGAAAGATATTTTCGAGAAATACAGCATTCCTCGACTCAATTGTTGTTCCTACTGTGATAGTCGATATTTCAGACTTGTGAACAACAAATCGATATGCACTACTGTTAAGTGCATATCCAATGAAGATGCAATCAACCGTCTTAGGTCCGATTGTAACTTCTTTGGGCGGAGGAACCATCACCTTCGCCAAACACCCCCACACTTTGAGGTATTTGTAGGATGGCTTCCTTCCCTTCCACAACTCATAAGGAGTAACATCTTTTCCTTTGAGAGGGATTTTATTCAAGATATAGTTTGCTGTCAAAACAGCTTCCCCCCACATGTTATGTGGTAATCCTGAACTGAGTAGCAGTGCATTCATCATCTCTTTTAGAGTTCGATTCTTGCGTTCTGCAACACCATTAGATTGTGGTGAATATGGAGCAGTTGTTTGATGAATTATACCACTTGCGTTGCATAACTCCTCAAACGGGGCTACATATTCGCCTCCTCTATCGCTTCGAATCATTTTGATTTTACAACCAAGTTGATTCTCAACTTCGTTCTTATAATTTTTGAACGCCTCTATTGCTTCATCTTTGCTTCTTAAAAGATAAATGTAGCAATATCTTGTGCAATCATCTATGAAAGTGATAAAGTACTTTTTACCACCTCTAGTTTGCAACATCTTTAAATCACATACATCCGTGTGAATTAATTCAAGGGGTTTTGTGCTTCGTTCAACCGAGTGAAACGGCAACTTAGTCATTTTTGCTTCAAGACAAATTTCACATTTATCTTGGATATCCAATTCATTAGCCTTTAGTAAATCTAAATTTACTAATCTTTTAATGGCTTTTGAATTTACATGTCCCAATCTACAATGCCACAAATTTGAAGACTCAATCAAATAAGAGGAAGTAGATGCTTTATTCTTATTGGCCAATGGCTTCGCAACACTTCGAGTTGCTACACTAAGCTTGAAAAGCCCATCGGTTACATAACCTTTTCCGATGGATTTTCCAAACTTATACAAGACAAACCTATCGGACTCAAATACAAGTTTAAACCCTTTATTAACTAGTATTGATCCTGACACTAGGTTCTTGCGGATGTCCGGGACATGCAGCACATCCTTCAAAGTGATAGTTAGGCCAGACGTCATCATGAGAATCACGTTGCCAACGCCGAGGACTTCGGACGATGCTTGATTCCCCATGTTGATCTTCCTCCCTTCAACAGCAGTGTAGGAGGCAAACTTGCTCCTGTCGGAGCAAACATGAGCAGTAGCGCCGGTGTCGATGTACCAGCCTCCCTTGTTATCAACAAGGTTAACCTCTTCAGTGACCACTGCAATGAGGTCGTTCTCATCCCAGTCCTTGAACTCCTTCTCAACGACGTGGGCTGCCGGCTTCTTCTTCTTGCTGCGGCAGTCTTTGGCAAAGTGGCCCGGTTTGCCACATTTGTAGCAGTCGCCTTCAAACTTCTTTGAAGGCTGCTTTCCCTTCCCTTTGTCGTTTGGACGGTTTGGGCGAGGGCGTTTGTTGGAGGGACCGCCCCGCTCCAACAGGTTGGCTTTGGCTTCATTTGGGGTGAAGCCCTTAGCCTTTTGATCACTTTTGCGCACGTCGGCCTCAATGCGCAACTTCACGATCAAGTCTTCAAGGGTCATCTGCTTTCGCTTGTGCTTGAGATAACTCTTGAAGTCCTTCCAACTTGGAGGGAGCTTGTCAATGATCGTGCACCTTAGGAACTTATCGGGCAAGGTCATCCCTTCAGCCACTAAGGAGTGGATGATCATTTGGAGCTCTTGGACTTGCTCCATGATGGGTCGAGAGTCGACCATCTTGTAGTCCATAAACTTGGATGCTACAACCTGTTCAGTCCCTGCAGCATTGTCTATGCTATATTTCTTCTCTAGGCTTTCCCACATTTGTTTAGATGTGGTTACATTGGAGTATACATTATAGAGGCTATCATCTAATGCACTTAAAATAAAGTTTTTACATAGATAATCCCCTTTTCTCCAAGCTTCATAGTCCGCCATGACTTCGAGCCTAGTCTCTTGGTCGCTTGGCGCGGGCGGCTCGTTCTCCGTGAGGAAGTTGGCGACGCCCAATGTTGTCAAGTAGAACAACATCTTCTGGTACCACCGCTTGAAGTCAGATCCTCCAAACTTTGGTGGCTTCTCGGCAGGTGGCATCATTCTTGGTGCCAAAGGTGCCGCAGTTGGTCCTTGGAAGGAACCAATTCCGTTGCCCCCGAAGGAGCCAACAACTTGGTTGGGCATAGAGCCCCCACCATTCATGTTGGGCATAGAGCCCGCCATGGTCGTACCAGCCCCGAAGGGACTAGCACCCGCATGAGACCCGAAGGCCCCAGCATTCGTGTTGATCCCGAAAGATCCAACACTAGTATTGAGCCCGAAGGCACCAACACTCGATCCATTAAAGGATCCGAAGGAACCACTAAAAGTGGAACCAACCGAACCACCAAAGGTGGAACCAGTGGACGCCCCGAAGGGGTTGTCCCAAACCCAAGGGACGGTGGATGAAGCGGCTGGGAAGCCAGGAGTTGGCATCATCGAGGGAATCGATGAAGTGTTGACCGGTCCAGTGGTCGCCATGGTGGAGGGAATGGCGGCGGCGGTGGTGGCAGCGGCGGTGTTGGAGTCGGTAGACATCTCCAGCAAAGGTGTTTAATATTTCGAAAGTTTTAGTTCAGTTTAGAAGTCCAAATTCCTTCAAAGGCAAGTTATCTCGTCTTGCGATTGTTGGTTTCTGGGATTACAAAGATAACTACCGGGCGTAATACAACCCAAAAGAAAGGAAAGGAAGAACTGAACTTAAAAATACAACGTATAATCGAAACTACTAAACCAGTGTGATTAGCCGAGTCGAGGAGGCCTCTTCCCGCAAGACGAGATACGCCCCGGTAGTGCTCTTCGGTTTGGCGTGTCGTCCCCAAAGGTAAAACGGCTACGTCTCTATTGATGCAGCACCGCAATCAACAGAGCTCCGGCGAACTGGATGGAGGAGAGGGCAGAGCTTCGACAGAAAAAACTATGCAGGGAGAGGGAGAGAGCTTATGATGCAGAATGCTTTTTTGAATTGTGTAGTGATGCATGGAATGGCTGGCCTATTTATAGGCTCAGTCCACTGCAGGGGGTCAACAGCCATGATGGCTGTCATCATGGCAATTCGTAACCGACGTCGGTTACAGACGTGTGGCAGGAGTGTGCCATCCGTGTGTGGAGCGTGTGGATTTCTCACGTGGCAACCGTGACTGTGCCTCGCTTGACGACGTGTCAAGCCACTTGGATTGCTGACTCGGCGGTGGTCCAAAAAGAATAGTTTGGGCCAAGCACCAAGCCCAAAGACCAATTGCCAAGATCCAAGTCCAAGTCCAAGTCCAAGTCCAAGATCGAGATCGGGCTCGGGATCGGGCTCGGGCACGGGCTCGGGCTCGGGCGGGCGGGCGGCGGCGGCGCGCGCGTGTGCGCGCGTGTGGGCTCTTTCACCCATCTTGGTCCACTATAATTATTAAGTAACATAAAGTCACTTAATTTATACACATTAAAGATGTGTTAATCCTCCAATGTGGGATAATTAACACTAGTTAATTATTCCCTAAGCTCCATCTCCAAGCTTTAATTAAAAGCTAATTATGCCCAACTTTAATCCACTATTTCTCACTCACCGGAAATCGGATTTGAGAAAGTGAATATACTACATTTACCTACGTAAAATGTAGATCGACGCTATGTCATTTAATTTCACAAAATTAAATGTCTCGTCACATTTATTATTTGGTCAAAATCCATTGACCGGGCATATTTAATCCATGATTTTTTACAAAATTATCCAAGGTGATGATCACATACTGTCGTTCGACTTAATAATGAAAAAGCAAACAAAGATCTTCTCAGTCCCCAATTGTTGAACAAATCTTAAATGTTGAATTTCAAACCTAATCTTTTTGCAGCAGAGCAGTACGTCAACTTCAACAATTCGGCAAACGCAAAATCACACATAGGTCATGGACCCCCACTTCTGACTACTTGACACAATTATTAATTAATTACTTGAAAAATACGATTGACAGCCAAATAATAATAAAATAAATATTAAAAATGGCTGGCGGCCGATCAATCGTGACCGTCCACACATGCAAGATCAGCGGTCAGGATCGGCCGGCTGACATTCAGGCGGTGGCAGCCGTGACTCACGCGTGCGGATATCCGAACATGACTGTTATCCTAATTAATTACTAATTAACTAATTATTTTAAGAGTGAACTACACTAATGGTCTCTAATCTTGTCAAAAAATGTATAAATGGTCCTTAAAAAAAATTAATAATCTTTTTGGTCCCTAGAAATTACATTTTTGATACCTGTCAGTCTTTTATACCCCTCCATATTTGAAAAATCTCCTAAATGCCATGGAGGGCATTTTCGGTATTTAGAAATTACAATTTTAGTACCTCTTCAATCATGCAATTTTTTTAAACATACACAAAAGCACCTTTTGAATTAATTCACTTAAATTTTTTTAAATAATTACTTGAATAACGTATAAATTAAACTTTATAATAAAAAAGTTACTATAGCTTACTTTAATATTTTTAGTAAAAAATGTTACTTGCAAGAGTTCGCTTTAATTTACATTAGATATAATTCACTTAAATTTTAATTATTTTACTTAAATATTATTTTTCACGATACTATATTTTAATTAACGTAATTAAAATATTTATTTACACTTAAGTGTAGGGAGTAATATTAAATATTTAAGTAATATTTTTTAAATAAAAATTTATTATAGTTTAATATAATATTTTTTCCTTCTCAAATTTAAAAAATTTAAGTTGAATTTTCTATAGTTCACTTTAATATTTTTATTAAAAAATGTTACTATTAGATTTAATTTTTTCTTCGCAAATATACAGATTGATTGAGTTGTATAATAAATAATATTTAATTATAAAAATAAATAAACCATAATTTAAACATTTGGTTTCTTATTTAAATTTTTGCAATCATAAAGCATCAAATATTATTTAAATGAGAGTTTAATTGAGTTTTTAAAAGAAAATGATTATGGAAGAAAAAATAATAAAAATTAAAGGGAGAGTAGAAAGGTCCAAAGTGCTCCCAAACATTAAATATTCACACTAGTGGTGCCTAAGGTTACTTTAGTCTTATCGTACTAAAAATGATATAAAAAAATTTTAGGGACCATTGATGTATTTTTCGACAAATTCAGGGACTATTAGTGTAGTTCACTTTTTTTTTAACGATAAGTCGTAATCATCAATGCGTGATTGTCGTTATGTGGCGTATTATATTATTTGAGGGTTGATTGTATTATATTGTTCAATTGGGACTTAATTATCATTCTTCGTCACATGGAATGATGCTTCTTGATTCTATATGACTCTTTGTTAATGGATGTAGCAAATTTTAGGATAGTTTTACTCGAACGGAATCCCAGTGTTAATTTGTTTTATTGTGGAATCTTGTCTTATATATTCTATATGCATAGAGATGCAAATTAGACAAGTTACTAGAATCTTATATAGATTTGTTAATTGTTTGGAAGGGACACATTTTAAAGATTGAGTTTCATTCTTATCAATTCATAAGTTTGAGTTTAAGTGAAAGTTTGACAACATTTTTTATGAAGCTTTGAAAAAAGCACTTATAAGAGGACTAACTCTAATTTTTTTGGCCCTTGTTGGGAGGGATAGCAATGATTTGAACTATTGTTCCTTTTCGTCACATTTTTAAGTCTACACCGTATAATTAATATTCCCATTGTACTTCTAAGTACTTCTAAATTGGTTCTTACAACCATTTATATATTAACCACATACGAGGTCTAATACTTTGTGTACTTCTAAATTGGTTCTTACAATCATTTATATATTAACCACATACAAGGTCTAATACTTTGTCCACAAAAAGTAGTCTAATTTTATAATTATGATAGTGTTCCATCAAAATCAGCTTCATTTCCATTTAAAACTTTTGATCTATTTTTTTTTTTCTCTTTTTTCATAATTTATGTTATCCACAAATGAAATTAAATTATGTGAACTAATTAGGGAGTACTATTTATTTAGTAGTATATATACTTAACTAATTCGAAGACTTTTATGTAAATATATAATCATCTTGTCCTTAATTGTGAAAATATCAACCCCCGCCCTTATTCTTGTTTTTTTGTTTAATTTTAATTGCGGAAAAGACTCGATTTTGAGAAAGTCAGTAAGGAAGCAACATAAAGATTATTGTATTACTATGATAAATGTGGATCTCAAGCGTCTAGGTTCTACCTTCCTAGCTAGCCTACTTACTACTACTAAGTAGGAGTAGGATTTATTGAATAACTAAATCATGCATGTGTCCACGTTCAATTTAACTGGAAATTCCAAAATCATAAATTTTCACTTTTACATGCTTATTACGTTCTTTGTACTTAAATAAAATGCGATTCGTGCCCGATCTCTCAATACATAATTGCATGAAATAAAATGCTATGATAAAAAAGGGTCGTTAAAAACTTTTTTTTGTTTACTAAGGTATCCCTCCTACTGATAGCTGAAGGACTAATCCTCGTTCAGCGGTCAGCGCATTAATGCCATCCACAACGCTGTTCCTATACCGTTCCTAAACCGTTCCTTAAACTACTATTTGCGGGCCCCACTGTACTTTTTTTACTCCATTCCTTAACTAAGGAACGGAACCTGCAACTCTCTGTTCCTTAAATTACTATTCATTCAATTTAATTTTTTTTTATTTCCAACTCAATTCAATTAAAAAACACACTTTAATAAAAAACAAACACACTTTATTAAAAAACACACAACATTAAAACAAAGTTACAACTTAAACTTAAAAAAATAAAAAGCACACACTTAAAATCCTAAAAAAATAAAAGTACACAATTTTAATAATTTCATCTGCCAAAGTTTGCCCAAATGTGCTCAATTAGATCCTGTTGGAGTTGGGTGTGGGCGCTAGAGTCGTGTGTCCGTGCACGAATAGATAACCGTTCTTGTATAGACGGATGCGCTCCACTTCGAGGCGGACTACTTGCGGTTGAGCTTCCGGGGGATTCGGGGTCGAACCAATTTCCCGCCTCGGGTCCTTCATCTTGGACAATCATGTTGTGCAAGATTATGCACGTATACATGATGTCGACCATGTTCTCCATGAACCACGTACGAGCCGGAGCTTTGATGATGTTGAAGCGCGCTTGGAGAACCCCGAACGCCCTCTCCACATCCTTGCGAGCAGCCTCCTGCTTCTGCGCAAAAAGAGCCTGCTTTGGGTTCGCAGATCCATTGCACTTCTTCACGAAGGTAGGCCACTTCGGGTAGATGCCATCGGCGAGATAGTACCCCATTTTATAAAGCCGGTTGTTGGCGACGAAGTTGATGGCCGACGCTTTTACCATCCAAAACTTCGGTCAAGAGGTCGGACTGGTGGAGCACGTTTACGTCGTTGTTCGACCCGGGGACTCCGAAGTACGCGTGCCAGATCCAAATGCGGTAGTCGGCAACGGCCTCGAGTATAACGGTTGGATGGGTGCCTTTGTGGCCGCTCGTGTAGGACCCCTTCCACGCCACCGGGCAATTCTTCCATTGCCAATGCATGCAATCGACGCTGCCGAGCATCCCGGGGAATCCGTGCACTGTTTCGTGAAGGTCGAGCAGGAACTGACAATCGGTCATGCTTGGCCGCTGGAGAAATTCGTCGGTGAAGGCTTCCCGGACGCCTTTGCAGAATTTGAGCAAGCACATTCGCCCAGTGCTGTCTCCGGTGTGGAGGTATTCGTCGAACATGTCGGCCGTTTGTCCAGTCGCAAGCTGGCGGATTGCTGCAGTATATTTCTGCAGCGTCGTGTGGCTGGGACGGCCGACCGCGTCGAACCCTTCCTGGAAGAACTCTTCCCGGGCTGCCAAAGTATTCGCGATGTGGAGAAATAACGGTTTCCCCATGCGGAAACGGCTACGGAAGTACGTATTTCCCCAAACCGGGTTATCGCAGAAGTAGTCGCGTACTAACCTTGCGGCGGCTTCCTCCCGGTTACGATGGATGTACGTACGGGAGCGTCGTTGGGGCGGCGCGGCTCCTTCCGCCTCCCGTCGTCGATCTTCTTCAAGTGATTGTTCCAATATATGACGCATTTGTTCAAAATGATCCATTAGTTTGATTAAATTTGAGAGAAGAAAAACAAAGTTGATTTGAGATGAAAATTGGGGTGGAAATAGAGAGGATTTGAGAGGAATAGATGTGTGTTTGTGAGTGAAATGAATATGAAATAGGAGTATTTATAGAGTAAATAAATTAAAAAAAATAAAAAAATACAAAACGGATAAAACACTGTCACAATACCGTTGCAATTTTTTTATATTAAATTCGAATTTAAAAAAAATGAATTATTGCGTCACCGTGACGAAACCCACTCGCGGGGCAGCGAGTGGGCGTCACGCGTGCGCTGAGAGCCCGCCACGTCGCCTCGGCGCGTGGCGGAACGTGTCGTGCCGCGGCAACGACACCCGGCACGGCATGGCGACGACACGACGGCTGCAACGCGTGCCGCCGCGGAACCGTTCCTCAGGAACGGCATAGGCACCGCAACGGCACAGCGTTGCGGGTGCTCTAAACATGCATGCTATGAACTTTTGTTTATTTTTTTTAACTTCTGTCTAAAGTTTGAATTTTGGCTCGTAATCGATATATAGTTTGGTGTCGAAAATTTAATTCGCCTAGTCGGATTCTCACGCGGAATATACAATGGTTAAGTAAAGTATAATTAATGGAATTGAATTAATTTGCAATTGTACTCTATTTCAATAAATGTAACTGCAGTTCGTATGCTCAATACAAGAATCAAATGAGTTGATTAAACTTTTCAATATTGGATTCTCAATCGTGGCCAAACTTGAAACTTATGCAAACTTCGAAATTTTTAACTGAAAATGAAACGAAGCTAAATCATTCCTATAAAAATGTTTTCACTACAACATGTTTTCACTTTCTTCTAGTAGGTTTTGAAATGATTCAACATATGTTTCATTTGAATTCATTGACCTGAGTTTTTACTTTATTTACATTAAAAATGCAATTTATTCAAGTGCGTTTATTACTTCATTCAGAAACGTTATTACTTCATTGAATAATGTTTTTACTTCATTCCAGTAGGACTTCAAATGCTTCTACACATACTTCATTCCAATAATTTATTACATCATTCCATGTGTTTATTACACCATATCAGCGTTGTGGCGGTGGTGATAGATATTGTAGAGAGAAAGAACGCGACGATGAAACCGCATTTACGTACTGGAATGAAGTAATAATCCTACTGGAATGAAGTAAAAACCTACTGGAATGAAGTTAAATCTTCGTAACATGTTAGTATGACTTATTTACCTTCGGATGAATTAAAATAGGCTCGTGATGAAGGCGAAAATAATTGATAAATTTGTGTCTCTCATCCATAAAAAACTAGATCTAAAAACCCTAATTTGGTATGGTTCGGTGGTTCGGTCTTTAAGAGTGGATTTGAATAATGTGACTCTATATGTATATATATATATATATATATATATATATATATATAGGGTTGCGTTAAAGATAGAACCATTCTTAAGAGTAGAACCTAGAACTCTACATATTTTATTCATTGGAAGAGGAAAAAATGACGGTCAAGATTAAAAATCATACATATTAGACTATGTTTTCACGACATTTCGGACTCAACATGTGAAAAAACTCACATGTTGATGGAAGAATGAATGAAACGAAGAAGAGTCCATGCATGCTTTATTTTTTCACTTATCTGCATTCACTCATTAATAATAGTTTTGGTTGTAATGAGAAGTTGTTGTGCAAATCAACACCATTGGATTAAAAGATCTAACGACCTCCGTTTGGCATTTGTTCTACGTTTAATAATGGTTCTACGTTTAAGAATGGTTCTATCTTGATCACAATCCTGTATATATATATATATATGAATGACATCACAACCATCCAATTCAACGATCCAAGGGCTGTGATCTGATTGAAGCTTGGACTGAAAAGCTGCGAATGACCTTAACACACCCATATATATATATATGAATGACATACAAATATCATTTTAAATGGTGGGCATTGTAAGTTGTTAATTAAGATCTAATACTACAAATTGAATGTGATAACTTTTTTTATGAATAGATCAAAATAATATATTAATACTACATGGAAAATTATTTGTAAAATGAGATGATAATTTTTTAAAAATTATTAAAAGACAAATACTACAAATGGAGGGGGCTGCACGCGTACTAAGTCGAAACGTGTTGAAGGTTTTCCGACAAATGCGGCTACTTGCTTGCTCTTTTATTTTCCATCACTTGTTTGCAAATTTCATTTTTATGAAACAAAAATATCTCTCATATCTTTTTCTTCTTTTGTAAACACAACAAATACAATCATAATTGTTTTACTTAATTTGGTTATTTACCGCCGTTACATTGAATTTAATTTTTTTAATATCTTTTAATTTATTAGACATATATTACAAAATACCTCCTCCGTCCACCAATATAAGGTGAGTTTTGACCTAACACGAGTTTTAAAAAATTTAGTAAAAAGTTCGTTGGAAAGGTTAGTGGAAGGTAAATCCTCTTTTTATATATTAATTTTATAATAAAGTGTGAGTGAGTTACAGTTAGTGGAATGTGAGATTCATTAACAAAAGTAGTAAAAAAAAAATGAGAAGTTAATTGGTGGACGTTAGATGGACAAAAATGGCAAATAGAGAAGTTTATTAGTGGACGGAGGAGTTATAATTAAATGTTATGTCGTTAATTAATCCTACATTTTATCAATATGTATGTGGATATAACGAGACCCAATTATATACACTAATTACGGATTGTGCAAGACAATATTGTACTATTTAAGAAAATATTTCAAGTAAAAGTAAACATACATCTTAAATTCATAATTATCGTAGAAACAACGACTATTACTACTAAAAATAAATAAATATTTATATCAAGGATTTTTACCTTGTAGAATATTACTACGACTATTACTACTAAAAATAAATAAATAAACAACGACTATTACTACTAAAAATAAATTATCGTAGAATATGCACTTTGGGTTCGGCACGAGTTTTAATGCAAAATTGGGAAAATAAGAGAGAAGTAGAGAGAAAAAGTAATTAGTGTATTGTTAGTGGAGAATGAGTCACAGCTCATTAGAGTGAAAAGAATTTCCATAATTGAAAAATGCATATTCTTGTGGGATGGACTAAAAAGGAAATAATGCATATTTTTGTGAGATGGAGAGAGTATTAACCAAATACATAGCCAAACTAACTTTAAATGCTAATTAAAACAAATCAAACATAAAATTTAGTAGTCTGAACATATTGTCACATGGTATATCCAACCAATCACAATTGCATAATTAACCACTTCTCTCTATTCTTTTTTTTATAAGGAGGCGACAATAAGATTCAAGAAACGTCAAGCCCCAACCTAGTTCACATCCAGCTATTTACAAAATACTACTGTACTATATTAAGCAAAATCAAAATTACGACTTGGTTGTCTAATAAACTTACGAAGGAAGATAACAAGTAAGAAGTAAAGTAGTAGTATAACTTTCCCAATATGACTACTTATTGATACATTGAATGAACAACATGTACGTACACAATCAACTACCTCATAATCCCAAACCTTTTGAATTTTGGCATTTAATAATTTTCAACAATTTTATAAATCTATCAATTACTTGATCGCCAAAATGTGTGGCACACATATTATACATCATTATCATTTGTATACATAATGCCTAAGATCAAAGAGTCTTTGGATTGAGTGTATTACCTTTAAATTTAAGTGCATTTATCAATAACAAAAAAAGAAATGATAAGGGTTAGACCAAGTCATTAAGTTAGTAATACTTCCATCCTTGTTTTATATCCAAAGTCAGCGTCTTCCTCTCTCCCTCAAACAAAACCATTCTACCTATCTACCTCGATTTTCTTCCAACCATCTGCTCTCTCCTCAACCTTGAGCCCAGATAGAAAGAGAGAGGTGCATGAGAAACTAGGTGCCATATATATTTCCAAAGCCACTTCATCAAGATGATGGACAACTACGAAGGCGATCTATCCGACATGGTCCGAGCCGCCGCGGCAGAAACACCGTCGCAAGAAGGGGGAGCCGCTGCGGAGTGGCAATTTTCAAGAAATTCGATCAACTACTCTCCCGAATATTTCGGCTATCCATTCACCTACACCAAAGATCCTCTGGTCAATCAAACCCCTCCAATTTCCGAGCACTTGTACAATTCAAGCATCGTCGGAGGAGGAGTGATGAGTCGTGATGGGGTGAAGAGACCCTCGAATATTTTCTCGAGGATGCTGCAGATATCTCCTAATGCGAAGCCATGTGAAAATCAAGACAAGAATCCTCCTATTTTAGTGTCTAATAAAGGGGGTTTGATTTCGGGCACTAGCTCTGCCTTGCAGATCTCGTCTCCGCCTAATGCGCCCACCAAAAGAAGGTGCGACGACTTTTTTTTTTAATTATTGAAATGATTATTATCAATAATAATTCAGATATTGAAATTTTGCATCTTTCATTAATTAGGAGTGAGGAGTTTAGGGAAATCACATGCCCTAAATAGGGTTTTTGTTATTTATTTTAGTTGTTTCATGTGTTAAGATAATTAACAGAAAACCCTTAAAAATTTGATCCTTTTTCCCTCATAAATAGGTGTTTAATTAAGATAATGAATTGAAAACCCCATGCTACTGTTATTTGCAGAAATGACTGTTTTTTGAAATCATATTCTCCATCATTTTTGGCTTTTTTCTTGTTCTTTCTTACATGGATAGAAAAAGGCAGCGCAGAAACTGCAACTGATCGATAAGTTCTGAAAGAAACACTGACATTTTGATTGCAACAGTTGTACAAATTCAGACATGATATATTATAAGCTGAGTTCACTTTATGTCCAAAAAAGGGCTGAATTTGATGGTATATAATTTAGGAAAAGTCAGGCGAAGAAAGTCATTTGTATTCCGGCTCCAGCACCTGCAAACAGCAGAGCCACCGGAGAAGTTGTGCCATCGGATCTTTGGGCATGGCGTAAGTACGGACAGAAGCCCATCAAGGGTTCACCTTATCCTAGGTAATCTTTCCTTGTTTTCGACAATCGGTTTTTTCTATTGCATATCATCCATAAACATATGTCATGTGAAAGTCGGATATGATCAGTTGCATCATTTTTCATGTTTTTAAGAACTAGTCCTTTTTCATTTGTGGATTTGCATAGATTTGGATGTGTTTCTTGACATGTATTCCAATCAAATCTATGGGTATATATATGCAATGTTGCATAGTAATGCAATAAATGAGGATACATAAGTTTCTTGTAGTGTGTATTTTTACGAGTGATATCCAAATTAATAGAACGTACATACATACTCCATTATTAGACTATTAGTGATCATGAAGGATTAACTACACAAAATTATTACAAAGTCTCTTCATTGATTTTTTTATCTAGTAGTATTAAATGAGAATGTTGGTAGCTTACCTAATATCCGATTGTGTGATATCAAGAGTCATCAATTCATACACATGTTTGATTGTGCTTAAATCCGAAATTCTAACTTTTTTACAATATCTATAGAGGCTACTACAGATGTAGTAGCTCCAAGGGTTGTTCGGCGAGAAAGCAAGTCGAACGGAGCAGAACCGACCCGAACATGCTTGTGATCACATACACCTCGGAGCACAACCACCCGTGGCCAACGCAGCGCAATGCCCTAGCTGGCTCCACCCGTTCTCAGCCAGCCAAGAACGTCAAAGAAGAGGCCGATCGCAAAGAAACCGCCTCACCGATCCAAACCAACTGCAAAGAAGAGGCCGATCATCGCTTCGAACCCCAATTCGATCCGGCCACCTACAAGCCAACTCAAGAGCAAGATAGCTTTTTTGCTGATTTGGGGGAAATTGGAGATGACCCCTTGAGTTTATTCGGAGAAGGGTTTCCACCAGCAGATCATACTAATAATAATCATAGTGATTTGGATCCATTTAGTTTCTATGATTGGACAACAACAACGGCGGAGGACTCGAGCCCGAAATCTTGAAATGGTTCCTTCAATTATATTTGTACAATAGTTTAGGGGTGTTTTATGAGGTTTGGCCATGCATGAGAAACTATTATCTTTATATTCATTTTTTTATAATTAATTTCAACAACAAAAATCTCCTCAGGCTTTTTTTATATTTATTTGGATTAATATTATTTTGTATCCTCAATTTCATTATTTTCTTGAAAATGTTCTCAATTTATCATTTATTTCCAGAAATTCTCAGTAAAAATTTGATTTATAGAGTGACATAATTTGGGATGAAAGATGAGTCATATCGTAGGATTTAAGTATTTAACCTACAAAATATCCACGTACGTCCGGAATAGGTATAATTAGTGTAACAATATGTCGAATTGATTTATTGTTCTATTGTCAAATTATATGCAGATTAAGCTGAATGTTTAGGAAAAGGAAACATAAGTTAGGAGCATTTTTTGCATTGGGAACTCAAGAAATGGAGTGGCTTTTTTTTTGGGTTAGAGAGGGGGAAAAGATTTGTGAAGTTAGTTAATTTTTTTATTTCTTGAAATATTGGTGGATGGGACAGAAAAGTGAGGAACAGATGGTTGGAATAGTTCAGACAAGTACATTTTTCAGACACGAATGGAAAGCTCATAGAAGTGACTTGATGTGAGATGGGGACTCCCACTGCAATAAATCATTTTTCATTTTTTATGATTTGCAATACTTTTTTTAACTACGTGACATTTTGTTGTTATTAAGGTGATATTAATTGTTGCGATTTGATTTAGGATGGACTTTTAATAAATGATGGTGGGTCAATTTTATTTTGGTCTGAGCGTGGAGTATGTGATCCGCTCCGACCTTTTTAATGTGTCAACTAGAATTTGGTATACTAAAATTTTACGACATACTAGATTTTGGTACGATATACAGTAATAGGCTAATAGTGTTACATATTATTATGATATAAATATATTCAATAAAATATACCAATGTCTTTCACAGTGGCGGAACTAGAAAATTGAACAAGACGGGGCTGAAATTTAAATACACACACATATATATATATATACATATATATATATATATATATATATATATATATATATATATATATATATATATATATTAAAATATTTAATTTTACATTTAATGTCTATGCAACTTTTACGACATACTAGATGATAACTGTTTTCGACGAGTCGCCATGTCTTGAAATCGCCGAAGAATAGTCTCATTTCCAATTTTTTTTAAAATTCCCCTCTCAATGTATACCACAATGATATCATTCATCCATTCGTCTCCCATTCTATTGCGCAAATCTGTCTTAATAAGTTTCATGGAAGAAAATACTCTCTTGATAGAAGTTGTTGCAACCGGGAGGATCAGTGTCAACTCAATCAAATGGTACACCGATGGGAAAGCTTTATCTCTTGATGTAGAAACCAACATCTTTGCTAAATTTCCCAAATCTTCAATGTTAGAGAACTCAACTTTATCAACTATATCATTGATATAAGTTTTAGGTTGATATGGAAGAGACATACATTCAATAGATGAGAAGTCAGTCGGATAAAGTTCTGCAAGACGAACCAACTTGTCCACGTTGAAGCTAGCAAATGAGTTTTTTGGACTAAGGCAATTCATGCAAGTAAGCAATTCCGTATTCATTTCCGAGAAACAATTCTCCATCTCTTGAGTAAGTAAATCAAGAACCTAACAATACAAAATTAATTCTTGCAACATTAATTATCTCTTGGTTCATGATCGAATTCGGAATTGAAATACTACTATCATTTGAAGCACTTGTAGTTAATCGTTCCTTGGTCCTTTGGAAAAATACCAATGCACAACTACAATCAATAAGAATAAGATTTCTTAGTGTAATATAATATATATTCATACAATAATAATGATACAAGCATACTATTTGCACAAATTTTCCTAATTCTTGTTTCCTACTGTAATCTGTACACAAATTGAATTTAAAAGCATTGAGGAAAAAAAATATTGCATAGAAACATGAGACTACTACTACAAAGTTTAATTACATTTTAGGAAAATAAAACATTAAACATGAGAATTGAAAATTGAGCCTTAAAATTTGAGAAATTAGATGAGTTGTTGCACTAAGCCACTTCCACTAAGCCCTAAATTGCATACCAAGTCTATATACATCGCCCGTTGACCGTCAATTGATTCAACTCTTACCTGAAATCCTGAATCACGAAAGGCACGACTGAACGGAACCTCTGAAGAACTCTAGCAGCGGCGACAAACTGCTGCGCGTTGTCTGCAAATCTCAGGGTGACAAAATTTGGTCTAATTGAGTAAGGGCTTAGGAGCTCGGGCTGATATTATTACTACTTAGTTTATTAAGTTAAAAGGCCCAAAAGAAAAAGGTAGCCCAAAATGTAAAATAAATAGCCCAAAACTAATAAACCAACCTTCTTCTTCTTCTTCTTCTTCTTCTTCTTCTTCTTCTTCTTCTTCTTCTTCTTCTTCTTCTTCTTCTTCTTCTTCTTCTTCTTCTTCTTCTTCTTCCCCTGTTTCAATTTCAGGATTTACAGCCGAGACAGAGTCAGGGCTCGCTCAGCGGCGCCGAGGCGGAAATCGGTCGGAGCACGGTGGTATAAGGGTGATTTGAGGTCTGGTATCGGGTAAGCCCCCGCTGGCGCAGGGGCTTGGCACTGTGTGGTTCCGCCACTGGTCTTTCGTATATACATATATAGTTGGTATTTACGACATATATACCGTTTGTAAGGTATATATTGATGTCAATACACTCCGAAATTTCTGTATATCGTGTTATACAATAGTATAAAAAAATCATACCATTATTGTAAAAAAATATTTTGATAAAGCATCGCACCATGACAAAAATCATGTTATATCAAAAATTCAATACGGAGTACTGTATTTTTTTATTACGATATACCATATTTCAGTATTTTTACCCAACACTTTGACACATTTTATATCACTGCTAACTCCGATAAAAGAAACACTCACACATACATCCTTTTTTGAATTAGCTAGATGGCAAAAAACTAGAAATAAATAATTAGATAAAAAAGGTACACCATTATTAAAAAAACTAGGTTAAAGTGGAAGCGCTCATTCATTGGATGAGATTATGAGAAGCAGTGTAATTCTGCGTCCATGTGTATGTTGAGTTTTTTTATTCTTCTTTTAATTGTGTAATGATATATTTTTTATAATTGTGTGATGAGATTTCCTTGCGCGCATTTGAGCAGTTTTTATTGGAGAAACTGTTTGTGATGGGAAATAAATCTGACTTAAAGTTTTTCCCATTTAACTAAATTTAAGGCTTTTAGAAGTTGTGCCAAATTATTTACATCGATACATGGACTACAATAATACTAGATGTCTTTTGCAATGATTTCGTAACTCGTGTTACACCACCACCTTTACAAAACCATTTTAACTACCTGTACTATGTATGATATATTGAGAATTAATTAAAAAAATGCTATGTTCTTGCTTCTGTGTCACAATAATAAATACTATATGTATCTTGTTAATAATGGGTTAGAGTCGTATGCTACCTGTATATATAGGAGTATTTACTTATGAAAACTAGTTAGAGCATCCACAACCATGCTCTTGCCAGCGGCACGGTTGTGGGCCCGGGCGGTACTATTCATGCCTGCTCTCTGGCAAGAGCACAATACCCACAACTGTACTCTTCCGCAAGGACGAGCACAATTAATATAAAATTCAATTAAACAAAAACATTTCCATAATATTAAAATTCATTTAAAAACCACAATAAATATTACAAATTACAAATAAAATTAAAAATTACATAATTAAAATCCTAAAAATTAAAAATTACATAATTAAACTCATAAAAATTGAGATTTAGAGAGTTGTTTAGTATAGTGTCATTTTTTGTGTTTGAAATGAGAGTATTTATAGATGAAAGTATGAATTTTGGGGTAAAAATAATGAAAAAAAATAAATTAAAAGTGTGGAAAAAATGGATATATATTATAAGGAAGTGAGAAAATATTTTTTTTATTAATTTTGAATTTTTCAGATTTTTTCGATTTAATTAAAAAAATAATAATAAAAAATGATAAATCAACGGGCCAATCAGAAGCTGCCACGTCGCCACCTCGTGCTCTTGCCGCTGGCACGGACGTGCTCTTAGCTAAGAGCACCACCCTGCCAGCGGCAGGGCGCATCAACGGACGAGCTCTGTCCTTGCCAGCGGCAAGGACGGCGGTGAGCATGCTGCTCACCGCTGCGGATGGTCTTAAGAAACTACAATCATGTGATCATTTATTTAGTTAAGAAAAATTATACGGAGTATACTACTACCAAAAGAAGTTAAAACGCCAACCTCATTAAATACTAATCATAATCAAACACACAACCTAATTTAGGAAACTCCCTAAGATTTGCACGTCCAATCTGAGCTACAAGCCAAATGTCCGTGAAAGTTAAACTTGGGACCTACATACCTAATCTCTAATCTCATAAATTTAATTAAAAATACAATAATTTAAAATTAATTTAAAAACAATAAAATAATCGAACTGATGACCCACCCCACCAACAGAGTGTCCCTCTGCACTTGAACTCGTGCTCCTAAAACATCTTTTCAAACATCAACAGATTAGACTCCTAAATTATTAGCAACAATTATCTTTTCGTCCTATTTAAATTCTTTATTACCAGTCAAACTTTTTCGCCGTCGGCGTAGCATGATATTGAATTTATTATTTTATACAATTAACCGTCATTTGGGGGGTTGTTATTAAGCAATAATGAATATTGGTATTACATTATATCGTAGTGAAATAATGTCAACTGAATCTCACTTGCATAATATTGTACGTATCACATCATTAAGAAAAATAAAGTTTTTCTTGTCCATAAACATCAAGTCCTAGAGTTCAATTTTAATACTTACCCTCTCCCAAATCAAATAAAGAGACCTTGATTTTGAATCAAATTAAGAAACTCCTGGTTATGCAAAATGATCTACTAGCTAGTAGTGTTTTTTTATAGCCTTTCATTACCCTTGAAAGAGACGCCCGTAAAATTTTGATTTATTTAAAGTCTAACCATACTACTTAACTAGTAAAGATTAGATTGGGATTCTTGAATGATGATCTGGATTGAGAATTAATTTCTTTTGGCAAGATTCATTTAATTTTGATTTGAGTTGATGGTAATGTAAAGTAGGCTCAACTTTCAAATCAAATTTCTTGTCAGTGTGGAAACATCCCATCAAGATAAGGTTAATCAATTCCATCCCATCAAGGGCTCAAAAATGCTTACATGCCTAATTAATTTTTTTTCATGCCACCGATAACAATTAGGCAAGAATAAATAGTCAAGAACGAACTAGATTTCAACTAGCTACTAGTATTACTTATCCTAAAATACACTAAACTGTACAAATCTATTTCCAGAAGTTCACTGATATTTCAAAGTGGCCTATGATTTTCAAATATTTGATATAATATTTGAAAGTGGTGATTCTAACTAAATACTACTTCTTCCGTCTCATGGTACTTGAGTCATACTCCGTATTTCTTATTTAAATTTGTTTATCTCAAAGTAGTTGAGTCATTTCCTTTTTTTATTAAAATTTTATTCAATTTCTTACTTTATTCTCTCTTTTACTTTCTTCTCTCTACTCTAACCTTTAACAAATCAATTTTTTAAATCTTGTGCCAAAAAAATACCTCAACTACCTTGGAAAGACGATAGGAATAGAATTTTATTTTATTTCAGGTGTTTTGTAGGTTGTAGGTTATGGTTGGTGGGGTTTGAGGGGCTACATTTTTTCCCATCCACGTGAAATAAGATAAACCCTTGTGTTTTTTTTGTATGAATAGGTCAAGAGATAAGAGTAGTACTATCTTTAAAAACCAATTTAATTGTATGTTGAATGAAGAACAATTTTGATGAGAAGGGTTGCAATATAGGCCCATTTACAGATTTGCCAGCATTTCAAAATTAAAGCCCAAACACTTACGGGCTGGACAATATGATAGAGCATATTACTTATATATTGTATTTGTAACGTATATATATAGGGTTAATTATTTAAAACAAATTATAATTATCTACAATATTCATGAGGTTATTGAAAAAACTCATTTTGACTTAGCTAGTACATAAACAAATGAAAGTTTTCGTAACTAAAAGAAATCAATAGCTTAAAATGAAAAACATGAAAACAAACTAGATAAATCCCTGAGGTAGAATTTATTGTCTTTGTCTTCGCCGAATCCTCGACCCTTCTTGCTTGAATTAGACTTTGAAGATCTTTTCTGGGCCATCCGAGGAGGGGGTGGGGCCAGCTTCAAACAATCTATGACACATATGCAAGCAAGTCTGCCACGTGGCAGGCTAAGGACCAAGAGAGCCCAACAGTGAAATAAAAGTAAACAAAAATATTAGTATAGCTCAAGACCCAAAAGCCCAACAGTGAATTAAATAAAGAGACCAATCACTGACATGAATCTTTTTCAAATTTTATGTTCTTACAGTGATAATATTATTTAGTCTAATAATTAGTCCCGATACTAGAATAACACTCAAACATAATCCTGTATACACATCGGCTATTTCAAATTTTCAATAGTACTTTTAATCTGAAGGCAGTGTCCCAAACACCCAGTCCCAAAATGTTGTAGTAACTCCGAATCCTTTCTCATGAATCCTGAAGTGATGACTCATGTGGTATCTCTTCTATACAACAACAACAAAAAAAAAATCATGAGTATAAATCAAAAGGTTTGGATTCAATTTATAATAATCATATATATGGGAGCTGGTTTAAATATGTAAATGAAATAAATTTACCTTGAGGAGAAGAGGGGTGAATGATTTTGCATGGTGCAGATGATAGTGTGTGCAATCGTAGATTATATATCCCAACAGCTCACCTCCGATCAAAGCAGACAGATACGGTTCAGCTATAAAAAGCTTCGTTATATACCAAAACTGCACACACAATTAAAAGGCGTTGGAGATATCTCTTATTAATAATAATGTCAATATAAGAATAATATCATCTGAATTGCACAACAACATTCAAATTTAAAAACACCTATGATGGTTGGGCGAATTTTTGATGGTGATGAATGCAGGAAAATACAGATTACGACACAGAGATTTACGTGGTTCGATTTACTGAGGTAAATCTACGTCCACGGGAAGGAAAGAGGGCAGAGTTGTATTGCTTGATCTGTTTTTTACAGCTTACAATACAGACTTGCTATTTGATATTTGATCTCTAGAGAACTTAACCCTTCTTTATCTGATCTGAGTTCTATTTATACATTGAACTAAGATCGTGGCTTGCATCACCACTAATGATGGTTGTGAATGTCGTGGAGGTCATGGAGATCCTGCATGGGTCCACTATCCTGCATGAGTCCACTATCTCTGTGCTTGGTCCACTATCCTGCATGTGATCCTGCATGAGTTGACTATCTTCCAGTTCGGTCGAATACTGAGACCGAACTGCTGAACTATTGCCGAGTAGCTTTTGCCGATCTGAGAGTGGAGCTTGATTGGTCGGCTTTTACCGAGCTGTGGGCTGGGGCCGAACTCTTTGGTAATGCCGAACTGATACTCTTCCTTGGGCTTTGGGCTGATGGGCCGTCACTGCTATTGGGCTTGTTTAGTACGTACCCCATCACTACCCCCCCCGAAAAGCGAAGTGAATCACTTCGGCGAAGCGAGTCACTTCGGCATTCTGGATAAAGGTACGGGGGAGGCTGACGTCAGGGGACGTGCCTTGCGCGTGACTGCATTAAATGCGACAGTAAAATCCGGCCGTTGAATCCTGAAAAGGTGGGATTCGAAACGGTGCGATGATTTTGAAATCTTCTCCGAATCTGATAAATACGTCCTTTCTTCATCAGTTGAACACTTTTGCTATAGCTTCTTCTGCACTCTATCTCCTTCGCGTAAAAATTTTCTTCCGCTTTCAAGAATTTTTTGAGAATTTCTTCAGACTTTCGAAGAGTAAGAACTATGTCTTCTTCTTCTTCTTCTGAGTCAGGTAGCGGTAGGAAAAGGGGTAAGGGGTCTTCTAGCCGGAAAGAATCTGGGGAGAAGACCGTAGAGTATTTTCACAGCGTCTTGAGTAAGGATACTGTGATATCCATATACGAAAAATATCTTCTTCCCAGGGGGAAGGCGGTGGTTCCCGACGACGATCATAGGGCTAACGAGCCGCCGGAGGGTTATGCCACCGTTTACGAAGCCTGCTTAGAATGTGGGCTTCGTTTCCCTCTTCCCCCACCTTTTGTAGAGCTTCTTGATTTCTTTCAACTCCCTTTAGGTCAGGTGACTCCGAATTCTTGGAGGCACTTATCGGCCTTTGCTGCCGAACTGCGTAGGCTAGATAAGGATCTGTCTCTGAGGGCAATCCTTAATTTTTTCCAGTTTAAGAGGAAAGGATCTTGGTTTTACCTGATCCCTTTACAGCCTTTTAGGGCCTTCTGCAAAACCAAATGGCCGAAATGGCAAAACCGCTTCTTTTTTTATAATAGGACAGCGGCTCCGGGCTTTCCCTGGAGAGGGCCGAAGTCCGTGATTCCTCATCCTCTGTTAGAACCGTTGGCCGAGCTCGAGGGCGAGCTCAATAAGATTCCTATGATTAGGAAACAGTACTCGGAAACTGAGCTCGTCAAGGGCGACCTCGTGTTCAATATCTCGTCTTCGGACGAAGAAACTGAGGGTGAGGATTTCTTTTTTATGCTTTACTGCTTTAGCGGCGAAAACTAACCTTGCTTTCTTGCTTTTTGGCAGTGTACATGCTGAATAAGATTAGCCGCAAATCCTCCGAGCTTAAGGAGCCGGAGAAAGAGAAGGCTACCAGCTCGGCGCCTGATGCCGAGAAGAATCCGAAGAGGCAAAAGACCTCTTCGGATCCAAAGAAGCCGGAGTCGACTTCGGCAAGTAGGAAGGGGAAGACCCAGAAGCCCCCGAGAGCGCCAGAGAAAGACGTGGTCTTGGCGCCTCCTTCGGAACATATCTGTGAGCCCTTTTTATGGCCCACGGACTTCGCCGAGGTGAATTCTCTTCTTGATTTTCTGGCCTTGCTTTTTTTCCTGTATTTTTTGTGGCCCCTCTGTTGACTTTTTGCTTTTTCCATTTTCAGAGGAACGATATGCTCTCCAAGCTCGTCGCCGTTGAACTCTCCAAAGCGTCCAACGACTATGCTGAGATGCAGAGGAAGTTGGCGGCTGCTTGTCACCGGGCCGAGCAGGCTGAGGCAAACTTTGAGAAAGCCAGAGCTGCTAGGATTTCGGCCCAGGATGAAGCTCAGTTTGCCAAAAACCAGCTCGTCATCTAGCGAGAGCAGACGAAACGGAGGGATGCTGCCGCCGTGGTTGCCCAAGGGGAGGTTCTCCGTGCTTTCGCGGAGAAACTCTTTCTGAGCAACCAATTTTCAGCCTTTGTCGGTGATCTGCTGAAACTGATGACCGATAAAGCCGAGCAGGGTCCCGAAGTCATCCTGCCGCTGTACGGCCGAGAGATAGCAGCTCGGCTTCAGAGTCTGCCGGTGCTTGAGGAGCTTGCTTCGTCCTCGGTCCTGCTTTCTGCAGACCAAGTTCGTAGTTGCCGAGCTGACCGCGATGAGAACATGGAGGCTATCTTTGCCTCCATAGGGTCAGTTTCACCCGCTCCAATTTTCCATGGAGAGGGTGAGACCGAGCAGCATGAGCGGCAGACCGGCGATGAGCAGGCCGAGCAGGAGGCGCAGCAGATCGGCTACGGTGGCGCCGAGCAGGCTGGGGAGAGCAGGGAGGCCGAGGCTGAAGCTGAAGCAGACAAGGAGAAGGAAGCTGAACCTCACCGAGAAGGCGGAGACGAAGCTGGCGGAGTATGATTTCGTCTCCCTTCTCTTAGTTTAGTTTCTTTCTTCTTGTAAAACGGCCTTGAAGCCCTTGTGTAGAAAAAAAATTTTCTTATGAATGAAAAACTTCTTCTTTCTGCTCTTGTGTCTTCGTATAGCCTTTCGTACTCTCTTTTACTCCTGTTGTGGTTTACTACCTGCTGAGTAATCTGAAATGCCGAACTGACATAGCTGCTCTATATTCTGAACTCTTAAGGAGCTGGAGGTACTTCACTGGAAGCGGCTGTACTCTTCGGCTTTAGACGAAGCTGAGAAAAGAGCCATAGCTGACCAGGTGAAGAATGACGAACTCTTGGCTCGTTCAGTGAAGCTAGAGGCCGACAATAAGGACTTAGAGTCCGAAAAGAAAGATCTGGAGGCCGAGCTGAATACCGCCGTCGCTGAGAGGACTGCGTATGAGGATTTCATCTGCAGGCGCGGGGGAATGACCATCTCTGAAGTTCAGGAACGAGTTGACGAACTGTGGGAGGAATATCACGTACTCCGGAGGAACAATGCGCTGGAGAGCTCGGCTTGCCAACAAGTCGTGACATCATTGCGGCGCTGGGCTTCTCGGTACGACATCATTCTTTCCCGGCGTCCTTCAATCGAGAGATTCCTTAGGCATTTCCCGCCAACAGATGGTCGCACTCCAGCTCAAACCCCTGATTCTCTTGCTCAAGACCCTACTCCAAGTCAGCAACGAACTCAGGAACAGCCGGAAACGTCAAGACGAGAACGGACTCAGGAGCAACCGGAAACGTCAAGACGAGAACGGACTGAAGTTCGTAGAGGAGCTGTGATTATGAGTGAGCAAGATCAACAAATGCTTCGTGAAGAGACTCTTCGCCGCCGAGGTGCTAGAGCTTCCCGGGCTCAGGGAAGAGGCGGTAGGTCGATTAGAGCATCTCGTCGACCTGCTTATTCTTCAGCTGCCGAGAATGCCCGAACTCGGCTTCACGAGGATTTTGTGAATAGATGGCTCAACTTTAGCAACCAGGGACAGTAGAATAGTCCTTTGTAATGGCGTAACACCTTCTCGTAGGGCAGCGGAGTTGTATGCCGAACAAGTTTTAATAAATGAAATCTTCATTTCGCTTCTATCACTGCGTATTTACAGCTCAGCGAAAAAATTTCATCGTGCTCGTCCTCGGTCTTATGAAGTAGACTTCTTTGACCGGACTCGTCCTCGGTCTTATGAAGTAAGCTTCTTTGACCGGACTCGTCTTTGGTCTTATGAAGTAAACTTCTTTGACCGGACTTGGTCCTCGGTCTTATGAAATAAACTTCTTTGACCGGACTCGTCTTTGGTCTTATGAAGTAAACTTCTTTGACCGGACTCGTCTTTGGTCTTATGAAGTAAATTTCTTTGACCGGACTAAGCTTGTGTCCTAATTTGGCGAGTTTTATCGCTTGGATCGGACTTTCCCTTGTCCTAATTCGGCGAGTTTTATCGCGTGGATCGGACTTTCCCTTTGTTGCAGTTCGTTTCAGACGAACTGCTTGTTTCTTAAGCCGAATTGTGGTCTTGTATCCTCCTTAGAAGCTTGGACTCACAATCGTTGGCTTATTGTTGCAGTTCGTTTCAGACGAACTGCTTGTTTTTTAAGCTGAATTGTGGTCTTGTATCCTCCTTAGAAGCTTGGACTCACAATCGTTGGCTTATATATGTTCTAAAAAGGGGATCAGCCTTTGAAGAACAAGATACCTCAGTAACATTTGTAAGAGACGACACGCACATAGACAGACAAAACACACCTAGACAAGCAAAACGCACATAAACGAACGAGACGCACATAGACAAACAAAAAGCACATAGACAAAGTAAAAAAAACAAAGAAAACACATACCTCTAGGACCGAACTAGACACAAGACGGACTGACCGGACTGTCTCTTACAAATGGAACTTCTTGAGGTTGGAAATGTGCCATGTTCGGGGTACTTGTTCTCCTGACATGTGAGTCAATTTGTAAGACCCTTTGCCGAGGACTTCTGACACCCGATATGGACCTTCCCATGTGGGTTCGAGCTTGCCCATCTTTTCTGCTCGGCTTACTTCGTTGTTTCTCAAGACGAGATCTCCCACTTGAAATTGCAGCTTTTTCACCCTTTGGTTATAATACCGGGCTACTTGCTCCTTGTACTTGGCTGCTTTTATGCAGGACAATTCTCTTCTTTCTTCGGCCAGATCTAGTTCGGCTCTCAGTCCGTCATCATTCATTTCTGAGGAGAAATTTAGAGTTCGGGGACTGGGTACGCCGATCTCAACCGGAATCACGGCTTCAGCGCCGTACACCAGACTGTACGGAGTTTCACCGTTGGAAGCTTTGGGTGTAGTTCGGTAGGACCATAGGACTTGAGGGAGATTTTCTACCCATTGTCCTTTGGCTTGTTCTAACCGAGCTTTTAACCCTTTCACCAAGATACGGTTTGTTACCTCCGTTTGTCCGTTTGCTTGTGGGTGGGAGATCGAAGTGAACCGCTGTTGAATATTCAGCTCTTGGCACCAATTCTTGAATGTCTTGTCGGTGAACTGAGTCCCGTTATCCGAAATGAGGATGTGGGGTAAGCCAAATCGGCACACTATGTTCTTCCAGACGAAATCTAATGCCTTCGAGCTCGTTATCGTAGCTAATGGTTCAGCTTCTACCCACTTTGTAAAGTAATCCACGGCAACGATAAGGAATTTCATTTGCCGAGGAGCTTGTGGTAGTGGTCCCACTATGTCTATGCCCCATTGCATAAAAGGCCAAGGGCTTTGCATAGCATATAGATCGGTCTGCGGCATCTTTGGGATATTTGCATGGATTTGGCACTTCATGCATGTCTTGACGAGCTGCACTGCGTCTTGTACCAAAGTTGGCCAATAATATCCCCATCTCAGAACTTTTTTAGCTAAAGCTCTAGCTCCGATGTGGCTACCGCAAGATCCTTCATGGACTTCTCTAAGGATGTAGTCCGTCTCTTCTGGTCCTACACATCGCAATAACGGCTGAAGGTAGGACTTTCTGTATAGGACTCCTGCATGAAGTTCGTACCGAAGGGCTCGGCATGTGATTTTCCGAGCTTCTCTCTTATCCTCGGGCAGTTGTCCTTGATCTAGATACTGTAAGATCGGCGTCATCCAGTTCGGCGAGCTGGCTACTGAAAGTACCTCAGCTTCATCAATGCTTCTGTGCATCAATTCCTCCACCTTTGAACTTGGATATGAGGCTAACTTACTTAAAATATCTGCTCGGCTGTTTTCCGCTCTGGGAATGCGGATTATCCGAAAAAAAGAGAAACTTCGGCTAATGCTTTGCGCTTTGTCCAAGTATTTCCTCATCCTCTCATCACGGGCTTCACTTGTACCCAACATGTGATTCACTATGACTTGTGAATCACAATGGATTTTGAGAGACTTGATAAATAGACTTTGCGCTAGCTGGAGTCCGGCAAGGAGAGCTTCGTATTCGGCTTCATTATTAGTAGTTGGGAATAAGAACCGAAGTGAGTAAGTTACCTCGTGTCCGTCGGGAGCGATAAGTAAAATACCAGCTCCACTTCCCGTTTTATTCGAAGCTCCATCTACGAATCCGCTCCAGCAGTCCGGTGGCTCTACTTCGGATTCCAGGGGCTGTGCTAGTTCGGCATTGGTAGAATTTTTCTGTTCGGCAATGACAGGGATTGCTTGATCGAACTTTGCTTCTGCAAGAAAATCTGCCAAGGCTTGTCCCTTGATGGCTTTCCGAGGTAGGTATTCGATTGAGTGTTCTCCCAACTCTATGGCCCATTTGGCGATTCTGCCTGATGCTTCTGGCTTGGTCAAAACTTGCCGAAGTGGCAGATCGGTTAAGACGCATACCTTGTGAGCATAGAAGTATGGCCGCAGTCTCCTTGCTGCATTTACTAACGCCAGAGCAATTTTTTCCAGAGGTTGATACCTTGTTTCTGGACCTCTTAATGCTCGGCTTGTAAAGTAGATGGGAAGCTGCTTTAGGCCTTCTTCTCGTACGAGCACCGCGCTAATGGTTTGATCCGATGCCGCTAAGTATAAGAATATCACTTCAGCATCTGTTGGAGCAGAGAGAATAGGAAGCTCGGCTAAATAACTTTTGAGCTCGTCAAAAGCCTTTTTCTGCTCGACTCCCCACTCAAACTTTGGTGCCTTCTTTAACACTTTGAAGAATGGCATTTGCTTTTCGGCTGCTTGGGAAATGAATCTATTCAGTGCGGCTAGACATCCAGTTAGCCTTTGCACATCATGTATGGACTTCGGCATTGCCATGTTCTGAACAACTTGAACTTTAAGCGGATTTGCCTTGAGTCCTTCCTTTGAAACCCAACAACCTAGAAACTTTCCCGAATCTACCAAAAAGGTACATTTTTGGGGATTGAGTTTGAGGTTGGCTTTTCGGAGCACGTCGAGAGTGGACTTGAGATTGTCTTCGTACTCCGAAGTGCTTCTGCTTTTAACGACTATGTCGTCAACATACACTTCAACCTCCTTTCCGATCAAATGCCGAAAAAGCTTATCTACCATCCTTTGATATGTGGCTCCGGCATTCTTTAAACCGAACGGCATCTTTTTATAAGCAAAGATGCCGAAGTCAGTAATGAAAGCCGTTTTTGGAGCATCATTCTCATCCATTAAGACTTGGTGGTAGCCTTTGTATAAATCAAGAAAACAGAAAATTTCGAAGCCGATCAAAGCTTCTACTTTTTTGTCTATGTTCGGAAGGGGATAGCAATCTTTAGGACAGTGCTTGTTTAGATCGGTAAAATCTATGCACATCCGCCATCCTCCTTCTTTTTTCTTGATCATCACAGGATTGGCCACCCAAGAGGGATATTTCACCTCGAATAATACATCCGCTTTCAGTAATTGGCGGACTTCGTCATGGATGACTTGATTTCTTTCTGCCGCAAAGAGTCTTTGCTTCTGTTTTATAGGCCGGACTGATGGATCAATATTTAACCGATGAGTGATTACCTCAGAGGGCACTCCGGTCATGTCCAACGGAGACCATGCAAAGACATCTTTGTACTCCTTGAGGAGCTGGATGGTCTTTTCCCGGAGTAGAGGCGTTCCCGCGAAACCGATCTTGACCGTTCTGGATGGATCATCTTCGTATAACTGAACGGTCATTGAGTTCGGCTCTGGTGTGACTTCGGTCATTTCGCTTGCCTCTGACTCCGGCTGCTGTGATTGCTATGCTTGATGATGCCGATCTGATTGCTCGGCACTTTTAAGCGCAATCTGCAGACACTCTTTTGCTCTCTTTTGATCACCTCGGATGACCGCTATCCCCCCTTTAGTGGGGAGCTTGATGGTGAGATGATAAGTAGAGCAAACGGCCCGAACTGCGTTGAGCCAGTCTCTTCCCAGGATGATGTTGTACGGAGACCGAGCTTTTACCACAAAGAACTCGATCATCGTACTGGAGCTTGTAGGCGCTTTTCCCACCGTGATCGGAAGGCTGATAATACCTTCAGGGCGGGTGTCCTCCTGGGCGAAACTTTTCAGAGGAAGTGGTGCCGGACTAAGCCGAGCTGGATCCACTTCTAGTTTATCGAAACATTCTTTAAAAAGAATGCTGACTGACGCTCCTGTATCCACAAACACTCTGTGGATCAGTTTGTTTGCCACTCCGGCTTGGATGACAATAGCGTCTTGATGAGGAGAGATGGCCGGGACGGGATCTGCATCTGAAAATGTAATCACTTCGTCCTGCTTCAGCCTTTTATGCGTTGGCTCCTCTCGATTGAAGCCTCTGCGCTCTGACTTCAGGGACGATTTAGTCTTCCCGGCAGGGAGAGCATCAATAGTCAGGATTACTCCATCATATTGCTGCTCGTCATCGTCTTCGGGATCCTGTTGCCTTTTCGGATCCTGAGGAGCGCAGTTCGCACCTCTCTGCTTTTTGTTCTTTTTCGGCTGCTTGCTTTGGTATTTTTTTAGTGTCCCTGCTTTCACAAGAGCATCAATACCTGCAGCCAAATGTCGGCACTCCTCGGTATCGTGACCGTGGTCTTGATGGAAGGAGCAATATTGATCCTGAGGTCGACGCGCGGCCGATTTCGTCATCCGCTTTGGTTTTTCGAACATATCGGAATGCAGTTCGAAAATTTCCGCTCTTGACTTGTTCAATGGTACGAACTGAGCGGGCGGCTTCTCAGGATTGAGACGTGGCCCCAATCGGTCTTGCACCGGAGTCCTTTGAATCCTTTCAAAAGGAGTTCGGCGAGGATGTCCCTGATCGCCAAAAGGAGTTCGGCGAGTTTGTCCCTGATCGCTATGATCGGGCTTCCTCCTGTCTCCTCGGGATGAGCTGTCTAAAGACCGTTTGCGACGGTCTGCCTCATCGGCACGGGAGAACTGGTCCGCAATGTCCCACATCTGTTGAGCTGTTTGCGGACTGCATTCCACGAGCTTTCTGTAGAGAGCTCCGGGCAGGATTCCATTTTGGAATGCCGAAATGACAAGTAGATCATTGAGATCATCTACTTGTAGGCATTCCTTGTGGAATCTCGTCATAAAGTCGCTGATCTTTTCGTCGCGACCTTGACGTATAGAAAGCAGCTGAGCCGAAGTGATTCGGGCTTCCGCTTTCTGAAAGAACCTCCTGTGGAAAGCATCCATTAGATCTCGGTAAGATCTAATGCTGCCTTGGGGGAGGCTATCGAACCACCTTCTTGCGTTCCCGATAAGCAGCTCGGGAAACAGCTTGCACATATGGACCTCATTGAGACCCTGGTTCGCCATGTTATACTGATAGCGTCCCAAGAAATCATGAGGATCCACTAACCCGTCATAAGTCATCGACGGAGTTCGGTAGTTCTGTGGCAAGGGAGTTCGGGTGATATCGTCCGAGAACGGAGTCTTCAATGCTCCGTACATGGCGAACCCGACATCTCTTCGGTATGGAGGAGATGGAGATCTCCTGTGATTCCGGTACCGAGGAGGAACAGGAACATGTCGGGGTTGAGGATTCTTCTTCCTGGAAGACACGGCACTACTGCGGTAGTGACTTTCATGTCTGGATGAGGAAGGAGAATCCACCGTTTTCGTCTTCGGCTCTTGGCTCTTTTGCAGGAAGGCTAAGAACTCATCCTGCTTCTCAGCCAAGAACAGCTTGACAGCCTCATTCAAATCAGGCTGCTGGGAAGACTCGGTGTGTGGACCTTTTGAGTGGCTTGTTCCTTCATCGTGAAAACTGGAAGTAGATGTCTCCCGAGGCTGTTTTCCGGACCTGCGGGCTGGACTAGCTTCCTCATGGTTTTCACGAACGGTATTACGGGTAGTATGTGATCTGGTATGCATTTTTTTGGGGTGGAAAAAGGGTCAAAAATTCGCTTTATCACAAATTTGGTTCCCTGTTTCCCACAGACGGCGCCAGTGATGGTTGGGCGAATTTTTGATGGTGATGAATGCAGGAAAATACAGATTACGACACAGAGATTTACGTGGTTCGATTTACTGAGGTAAATCTACGTCCACGGGAAGGAAAGATGGCAGAGTTGTATTGCTTGATCTGTTTTTTACAGCTTACAATACAGACTTGCTATTTGATATTTGATCTCTAGAGAACTTAACCCTTCTTTATCTGATCTGAGTTCTATTTATACATTGAACTAAGATCGTGGCTTGCATCACCACTAATGATGGTTGTGAATGTCGTGGAGGTCATGGAGATCCTGCATGGGTCCACTATCCTGCATGAGTCCACTATCTCTGTGCTTGGTCCACTATCCTGCATGTGATCCTGCATGAGTTGACTATCTTCCAGTTCGGTCGAATACTGAGACCGAACTGCTGAACTATTGCCGAGTAGCTTTTGCCGATCTGAGAGTGGAGCTTGATTGGTCGGCTTTTACCGAGCTGTGGGCTGGGGCCGAACTCTTTGGTAATGCCGAACTGATACTCTTCCTTGGGCTTTGGGCTGATGGGCCGTCACTGCTATTGGGCTTGTTTAGTACGTACCCCATCAACCTACTCCTAATTGACGACATAAAATTAATGAACATTGCCTGCAAGCCACGCAAGAACGGCAAAATTTCTTCAATCATATTGCAAATTCGAACTCATTTTTGCGTTTTTTATAGAACTACACCAAATATGGGTGTGCATGCAGCAAAAATTTATGTGACATCCTAAAAAAAGAGTAAAAATTTAAATTTTGTGTAAATGGTTGGAGTAAAGTTACTTTTTGATATGACATATACTAATAAATGAGTTTGAATTTGATGTAAATTAGATACTATTACTTATAAACAATTAAGCGTAATTGAAAAGAATACTCCCTCTGTCCTCAAAAAATAAACAAATTTTATCATTTCGGATCTTCCCCCATCTCTCTCCCCCCCTCTCACTTTTCCCATCTCTTTGTTACTTTTACCAATTTTACATTAAGACCGTGCCATTTACAATTTTTTTTGGGGGGACAGATGGAGTATTTACCGTAATAATGAAAAGTGCTGCTAGAGGAGGAGGCAAAACGAGGCGGAGATGGTCCATTGGGTGCTTGTGATGGCAGCCATGGAGGATATAGTGAACTGTGTTTCCCCTGCATTCATTTTATCATAACTTTTATTTTTCCAATTGAAATTATTGAAGTAGAAAAGATGAAAAATGGTAACTATTACATTACCAATATGTGGTTGTTTTGAAGTGGAAGAGGAAGCGATGCAAGCAGTACTCGAGCAAAGAAAATAATAATACTCCGCCTCCGGCCACCACTAAATGGCTTCCGTTCTTCGACGATACGAGCCACCACACTATCGGTAGCCAAAAGAGAGGAACAACCCACCATGGGGTTCGCGTAAAACGCTGCTCCATCAACGAAAACAAATGCGCATGCAAGTATGATTTTAACTTTTTAAGGATGTTGAAATATAGATACTTAGCTTTTAATTAGTTAGTTTAGCAATTTATTAGACTTTTTATTAGTTAGTTCCAGCCTCGCATTTTATTGTAAAGTGTAGTTAACTTTTGCCAAAATGTAGTAGTCATTAATGAATATCCCCTTTTCTCTCAGGGTTTCATCTTCTGCAAGTTTCTCCAATTTCAATCATGTTTCTCCATTTCAATTCAAATCTTCATTTTCAACAAAGGATTTTAGGTTTAATTGATATACCTCAATAAAGTCGTTATGGAAAAAGCGGGGGCTTTCTTTGGCGACTATAGGCTGGTGCACCCATTCATCATAAGCTTCTCCAAGATGTCCCACCTTGTTCAACAATAATGCTAATCAAACTACGTTTTCTAACTTCCAAAATTGCTCATAATATCAAGGGAAAAATTGATTAAATGGAAGTTTTCACAGTACTATGAATATTAATTAAAGGGTCTTTTTGCACTATAAAAATGTTGCTGTTATGTTATTTGCACCCAAAAATGTAACAGGAGAAGATCACGTCAAAGAAATTGAAATGAAATTCAAGCCATTAATGCAATAATATAATGAAAAAACATTAACATGGAAAAATCATATATACAGGAGAAAAGGTAAATATTTTAGGCAACATATTTTATATTTAACCTGAAATGCAAGTGGTTTGTTCATATCCACCGAGAACGTAGGTCCGACCATGTTCGCTCCCAAATCAAAAGGTATAAATATGCAAATGTAGGTGTAAGAAAATCTACACTCGACCACAGTTTCAATATATATATGCCTCAACATATATATGTATACACAAACACCTATCAAAGTAGTGGTGTACTAGTTTTTTCGCTTGTTTACTTATTTTTAATGAAAATAAATTGTTTTGTGCTGAGTTAAAAGTATTTCAATTTAATTGTGTTCGGAACCGAATATGGATCTATATGCAGCGCAAACATATATATGTGGGAAAAAAAATAATGAAAACGTGTATGCACAACCTGTAGCTGATAAGTGGAAAAAAAAAAAAACCTGTTGCTGATAGGAGAAAAAAAAAACCCGTTGCTGATAGGTGCACCCTATATCTATGGATTAGATAGTTTACTACTCGAAAGGGAAGATTGCGTGTAGTTGGGCATAATTAAATAGTACTATCTCCTTCCCATGTTAAGGGTTACTTTTTTCATTTCAGTCCATCCCACAATAAGGGTCACGTTACACTTTTATCATAAATAGTAAGTAAACCCTACATTCCACCAACCAATTCTACTCACATTTTATTATAAATCTAATATATATAAGTGAGACTCATAGTACACTGATTTATTCAATCCACTTTTCTTTATATTTGTTAAAATTCGTGCCTACACTAAATGTGACAGTTAATATGGGACGGAGGTAGTACTACTACTATATTATAATCAATTAATTAGTAATATCAATATATACAAGTACAAATAATACTAGTACTATAATTTATAAGAGTGTCCACAATGGTGCCCATAGCCACTGAACAGCAATGCCATAGCCACAAAAACTTGTCCAACCCAATAGCCAGTCACGCCACAACCACAAATCATATTATTTTATCAATTAGTATATTTTAAATGGACTAGAACAAAATTAATTAGACAAAAATAAATAGAATGGAATGGAGTGAAAAATATGAATATGGAATATATATTTTATAGAAATAAATTCAAAAAAAAAACAATTTTTACACCGCCGAGTCCGTTGCGGCGGCCGACGGTCTGCAGTGGTCCGCCGCGCCGGTCGCCGCCACCGTGCCCCTTCCCCATCGCGGCCTCACGCTTCCAGCTGTGGTGCGCCGCGGCGCCACCATTGCGGACACTCTAAGGATGAATCCATGATATATTCAGATATTTTGAAAGAAATGTGTAGTTAAAAAGAAGTTTCTCTAAACATAAGGGATGTGGTCGAGTGGCTGAGAATCGTTCATTCTTAATCAAATAGTTAAGGAATTGATCCCTATCTTCGGGTATGAAGCAATTTTAAATTATTGGGTCAGCTGCCCCATCTTTAAGGTACCTATAAATCACTGGGTCCACCGATGGATACTCCTAGTCGTTAATAATAATAATAATAATAATAATAATAATAATAATAATAATAATAATAGTAATAATAATAATAATAATAATAATAATAATAATAATAATAATAATAATAATAATAATAATAATAATAATAATAATAATAATAATAATAATAATAATAATAATAATAATAATAATAATAATAATAATAATAATAATACAAGTTCTCTTCGTAGTATTTATTAGATTTTGTATGCAACTTCAATTTCAATACGTCGTACTTTTGTGCTACTAAGATGAGGCTGAAAGTGTAATTTTAATGTATATTTTGGTGTATTGCTAAAAAATATTGTGCATTAAAAACGAAAGTGGAAGCTATATTTTTAAGCTTGTTTGAGCTACTAGGAAGAGGCTGAAAGTGTATGTTAACTACTTTTTCATCTGGTTTTAGTCATATTTATTCAATTAAATTATCAATATTAATAACTAAGCAGAACAACATGAAAAAGTTCTAAAGAGTTTAGAATTTTACACAAATATGATAAAGTATAATAAATTAGAGAGAAGAATAAACCTTATAAAAGAGATACGAATTTTATTAATTATGGATGTACATTATTATTTTCAGAAGAGTTACTTTTATAGCATTTCCTTATATATATATAGGTGTGATAAATCTAACTGGATTTAAAAAGCTAATGTTAATGTGATCATTTGCAAACATATAAAATTAATTTTATAAATTTCTTTATTTTGATATATGCAATTAGGATATTGTTAGAATTATTTGTACATTTAATTTGATATATGTGTTATGAAAAAATGATTTTCAATTAAAAGAGTTATATGCAATTTGAAATTTTGATATAATATTTAGAAGAGAAATAGTGATTATATTTAATTTATTACTCCTACTAAATTAATTGTTTAACTTCTTTCATTTGGACAAAAGTATGATAACATTACATCTTACTATTGATGACATCCACTAATTAAAATTAAATCAGGACTATGATTTTCAGTTCTAATGGTCATACTACTTCATACGTTACATAGTAGTAGAGTATTTTATCATTTTAGTAAGTTCCATAATAATGAAGTCATTTATCTTTTTAGTAAAAATTAATCCCTCCGTTCCGTAGTAATAGAGTCATTTTGTCATTTTTGTACGTTCCATAGTAATAGAGTCATTTCTCTTTATAGTAATAGTCAACACATTTGTCCACACCTACTTTACTCTCGCTTACTGTATTCTCTCTTCGTCTTTTTACCCTTTTCATTTTTCACTTTATTCTCCATTTAATTAACTCACCTAATACAATTTTCCTAATCTCCGTACGGAAAAGAAACGCCTCCATTACTATGGACAGAAGGAGTAACATATTTCTTCTCACTTACTTTTCCATCTCTTATTTAATTCATTACGCAACTTTTTCTTAATATCCATGCCGAAAAGTAATGTCTCCACTAGTATGAAACGAGGGAATAGTAATTAAATTAGTATCTACTCCATATAAGTTGATATTTTCAATCTAAAATGATCCTATATTTAGAGCATCTCCAATAAGAATAGTCCAGCCATAGCCCAACCACAAACTCCTCCTGCCACATCATCAGCACTAAAACTCCTCCTGCCACATCATCAAAACAAGCAACTGGACAAGCAATAGCCTAGCCATAGCCCAACCACAATAAACAAAATTATTAAAAACAAATAATTAACAATCACACAAAATACGGAATTAAATTAACGACACATATACGGGAAAATTGAATAATAATATTAAACATTTAAAAAGTACATTAATTAAAAAAAAGTATATTAACACAAAAAATTACATTAATTTAAAAAAACACTCCTACTCCACGCACGAGCCCCCCGCCTCCGCCTCACGCCTCGCCGTCGTCGCCATCGTCGTCGTTGTCGCCGCTATCCGGGACCCCCAAATCTGCGGCATCTGAGCCCCCCACCTGTGCCGCGGCGGCAGTCAAATCGGCTCGCATACTCACGAGTAGTGCGTGAAAAAAACTCTTCTCCTCGGGGTCAGTGGCATTCTTCCAGTCTGATATGACCTTGTACATCTGAGCCTGCGTTTGTTGACGCGCCAAGAAAACGAGGTCGGCTGTCGGGCTGCCAACAGTGGGGGATGGCGACTGGACCTCCTCGAACCTCTGGCGAGCCCGTTGTGCCCGCCTTTGACCAACCGGGCGAGTGCGGCGAGTAAACGCGGGAGGGGACGGGGTCTCCTGAGTATCTTCGGGGAAGTCGTGGGAACCGCCGCCGCTGCCGCCGGCTTAATCACCGGTATAGTTCAGGCCCTGCTTCTTCGGCCAGTCAGCATCGACTCCTGCCTGAAACTTCTCGAAGTCCATTAGCACCAGGTAGCAGTTCCAGTAGGTGAACGACTTGTAAAGCCCGGGCATGGGGAACTCTTTCCCCGTCATCCTCGTCAGTTTGGCCACTGGACCGCATTCGGAGGGCGTTGGTGTACAAGCCCGAAAATCGGGAGACCCCTTGCCGGATTCAGTCCCACCCCTTCCGGCACTCCTCTCCACTGCGTGGCCTCCCCTCCGAGCAAAATGCCTTGTAGGTTGCTGATATCTTAGTCCACAAGTTGACGATCCTCTGATTGTTCGAGGCGAGGGGATCATCACAAACACTCACCCACGCCTTGGACAGCGCAACGTTCTCCGCGTCCGTCCACTTCCTCCGTGCCGAACTGTCGTCACCAGCTGGCTGCGACGACTCGCCGACCACCCTCTTCCCCTTCTTCTTCTTGGGCGCGCCCCGACCCCGTCCTACTCCCCCCGTTTGAACGGGAGTGTCCGCATCCTCGAGATCTAGTCTCAACTCCTCTAAGGAGAATGTCTCAAACCCAGTGAACTGCGTCTCCGCTGGAGTCGATGTGTGTGAAGCAGCAGTAGCAAAATCAAGACTAGGGCGATAGACGTTGCCCCCCCGGCGTCCCCTGCATCCCCGGGTACCCTGGCGTCATCTGCATCCCGGGTGTCCACCCCGGCATCATCGGCATAGGGGGTTGCATCCCCGGTCCCCCCTGCCCGCCCGGAACCGCCGGCCCGCCCTGCATCGCCAGACCCCCTGGCATCCCCTGCCATCCCAGCATACCACCCCCGGATGCCACCCCGGGCATCATCTGCTGCCAAGGGTAGTAGTACCCAGGCATCGGACCCCATCCACCTCCCGCGGGTACTGTCGGAGTTTGAGACCCGCTCGTCCCTGGAGTAGGCTCGTTGTTGTGCTCCATTTCGCGTTGTTGCTCTTGTGCAGAAATTAAGATAGAGAGAGTACTCATTAAAACAAGTGGTGCAAATGAAAATGAGGTCCAAATCGCTTATATATAGTGTTTTGAAAATTAAATAAATAAATAAAAATCCCGCTCGCCGATCGTTCGCCGATCTGGAGCCTGCAATGGCGGCCAAGAGATCGCCGAGCGCTCAGGAATCGGCGTGCGCTCGCCGTTTTTCTCGCCGATTTGGCGCTCGCCGGTTGCAATGGTTCGGCGAGCGCCAAGAATCGGCTAGCCGGTGCGCTCGCCGCTATTGAAGATGCTCTTAGGTATATTAAATTCTATGCTTCTTTCAGTTCTATTGAGTGTTGCACGGACTGTCCTACTATGTTTAGCGGTCTATATAACCTACTATACGTTTGCATATTTGATCTCATGGGCGACTGCTTACGTGGCAGGTGAAGTGGAATAATTTTTTATTTTATTTATTATTCTTAATATTATCTCTGCATTTCCATCTCTACATGTCGTACAGCTACACCGGATATTAACTCCGGCAGGCGGATTACCACCCATTGCAGCCCGTATCTCAACCCCTGCTCCATCCGATCAGAGCGTTAGATCAACAACCATCATATCCATATCCACAGGATGGGAGACTCCAGTCACAACACCATCCCTACTAAGCCCGTCAACCCACTTCATGGGACCCACCATGGCTGCGCCAGGAAACTGCGTATCAGCAACCATCGTCCTACGAGACAGATTTGTACTCGCCACCACTGCCCTCTTGTTGGGATCCGCCAAGGTTGTGCACGCAGCAGGGATACTCTCAGCCTTATCAACCGCCTCAGCAGCCACACCACACCGCGCTCAGACAACCCACTAGCTGGGATCCACCTGCCTACTGGGAGACAACGGGACAACGCCCCTTCCACGAGGTCTCGTCATACGATCATCCACTGCCCCCCAACCATAACTCAGGATGGAATCAACCCGCGCCACAGCCACCTTGTCCAGCCACCACCTCGGCACATCCGACTCTCGCACAACTTCAACAATTGTTGGGAGCGTGCTACAGGATGGAGTCTCGCCTTGTTGCAGCCGACCGACGCATCGACAACATGCTTCCTCCCGAGCTGCCTGAACCTGCGCAGCCCTACGGCTCCCAAATTTTCGGGTTTGGGGACCTCGTTCAGCACCTTCCTCCATCAGGAAATAGCAAGGCTTCGCCTGGGCCATCGGGTTTAGTCCCCTACGACTCATTGGCTCCGCCGCAGCAGTCGAGTAAAACACCACCACCCTTTGAGCACTACTTCCACAATCTGTCGACGCCGTCAAAAGACTACCACTAGCAGCTTCCTCCTCCAAAAACCTATCAGTCGCCGCCACCGTCAGCTTTGATTCCTGATTGTGATCGAGTTGAGGAAGGCTTTGCTGATTCTGCCAAGAAAATTCCTGTTTCTTCTGTTGTTTTTGGTGGAGTCGAAAATGTTGAGAAGATAGAGAAGGCCAGTCCGGATTCCGCATGCAAAGAGAAACCGGTTCACGGTTGCATCGAGATTCAGTGCGCGCGACAACTGAATGCTTCTCGATTCAAGATTCCCCAAGTCCAGATTGGTTTGGGTAGTTCCATTGTGGACAACGCATAGCTGAAATTATTGAGTGATTCATCTCATGTCAGGGTTGTCGCAAGTATGAATCATCAATCAACATCGCTCGACGCTGATGCCCTGTTGATTCCTCCGCAAAATGACACTCTATGCTTGAGCATTCATGAACGCATTGATGCAGGGAGACGCTCAACTATTCGATGTATGTTTGACCAAGGAGGATTCCTCGACACTCATCGTTGCTTCATGGTGCCCACCTTGAGGACAATGTGGATTTCAACCGTGGGGGAGTTGATACAATGATGATTATTATTATTATTATTATTATTATTATTATTATTATTATTATTATTATTATTATTATTATTAAAATTATTAGAATTTGTTAGTTAATTATGGATTTGCATATCTTTTGTCTTGCTCATTAAGTTAGTATCCACTATTATAAATAGTGGACATTGTTCTTTAGTTCAATCATTCAAGAAATAAAATACTTTTTTTACGCAATTTATCTTTTTCTCTCGTGCACAAAAGCACGAACCCTAGAATTCGACGCCAGATTGATCGACGGGCAAAGCTCCCGCGACGTTCGATGTGATTTCCTATCGTTGAGGAACTTTATCCTTAACACACGTCTCACGCCTGACAACAAACAATTCCCAGATCTAATTCTGTCAAAAAATTGTGATGCAGGTATTGTCCAGACTTCAGAATATGGAGATAGGTTTGTTCACGGTCGTGGATACTTGACAGAGATGAAATTACATTTACATGGTAGAGAAAACATTAAGAATAATACTCCTAAATAAATAAAAAATGTATATTACTCCACTTTGACGGCCACGAAGCAGTCGTCTATATATCGCCTACTTAGAGCATCCATAATAGGGACGGATGTCCCGGCGGACAAGCTGATGGACATCCCAAAAACATCTCTTGCCACGTCATAAGGACATCCCATAGCATTGCACAATAGCGGACATCCCGGCGGATAAGCACAATAATAAAATTTCACAAATTCACAAATTAACAATTACGGAATTAAAATTTTGACAGGAATACGAGAAAAAAAATACATAGTTCACCAAAAAAAACTCATCTCAAACCAAAAAATGATTCAAACAAAGTACATGTTATGCCTTGAATATGTATAGTTTGCCGCTAGCCGAATGGGGAATAGAGTTTACAACGAGCCGTATATATAGAGAACGGGGATAGAGTCCGCCAGGACGTCCGTCGTGTCACAGCAATAGCGGACGTCACGACGGACGACCTCTCGTCCGCCGCCGACGTCCGTGTCCGCCTCAAACGTTGCAATAGCGGACGTCCACCGGAAAATCCACTATTGCGGATGCTCTTAGAGTCACCCAAGAGATCAAATCTCATTTACCGTTTTAATTTAACAATCATAAATAATTTATATCCAAACGATAGGAACTAGGAGTAATATAAACAAACTTTTTGAATGCCATATGCAAGTTCAAAACAATACTGTTTTGTGCTATAAGGCCATCCGCAATGGGGCGGACGATGGCACGCCCGATGGCGCGCATCGTCCGCGCCCGCCATCGTCCGCCCCATTGCGGGTGCGTGACATAGGCCGCGGACGATCGTCGCGCCCTATACTAAGGGCGCGGAGTATAGGGCGGACGATGCCCATCGTCCGCCCCATTGCGGCCTACGCGGACGATGGCCGCGGACGATAGGCCATCGTCCGCGCCATCGTCCTGCCCACTGTGGCCTACGCGGACGATCGACGGGGACGATGGCACGCGGTTTCGTTTTTTTATAAATAGAGTTCATTTGTAATTTCATTTCACGATTTCACTTTCAAAACTTATTATTACATTTACATAATTACTACGAAATGGATTCAAGTCCCAATAGTCCTATGTTTAGCGGAGAGGCGCGTTGGCCGGGTACAGAACCCGGCGAATATCGTTCGTTCGACGCCAACACCCAGTACGATCCCGATTTCAGTACGGAATCGTACGGGTTGTCTGACATGGAGCCGTCTTCTGATCCCGATCCCGAACCTGCCGCGACCGCTTCCGCCCCAGCCAAAAAGAAGCGGAACCGGCAGCGGGCGCAGAAGTTGCCGCCTCCCGGAAATTGCGATGAGTACGCCCCCGGCCGTACGAACTACACCGACAACGAAACCCTCATTTTGGCCCGGTGTTGGGTAGATATATCGGAAGACCCGATTTTCGTAAACAACCAGAGGCAGGGCGCGTACTGGGAGCGCATCGCCGGCCTCTACAATGAGGCCAAGCCGCCGACTGCGTACAAGCGCAAACGTGAGCAACTCCGCAAGCACTGGGATCAAGTGAAGAAGCAAGTGAACTTGTACGCGGCGGAGTTCGAGAAGTCCACGCGGGCACATGAGAGTGGCGAGAGCTTGAGCGACGTGCGCGCTAAAGCGTTGTTGTCGTACCGGTCGATGTACGGCGACTTCAAGCACGAGGCCATCTGGGCGCTCTTGAGGGACAAGCAGAAGTTCCAATGTGGAATTCTGCACACTGGTGCGCCGAAGAGGACGAAGACCACCGAAGCTGGTGATTACACGAGCAGCGGCAGCGGCAATCACCCGGTTGACCTCAACCGGACGTACGTGGATGAAGGGAGTTCCGGCACACCGGTGTCCTCCCGGCGTCCTCCCGGCGTCAAGTCTGCGAAGGCCAAGGGGAAGGCAGCCGCGACCTCATCCTCGACCGCTGCAAACCCATCTCCGTTCCCGGAAACGCTCCTGACCCAGACGGCCACCGCGTTTGAGTCGTTGGCAACAGCGTCGATGGCGAGGACGTTATTGCAGACGCACAAGGCCCTCAAGAAGTGTACCGACCCCGACGAAGCCGAATATCTCCGGGCGTTAATCGATGAGCTGCGTCGGAAGTTGGGAATTGCACCGACTTAGTTGGTTTTTTTTGTAAGTTGAATGGTGTAACTTTTTTTATTAATGCGTCATCATTTGTTATTTAGACGTTTTTTATTTACTCGTTACTTGTTATTTGAAAACATTTAAATTAATTAAACAAAATAATAAAATGATGATGTTGCGCGCCATAGGGCGCGTCTTAGGGCGCGCCACTGCAGGTGGGGGAAAGGAGGATAAAACTGATGACGTGGCGCGCCTTAGGGCGCCCCACTGCTGATGCCCTAAGATAACTTTTGGGCTTATGCGTAGTATAAAAAATTACAAGGAGTCTAGGAGTATTTTTTTAACACGTATTCCCCATCAAGTTTAGTCCAACCTTTCTTCTCACGCTCGATTTTTTTTTTTTTGTGTTTTCTCATATGTTTTTTGAGTAAAGTTTATGCAAAATTTGCTATGTAGTACAAGATGAAGGATTTGCACACATAACAAGCTGATTTATTCACACCATTTTCACGTTGTCCTCTGACAAAATTGTCAACAGGGTTCGATATTTATAATGTGGTTTTTTCAACCTTATTCACTTGTCCAAATGAACCCATTTCCCACACAACTCTTGTTCTCAAATGTTTTTTTTTTGTTTAGCTGTTGTTTCTCACACAAATATGTCATATTATTCTAGCATGAATTTATTCATCCGATGATCAATTGTCCGCATACTCACTCACTCCTACCTACAAACATTAAAGTCCAATATTCACAACAAAGAGAACATTCCATGAACAATCCAAGGTGCAACACAAAAAATAATAACAAATCTTGGGAGAGCCTTGAAATTCTCACATTTACGTTAAAGAATCTCCGTTTCTTGTCAATCAACATTTGCTACGTTTAAATATAAAACCATAATTTCCCCCCAATTTAACTTGAAAAAATACTTCAACGAATTAATAGTAATTGTTTCTCATTGGACAGTTCACACATTGTCTTGTAAATTACTAGGAGTACTTTTTATATTAGACAGAAGAGGTCCCCTATTTTGTGTCTCATGTCTTCTGTACTGTAGTAATCAATGGCCTCACTAGCTGTCTCAATACCTATATATTTCAGCTAACAAAATACACATTTTTATGTACTCGCCTTCCTTGTTACCATAGAGTAGTAACAGATTTTAGAGAAGATGAATTTAATACTAACCCTAAGTTTTGTAGCTATAATTTGGCCAAGCCTGGTTCTAGGGCATGAACCAAGCCCTCTACAAGATTTTTGTGTTGCGGACTTCAATAGCATCGGTGGTTAGTCGGATCTTCTACTCTAATTTAGTGTCGGAATTTTCACAGCTAGCCCCTACTAATCCTCCAATTTCTGACAATTGATCATCCTCTACGTCAAATTAGTACGGGCTAAAGTTAGTTTTATTACAACTTGGTAAAAAATAACAATAAAAAAAAGTTGTGTGGCAAGGGCTTAAGTCCCTCAACCATATATGGTTGTGTCCTTCCCTTTTTGTTTATTTTGAGATTCCCAAACTTATTTTTCTCTTGATTCTTCTCTGATCAAGACGTACAAGTCTGGCGGTTTAGATTGAACTTTACTAAACTATAGTAGTACGTTATCAAACATAGTTTTATAAAAAGTTTTTAATACTATTGAATACTTCGATCCAATATGTCCATCTTTCTTTCTCTCGGTCTCATTCAAAATGATGGTCTTTTATTTTTAGTTTGTCACAATTGAGATATTTTATTTCCATATTTAAAATAAAATTTCTCTCTTCTATCTTCTTATTAAAAGATTTAATGTTTCTTTACTTTTATTATTTTTCTCTTTACTCAATTTATTACATTCAACAACTCCATTTAAAATTACATGTCTTTCAACAAAGTGATATTCTTAATGGAACGGTAAGAACATTTTATTTGATTTGGCCCAACCAAATATAAAATCGTCAAAATCTGAGGATTGGCTATATAGTTATTAGGAGTATGGGTAGGAAATCATCTTGAGTAATATTCCCACGCTCTTACATATTCAGTTGGTTAAACAAAAGATCGAGTAATTAAAAACTTTCCATATATTTTTATTTTATCATACTCATATATATCATTTTTTAATTTACTACATATTTTCTTTATGCAGTGAGAGTGAATGGCTTTCCTTGCCTAAACCCTAAACAAGTAACTGTTGATCATTTCCTATTCAAAGGCCTCAACATTGTCGGAAACACATCTAATTACTTAGGTGTTTCGGTAAACCGGCCGACCGTGAATGAGATTCCAGGCCTTAACACCTTGGGCATGTCGACCGTCCGGGTCGACTATGCCGTAAGTGGGGTGGTGCCACCCCACCGCCATCCCCGAGCCTCGGAGATCCTCGTGGTCCTCGAGGGAACCGTACTAGTGGGATTTGTCACATCAAGCCCCGAAAACAAGCTCATTTCAAAAGTGCTGGAGAAGGGCGATGTTTTCGTATTTCCTTTTGGGTTGTTTCACTTCCAACAAAATGTTGGGTCAGGAAACGCCATTACCATGGCGTTTCTCAACAGCCAGAATCCGGGTGTCGTCATAGCAGCGAACGCCATGTTTGGATCGAGCCCGAGAATTGATGCTGATGTTCTTGATAGAGCGCTGGAGGTTGATAGTTCCGTTATTGAAAAGTTGGAAGCGCCCTATCATTAGCGAAAATACCTTGTTCTTCTATTTATTGTCAACATTTAATTTAATGCAACATTAGATCATGATTTCATTGTCTAATTAACTAAACCTCTTTTATTCCTCAGGGTTGTGAGACAATCAACCTCACAAGAAATAGATCTGTTATATATTTACAGATTACAACGAGAAATTTAAAATCTAATGAACCACAACAGAATTGATTGTGCTCGGAAATATTTCCTAGCACTTGCAAAGTGCTCGGAAAACGAGGATATTCTTTCCAAACCTTGATCTCACTTATCATTTTACTTCTTCCATTTTCTCTCCAATTTCCGAGGATAATTTAAACAAATTAATTTTAAATTAAATTTATACAATGAATGAATTATCTTTTACACCAATGTTTCCAAGCACATGTAAGTGGTGCTCGGAAATACGTAGATATTTCACATATCTTTTTTTTCAATTTCATCTAATTAGCCGCTAAAAACCTCCGCCCTTCGTCTCTCTCTGCGCTAAAACTTCCACCGCCCCTCTCCGCTTCACCGCCGCTCTCTCTCCGATTCGCCGCCACCTCTCATCGGCTGCACACCTGCAGGTTAGTTAATTGAAGTTGATGTTTCACGGCTTCGCGCCACAGACCATATCTTATTTACAAAGGCTCCAACTTCAATTTCCTCATGCTGCTCAGGAGCATGAAGAACGACTTCGACTTCAATTTCTCTGAGCTGAATTTTCCGCTCCACGCCGATACTCACGTCGACGCGCCTGGCCATTTCTACGAGAACTACTTCGAACAAGGCTTTGATGCCGATACCCTTGACCTCATAGTACTCAATGGTAAAATTCATCAATTCATTATGTGTAATTGTTGATTTCCTGCTCCAATTGGATTTATACACTGCAGATTAGGTTATCACTTTGAATCTACTATGCATAATCATGATCTCTGTATTTAGCAATTTAACGAGCAGATTAGGTTATCACTTTGAATCTACTATACATAATCATGATCTCTGTATTTAGCAATTTAACGAGCAGATTAGGTTATCACTTTGAATCTACTATACATAATCATGATCTCTGTATTTAGCCATTTAACTGGCAGATTAGGTTATCACTTTGAATCTACTATACATAATCATGATCTCTGTATTTAGCAATTTAACTAGCTGATTAGTTTCTCTCGAATTGGTTTACTAATTTATGCTTAATTGGATATTCCTTATACTTATATGAACAATTTAGGATTCCAGATTGTTTGTTCACATTTTTTCTGTTTTCTTACTTACGAAACTTTCTCACAAGCTAACGAGCCAAATTCTGTGAAGTTAAGTTAGGTTGCTTTAGCTAATGAGCTTTAAGAAACTTCTGCATTATGTAGATATGCTGCATTTGATGGTTTGATTGATGTATCTGCTTCAAATGGTTTGTAATGGCATGAATTATGCATTTGGACAGGTCCTGAATTGCTCGTAGATGTTCTCAGAGACGAGAATATTACTGGTATGTGTGCTTGGAATGGATGATCAGTTTGAGTAGATGTCCTTGTTTTCTGATTCTTTAATCTCGTTTTTCCTCTCGTTGGTTTTCTCTGTTCCTGCTGAAGTTATGACGTCCTTGAACATTCCCAAAGGTGTGAGAAGAGTATTTTTCTGAACACTAAATACTGAGGCCACGTTTGGTTGGCGGGAAAGTAAAGTTGGCAAGGAAAATGATTCCTGCGAAAATGAATCCCGGGAATATGATTCCTAATAACTTTACTTTCCCGTGTTTGGAAAATATCAAGATTTTAAAGTTTATATTTGATTTAAACACTAAACTAAAAATATACTTATCATTTTTTATTTATAAAAATAATAATACATATTATTTAATAAATTATTAATTACAAATGATAATAATTATATTATTATATTTATTATTACGATGGATAGTTTAAATATGGATTATACATCATAATACATAATAATAAAATAATAAATAAGATTATTATTATTATATTTACTAAATTTTTAATTTAAAATTTTACTACAATTTTATTGTTAATTACTTTATTATTATATAATTATAATCATTTTTAATTATTTAATAAATTATTATTATTAAGATAATAAAAATTAAATATAAATATTAATAATATAGTTATAATTATGATAATTTGAATTATAGTTATTTATTATCCTGAAACTAGGTATGGTTTATACTTTTAAATTATTTTTAAAACATTGTAATAAATAATAATAATAATAATAATAATAATAATAATAATAATAATAATAATAATAATAATAATAATAATAATAATAATAATAATAATAATAATAATAATAATAATAATAATAATAATAATAATAATAATAATAATAATAATAATAATATACTATATTGCATTAAATATGTAAGAATCCTAAAACTAGGAAAAAGAATACCTAAGAAAAGTTAGGATTTAGAATCCAAGAAAGTTGTACTAATTTTCCTTGTTTTATGATTTTGATTACTTTCCCAATTTGATTAAAAACCGAAACAAACACAAGAATTTAAAATTTAAGGAATAAGATTACTTTCCCAAACAGAATCCTGACAACCAAACATGACCTGAGAGGTAATGTTAACGTAATCGAGCAACTCTTCTTAGTTTAGGGCTGATGATGCTCGAGTGTTCTTACAGTCCACATATGTTGTTCTGGTCACACTCCTTATATCTTGGTTTACGACATTTTTGTGAATCTTGTTGAGAATATCAAAGCTCATTTATGGCTTTAGTTTCAAACCAGCTTATTGGTTTCATTTTAAGGAATCTGAGAATTTCTAATTGGGATTAGAGGTCTCCAAACCGAACCGGCCCGGAACCGTCACCGGCGGTTCCGAACCGGAACCGTCGGCGGCGGTTCGAACCGGGACCGGAACCGCCGGGCCGGTTCAGGTTCACAAAAATTGAAGAACCGTAACCGGCGGTTCCAAACCGCCGGTCTCGCTGGAACCGCCGGTTCGGCGGTTCCCCACACCTCCCGACACCTTTTCAGGCCTACTTCCTAGCCTTTTCAGAAACCGCTCCCCCGGCCGCCGGTTTGGTCAGAAACCGTTGACGGAAACCGCCTGTTCCGGCGGTAAACCGGCGGTTCCAACGGTAATTTCAAAATTTTGAATTTTTAAAATCGACGAAAACCGCCGGTTTCCACCGAAAACCAGCGGTTCCGGCGGTTCGGCAATTTTTTCAATTTTTTTTTAATCACAATTTTCCCCTATAAATACCCCCTCCTCTTTATTTCTACTCACCCCATTCTTGTGTTAATAAGAATTTCTCTCTCAATCTCAATTTCTCTATTCTCCATCCTCATTCTCTCAAGTTGTTTACGTTATTTGCGCTCATACTTTACTCTCACGTTGTTCACGTTATCTTCTTCACGATTTTCAATTTCCATAAATATTTATATCATGTCTTCATCTCGTCGTGGTGGTGATCGGGGCAAGGGAATTGCCCAAGATCAAAGTCAAAGTGATACTCGTCGTCGACGTGCCCCTTCTAGAGCACAAGTTGCGGAGGAGGTGGGAAGGCTAGCCGCTCTTCGAGCTCAAGTAAGTTATAAGATGTTTTAATTTTTTGTTAATTCATTTTTATTAAATTCATAATTTCATTTTTTATGTGTTTTATTTTTGTGTTAGTATTTTTACTTAGTTGTATAATTTTCGTAGGAGGAAGAAGATCGAAATGCGGCCTTGTTACTTGCCCTCGGCGACGACGACCCACAAGGGGGGCATTCACATTCGGCTTCGCGTTTCGAGTACGATGTGAATCTATCGTCGGACGAAGGCGATGATGGATCGCATCAATTCCCCCCTTCTAGCACCGGGCAAGTTGGCGACAATGATGAGGAGGAGGCCGATCCTCCTCCTTCCGCAGGACGACAAAAGAAAAAGATGCCTCCCAAGTTGAAATCCGAGATTTTCACCAAACATTTCAAGAAGGTCCCGGTGTTAATTCCAAATCCTAATGATCCGACCACTACCATGGAGACGGGTGAGTTCAAAGCATATTGCAACTATTGCGATAAAGTCTATCCATTTGTTATCGGTGGGGGATATGGTACTCTCCATCGCCATTTGAAGTCAAAACACCCCGTGGAATATGGGCATACTAAGTCCCAAAGCCAAATAAACTTCCCCGCCGGCTCATCGTCTCAAACAGGTACGCCGCTATTTAAATATGATCCGAAAAATGTTACCGATACTATGGTGAGATGGGCGGCAATGAAACATTTGCCGTTCAATTTTTTTAATGACAAAAAATATGAAGTTACTATGCAGACCGCTTTTAATGTTGCTACAAAGATAATTCCCCCCTCTACTGCTCAAAGATCTAACAACCGTCAGTTTTTTGACAAAAAACGAGAGGTTGGAAAATTCCTCTCCACCTTGGGGCACAAAGTTAATATTTGCTCCGATGTGTGGAATGATTCTTTCCAACGAAATTCTTACATGAGAATTTCATGTCATTTTATAGACAATAGTTGGTCTTTAAATAAAACGTTTAATTGGTTTTAGACAATTTCCTTCCCCACACACCGCACAAGCAATTGCATCTTTAATTATTCAAGTTTTGAATGAGTATGAGTTATGCAACAAGATATTTTCGGTTGGTTTTGATAACGCAACCGCTAACACCGCAAGTATATCCGATTTAATTGTGGCTTGCTCCCCGGTGATAAGTGGTAAGTATTTTCACTAACGTTGTATTTGTCATATTTTAAACTTATGTGTACAAGATGCTTTGTCTTTGTGGCAAAGACATATTCAACCTATTACTACAGCTGTATCATTGATCCACTGGAAGCCTCAAATTGGCAAGGCGTGGAAGAAGTATTGTCATTCGAAGAAAATAAGGTACACAACTTTTACTTTAGACGTGTCTACTAGATGGAACTCCACATATGATATGTTGCAATCTACATTGGAGCATATAGAATATTTAGTTGATTTTTATAGAACTTACCATGTTGATGATTTATATCTAACATCTTCTTGTTGGGATCAAAGCATGAGCTTGTTTAAGTTATTCAAAGGTTTTCGAAATGCCACTATTGAGTTAGTTATCAGGTGTGTATTATTGCACATCCGTTCGTGTTTTAGAACATTGCATGATCATATCACTTGGTTTTAAAACTGCAATGAAAAATTCCACAAACAATCTTGAGTTAATGTGGATATGATGAGAGAGGGTTCCGTTGGATACGTATTCGTACACTACCAATGGAGATTCGGACTCCAGACAGCAACCAAACCGTTTGACTCTGTGCATGTGGCATATCTGAGACAGGATGCACACCTCGTTCACAAACTGCCCAATTTGACTGTCGTTGCTTATGTTTGCTTTCTTTACCCCAACTATTCTCCCATCCGATAACATTCCTTTGTACACTCTGCCTATCCCTCCTTTCCCTAAAACACGGTTTTCGCTCAACTTATCTGTGGCCTTCGATTTTAAAAAGTGTAGGCTCTTGCAAACTCGAGGATACCTGTTGTTGCAGCAGTAGCCCTCCGTTTCTCTTGAAGAATCTCTGTTTCTTCTTTCTGTCACTGATCATTTCCAGCTTTCGTCGCATCCAGAGACTAATACCAATTAGAATCAGAACGCCAACAGCAAGGCCAATTCCTGTTTGATTGAGTGTGGAAAATGAAAAGTTATTAAGCAAGTTCGTTGTAAGCAAAAAATACTTACCCAACGGAATGATCAGCGCTAGCATATGTCTACGATTTGGTAAGCAATAGTAACTTCCTTCTGTGTTGATGCATCGACTGTTCTTCAAGCACCTGTGTCGTTTGGATTCCTTGCACTCGTCTATGTCTGTAGAGTTTGAATGAGTAATGAATGTTTATTTGATAGAAAGAAAAAAAAATGGTGTGTTGTTACCTTTGCATCCATCGCGGAGATAAGGGTTGCCTTGGAAACCTCCCGTGCATATGCATTTGTATCCTGTGTGGGTAGTAGAGTTGATGCACCTACTATTATCGCCGCAAATGTTTCCCTCTTTGCAGCTCTTGTTCCCAACTACGCATTCATAGACTACTGGCACAGTGTACTTTTTGCTGCATTCGGAGAAGTTAAGGTGCATGGAAAGGGAATACGAGTCGATGAAGGTGAAGAAGCCACATCCATCTGTCGAATTTCCCAATCCAAGAACATACAGACTGCAATTTCTTATATATCTTTTAGCAGATCCATTTGGCAGCAATTGATGCCCTGGCAAGTTGGAGGCGCCACAGGTGTATTGTTGTTTGTTGCAGGCAGACGCGCACACTCCTAGAGTGAGATCAAGGTATGCAGGAACGTGGCATGCCTTGATGATGAACTTGTTTTGCGAGTGTCGTATCATATACTGGCCAGCCTCAGGCGCCAAGTGAAGAGACCGGTTTATATAGTCGTGTGATATAGCTTTAAATGTTTGGACATTGTAGTCCTTGCGTCGCAGGCTGTGGTTGGAGACATTGATGTCCTCCACCTCCCAGCCCAGGGAAGCTAGAGTTGCACATGACTTTGAATGCTGCATCGAGGTAGCACCCCTCCTTCATGCCAAACGGATAGGGGATCTCCGTTTCTCCGCATTTCTCTTGGCAGTAACCGGCTGCTGCTGCTGCTGCTGCTGCTGCTTTGTGAAGTTGTGAGAGTAGCAATATGGTTATCAACATAGGAGTATTAGCTGACATTTTCTTGCTTGGTTGCCTTTTTTCTTAATGCCCACATACATATGAAAATATGAAATACTAGGATTATTTAAACAAAAACAAAGGGGTTATGCATCATCGACGTATGTAGGCCTTGAGAATTTCCTTTTGGTAAAAGTATAATGTTTGTGGAATTTGATTTAAATAAAAGATGTGGGGCTTTGCCTTCATAACATTTTCTATACCTTTTGTGGTAGGGTCATTCTTGACAAATCTCTTTTGCTTCTTTTTGAAATACATATGACATGAATATTCTATAAGTATTCTTCAATGCGAGGATGTTTTGGGACTTTTACTTTAGATGTTATTTTAGCGAAATATTTTGATGAAATGATATCAAGAAGTTTATGGTAATGCAGTGATAAATTGTTTATGAAATGATCCGTAAATTCTTGCAAAAACATGATTTTATTACAAATATCTACTTTATCAATATGTAGACAAGTTAGACCAGATTCTAATTTATTGTTTAATATTCACTTTTATAGGTAGTGGTTTGTGTCACTTCAATCAACTGTATACTATATGCTTTTAATATGTCTGTACCTACAGCCAAAGAAATTTGACCCACGTAATAAGAGACTTATCTGAACTGAAAAATCATTTAATTCTTATGTAGTAATTTAATTTCAAATTAAGAATTAATAATTTCTCAAAATTAATTCAAATTCATTGAAACTACTGGGCCAGCTCGACGTCCGTTCGGGCCATTTTGAAAAGTATAGGCCCACTAAAAATCACTTAGGCCCATATGTTTATTTGCAAATCTCATAGATTCCAATTCCATATATCTTATGATAACAATGAAATTGTCACCTGAATTAAATGTCTGGAAATGGCTATATAAATTGCGTCTATGTGATGTTGTCACTAATTTTATATGTAGATTAAATAAAGAAAATTATTGATCTCAAGTCGATATATATTAAGCGATAGTATTGATCGATTTTATTTTTTATTTTTGTTTGGACGAAATTGATGGATATATGTATGAATTTTTCTTTGAATGTAATTATTCCTTTTATGTAATGCAATTACGAAGTTCGGTGTGGGATCTTGTTTGATGCATGATTAAAGTTGGTTAGAGTATTTTCTTGCATATATTATGTTGGATAATCCTTGGTTCAATATTTTGGAAAGACCTTAACGAAATCCTTGGTTCAATATTTTGGAAGACCTTATTCAAACTTTAAGAATATTTCTAACTATTTACACTAAATTTAAATTTATTTTAGTGTCATATCAAATACTAAGATTTTACTTTAATCGTTTAAACTAAATGCAAAATTAAAAAAAAAAATTATACTCGTATTAGTACTTTTTTTACTCAAAATTTGAAAAAGATTATGGTTCTGGTTTAGTGTAATAGATATTTTTATTCAAAAATTAAAAATACGATTAATTTTTAAATATCATTAAAGCTAATTACCTATTTCATTTTAGATTTTAATGTAATATTGGAGATGGTTAAACAACGCATATACGATTTTGTTGAAATAGCAGAAAGATGGAGTCATGGTTTAAATTTTATATGTACTTATATTTCTTATATGCGTTACAGAAATAATATAAAAAAAGAATAATTATTCAGTTAATTAATTTATTTTGAATTTGAGATGACTAAACCGACATATTATCCTCCAACAGCTAATTAGAGCCGTTGAATAATTCAAGCAGATAGATCTTCAGCCGTTGGCTGTATTCCCAAACCTCAATATATACCTGCAGGCATAAAAACTCTGCGCACAAATATTCCCAGATTTAATAAACGTGAGGGTTGAAATTTCTACGGAGATATACTAGTTCGAGATTGATGTGTGTGGAATACGTTTAATCGATAATCATCTCTACGAAATTTGTTATTGAATCTCGATCCGCACAAACACAAAAATCTCTGAAAAATCTTCAAGCTGTAGTTATTCCTCTGTTCTAGGGTTTCCAATTTTCCATTTTTTTTTCTTCTTAGTGCTTTTTTTTGTGGGGATTGCACAACTTCTGTAACAGATCTATTAATTCGATCCAGATTGTAGCTTTTAATTAGATTTTTCATTATCTCTTCTCGATTTTCCAGTAATTTTGTGCGTAAAAGTTGAATCGATCTCGACTGAAATGAACGACCAAGGAGCAATGATGAACCAGCAGCAGCTGATGAATATGAATCCGAGTCTGATGAATCCGAGTCAAATGAATTCCCAGGTAAACAAATTCAACCAGAGTAAACCCTTGGAATTTTTTCCAGTAGTTTCAAAACGAGCTTATTCTGTTAATTTCCAGCCTCAAATGGCTCCGATGAATCGGAGCTACGGAATGTGGGGACCGCAGCAGCAGTTTCAAAACCCTAATTTGAGCTCCGACGCCATGAAACCTCCGCGTGCGGCCTTCAATAATTCGTTAGGTCCCAGGAACAATTGGAAGGGCAAAAGGGTAAATAAACCGAGGATGGAGCAGCGTCAGCAGCAAGTAGTTGGCTCCGGTGGTATCGGTGGCGGTGGTGCGAATTTGAATTTTAGGAACTACAACCCTCCAACATTGAATGAGTTGCAGCATCAGAATCGATTGAGGGCAAGGAAAACTTTCCCTAAAAGAAGTTTAACAAGAACATGAATATAAATATGAATGTAGGTGGTAATGGTGAGAGGTCTGCCCCATATGCACCTAGGAATACCACTTCCTTTCTGATTAGAGCGAAGAAAAGTGGGGGGATAGCGCCGGTGGTTTCTCCATTTCCAGTGACCCCCTCTGTGTTGCCGACCCCAATCTTGTCCCCTTCCACTGAGGTGTTGGGGAACATGGCTAAGGAAGAGTGGGGAGTGGATGGTTATGGCTCGATGAAGGGGTTGATCAGGCTGAGATCGCTCGGGCATGAAGATGGGGAGGAAGATGAGGGGGACTCAAGTGAGAGCGACGTGGAGGAGCATGTCGAGGTTGAGAGGAGATTGGATCATGATTTGAGTAGGTTTGAGATGATCTACAATCCAAATAGTGGCAATGCTGGTGGGATAGAGTATCACAATATATTGGAAAATCGGGTTGATGATCAGGATACTCATATTGCACAATTGGAGGAAGAGAACTTGAATCTCAAGGAGAGGCTGTTCTTGATGGAGGGGGAGCTGGGGGATATGAGGCGGAGGTTGTTGTTGCTAGAAAGGCGAGGAGGCCGAGTAGATGAGGAGGTTGTTGAGAATGAGTCTGGAAATGAGGGAGAGAGCAATACGCACTCAACGGGGGAGAATGATGAACAAGATAGGTCTGAGCCTGAGGTTGGGGAAGGTGTCGAAGGTGACGTTGGTGGTGGATTTGAAACAGTACAGCAAATTAGAGAGGAAGAGAGTTCACAAAGTGGAGATGAAAGGATTAAGATGACAGATGTGAGTAATGTCAATGATTCTATTGTAGAAGATAAATCTGCTGCAGAGGTTGAGGCAGTAGAAAGTGTTGATGATGAATCTTGCAAACTCGTTGAAGCTGATACTCGTATGTTAGAGTGAAAACAAGAGAATCTTGGTTGTTAGTGTATGCTTATTTTCTTCTTTTTTTTTCTTCCTTTGGCATGGTGGTTGACTGAGAGAAGCCATGGATGAATGTAATTAGGTTTTCATTGGAGTGTTTTGACTGTGTCATAAAACTTTCACTGCTTAACCATTCAGAATATATGGTGCCATGTTATTTTGGTCCCCTTGTTTATAATGATATATATTTACTGCTTAAGAAAAATGAATGTATTAACTGTTTTTATTTATCATAATTGCAAACATTCGAAGATGAATTTGATTATTTTTAGTTATGATAGAGTGGGATTTAAAATTGTACTCCTTCCATCCCAACTAAGTTGCATCGTATTTCTTTTTGATGTCCCAATTAAATTGAGTCATTTTCTTTTCAACTAAAAATGAAGCATCTAATCACTCTTTTAAATTGTACTCTTCATTATCTTTTCTACTTTATTTTTCTTTTATACTTTTGAATACAATTTCTCAATCTCTGTACCCAAAAGTTATGACTCAATTTAATTGGGAGGGAGTAAATAAAACTTACTTAGTGAACAACGATTTTGGTTATCCTGTTTTTTAGGCGATTGAGTCCAAAGTTAGTGAATTGGCTGAGTAATTGAGTCGCAACTCGGGAATTTGACTTTATAATAATTAAAAATTGACAATTGAAGAATCACCTCTAATGATTTACTAATTTACTTCAACAAAAAATTCAAAACTGGGACATAAATTACAATTATTACAGTTATTTAAAAGTTTGTATGCGACACGTATGACCGTAACAAAGGTAGAGGACAACCTTAACTGATTGCTTGCATGTGTACAGTTGGATCATCGCTGTCTCAATAATCGCATGACCTTATGGGTTAATAAATCTTAGTACACAATTACTACAAAACTAGACTAAAAAATGAACGATTTATGAACAAATAGAAAGAAAAACCAAACAAACTTGAATATTGAAAATGAGCTAAGACAACAGCAGATAGGATTAGGATAAGATGAGAATAATGTAAAGCTAAAAAAACGAATCTTGATATTGGTTTATGCTGAAAAGAAAGCGAGTGGAGAAGTGAAGTCGACCACAAACTCGTGCTTTTTTGACAAAAGAACATTTCAATAGTTAGCCAATTCAATTAGAGATAAGAAGTTAGGTGCATCAAGTGATAGAACAAATGGATTTCATCAATGTTGCATCCTAACATCTTCTTGTTATTTTTCTACTGAACTGAACCACAGCATCACGATGGTGTGCTCCATCCAATGATGTCTTAATTTGTTCGGCCTACTCCTTCGAAACAACTTAGTAAGGAGCAATTTGATGTTTGTGTATCGACTACTATTTTCCAACGTTACAATGTTTAAATTGCAAGAGCCCACAAACCAGACAATAAAGATTGACGCCAACCTCGAAAGTTGATGGTACATTTCGGATTTCAATTATCCAACCATTTATGACTGGAAATTTATAGGCAATCACAAAAGATAGCAGTTGGGGATCGAGAAGCAAAACTAGTACAACAGAGTGATATTCCGTACTTCTAATCAAGATCACGAAATTTGTACAATGCTCATGAACCACCCAAAGCATGATTATAACTTACAATTATAGTAGTATTCATTTCTCAACCTCTAGAATTGGCAATGAAAAAAGGGATGGAAAACCTCACTTCTTCCCACCACCGGAGACATTGAACTTGAAAAAAATAATGTCCCCGTCCTGGACAACATACGTCTTCCCTTCCTGCCGGTACTTCCCAGAAGCCTGCACAAGAGATAAGTAGCATAAATTTCCAGAATAATGGCACCAAAAGGAGTTATCATCGGCCACATAATTAAATACTCTACCTTCACTGCTGATTCACTTCCAAGTTCCTTAAGATCTTCAAATTTCATAACCTAAAACACAAGACAGGATTCAGCGTAAGCAAACGAGTTCCCCGAGTTAAGAAAACAATTTCTTTCATAAACATTACAGAAACTCCTTAATATCTGCTAACTATCACAAACAATAGAGCCAAACAAAAAGTAAAAAATAAAGAGGGAAAACTACCTCAGCACATATGAAACCTCGCTCAAAATCAGTATGAATTGCTCCTGCAGCTTGAGGAGCTTTAGTCTGACGACGGATTTGCCAGCACTTTACCTGCAAGAGAGCAGTTGGACACATTGTCAATATTGTCAGAGCTAAAGAACAATAAACGGGATACATAACCTGAAGAGCTTCTAAGTGTATCACGGAGGCAAATATGGCTAGTTAGCACAAACTTTAACTTCTATTGGAGTAATTATGATAGGTTAACTAGAGTATTTTTTACATTAATTCAAAATCTGAGAGAAGTTAATAGTAAAACAGGGTTTATAAGAACAATGTTACTTTCTGTAGTTGCTATTAATCGTTCAGAAAAAATGTTAACTTTATAGAGGCGGAAAATACAGTATGTTGACAATTTTAAAAAAATTAAAAATACCTCATCTGGTCCGGCAGTGAAAAAGTAAATAAGATTAATGGCTGCGAATCCAGTCTTTATGATCTTTGGAAGAGCACTGTAACATAAGAAAATAATTTCAAATTCAGCCTTATCGACTTCACCATACAACCCAATTAAATACTAAAAACAACATCCAATATCTAGTCAGGAAGTTAATTATGGGCTGACTAGTTAATTATGGATTATTCAAACTTAAACATCACTCCCTGAACAAAGAATTTCTTACGTATTCTAACAGTTGAATGCTAAATCATTACTACTACCACATCTGGTCCCAACTGTCAGCGCATATTACATCCCTTAACATGCACAAATGGCCATAAATGCACGACTGTTATTTGCTTTCAAAAGAATAGTACATATAAAGATGGCCATCTTAAATTATGGATAGTTATTACTGGAGTACTTATTAGTTACCAACTAATAAAGAAGGAAATGCTCCATCACGTAAGGAAATTATTTATGACATAAGAAAAAAAAATGGGATAGAGGGGTCTGAATTTTAATTGGGTTGAATTCTCCAATATATTTGAGATGAAAAATCATTGTTCTACCTTTGAACCTTGTTCTCCTCACAATATTTAGCAGCTTCATCAGGGGATAGATCAGCAAGATTCCTCTCAAGAGCACAGCTGAAAGGGATCATGGTTTCACCACCATGCTCTTGCACCCTACATGATAATATGGAACTCATGACTTATCAAACAACAGAAAAATAGCAAAGTGCAACAGGGGAAGAGCATATGTAATCAGGGAAAAGAAATGTATGTATCTGTCTATATCGAAGCTAACAAAGGATTAGAGAATCGTTCATGGACGAAACATACCAAGCATGAATCTTTGGGAGAAACTTGTTCTTTTTCCTTTGATAGTCTTTCTCACTCATGTTCACCTATTGAAGAAAGTACTACAATTACAAGCATGAAAAATGTTGGTAGCTTACTCATTAACTGCAAATAAAGTTTAGCTACCAAATTAAGTAAGCAATCGAACAGTCTCGGGGGAAATAATATGGCCCTCAATCAAATAAACCGAAATTAATTATGCATTCAACATGAGGGATAATGGTAACTAAAATTCAAAACGCAAACACCTTCTACGATATACGGAGTATATTACTATTATTTACTCACCAAGTAAACAACAGGCTTTGCAGTGAGCAACTGAAAAGTATTCAGTATCTCAACTTCAACAGCTTTCCAGTCCACCAGGCGGACATCTTTTCCCTCATCCAAACTTGCCTTGATCTTGCGGATCCAAAAATTCAAGATTTAGTACAACATCCTTACTGATGGTGATACTACTAAATTGAACCAACAGTCATACAATAATGATTATCATTGCTCAATCACTATTTCGGTTAGCTGGGCATAACGGATAATCAATATGCTCTTAAATGGTTATAAATACAATCACTATTTTGGTTAGCTGTGTGTGAACGCCGTGAAGAATAGTTTTTATTTTCACTTTTAGCTAATAGCTAGCAAATCATCATCTTTGTGTGACTATTCACTTTTATTCACAATTATTAGTACAAACCCGCAGGCACAACTCAAGCTCAATTTTCAGCTGCTTGTCATTGCTCCTCTTCATGCTCTTCTCAAGATCTTCAATTCTCCTCTCCATGAATTCAATATCCTAGAATCACACAAAACTTCAACTTTCAAAACCAGTAAAACTCATTAAGAAATAAATGACAACTTCTAAAGAGTCTAAAGACCCTAAACCAACTACAAGATCAAGATTCAACATAATTCACTAGCCAATAAGGAGTGGATAATAGCTGTCTAGGTCTCTAGGCCAAAAGACAAAGAAATAAACCAAGCCTACCTTCAGACGTAATTCGGCAGATATTGTCTCTAGATCCCTTACAGGATCCACTAAGTCATCAACATGGATAATATCAGGATCCTCGAATGCACCTAAAGCACAAAGCTCCATTGAGACAGTACATTCAAATAATACCAAATAAAATGTTATGGAAAAAAAGAAGACTGTCCTTTTTCATGATACAAGTAAGATGCTCCAAGTGCCATGATTAGACCAATGTGAATCATAACTACAGAGACTTAAAAATAACTAAATATTGATGGAGAGCTCAAGCTCCTCATATAAAAAAATTAACATAAAAAGTAAAAATCAAGAATCACCATGTGAAGGGAAATTCTAAAAGAAAAGAAGGCACCATAGGACATGTAAAATATACTGAAAGAAAGTACACATTCTTCTCAGAGTGTGAAACAAATACTATCAATGTTGCATCACATTTTTAAAGGGCATTTGACAAAGGAAAAATCCAAAGATATCGGCTTACGTAATACATGAAAAATTCCATCAACAGCACGTATATGCGATAAGAAGTTGTTCCCCAGTCCTTGTCCTTCATGAGCACCACGAACAAGTCCAGCGATATCATGAATTTCTAGGAAAGCTGATACCTGCATCACATTGATTGAAGCTAACATTAATGAATCATGGAGCTGCATAATCCCAGCTAAACAGTAACAGAAAACCATAATGCATACAGAACCTCGCTCTTGGGCTTGAAGAGTTGGCATAGCCAGTCAAATCTCTCGTCCGGAATGTTAACTCGAGCCTCATTGGGTTCAATGGTACAGAAAGGAAAGTTTTCAGCTGGTATAGACAGCTTGGTAAGGGTATTGAATAGAGTCGATTTCCCTACATTTGGCAACCCGACCTGAAAAGACATTGCAGTCCATAAATCTCAAAAATGCATTACACTTTCATAACGAAAAAACTTACTTATGCACATACCACCAAGTGTTTCTACACTAGATATGAATCGAGCTAAACAACTTATTTCTTCATCGCATACTGTCCAAAAAACTAAGATGTTTCAGAATTATTCAGCACCCATTCACCAATCATTAGTACTAGTACAATTTAAGCTTTTTCCCGGTAACGCGAAGCTAGCCGTACCGAAAAGTTCAGCAAGAAATCCTTCCGTGAAAAAGGTTCGCATGAGCAAACAATTCAATTAGCACAAACTGCATGATAAGTACTGAGCTATACGACTAAAAGCTTCATCATTGAACAATTAACCAACAACTTAAACCAGGTATAAATGGGAAAACATACGATTCCAATCTTCAGGTGAGAAGAAAAACGTCCTAGAATCGGCCTCTCAGCTGGGGCTTCCTTTGATTTAGCTGCTTTCGGAGGCATTTCTGGCAATATCCTAAACCTTAATTACTGGTTTAGAAATTGCTGGATCAAAATGAGATGAATCACAGTGCGAATACAGTAGAGATTTCAGTTGAGAAGTTTTACTTATTAGGGTTTTCAAGCAACAATATTAAAGTGAAAAAAGGATTTTTTTTATTTACTTATTTACTTTTTCTTTGTATTTTTTTTAGGGGCATCAAATGCATCGCAATTCAGCTGTTGCATGGGCCCAAAAAAGGGCCCATTTATTTCAAAATAAAAAATGATGTTTGTGGTTATAAATTCATATCCCACTCTCATCAAAAAGAAAATCATAGTTATAAAGTAATCTTCTTAACTCATTGTAGTATAAGTTGTGACGTAGTTGTTTTAATTATACGTGACAACAATCTAACAGCCAAAAGAAAAGAAATTTTAGGTGGAAAATTGACAACAATAATATTAAGATGTTTTGCAATCCAAATTTAGGTGCATACGTTAAAACCTCTTAAATAACTTGATATGTGGATATTTCAAGCTGTAGCAAAAATAATGAATTCTTGTTAAACAAAAGTTGGATGGTGAAAAAAAATAACACTTAAATAAATAAAATACAAAGAATTATTACAACTAATCACAATTTAGCATTGATGTCTTTTATATCTTTTAAGGGGCATTTGGTAGCTATGTTTCATACTATGTTAGATGAACATAATAGCTCTTTATCTGGTTTTATTTATTTAATCAAGTTTACAAAATATTTCAATGGGCACCAAATTCGTGGAAAGGAACTGAAACAAATATAAGTGAGAGCCTGGTCAATAAACTGAACTAAACGGCCAAAAGATTTACATGGTACTATCATTTACATTTTACATGACGACATAAAGACTAAACTAAGACTAGAGGCAAACCAGAAATCTCTCTCAGGTTCTTGACGTTCCTTGTTTGCCCTCGTGCACTACAAAAAAAAGGCTCCTGCCTTATCTACGGGTCTATGATGAGGCCAACTTCAGCTACAACTACCCAGTAAATGTAAATTGCACCAGCCAGCTCAGATTGTCAGTCTCTAGGAAGAGATCTGCATTTGTTTGTTCCAAACAAAAACACACATTAAATTTGTCATCCATTAGCAAAAGTTTCAGAGTTTTGGAGAATGCAGCTTTCTTTAATCAAGTTTCAAAGAAGCAGAACCATATCCTTGAATCTGGTTACGTAAAAACTCTTACTAGTGTTATTGACAGTTATGCTATTTCATCAACTTAAATAAAAACTAGCTTCGTGTTTTGAGTATGACCGATGAATGATGATGAGCAATAATTTGTTCAAGATCACTATAGAAACTGTCTATAGGTTAAAGGCCCTTTTTACCTTGCTATGGAGCATATCACGACAGTATAGTAGATTCTCCACTTAATTCTCTCTTGACCAGCTCAAGGATCTCAATGACCTGCAATTAAGCCGTATCAAATTTAAATACTGTAAGTAGATATGTCATTAGGAAACAGCAACCAAACATTTCAACACAGGTTGATCGTCATATGACAAAATGCAACTGGGATATTAAAATATGAGTAATCCTTCATAGCCAGTACATCTGATATTGACACAAACTACTAATCATTTTTTCCAATGACTATTCTAGAAGTAGTACAAAAGGCATATGAACAGAAATGGAAATAGTTATATGGAAAAAAGAAAAGGATTTATTTGACTTACCCCAGGGTAATGTTTTAAAACTGGAGAGTAATGATCGAGGGCAATATAGATTTTTTCAAGTAATCTCAACAAAGCATCAACCTCATCCCCCAAGAGATCAACCTGAAACAGGGAAGTGTATTCAATAAAAAAGATGACCAGAAGCCTAAAAGGATTTCTCAAATGAAAACAAGCACGTGATTTGATAATTCCAATAATGGTACAAAGCAAATAAGTAGCATATTCAAAATATGTGATTTTGGCATGCCAAAGTAAAGTTTAGCATATGTATTACCTCAGACTCGGCCATTTTGAGATCAGTATTTCCCCTCTCCAGCTTCTGTTTGTACATCAGCTCTGATCTTCTAAGCTCATTAGCCATCCCAGTAATAGCTTTCAAGTGAGAACTGGCATCTTCGAGCCTGGCATTTCAAATTAAAGACCATAGAAGCAAATGAACAATCAAGATTGCAAATCATTTTACAAAAAACAAGACACGGAGTGACTTTGCTTTCACATAGAAATTCCTACCCAAAATACTGAATAAAATCGAAAAACTTATGACATGCCAAAAACAGCAATATCTTGGGGACAGGAAAAATAAACAAAAAGAGCAGACTTCCGCACCGAAACTCATAGACAGATCGAGCTGAAACACAAGGTTGTGCAAAAGTACCTTGAGCTAGTGCTTTTTATTGCCCCTGACACTGCCCACTCAAATTCAGCAAAGAGTTTTGAGAATCTACTGGCAGCCATTTCCATTTCCTTTTTTATTGTCTGCTCTCTAGCTTCACTTAATGATAACTTATCATTCAATTCTCGGATAAGAGTAAATGCTGTGCTTCTCTCCCTGTCAACTTCAGTTAACACTGCTTCTGTTTGAGCAAGCTTTTGGTCAAGCTTATTCATTTCCAATTTACATACTTCAATCTTCTGTAGATGTTCAGTAACCAATGTCTGTTCCCGACTAGCATGTTCTCTTAAAGCAATAAGGTCTTTAGAAGCTAGCTCAAACTGCTCTCTCTCTTTTGACAATGAAACAGACAAAGCCATTGCTAACCTCTCTTTATGTTTCATTGCAAAGCTCAGATCCCGTATCTCCTGCTTTAATTTATCCTTCTCCTCAACCTCCAGCCTTAACTCATTTTCCTTTTCAAAAGATTTTCTTTCCAAACAAGTTACTTTTTCTTCATTGATAACAGCTTTCTGGTGCAAGTTGTCCAGCTGCTGCACTACATCCCTGATAATCTCTGTGAATATGAATGAGGCATACCCTTGCATTATCAATGACTCAATATCTGAATCTTCAAATCCATATTCGTTTGCAGTTTCGGCAGAAATAGCAGCTTCCTTGAGAATGATATCAGAAATTTCTTGAGTTATCAGCAACTCCATCTCCAAGTCTTCAGAACTGAATCTGGTCTGTGCAATCTGCTCCCTGAGAACAGATTTATATATTTCTTCACTGAGTGAAGCTTTTATACATGATTCTTCTAAAGTGGATTGGAGGCTTTCCACAAGCTTTAGAAAGTTTTGCTCAGCTAAAGAATGCTGCAAGATTTCTGAAGCAGCACTTGATACTTGCTCTTTTAGACACTTCACCTCGTTTTCCTTGTCACTGAGACAATTTCTCAAGTGATTATTTTCAGACAGAAGACTCCCTAGTTTATGCTTCACATTTTCCCAACTTTGAAGACTGTTGGTTAATGCAGGGAATCTTTCATTTTCTGAGAGGAAGTTCTCCAATTTGGAACTAACTTGAACAATCTTTTTCCTTAGCGCATCAAATTCTTCATATTTCATGTGTGCCACGAAAGACCCCTTCATTTTTAGGTATTCCCGTTTCAGAATGTAATATTTATCAGTCAACTGATGTAGATCTGACTCGTTGTCTCTCTTAATTTTAGTAATAATATTGGAAAAATAAGTCACCAATTCTTCCTTAGACATGTGTTTCAGCTGCTGAAAATCATAACTCTCTGCTACATGGACGTTTGGTTCATCCACTGTCCCATTTTCTCCATAAAGTGAGGTTGGCCGAGTCACATGATTGCCGAAAGCCTTAGGGTGAAAATTGTCCAAATCATTAGATCCATGAGAAACTAGCTCTGATTCAGGCATGGAGAGCGACTTCTGAATTGCTTCTAACTTGGTTCCTAAAGAAGCTACGTCATTGAACTTTTCGAGCCAATTCATGTCTTGTATTCCACAAAGTTTATAATCTTTTTCCAATTTCTCTTCAAACTCCTCTCGAGGACTCCTAAACATTGTTTGTGTAACTACATTCTCAACTTTTGTCAAGAACTTATCGCCTTGCTGAGATTCACAAAATGAGATATTGGGGCAGATCAATATATCATCCACCTTTTTGCATACACTATCAAACGTTGTATTTAGGCATTGCAGTGTCTTATTCACATCATCCCAGCTTTCTGAATGCTTCTCGTGCAATATTCCACCCAAACCCACCAACTCAGATCCCGAACTGGTCTTCTTGACCGAATTAGATCCTGTAGCAGCACAGTGAATCTCCTTTTTAACCTTCTTGAACTGCTCTCTCGCCAGATTCCTTAAGGCATTCAATTCACCCCTCATATCTTCATGTGTCTTGCAGGCCCTGGTTGAACAAGATTTCCCAGTATGATATTCTTTCTGAGCAATAGGCAACCTTACATCCTCACACTCATCTGGACCCACCTCAAGGGACTGCAATCTCTCCTTCAAAATGGCCAATTCAAGTTCCTTTGCAGCAATTTGTTTCGCACAATCTTGCTCCACAGCAGTCACCATTCCCTTGATAACAGAATCACTAACCATCCGCGAAATCATTAACCGGTCACTAACATCTTCCCAATAATTCTCCCAATCCTCCAACACCACCTCAGCTAAATTTCCATTCATGTCTTCCGAAACACTGGTTCCTCCCGACACATTGTCGCTATACACCTGCTTCAGCCCATTCCCGTTACACACTTGTCCCAACCCATTTCCACATGCAACACCACATACATAGCCATTCGAAGTCCCACCATTCACCACAACCTCTCCACCTTCCATCACACAAATAAGCACCTGGACAGTCTCTCAACGAGAATTACAACCTAAAATCAAAACATATTCAGCATTTCAACTCAAACAAAAATCCTCAAATTCAATCACATGCCCAACAAACGAAACTCCCCTCACGATACGCATAAAACCAGCTCACAATACTTAAAAACATAGCTTCAAAGAATAAATAAATAACCAAAAAGAGGAAAAGCATACAGGCTTACAAGTAAAAATTGAGTGAACGAATTCCGCCCCAAAGTATCCTAGAATACCAGTATCAGCTGGACAACTTCAAATACTCATATCAATTCGTATTTCTCGTCGAAAATTCGACATTTCGTTTGCTAGGGTTTTGGTAAATGGGAGAAGAAGAGTTGAAATTTGGGGGAAAGTATGGGCAGCAAATAGTCGAAAGAGCGGGAGTGAATACCAAAACAATTTGAGACCTAATTAATACGTAATTTACGGAAGTTGCCATCATTTAATTAGGTACGTCGCTATTCATCTGAGGGGGTAATTTCGGTAGGTGGAGATTTATTGAATAACAAGAAAAAATAGATGCGTATATTAATTTTGTTGGTATTAGAATATGTGACAGATGAATGCACTGATCGAATGCTTTTAAGTTTTAATTGATTGCGGAGGGCTTGGAAGTGTAGTATTATTACGACTAGTGTTATCACCCGTGCACGGGCCATAAGATTTTCAAATAATGAAGATAAATTTTAAGTTAAGTAGATTAAAATATAAAAAAAGGGATAAAAGAGAATATAATTATGTTTATATATATGCTAATTAAAATAATTATTCATAAAATTATAAATAATTAGAAATATGATTAACAATAATAAAAAGATAAATATGATTAAAAAAATAAAAAAAATAAAAATAAAAAAAAATAAATAAATAAATAAATCCACTCCTTTGAAATATTTCATATTCAACAAAACGATTTTATACCGTTTAAATTTTTGATATGAGTGGAATAAAATAAAACAAAACAAATGACAAAGAGGAGGTGTGCAACTAAGAATTAAAGAATTTAGAATCGTATTATAAAGTAATTAAATCCATGTGTTAAAAGTAAAATCCTTTGATGAACCAATTAAAATCCTTCGTCAACTTTAAAAATTAGAAATGTAGTGCAATTATGTGGATGTTAAAAGAAAAGAGTGAACTGCACAAAAGGGCCCTAACTTTTCGCGGTGTAACAGCAGAGGCCCCTAACATTTAAAAATCCCACAACAAGGATCTAACAAAATATATAATCACAAACCGTGTTTTTCACACCATAACACCCTCAGGGCCTGAAAGGGCAAAGTCATCATTCTGCATGGCCGCCACTGCATCACCTGTTGAATATTAATTATTCAAACAAATAGTATTTTCAGTCTCCATGTCAGCCGCTGCAAAAGCACAAGTGAGGGAGAAATCAAATATGTATATGTATATGCATATGTGTGTGTGAATAAATTCAATTTCAGATCTATGAATAAAGAATTTTTCTGTTTGGAATTTTTATGTCGGAAATTGAATATCTGACACTGTTCCTTCTCAAGTTTCAAAATGCACTACCTTTCTTTCTTTATTTTTCTTTGCATTGCAAGACAAAATATTACATAATACATTTGTTGGCCAATTTAAGATTATTGATTGGTGAATTAATTCAAGCGTCTCTTCTTTTCATTGAACATGATGCCCATGTTGAATTTAGCAAATCTTTACTGGCCAGAGTTGCACACATGTTAATTCTCACTCTATAAACATTGACTTCATTAGGGTTTTAATTAATGTGTTTTCACTCTAGTTATAAGTAGCTAATTGATTCTTATTTATGAAGTGTTTTAATTACAAATTAAAAATTCAAAGATGTTTTGAAATTAATTTCCCAACCCAATACAAAAATGTTGTCTTGAAAATGTGGCCATTTCCCCCACTAAGAGCATTCAAATCAATAACATAGATAGGGAATTCACGTTTAAAAGGCGACAAAATAATGAGGAAGAAGAAATTAATTAACAAAAAAGGTAGATACTTACCTACAAATTAAAAATAATTAAGTAAAATTGAGAGAAAATGCTTGAAGAAAGAGAAAATAATTATCTTAATAAATCATTGTATTTTGACTTGGGAAATGCCAATTCTCTACCGAAGTAGATATATAGTTGTATATTTAATTTTATTTAGAACACTGAAGAATAATTTTATAGACTAATAGTGTTGACAAGACAGCTCTTACAGATAGGGTGCAGGTTTAGTAGGTAAATAGTCTAAACTGCCATCCAGCTCATTTGGGCATTTTCGTCCGGAAAATGGCAAAATATACAAGGTTTGTGATTATATATTTTGTTAGATCCTTGTGGTGGGATTTTTAAATGTTAGGGGCCTCTGCTGTTACACCGCGAAAAGTTAGGGCCCTTTTGTGCAGTTCACTCAAAAGAAAAAGATGTACTCTATCTGTCTCACTATAAGTGAGTCGTTTCTTTTCGGCCGTTGTTTTGAAAAAATAATAATAAATAGTTAAGTGAAGAGAAAGTAATGTAAGTAAGAGAATAATGTAGATATGGCTCTCTTCTATATTGTTCTCTCGTTTACTTTACTTTCACTTCCATATTAACTATTTATTATTATATCCACAAAACAACGATCAAAGCCAGAAAAAGAAACGTCTCACTTATAAAAGGATAGAGAGAATAGTAAATAATAGTAATGTCTTATTAAACATTAAAAATATAAAACTAAATAAGTTGGAATTTAAAATAGAAAAGACAAACAAATGTGTAAATTAACTATACAATGGGATTATCAACGCACCAATATCAATTACTCAAAAAAATGTTTATTATTAGGAGAATAAAAGTAAATTAACTACTCCCTTTGTTCCTGAAAAATTGTCACATTTCATTTTCTGCACTCGTTTAGAAAAATTATAATAAATAGCTAAAGTAGAGAGAATATAAAGTAAGAGAGAGAATAATATAGATGAGATTATTCTCTATATTATTCTCTTTCTTACTTTACTATCTATTCACTGTATCTATTTATTATCATTTTTTCAAAATGAATGCAGAAAATAAAATGTGACAAATTTTTAGGGACGAAAGAAGTATAATAAAATTACAAATCAATAATTATTTACAAATTTTAGAAAATTAGAGAGAATTAACACATTTACAAAACAATTACTACATAAAAGCACAATTTCATTACAAAAATCCAATTTAGAGAAGTCCAATTTACAAAAGCCAAAATTTTCGAAATTAATACATAAATTGACAAAGGGGCCGATATTTTTATTAAATTAAACTCACAATCCAATTCAATTAAAAAGAAAAGTCCACAAAAAATAAAATGTCAAGTTCAATCTCAGATACATTACAATCAACCGAAAATAAAAGCCCAAACGAAAGCACCACTTTACCTTACACATATTGAAATTATCAAGCATAATTAATCATACTTAGTTCTAAAACGTTATTAACTCAAAAGTATATAATGCCTTTGTCAAATCATTTGTGCCGCCAACACAAACCCTAGTTCTATCCTTCTCCACCCACGATAACTCCAAATCGTCCGTTCTCAGGCGGTGGATGGCGGAAAGAAATCCACATATCCACAAATAAACACTTAAAAACATTATAAACAATAATAAAAAGAGAAATGTATTTCTCTCATCTCACACTAAACGAAACATTTTATATTCGGCAAACGATTTTATACAATTTTAATATTTAATATGAGTTGAGTAAAATAAGATAAAATAAACAACAAAGAGGAGATGTGTGACCCAAAATTAAAGAATATGTGTTAGATACAATAAGATATATAAACAAAAGAATTGTACTACTAATGATCAAAGAGAAAAAATCATATATATTGAACAATATTAGAATATAAAAATACATTTAAAAAACAGTGTATGTTGTTTAAGTACATTTCTTGCTTGACTGATTTAGGTTGAGAGAGCTTGATGAGTGCTGATGAAGTGTTATAACAGTGTATTTATAGGACACTTGGAGTGCATGCTATTTAAAAATAGTGCAGGTTCCCAAAAAAAAGCACAATCATGAGAGAGACCTATCATATAATAAATAAAAATATTGGATTAGTTAATAATATTCACGGAAAGGTTATTAAGATTAATATGCAAAAAGTTAAAATTATAACCTTATAAACTCACATTAATGCAGGACATTAAAATTACTGAAAAAAATTGGTAAAGCTAGGCCCATTTAATTTCATAAGTTCATAATCATATAACTTTCATTTAAAGCCCATTTCTTTTATTATATTACTAACTTACTCTTTGTACTACTATATATAGGTGACTAATTCAGTTGTGACATAAAACAAACCCTAATACAAAGGAGCCTCCTCCCACTATGCAGAAAAAGGAGAGAGAGATTCCTAGAGAAATGGAACGCCACAATCCGCTCAATCTTCACAAAGAGAGCATGGATGACATGGCAGGCGTGGGTGCCTAAACCCTACTCTACTTCATCAACACTAAGCAGAAAAGGTACCAAATTCTTTCTTCATATATGAATCCAAATTGGGCCTAAGATTTAGCTGTTATATACTATTACCTTAACAAATGAATATAGATTATTATGTGCCTGATAAAATCAAATCACCCATTTCTGTTCTTTTCAGACCATACTTAATGTATATTCACTAGAGTTAAAGCTGAAACGTATAATATTGCATCTCCTATTGATTACATTTACTGATTTTGATTAAAGATATGAGTATTATTCATTCAACTTGTTCAGAGAATTACAATAGGAACGCCTCCTTTAAATAGGCCAATGGTTACATAAAATTGGCAAGATTTGCCATAATACTCATTCCCTAATTAATTTTTTTTCTTTGCTTACCTATTTTCCTTACTTACATATTTTCCTTTCTAACACTCCCCCTCAAGTTAAGTAATGGGATTACCGATACTTAACTTGCCCAATACCTCATGGAAGCTTCTTGCATCGACAGCTTTCGTGAGTATATCCGCCAACTGATCTTCAGATCTCACAAAAGGAAGTTATCCTTGATGAAATGTCGATCCACCTCGACATGTTTTGTCCGATCATGTTGAACTGGATTTTCAGATATACTGATTGCCGCCTTATTATCACAGAACAACTTACATGACTTCTGTGAGTTTAAGTTCAACTCAGTCATCAATTTCCTCAGCCACAGAATCTCAGTCAAACTCTTAATCCCTCGAAATTCAGCTTTTGCACTTGACAAGGCTACCACTTTCTGTTTTTTGCTTCTCCACGTGACAAGATTTCCTCCCACAAAGGTAAAATATCCAGCAGTTGATTTTCTATCATTTGGGTTCCCTGCCCAATCAGCATCCGTGAATCCATGAATCTCTAAATGTCCATGATTCTCGAATAGAATCCCATGGTTCGCTGTCCCTTTCAGATATCGAACAATCCTCAGTGTTGCTTCCCAGTGAGCTACTTGAGGTGCATGCATAAACTGACTAACTACTCCAACTGCATAAGCTTTGTCGGGTCTAGTGTGGGATAGGTATATCAATTTCCCAACTAAACGTTGATATCTCGTGCGGTGAGTGGCTTCAGCTCCTTCAACTATCCGCAGACCATGATTCTGAACCATAGGAGTATCTGCTGGCTTACAGTCCAGTAGTCCTGTCTCGGTTAACAAGTCAAGTACATATTTCCTCTGACTGATGAAGATCCCCTTCTTTGACCTTAGCACTTCTATACCCAGAAAGTACTTTAGTAATCCCAAGTCCTTCATTTCAAACTCTGCAAACAAATTCTTCCTTAGCTTGCTTATTTCCTCTTCATCATCTCCCGTGAGAATCATGTCATCTACATAGATGATGAGGCATGTAATCTTTCCTTCTCTTTTCTTCAAGAATAATGTATGATCAGAGTTGCTTTGTTCATACCCATACTTCTTCATTGCCTCAGAGAATCTCCCAAACCAAGCTCTAGGTGACTGCTTTAGCCCTTATAGTGTTCGTTTTAGTTTGCAAATCATTCCTCCTTCGAAATCTCCAACAAATCCAGGTGGTGGCTCCATGTAAATGGGCTTCTTCAGTTCCCCATGTAAGAATGCGTTTGTCACGTCGAACTGATGTAGTGGCCATTCCCTGACTGCCGCTATTGAGAAGAGCACTCGAATATTACTCATTTTTACTACCGGTGAGAATGTTTCAGCATAATCAACTCCATAAGTCTGAGTATATCCTTTGGCCACAAGTCTCGCCTTATACCTTTCAATCGACCCATCTGGCCTCCGTTTGATAGTGAAGACCCATCTGCATTCCACAGTTCGAACTCCATCAGGTTTAAGACATACTTCCCATGTATTGTTCTTCATCAGAGCCCGCATTTCTACTAGCATTGCTTCTCGCCAGTGAGCAATTTTCATAGCCTCCTCGGCCGTATATGGGATATCTTCTTCTTCGTAAAGTGCTGCTTCAAACGCCCTAGCCATCTCTGTTAGATTTTCTTTAGCCAGATTCGCCATAGAATATCGGCTTCTACTAATCCTCTCAGGACTGTATCTCTTAGCCGGGACCCCACGAGTAGTTCTGTTTGGGAGTATATAGCGGCCGGTATCACCATCAATTGCTGCATTCTCATTCTCGTCTACACCAAAAGTGTCAGGAGTAATAACTGTATTATCTGAGCTAGTTTCAGGAATTACCTCGGATATCACTGGAGGAGGACTCGATTCAGGCGTAAGCGGTTGAGGAGGCTCTACAGCAGATGTGACTGACTCGACATTGACACTAGCTTGTTCTGTTGGTTCCACGTTCGAGATACTTGGATGTGGCATCGGAAAACTGAGGGGTCCAATTTTATCACACTCCCCCTGAACAGCACTCCCCCTGACCCCGAGGTTGGGTGTGATAGAAGTATTCACTTTCTAGAAAATTACAATTCATGGTTGTTATAACCTTCCTAGACCCCGGGTGATAGCATCGATAGCCCTTCTGATTTACCCCATACCCCAAAAAAACACATTTTATTGCACATGCATAAAATTTTCCTCTTTCGTGTTTCGGTACATGCACATAAACGGAACAACCAAAGATTTTGAGCGGAAGTATGAGAGGTGGGAGAATATCAGTAAGGGATGCGAGAGTCTGCAAAGGAGTTTTCATACCCAAAATTTTTGTAGGCAAACGATTAATCAGGTAGACAGCAATGGCAACAGCTTCGGGCATAAAAATTTAAGAACATTTGAGTCAAAAAATAGGGCTCTCGTGACCTCTAGGATTATCCTATTCTTTCGTTCAGCTACACCATTTTGTTCAGGAGTGTAAGGACAAGTAGTTTGATGAACTAACCCCTTTTCTTTAAAAAAATCAGTCATGTCGTTGTTAACAAATTCCCTACCATTATCGGATCTAAGAATTTTGATCGTGGTTTGGAATTGTGTCTGGATCATTGTAAAGAAACGGGTAAATTTTTCAAAAACGTGACATTTATGCTTCAAAAAATATACCCAAGTCAATCTAGTGTAGTCATCCACAAAAATGAGAAAATATTTAAAACCATGATCACCAACAATAGGAGCTGGACCCCAAACATCGGCATGCACTAGAGAAAAAATAGTCTTAACACGAGTATCACTTGATCTAAAGGATTGTCTGTGGTTTTTTGCCAAAACACAAGATTCGCAAGTAATATCCTTAAAATGGGAAAACTTTGGAAAAAACAATTTTAAATAACCCGAGGATGGATGCCCCAATCTGCGGTGCCACAACCAAGCTTCCCGATTTGCAGATCCGTGAGCAAGCATCGCGGTGCCACCTTGTTGAGTAATCTCATCCACATAATAAAGACCTTGACGCTCAGTGCCACGTCCAATTATCCTCCTCGTCCTGATATCCTATAATACACAGAAATTTGGATGCATTAGTAACGTACAGTTTAATTCTTTCGTCACGTGGCTGATAGACATAAGTTTATGAGATAATTTGGGCACATAGAGGCAATTTGTAAGCTTCAGGGTTGGGGATATTTCAATGGTTCCACTCCCACCCACAGCGGTCAACTCTCCATCGGCAGTTTGAATTTGGCTTTTAGTTGCCCCATTAAATTCACAAAAATCATTCAGATCGTAGGTCATAGTATCAGTTGCCCCACAATAAAAAATCCACTCACTCTCCTTAGGGTCAATTTTACTTTGGGCAATGCATGCAAAAGGTATATTTTCCAAGGGTGCAAAACGATTTGGGCTTAAGACGGAACTTTCAGACAGTTTTGGGGTCAAACGTGGAATATAGTTTTTCTGGGGTCCTAACTGTAATTTTCCCGGGTCATATTGCATATATTCTGAACTATAAGGACCAGAAATTAAATTACTCATGCTTTGAGGTTTATTCTGAAAATCAAATTGGGGATCGGGGTTTCTCAACCCCAATCCGTTACATATGACCCGCCTCCTTTCTTCTCCGCGAAGGCTGCCTCGTCGGGCCTGCCGCCTCCACCCGGTTGAGGACCGGTATCTCCTGCTCTCCCACGGGTGTTAGTCATCTCCCTATTCCCTGCTCCTTGCAGAAATAATTCGCCTCCATCTTCGACTCCGATGGCTAATCGAGCTTTAGCCTTTTTATTTTCATCCCACCATTCCGGAAATCCAACGAGGAGGAAACATGTATCTCAAGTATGTCTTTGTTTTCCGCAATGAGAGCACCAAAATTTTGAATTGTCGGGTTTGAAATCGCCTTGGCGATTGGGCTGTTGCGCGGCGGTTCGTGGTGGTGGCTGTTTTGGTCGCGGTGGTGGCTGGTTTCTGACGGTGAACCCGTGTCCGACTTGGCCCGATGATGATCCATCGTTGATTGCGCCGGTCTGGAGATCGATGTCTGCTGCCGGCATGATTTTCAACCGCGTAGCTTCTCGTTTTACCAGACCGTATGCGGTCTCGGCTGAGGGCAACGGGGTTTCCTTGAGAATATCCCTTCGGATCCCGTCATATCTTGCATTCAAGCATGTTAGGAATTTGAACAGCCGTCTTGTTGCTACATACGTTCGAAGTTGGCTAATCCCCTTGTCGCAGCAATCCACAGGTTGATGTTGGCATCGGTCAATTTCGACCCAGATTCCGTGGAGATGTCGCCAATATGTTTCTAGCCCATGTTCCCCTTGCACGATTCGGCCTGCCTTTTCCTCTAGATCGTACAACAGATATGGATCTGCAGTACTTTCGAATGTAGTTTGTAGGCTCTCCCACAGAGCTTGCGCGGTTTGGTGATGTGCAAAGTCGACAACAATTTCTGTTTCGACGTTGTCAATTATCCATGAGAACACTGTCATATCGGCTTCCTCCCATTCTGTGTACCCCTTCATTCCAGGTTCCGGCGGCTGCGATGTACCGGTGATATACCTGTTTGCTCGTCTTCCCACGATGGCTACTCTCATCAGCCGTTTCCATAGGGGATAATTCATCCCGTTGAGTTTAACGGCTAGAGTAACATTCTTACTCATCTTTAATCGTGTCTCCTCCATATTTGGTTTCTCTTCATCGTCTGACATGTTGCAGGTTGAAAATAATCGTCTTCTTCGTCGGGAAAGGTATTAGGCTATGATGATTTTGTTATGAGCCTTTGCTCTGGTACCATGTTGAAAGATATGAGTATTATTCATTCAACTTGTTCAGAGAATTACAATAGGAACGCCTCCTTTAAATAGGCCAAGGGTTACATAAAATTGGCAAGATTTGCCATAATACTCATTCCCTAATTAATTTTTTTTCCTTGCATACCTATTTTCCTTACTTACATATTTTCCTTTCTAACAATTACTATTTTTGATATTCATTATTTCTGTTGTATTTAAACAGTCAAATACTTCAATATTATTAGTACTAGTGTTATCACCCGTGCTATGCACGGGGCATAAGATTTTTAAATAATGATGTTAAATTTTAAGATAAGAAAATTAAAAAAGAGGATAAAGAGAATTACTAATATTTATGATTAAAAAATATGTTAATTATAATAAGTATTCGTAACATTATAAATGATTAAAAATATTATAAACAGTAACAAAAAGAAAAATGTAACATTTATGTTTGGCAAACGATTTTATGCAATATTAATTTATGATATGAGTGGAGTAAAATAAAATAAAATAAATGACAAACACGAGATACGCGATTAAGGATAAATAGTGGGTTAGTTAGAATAAGATATAAATAAAAGAAAATATATGTGCAAATAAGGATCTGAGACGAAAAAATCATATAATTTGAATAAATAAATAGTTCAATAATTTTAATCAACAAAACATATATATTCAAAAAATAAATTCTATGCATGAGGAAATATATATTTATGTAATCTTATGTAGCATTAAACAAAATTCTTTTAATCACATTTGCACACTTAAATATTTCTATCTATGCGTTGACATAAAAAAAATTATCATTCGCTTCTATATTATCCTCTTTATATACCCATAATGCAAATGGTAATACAAAATGATGAATAATTTGGAACACGAATATTATAATTAAAATATTAACAATAGTACCCCTAATGTCTGTAATCACAACGTTGCGTACTAAAATATTATAAATTAAATCACTCATGTGACAATAGTCAAAGGGGATTGACGGTTGTAAAACCTGAATGACGATTTTTTATCAGAAGGTAAAGAAATTATAGGAATCAAAACTTTTTCACCAACGTTTTAACCAATCAAAACTTTCGCTCCGAAAACATGATTACCAAAACGTGTGATTATCAACAGAGTTCCATTACACAACTCATTAGAATGATTAATGTTCCTTATCAACAAAACATGAAAACCAGCCCTCAAAAGCTATGCATGATTAGGAATACCATACGACTTCAAATTATTCAGCAAAATAATTAGAGATTGTATCAAACTTGGATATACTATCAGAGCTCAAATAAACACGAACATCAGATTTATCCAAAAAGATTATAAACTAATTAACTTCATCAAACTACATCTAAAGTAGGAGATCAATTAATGCTAAAACTCCATTTGTAATTTAGACTAAACATAATACTAAATTGATATTTTACAAGTTTGTAAGAATAAAAATTAAACACAAAAAGGTGATTTTTTATGAATATTTTCTTAATTAATTAATTAAAATAATCAAATAAAAGTAATAAAGAAAATAATACAACTCCCCAACATTTAGTCATTATTCAGATAAATTAGAACATAATTTGGATAAATAGTAGTAATGCTCACTCATACCAATATTATATCATAAATCAGTAAATAAACATAATATCCTAACAAAAAATATAAAAATAGAAAAATGAAATTAATAAAAAAAAAAGAAAGGGAAGACATCGTCTTCTCCACAACACACAAACCCTTGATACACTTCCACCGCCTCTCCAATCACACCAAAAAATCGACCTTGAAGCCAAATTTCTACAGGTAGCAAGCAATCGAGAAATTACATCAAGGTTCCTACTTTTTTAACCGGCGATTGAAGGATTTAACCGAAGGACCTCCAACCGCCGCCGTTTGCTGCTACGAACACAATGGCGAACAAAAGGGGCAGTTCGGTGTTCAAAAAGTGGAAACTTGCTACAACACTTCTCGATCAACAAACAAAACCAGTAAATCAAGCAAATCAGCAACAAATCTGGGAAAGGATAAAGCACACGAACGGCAGACCAACAAAAATCGAAGAATACTTTTTCCAAGGTAAAGTTCGAATTGAAAGTACGTAGATTAGAATTTTTTAATTGTTCAAAGCTTCTGAATTCATCTACTTCGACAGAAACTTAAAAAAATTTAGGTTGTTATGATTTGCACGTCTAAATTTTGTATATGAACAGCAAACATTATTGAAATTTATGGCTTACCTGAATGCCAGAAGTCTTATCTTAATTGATGTTAGATAAGTCCTTGAATTTACTTGCTTTTCTCCGGGAAGAGCATGAAAATCTGAACATTGTTCTTGCAAATTAGGTGACCGCATAATGTTCATACACTTTCAAAATTCAATTTAATAAATACACTTTCAAGTGTTCTAATAAGTTCTCTTTTTTATCTCAGAAAAATGCAGTATAAGTTGAGGGGGCTGAGTGAAGATGAAGACAATGAAAGTTAGCATATTGATCTACCTATTTTTTATGGAACTGGACTCTTTAAGCTGATAGGGTATGTCATAACCATTTATCGCATGTTTTCCTAAGTGGCTTTTTATCACAGAAGATGATATAAAATGCTTACCCTGCTTCCAGGTATGATGAGCTTGGTAACTGTTGTGTACCCTACCCTAAATTTTGGGTCTTTTAGCTCTAAAATGTGCTTATGTTATCTTCCAGAATGAAACTCTTATAGCAATCAAAGCTCCTCATGGCACTACTTTAGAAGTTCCAGACCCTGATGAGGTAACTTTTTATCTTCTTTTTTGTTGGAGTAGCTTGGAGCATCAAAAACAGTTCGGATGTATCAAGTAGTAATAGGGAAATGAGATACTTAGCCTTCCTAGAAAGACAGAAGAGGATCTTCACCTTGCTTGTTCCAAAGAGTTCTAAAATGAAGGTAAAAAGCACTTCCAAGAGTCAAATAACAATAACCAACTCAAAAATCAGTTCCAAAAAACTGAATGAGCAATAATAGTTCAACAAAAGACCTGAATAATCAAACTAAAGATCAAAATACCCACTGAATCTCAGGGTCTGAAGAAAAGTTCCATCACTGTAACTCTCCAAATCTTCACCAGAATCCCAGAAACTTGAACTTCTTCAAGACATCACCATCATACCCTTTAAAGTCCACATCAAGGCATCTCTTTGCTGAGCATTTATGGAGCAACTCTTCATCATCATCCTTAGTTAATGGCTATTACAATGACAACCAAAATGAAATTATTGTAACCAAACAAAATACAAACAGGAAGAAAGATTGTACTACTAAAGAAGAAACTGATCTTAAGAAAAGTGACAGTAAAATGGAAGTAACAACAAATTAAAGGTTAGAGGTTTGGATGCATTTAGGAAAATGATATATGCAAGAGATAAAAATGGTAATTTAACTTGAATAAATATGTACATTCAGAAACAGGAAGTAAGAAAGTAGCAAAGAAAGGGAAGAATAATACTACAGAGAGATGGAGAAGGATATATAGAAAACTCATTGCTGGGGAATGAAAAATTTGGAAAGAAACAAAACTAAATCTTGGTGAGTGATAGTGAAAGAGTTGGGCAGGGTATTTATAAGAGAAAAGAATGGTGAGCATGCTACTATTTAAAAAACCAATGCAAGTTCCAAAAGAAACACACTAATTAGAAAGATGTTCAATATAACAATTACAAACAGATCAAATTTAGATCAGATAGATAAATAATATTTACACTAAATAAAAATTTATAAATGCTTTGTAAAATGTAGTACTCCATATCCTAAAATTAGAAAGCAATATTAATGAATGATAAAAATTCCAAATGATATTGGTCGATTTCGGGCCCATTTAAACTCATAATTTTATAACCATATAACTTCACCTATGGCCCATTTAATTTTTTTCTATTAGTATTAGCTTATTAGTGTACTATATATACACATGGGCATGGCTGATGGCTCTATAGGTGAAATAAAAGTAAAGTAAACCCTAGAAAAATCACAGCCACCATTCTCTATGCAGAAAAAGGAGAGAGAAGAAGCCCCAGAAAGTGGAAAGTAAATTCACAGCCGCCTCTCTCTGTGCAGAAAAAGGAGAGATAAGAAGCCCTAGAAATTGGAAATGCCAGGCGCGTGGGAGGCTATGTCCATCTCGATATTCAGCAAGGAGTAGGAGGAAATAAGAAGAACATAGAAAAAAGGTAAATATATAAATAGGTCTGAATAATCCATGTCAGTCTACTGTTACTTATCTTACCTGTAAATAGTCACATAATCCATGTCTGCATTTCTGTAGAAAGTTAAATTCCAAATCCTATAATTACTTATATTTAAATGAGACTCGCATAATATTAGATCTTGATTCTGATTAGTAGAGTCAAATAGATTACATTTAGTAATCTCTAAGTCAAGAATTAATCACTTTGCAATTCCTAATTCAATAATCCTTTCCTGGGTCTGATGTAGATTGAGAAAATCAGATTATGATTAAGAAACATTAAACATTTGTGATTTAATTACTTTGCTGATAAGTACTCCTTAATACTTTGCAGGAATTCAAATCAGATTAACTTTAAATATGAGATTTCAAATCAGATTAACATTTTAGAAGATTTCAAAATCTTCCCTTTTCCTCTCTTTGTTTTCAGTCAGAAATATTGACTCAAATTTATGTTTACGAATACTAACTTGGTGAACTTTCATTTGTACAGGCACACACGCTGAATAAATGGATTTATTGTGTGTTTAATAATCATAGATGTATTCACAACGTGTCACACACACAACCATATGTAATTTTATTATATATTTACACAACCATATGTAATTTTATTATATATTTACAAAGTGAGATTCATTTTTAGGTATAAAGTGATTTAAAAAGAGGAAATAGCTTTGGAAACATGGATCAATATATTGGTAATAGAATAGTAATAAATTATTACAAATAATGAGTATCATACACAAAAGGGCTGTAATCTATCCCTCTCTCTCTATATATCTCGGTCTCTCTCTCTATCTATCTCTCTCTGTAGCTCGGTCTCTCACTCTCCATAGTTACAAAACCTATGCAATCCTCAGACAAATAGGCTGCAACCTACAACTCACTCTCAGCATCTAAACACGAAAATATAAATAAGAGGAATATTTACAAACTTTTGTCCAAATAAATTAGTTAAAAATTATATCTTTCAAATGACCAAAAGGGTAAATTAATTAGCTTTGTATTTTCCCGCCAAAAAGGGCAAAACAGTCTTTTCACTGAACTGTCACTTTAGATTAGTATAGATTTCGGAATCAAATTAAAGATCTTGAACATTATTAGTACTAATTTTCAGATAGATATATTTCTATTTTGTATATTGAATTTAATAGGGTTTCCCTTTTTGTTACAAGAAAAAAAGTCTGGGAATATTCATATATTTAATAAGTCTCTCACATTTTGCATACAGAAATTTATTTCACACATTATTTTGAAATTATGTACTACAAACGTTATATTTTTGTGACTCCTAACATTCTTGTGGTATTTATTATCAGGGACAACATCTCATTGGAAAGAGACAAATGGATTAGTGACAACTTTCTCTCTCATTTCATAAATACATTTTGTAATAGATAGTAATAAAATACTACAACCTATACAGACCTACAACACATAGTCCTTCCTGCACTACACAAATCACCTTATGAACTACAAAAAATACTCCCTCCGTCCCGGGCTACTAGCCCCTTTCCTTTTCGGCACGGAGATTAAGGAATGAGTATATAGGAAAGTAAAAAATGACGACTGTAGGTGAAAATTTTTACTAAAAATGGAAAGAGTACAAGTAACTTGGGACGCCCAAAAAGGAAATAAGTGCGAGTAGATTGGGAGGGAGGGAGTATTAAAAAACGTAATACTCATTTTCCTGTTAAATTCATGCCGCATGGTGGTCCAAAAAACTGAAACTTTATATATGTGTAGATGGGGGACTATCAATTTCGGCGAGCGCACGCCGATTCGCGAGCGTTGGGCGATGCGCTCGTCGCCATTGCAGACTCTGGACCGGCGAGCGAATTTTTTTTTTAATTTTCGAAACACTATATATACGCGCTTTGCACGTCATTTTCATTCGCACCACTTGTTTTAAATAATGTAATTTTTTTTAAATTAATGTATTTTTTAATGTATTTTTTTAAAATTAATGTATTTTTTTAATGTACTTTTTTTGTAATTTAAATAATATTATTCAATTTTTGCGTATCTGTGTCGTAAATTTAATTCCGTATTTTGTGTGATTGTCAATTATTTATTTTATATAATTAGGAGTGATGTGACTAGGCTATTGCTGGGCTATTTGCTTGTCCTGATGATATGGTAGGGGGATTTTTAGTGCTGACGATGTGGCAGGAGGAGTTTGTGGCTGGGCTATGGCTGGACTATTACTGGGCGAAAGTCAGTGTGAATACTCTCATGAACTACAAAAAATATTAAAAAAAGTAATATCATTTTCCTGCTAAATTCATGCCACGTGGCGGTCCAAAAAACTGAAACTTGACGTCAAGATAAAGATAAAATTTTCTTAATATTATATTTGTGGTCCCCTTTTTCGGGGTTAATGTTGGAATTTTGTAAGTATAGTACATGACTATTGACTAATGTAGTTGTTTGCCTGAAGATAAAAAAGTTTTTTGTTACCGTTGTATTTTAAATTTTAAGTATCAGCAAAATGTTTAGAGTCGGTGTAATTTTGTTTAAAAATAAATTAATAGTTAATACACTCTATAAGATTGCAGTATTATTAAACACAATTAGGTTTATCTATCGAGCGTATTTATTAAATTGCCCTACTATTAAATGCTTGTATAAAAAAGCATACTAGTATAAGCTAAGTTGGGAAAAGCTAATTTTAGATTGTGGCACCTTATAAGGTGGTAGCTGCTATTACTACTTACATCCAATTGTAAATTTGATTGCGTACTTGTATATGTTGTCATATTCTATTCTCATTTTATTTTATATGTTTATTATTTTCATATTAATAAATGAAATAAAACTCACGTGATTCATGCATATAACCAATGACGAAACCAAAAATTCAAATAAATTGATGCTTAAATTTTTAAAAATAACACTAGTATGTCGAAAAAATTATATTCGGATCAGATCATCATATTGGAAAATAAAAAAGTGTTTTAATATTTTTAAATTCACAAGTAAAAGTAGAATCGATACATCCCAGAACTTAATGTTAATTGTTAAAAAAAATGTACACCTATATCGCCTTTTCCAACTATCTTGAAACGTCACAAGACACCAAATAATTAGTGGGCAAGTTACAAACTCAAAATCTTACTAAAAATTAATAAGAATAAATTTGTGCAATAATCATGAAACAGACAATATACCTTGCGGCGGATTTCAATTTCACCAGACCATTAAATATGATGTTGACAACAATTTCACCAGACCATTAAATAACATTAATACATGGATTTTTATTTTTCTGATTTTTCCAACAACAAATAATCATGACGAAAACTAGAGTTGAGCTAGAGATTATGTGTATTAAATTATTAATGCGTGGCTAATTAGTGGAGTCAAGTTTTTATTTATGCCCTAAATCGAAAGAAATTGGATAATAAAATAATGGTACTAATATGAAAACTACGTTTCATTAAATAAATATTGCTTACTTCATCAAACATTTTGTGCATTTTATTTGACAATTAAGTCTCCAATATTTTATCTTTACTGTCTATATAAAACTGATATTTTAATTAGAAAGAAATAAAATAATAAAAAAAACACGTCAATATAAGCAAACTACCAAGTTAAACTCGACTTCCACCAAAAATGATGCAGCAAAATTTAGTCCAATACGGCGTCGTCGCCTGCTTCACGTTCGCCGCCGTCATCAGCTACTCCGCCGGGCGGGACCTCCGGCCATCTGATCACGGCCTAGCTTATCAGAGAGACAATTCATCTCCGGCTCATCGAGACGGCAACAAACAAAATATGCTTTCGTTCTTCGGCTCGTCGATGCCGCGGCCTGAGGTACAAACAGTAGGCGGCGGCGGCGACGGTGGCGGAGGCAGAGACGCGTGGCCGAGCATGCCTAGATCACGCGATCGTCGTAGAGATCGCGTGAGGTTGGGGTTGCTGGCTGCGGCGGCGATTTGTGGCTTCGCCGGTGTGGCGTTGCTGGTTGTTTCCGGTCTGGTCTACCACCTCCGCCGCCGTAGAGAGAAGGCCGGAGCTGAGAGATTGTCGTTGAATTTGGAGGTTCATGAAAAGGAATTAGTAGCTCAACCTTAATTATCGTTATTTGTCCTATTAATCTTTCATCATATTCAAAATGAATAATGTACTTACTGTATGGTAATATATCAATTTTAAACTCGTGGTAATATTTTAGAAGATACTGAACTCAACTTCTACAAATTCATAACGTATTAAAAATAATTTATAATAAGCTAAGGTCGAAATATTATCATTTAAATTTCTTTGGTTATGGAGTAACTTATAAGTGGAGTTGAAATTGTCAAGTAATTAAAGGAAGCTAATCATTTCGCTTAAATTAAATATTGTTGTAGTATATATTTTGATAATCATTGATCATTGTCATATCATGACTAAATTATTTGAACTATAAAAAGTAAGCATGCAGTAATAAGATTCACCACAGACTAACGCAGTTAAAGTATTTTGATGTGGACTTTCATAATCCTAAAAAAAATTCCATTTCATTTGGAATATATTCCAGTTTGATTGAGTTGGCTTTTGGATATACATAACAATTATGTATAATAATCCTTCCTTCCTTGGTAATTAAGTTGTTTATTCACCACCGACAATTAAAAGGAAATATTTAGTGTGTTCAATAGACATAAAATAAAGCAATAAGAGATATAAAAAGAGAATAAAATAGAAGAGAATATTATTTTTTGTCAAAAAATAGAGATGACTGAATTATCATAAAAGTTTTCAGAAAGATATGATTCAATTAACAAGAAGGTACTTTTTAATATACATTGATCGTGTACATCTATATATATAATCCAGATTATAAACAAAAAAAAGTTCGAATACATGCTATATATAAACAGATAAAAACACAGAAAAACTTCATACATGATCAAATTTATTCTAAAAAATGAAAACAATGGGGGGAAAAGAAATGGGGTTCAAAGAGGAAGCCACTCTAGTTCAAGTTCTACTTCACCAGATTCTACATTCTGGAGCCTCAGCCATAGTTCCTGCCTCACCTTCCCAGCTACAATATTCACTGGGCTATCCTCTATCAGCGCGTTGTCGTATGACTTCAGCCACTTCCCGATCTGCATGTCCGAGAACTTCTTAGCGTCTCCGAATGCCATTGCTGAGTTTATCATCGGCTGCATGTCTATGTCCGCCTCTCCCATTATGTCGTCAGCAGAGAATGTGTCCTGGTCAAAAACTTGCTGTGTTTTGCGCATCAAGTTAGCTATATTTTGGTGATCATAAAATCCTCTGTCTCTCGAATATGGAATTATAACGATGAAAACAACGAGGATTACCAGTTTTACTGGGCTGTAATCGTGTGGGATGGAAAGCAGAAGCTCCTCATTCCACACCGGATTCAAATTGCTATTCACCACACTCGTTTGCACTTTCTACGAATATCATAGACAACCAACATCACTTTCAGACAACGCAGAAACGAGCTTATCTCCTATTTCAAAGAATGAAAAGGGAAACTAACCTGCTTCCCGAGAGTCAACACAATATATGGATCGCTAGATAGCATGTCCCGAACAGCCAAGTTCGAGCCTCTGAGTACTTTAACCTTCATCTTTCCAATATATTCCTGCTCGAGTCACCACATTCCGGATTAGCTTTACGTACGTTAAGATACTTGGCTGAATTCAAAATATCAGCCTAAAAGTGTAGAAACATACTGAGTCTTCTGCTGAATTCGAACTTTGTTTGCTGTTGACAATCTCTCGGGTTGAATTCACTTGTGAAGAATTCTTTGCAGCGGAGCCAGATTGAATACGCAGACTAGGCTTCAAGAATGCTTGTTGCTCATATTTAGACCTACAAACGATCACAGGAATCAGTGATAATGTAGCTACTGATTTAGCTGCAGTGATTGAATTGTGTATAAGCCTATGAAAAACGAGAAATAATCAAGCTACTCGGTGCATGAAATCTGTGTTGTAACACAGCATTTGCCCGAGTTTGCATTTTTCACAAGAATTCTCAAATTGCAACCACAACATCCTCAATTCTTTTCTGCAGTAAAACTATGTAGTATTCATATTGGATAACTTTGCTGAAAAGAATTGGAGATGTTGTAATTGCAAGGTTTCAATAGTCGTGAAAGCAAGCAAACATCAGAAGACATATGACAGCTACATTATTGGCATACTTGATAAACTGTGTGCGTTCTTCGTGGCCAGCATCGGGTGCTGGCTTTGTCACCCCTTCGGGGAGGTAAGATTCATAAATCGAATTCGCTGATGCATTCCCACCAACCTCAATCACGGCTTCAATGTCTTCCTCGTCCCAATCATCTAATGCCACAGACAAAACCTGTGGTATGATAGGACTGAGTATCACATGGTGAAAAAAAATAACGAGCAATGGGTAATAACTCTAGATCGTGTGTTGTGAAGTGATCACCTTTGAAATATTCGCACCAAGGCTTCTGTGAACACCACAACATTTTAAGCATAGAAACACTCCAATATTTGATGATCTGTAAAAGACATTTAGATAGTTAAACACACAAAAGGATTCATGCAATCTTCACATTAGATCCCATTTCCTAAACATTAATATCATAAATATCGTTTTTTATTGCAAGCCTGTTTTGCAAGATTTGTTCTTTGACATCCGAAACTGTGTTTAATCCATATTGTGTATTCCAAGAAAAACTTTCTTAGTTTACCTACACTTAGCTTTGTTTTATTCGACATCACTGCCTAAATTATCCCTCCAACTCCATTAGAGTCGAACAAATGAAAGGATAAACCATCCCCACATGTGCACAACGCCTTATATCTACTTCACAAAGATTTTTCAAAGCCCTAAATGGTCTAATTTGGGGGAATGCCAAAGGATGAGGTTCGACTACAAGTGAGAGAATAAAACTAACTAGCCTTTGCAGCATACACAATCCAACATAAAGAAAATAGGAAAAAGGGGCCGCAACTTACGCCCATTTTGGGTCAGGAGCCTCGCAATCTGCACATACACGATTATCACTTTGACCTAAGAGATCTTTCAATCTTCTTTTGCCTGCAAACATCTCAGCATTGAGATATAAGGCCATCATGACGAACATAAACCATGAAACGAACTTATTCAATCGTTTGCAATGGGAAACAAGCATTGCATAATGTAGGACTAACAAAGAAGGCAGAAATTTCTTCCCCACTACACTAAGTGTAAGAGTTATGTGAATACGGACAGCTTGTGCAGCTTCATACAATCATTCGAAGTCGACATAATAATCTAACTGAGTGAGGTAAACTAGTTAAACAAACAAGATTTAAGGCCAAAAGTATAGGGATAAAATTGTGACCTCAACTGCACAACTGTAATTATTTTTTGCTAGGGCTAATATTTATCAGCTTAAAAATTCAAGAAAACCGAATTCAGACCTGAAGATGGTCTCCCCAGAGCAGATGTACTCATTGATCCGTTCACACAATGCTATCATTAAGCACACAACCTAAATTCAACAAAACATTGAAATTCTTGATTAAATTTTCATTTCTTGAATAAACCATTCCAACATTAGCAAAATGCAACATTTGGGAGTCTAAAAAATTGTATCTTTATCTCAAAAAACATTATTGGAATGGAATTACAAACATAGTGTGTGTTTAGAAAAAGCTTTACAAATGAAATCATTCTTGACATGGCATCAGAATTAGATGGCAAAGAAATTCAGAAATACAACATCCAGAAACAAAAAATTCGACCCGCGAAAGGAAACCAAAGTAGAAACGAAAAAAAAAATTAAAAAGGAGAAAAGAAGAAGAAAATCTTTAAATATTTCATGGATGTTGCCTGGGTCTTTATCGAGCTGAAAGAATTGTTATCATTTTACAATTGAACGGCAATTTCAGAGAAATATTACCTTTTTCTGGATAATTTCTGAAGCAGAATCAATATCAGAGAAAGAATTGGAGACAAAATAGGCTGTTATTTTATTTTTATCATAACTGCTTTCTTACATGTCTTTTTCCTCTTCTTTTTTTCAACTTTCCTATAAAATTTGTTGGATTTATTTTTTCCTATACATTACTCCTTATTTAGCAATATTGCTGACTGCTACTCTTGCTAGGTATACTATGCTAATGTTACTTAGTTATTTTTATTCGTTTATTAACTATATCAAAACCCAAAAATATTCACGTCTTCTTTGTCTGATCACATATTTATAATATTAATAATATTCCATAGTATTAAATTTTAACTTGACGATCCCACAAAACTCCATCTTAGTGATTATTCACCAAAATTTGAAACACAAACCATGGTAGCCCTTGAAACAAATACCCAGTAATGCATTCTTTATCAGTAAAATGCTACAAACAAATACCTTAAACTCAACATCTGTTTCACCTTCAGGAATGGCAAAACAACCATTCCATGAAAAGGAAGGATAATCTGCATAAGGATAAACCTTTCTCATTACTCAATACACTTCAACATGCCATTGCTTGTTCTTCTTGAGCTGTGAGAGCTTCTCCTCCCAGTTCTCACCCCGTTGCTCTGCCACCTTCTTCAACGTCTCCTGTATCCCCGGCATCATCCCTTTCAGCCCGCAGAAATAGATGTGTGCCCCGTTGTCCAACAGTTTGAAGACCTCATCGCTGTACTCCTCGATCTTGTCCTGGACGTACATCTTCCCCCCGTTTCTGTTCTTCTGTTCTCTGCTGAGGGCACGGTCAAATCTGAAGTTGTCGGGGTAGTCCTCGAGATACTTGGAGAACTCATCGTCGTATAGAAGGCTGTCGGTGTTGGCCACTCCTAGGAAGAGCCAAGCTAACCCTCCGAACTTGAATGTGGGGACATTCTCCATGAACATGCGTCGGAGGTAGCCCCTGTAAGGCGCAACGCCAGTTCCAGTGGCAATCATGATGTGGGTGGCGTTTGGGTTGTCTTCAGGGAGGAGCATTATCTTACCGGAAGGACCTGCAAAACAACGCACTCGAGTTTACAACACAGACCCTTGGGAAAACAATTTATTAAATCCAAAAGTTTGGTCATTGTTGCAACAGTTGAAAGATTGGGTTGAATTTGAGACAATGCCATAAGTATGAGGTTTGATTAGCAATGATCTCAGAACTAGAATGCAAGGGCTGACAATTAACAAACATAACGAAACAAATCAAATAATATTAACCTCTTAGATAAAGATGAAGCATGTTTCCAAGTTGCAAAGATAACAAAGTACATGTATATCAAAGGTATATGTTTACGTATGCCCGTGTGCTTGAGCATGTAAGTTGAAAGTAGCACTACTGTTTGAAATCTGATTATCGTGATTAGAATCATACAACTCAAGTTCATTGTTATCTTACCCGTGATCTGAACCTTGTCACCAGGCTTTGAATCACACAAAAAGTTGCTGCACACTCCATTCTTCGAGGGATCTTCCTTCCCAGTCTCAGGATCATAATAGACTGCACGTCGAACGCACAAACTCGCTGTCTTGCCATCAAAGGAGTCACCATATCTGGTGGATGCTATGGAATACAGCCGTACATTGTGTGGATTACCAGGCTTTTTAGGATTCTCACCCTGAACGAGATGATATGCAAGGAAAAGAAAATCAGAACAAAACCAAACGTATCATAGTTACCAAGAGTTAATCAAAAACACGCGCTGCTCAAAAGGTATGGATAAAACATACAGGAGGGATGATCCCGTAACTCTGTCCTTCCCAGTAGGGAACTTTGCCACCATGGTCGATGACAATGTGACACGTCTCTCCAGGAGCATTCTGGCCAACGAGCCTTTCAACGGACACAATGGTCCCAGTGTACGGTTCTTTGTTCTTGAACAAGTGCATAGGCGGCTCTTTTGCATCTTCCAAGCTCAAGGGCAAAACGGCCACCTTAGGCTTGCTAGCTTGTTGCACAGACATGCAAATAACAGACCGATCCCTGGATTGAGAGCCTGCGACTCTGAAGTTCAGAGATAGACTAGAGGTCCTTGTTTTTTCATGAAAAGTGGCACGAGTGCTCTGAAACACAATGAGATTCAATCACACAACCTCGAATTAGAATTCAAGAACTTATATTATGACCATATGAATATTCAATCAAACTCAACGGATAAAGATGAATAGTAAGAAAATGAGATGGATAATCAAATCATTCTGATTAATGACTTTCAAATCCCAAGACTACTCAGGTTTAAGTTTAAAAAATCCTACTATCAACCTTAGATCCATGCCACATTCGGATAAAACGTCATTTCAGAGAAGAACAAACGACATGAAGCGAACATACTGAAATGGCAAATGTCGAAATTAAACATAAACACCTAAAATTCGCAATTAACAACAAAATGCAGCATCAAATCAATGTGAAACCAAAGATGAATTCAATTTTACATGAACAGTAAAAAAGTAAAATTAACCTTGAAAACGGATTTACGGAGAGAAACATCGTTATTAACGGAGACCGCGACTGGGACCTGCAAAAAGGGGGAGATTTTTCGAGAATTCAAAAGGAGTCAACATCAAAACAAAAAAAAGATGCAGATATCCTAAATCAAAACACACCTGAGAGAGAGCAGAATGAGCCATGATCGGATCAAACAAGAGGTTGACGGTCAGAAATAACGACGCTTAGGAGGAGTGATAGGATATAGAGTAGTGCGCAATGGGGCAAAGGGTTGAAATATATAAAGAGGGTGGTACTGTTAATTATTCATTACTTAATTAATCAATCAATGATGGCTGCTGACGGCGGAAGGTCAGATCAGAGCTTTTGGGGTGCGTTAAAGGACAGATTCTTGGCTCTTCAGTTATGGAGTCTACCCTCTTTCTCTCTCCCTCAAGTGCAAATAACAAATTATTTTGCTGTTCCAAAATGGAAACCTAATTCCATTTCAGGAGGTATAAGTATAATCAATCTGTCGTTGTTCTCCTTTAATTTGACTATGGTATTAACTGGAATTCTTCTCTAACTTAATTTATTTTCATTTTTTACTCCATTAAATTCACACAAGAATGAATTGCTTTGAAGAAATCCAGTAGTTAAGGGTATTTTTTTTATTATTATATTGAAATTAGTGACGATGACCCACATGATCTATTGGTTATATTAAAGAGTAATGCTAAATGGTCATAATATAGCCACCCATAAACTTAAAATATTAATTAAAATTTGTGTTATTAATGCTAATTCAACAAAATCGATACACCTCAAAAAAAGTAAACATATTGTGATTATTGTGCCATTTAGTTGAAATATACAACTCCTACTACTATCTTTTATGCAAATATAATTATAACCCATGTAGCTGTATATATTTTTTATATTTTTAATTTATTATACTCCGTAGTTCGTAAATGCATCTGTTTCATTTTCTTTTTTTAATTTTTAATTTTTAACCATATTATAGTTTGATTCCATATTGATTTATAAAATATGATACTAATATATATAGTTCAACAAATATTATTTTTTATTATTGCATCATAGTAACTTTATTTAGGGAGTAATAATTAATTATAGGCATTATCTTAAAATTAGTAATAATAAACTATTGCATTTTAATCCATTTTTTATATTTGAATGATTGTGAATATTCATAATAAGGTTCAATTGCTCTCCGACTCAGTTTAATATAATGATCATATATGAAATTAATCTTAATAATCATAGTTTTATAGTCATCTATCATCGGCAAGCTCATTTTGAGTCTAGGTAATTAATTTATATTATCACTACTTATTTATAACATCATATATACAAAGTAAAGTAATAAGTAAAAGTACTAAACTAGTACCTTATACTGGTAATAGTAACTGATTATTAAGTTATGAAGTAGTAGCAATAATATAAAGCAATAACAACTCTCAATATTATAAAGCATATTGTAATATATATTATTATTAATAATAATAAAATTAATTGCTATTATTATTAGATTATATCACACCTACAATTGGAAATTATATTAATTAATAAATATTATGTATTACGTTATATTTTTTGTCATTATTCATTAATTTTAAATTCATTAGTATATTATAGGCTCATACATTAATATACTAGTGCAATGTGGGAAGGATTTTGAGTTTTGTAAAAGAGTGGGAGATGATGGAGATTTACGGAGAATGGGAAATTTCTCATTTTTAGAAATTTTACTCTACTTTAAAGATTTTATAATTTCTAAAGTAAAGTTAGAAACTAAGTGTCATAACTGTGTTAAAATAAAAACAAAAATATAATTATGTAAACACCACTATATCATAGTATATAAAATACTCCATAATTATTCATTTATGAAATTATATAATAATAATTGCTGAAAACAAAAAATGAATAAACCTAAATTAAAAAAAAGTTACAATTGGATTAGAGAAAACAGAATAAAAAAACAACTACAATTAAATAAAAAAGGTAATAGTGTAAAGTTAGTAGAGCATTAAATGAAATATTTGAATAATTAATATCTATAATATCTTAATTTACTAAAATGTCATTTTATGGCCAGCCATAATATGGCCACATAGCTTTTTCCTATATTAAAATCCAAGTTGGGTTTTGTCTTTGTAAAACATGAATTTAACTATATTAAGTACCCCATTAGGTCTATTTTTTTACTCCACAAATTAAAGAAAATTAATATTCAATATTTTATTTTAGAAAATTCTGCATCGAATTCGACCGAGGGAAGCAACTCGAGATGAGACAATTGGTCTATTTTTTCGTGTAGGTATGCTTCAGTCAACCTTCTTAATGGAGTATTTATTTAATAATTTATAAATTAACCATTCGACTTAATTTTTTTGTATAATGAGGAGTACTAATAAATAGTACTACTACTATAAAATATCTACCTAATTTATAAACTAAGAGGCACCTAGCAAGGTACTTGCTAACTTACTAAGGGTATGTGTTGCCCTAATGGTACTGTGGTTAATGTCCAATACCAAAAATCTTATATTCGAATTCATCGTGATGCAGCCTTTAAAATTTATGTTCATTTATCAATCAGAAACAAAAACTGAGAAAATTTTAAATGGGAGCTAAATTTCATTCAAAATGCAATAACACAAATGATAGCTCAAAAATGAAGTGCAGAGGTGAACACAAAATGCAGATACAAACTCTCAAGAGTGAGCATTTGCAACAAATCAAACCATATGCATTTCTTGAATCAATATTTCCTGCTTAACTTCAGCATCAACATTTGATACATCAGCAGAGAAAATGAGACTGAACAAGCGTAGGATTTATCGCCTCTGACATAAAACCAATGTTAGACAAGAATAGCAAGGAGCCATGGCCACCTTGTTTCCAGGGAAGGCGCTGTGTGAAATGTCCACCAGAGCTTTGAAGCTACATGGCTCGTGCACAGATATCTCGGAGAGAACTTTCCTGTTGAGCTGAATGTTCTCCTTCATTAGCCCGTTTATGAAGTTTCCATAGTTCACCTGTCATGAATCATGTGTGAACTCAAATTAGGCAGCAAAACTTGCATTGAAAATGATTCAAATGAACTCAATTGATAAGATCGTGCATGTAATAGCGTTGCTGAAAGGCGGATCAAGACAGGTTGATAAGTTTGTAATACAATAAAAGCTTGACAGCTCTATGATGACAAACAAGAGATTATACGAATATCAAACCAACTAGTACATGGCAAAATCCATTTTCCCCTAGAATCCTAACAAAATCGACAAATTGAATCCATCTCAAGTCTCCTTTCAAAACTCGAATTCAGTCACAACACATTAACTAGTAAATTGTAGGCACACAATCATCTACTCCTTAGTTTCCTTCATATCGATTCGTTCTAAAATCTTATAATTTTCCTGAGAGCCTTAACCAACAAAATAACAATTACTCAGCCCAGAACGAAAACCTGAGAAACCTATCAGAAATAAAAGCAGCAGAGATACAAGTTAGTGAGAGAAACAAACCCCGTGCTGTCGCGTGCCAGCGTTGATTCACTGGATCCAGAGGGAGCGCATGTCCCCCTTCTTGTTGCGGCGATCTCTGTAAGACTACTGCAGCGCTTTCTCCACTCTCTCCCGCGCAATTCGTATGCAATTCTTCGCTCTACCCCTAAAACCCTTCGTTTACTTGAATACCTCCTTGTTCATCACTGTTTTTAGACAAATTGCCAAATGCAGTTTCAAAATATTCACTCGTGACTGATAACATTACTCTCCTGCCAAACAAACGAGACCAAAGAGAAAACTATACTCGGTAGCTTTTACATATTCACAATCCTCGCACTTTAAAAATAGCGTCCGACATCCAAGAACATTGACATAATATCGATAGAGTGACATTTTATTCTCGTTCAGAATGTGCTACCAAAAAATAGACCCGGCTATCTTTCAAGCGGGGCCTGCATTCGTTGGCACAAAAAGTTATCATCTATACAAATCACACAGCAACAAGGAAAAAAGCATACAGATTGTTAGCAGAATTATAATATATACAGGCACCACTGTTTCTAGCAGAAGGAGGCGCCGTCACAATCTTCTGTTATAGGGTTCCATCTTCACTGGCCTCACAGCCAACAGCTTGCAGCGTCCCCTTCCTGTCATTCACTACCTGCCCTTCCAACCGCTTAAACATCCAAACTTGATTCATTTCTCCATGCTGGAGGTATCACACAGTCGGATTCTGTCATCGCTCTGTGAGAAGAATGACCGACTCTTAGGGTCTGAAGTTTGGCGAATGACTCCCTCATTGCAGTCATCGCTTCAAAGAATCGGGTGCAAGATGCCAAAGCAACAGGAATTGGACGGAGAATTTCCTAAACAACAGATTAAGACAATGTCAAGAATGTAAAATATGTGATATAAAAGTGTTTGTAATTTTCATGAAGTAAAGAATATGGGCATATAATGCATTTGCTTACTAGATGAAGAACTATAGAAAAAAGTATCACTGTTTTAAGGCCCTAAGAACATACAAAGTCAAGCTATAGTGTATGAGTGATCGCACAATGCGCTCTTTTTTATCTATATTTCCGTACAGTTTAAGCCACTAGCTTCAAAGCATTATTTATATGACACTTACCTAGCAAAAGTTACTGAAAAGGATTTCCTTCTTATGATACAATGTTTCATATTAATATTTCAATTCTTTCATGAGCTGAAAAATTAGAATGATGACATCAAAGTAATTAATTCTTGAAGCATAAGCTCCGTCCTTATAAATTCAGAATTACTACCGGAGCTAGATCATCAATTCATGAGGACCTTTCTCAAAAGCACAGTTCTTATTTTTGGATGAATGACTAATGGCTAAATTTTTCAGGATTCAGCAAATAAAATATCACTTCATGCAGTGACAGAAAAGTAAGCATATGCATTGCTGCAGTGCATGGCATTTGTGAGTTCGAAACTCAGAAAAAATTGAGAAGCACAGCTTAACTTACCCCCCATACTGTAGGTGGTTCTTTAAAATTTTGGCTCCACTGAATATCAGCAACGGAAGCTGTTAAGGCCCCATAATCACTTGCTGCCTTCATTAGCAATTCTGAAAATTGTTTCTGTGCAAACCAGAAATAGCAGAACAAGGAGTATTAGAGATCTCTAAGCAGTCATATTGGAGACCCTCAAGTTAATTTTGATAGAAGCAAATTAAACGATATAAATACAGGGAAATATCCACCGTAACTCAAGTCTCAAGGGATGATATTTCAGTAAGCATCGACCTTTTAACAAATGGTAAATTGACAACACAATAACACAAATTAATCTTGTAGGTTGTGAATCATCATTGAAATAGGCTAATCTTGGGATATGAGAATCCGAACCGCTTTACAGTATGTATTTCATTAAAAATTAGTACTAGTATTTCTGAGGTTCTAACTTCTAATCTGGTTCGACTTCAATACACAAGTATCATATGGAAGATTATGAAGGCAATAAAAGTGAGTTAATTGGATTAATCACATTCGATAAATACCTGAAACTCAGCTTCCACAGGTATGCAATCCAACGAGTAAGGTTGCTGAAGGCGAGCTATAATACGGTCCTATAAAGCAAGCTACAAATTTAATGAGCTATAAAGTTTAAAACAGAGACAAAAAAATAAACAAATCGTGCATGAAGAGTCAGAAATAAAAGAAAAAAGTAAACAAAAATAGTTTTCTAAAATATATCTCAGGACATTAACATTATCAGCAAATTCATTCTTTGAACTCCAAATGCAAAAGCATAGGAATTTGGCAGCACCTCGTTCACTATTTACCTTGTTCTGAATAACATCTTTCAAAATAGTGGAAATTCGAGCTAAAGTCTCCATCTTCTTCTCCATTTCACTTACATGCGTCAAATGAGCCACATTCTTGTCTTCCTAAAACTTCAACAAATAATTATATGAGCTAGCTATCAAAGCAGAACCATTCCACATACAAAATCCAAAGCTAGATATCAGCACTATCAGTTAACAGCAAATGATAAAGGAACAACACAAAATGTATCACCTTTCTGCCTTGAAGTTCAACTTGCAGATCCGCTATTTTTCTCTGTACAACAGTCAATTCTCTTAATATCCTTATCAAATCATCCCCTTTTGCACCAGATAAATTCTGAATATCCTCCTGATTGAACAACATATCAAAGTCAAATTCAAACGCAGCTCGCCACCAACAAACATTATCGCAACACGAGATCGAGCATATATGCAGACAGTTAGAACGCAAATTTCATCAGTTCTACGCCTGATGAACTACACACAATCGTAACAATTGCATTGCCAACTGATGGTTTGGCGAATTTTTGATGGTGATGAATGCAGGAAAATACAGATTACGACACAGAGATTTACGTGGTTCGATTTACTGAGGTAAATCTACGTCCACGGGAAGGAAAGAGGGCAGAGTTGTATTGCTTGATCTGTTTTCTACAGCTTACAATACAAACTTGCTATATGATCTATTATGTCTAGAGAGCTTCTTTAGAACTTAACCCTTTTCTATCTGATCTAAGTTCTATTTATACATTGAACTAAGATCGTGGCTTGCATCACCACTAATGATGGTTGTGGATGTCGTGGAGGTCATGGAGATCCTGCATGGGTCCACTATCTTGCATGAGATCCTGCATGAGTCCACTATCTCTGTACTTGGTCCACTATCCTGCATGTGATCCTGCATGAGTTGACTATCTTCCAGTTCGGTCGAATACTGAGACCGAACTGCTGAACTATTGCCGAGCAGCTTTAGCCGATCTGAGAGTAGAGCTTGACTGGTCGGCTTTTACCGAGCTGTAGGCTGGGGCCGAACTCTTTGGTAATGCCGAACTGATACTCTTCCTTGGGCTTTGGGCTGATGGGCCGTCACTGCTGTTGGGCTTGTTTAGTTCGTACCCCATCACTACCCCCCCCCGAAAAACGAAGTGAATCACTTCGGCGAAGCGAGTCACTTCGGCATTTTGATAAAGGTACGGGGGAGGCTGACGTCAGGGGACGTGCCTTGCGCGTGACTGCATTAAATGCGACAGTAAATCCGGCCGTTGAATCCTAAAAAGGTGGGATTCGAAACGGTGCGATGATTTTGAAATCTTCTCCGAATCTGATAAATACGCCCTTTCTTCATCCTTTGAATACTTTTGCTATTGCTTCTTCTGTACTCTGTCTCTTTTGCGTAAAAATTTCCTTCCGCTTTCAAGAATTTCTTCAGAATTTCTTCAGATTTTGCAAAGAGTAAGAACCATGTCTTCTTCTTCTTCTTCTGAGTTAGGTAGCGGTAGGAAAGGGGACAAGGGGTCTTCTAGCCGGAAAGAGTCCGGGGAGAAGACTGTAGAATACTTTCACAGCGTCTTGAGTAAGGACACCGTGATATCTCTACACGAAAAATATCTTCTTCCCGGGGGGAAGGCGGTGGTTCCCGACGATGATCATAGGGCTAACGACCCGCCGGAGGGTTATGCCACCGTTTACGAAGCCTGCTTAGAATGCGGGCTTCGTTTCCCTCTTCCCCCACCTTTTGTAGAGCTTCTTGATTTTTTTCAACTCCCTTTAGGTCAGGTGACTCCGAATTCTTGGAGGCACTTGTCGGCTTTTGCTGCCGAACTCCGTAGGCTAGATAAGGATCTGTCTCTGCGGGCAATCCTTAATTTTTTCCAGTTTAAAAGGAAGGGATCTTGGTTTTACTTGATCCCCTTACAGCCTTTTAGGGCCTTCTGCAAAACCAAGTGGCCGAAATGGCAAAACCGTTTCTTTTTTTATAATAGGACTTCGGCTCCGGGCTTTCCTTGGAGAGGGCCGAAGTCCGTGATTCCCCATCCTCGGTTAGAACCGTTGGCCGAGCTCGAGGGCGAGCTCAATAAGATTCCTATGATTAGGAAACAATACTCGGAAACTGAGCTCGTCAAGGGCGACCTCGTGTTCAATATCTCGTCTTCGGACGAAGAGACTGAGGGTGAGGATTTCTTTTTTATGCCTTACTGCTTTAGCGGCGAAAACTAACCTTGTTTCCTTGTTTTTCGGTAGTGAACATATTGAATAAGCTGAGCCGCAAATCTTCGGAGTCCAAGGAGCCGGAGAGGCCGAAAACCACCAGCTCGGCGTCTGATGCCGAGAGGACTCCGAAGAGGCAAAAAACCTCTTCGGATCCGAAGAAGCCGGAGTCGACTTCGGCAAAGGGGAAGGGGAAGGCCCAGAAGCCCCCAAGAGCGTCGGAGAGAGACATCGTCATGGGGCCCCCTTCGGAAAATGTCTGTGAGCCTTTTGCATGGCCCACGGACTTCGCCGAGGTGAATTGTCTTCTTGATTCTTTGGCTTTGCTTCTTTCCTGTATTTTTGGTGCCCTCTGTTGACTTTTTTCTTTATCCATTTTCAGAGGAACGATATGCTCTCCAAGCTCGTCGCCGTTGAACTCTCCAAAGCGTCCAACGACTATGCTGAGATGCAGAGGAAGTTGGCGGCTGCTTGTCACCGGGCCGAGCAGGCTGAGGCAAACTTTGAGAAAGCCAGAGCTGCTAGGATTTCGGCCCAGGATGAAGCTCAGTTTGCCAAAAACCAGCTCGTCATCCAGCGAGAGCAGACGAAACGGAGGGATGCTGCCGCCGTGGTTGCCCAAGGGGAGGTTCTCCGTGCTTTCGCGGAGAAACTCTTTCTGAGCAACCAATTTTAAGCCTTTGTCGGTGATCTGCTGAAACTGATGACCGATAAAGCCGAGCAGGGTCCCGAAGTCATCCTGCCGCTGTACGGCCGAGAGATAGCAGCTCGGCTTCAGAGTCTGCCGGTGCTTGAGGAGCTTGCTTCGTCGTCGGTCCTGCTTTCTGCAGACCAAGTTCGTAGTTGCCGAGCTGACCGCGATGAGAACATGGAGGCTATCTTTGCCTCCATAGGGTCAGTTTCACCCGCTCCAATTTTCCATGGAGAGGGTGAGACCGAGCAGCATGAGCGGCAGACCGGCGATGAGCAGGCCGAGCAGGAGGTGCAGCAGATCGGCTACGGTGGCGCCGAGCAGGCTGGGGAGAGCAGGGAGGCCGAGGCTGAAGCTGAAGCAGACAAGGAGAAGGAAGCTGAACCTCACCGAGAAGGCGGAGACGAAGCTGGCGGAGTATGATTTCGTCTCCCTTCTCTTAGTTTAGTTTCTTCCTTCTTGTAAAACGGCCTTGAAGCCCTTGTGTAGAAAAAATTTTTTCTTATGAATGAAAAAATTCTTCTTTCTGCTCTTGTGTCTTCGTATAGCCTTTCGTACTCTCTTTTACTCCTGTTGTGGTTTACTACCTGCTGAGTAATCTGAAATGCCGAACTGACATAGCTGCTCTATATTCTGAACTCTTAAGGAGCTGGAGGTACTTCACTGGAAGCGGCTGTACTCTTCGGCTTTAGACGAAGCTGAGAAAAGAGCCATAGCTGACCAGGTGAAGAATGACGAACTCTTGGCTCGTTCAGTGAAGCTGGAGGCCGACAATAAGGACTTAGAGTCCGAAAAGAAAGATCTGGAGGCCGAGCTGAATACCGCCGTCGCTGAGAGGACTGCGTATGAGGATTTCATCTGCAGGCGCGGGGGAATGACCATCTCTGAAGTTCAGGAACGAGTTGACGAACTGTGGGAGGAATATCACGTACTCCGGAGGAACAATGCGCTGGAGAGCTCGGCTTGCCAACAAGTCGTGACATCATTGCGGCGCTGGGCTTCTCGGTACGACATCATTCTTTTCCGGCGTCCTTCAATCGAGAGATTCCTTAGGCATTTCCCGCCAACAGATGGTCGCACTCCAGCTCAAACCCCTGATTCACTTGCTCAAGACCCTACTCCAAGTCAGCAACGAACTCAGGAACAGCCGGAGACGTCAAGACGAGAACGGACTCAGGAGCAACCGGAAACGTCAAGACGAGAACGGACTGAAGTTCGTAGAGGAGCTGTGATTATGAGTGAGCAAGATCAACAAATGCTTCGTGAAGAGACTCTTCGCCGCCGAGGTGCTAGAGCTTCCCGGGCTCAGGGAAGAGGCGGTAGGTCGATTAGAGCATCTCGTCGACCTGCTTATTCTTCAGCAGCCGAGAATGCCCGAACTCGGCTTCACGAGGATTTTGTGAATAGATGGCTCAACTTTAGCAACCAGGGACAGTAGAATAGTCCTTTGTAATGGCGTAACACCTTCTCGTAGGGCAGCGGAGTTGTATGCCGAACAAGTTTTAATAAATGAAATCTTCATTTCGCTTCTATCACTGCGTATTTACAGCTCAGCGAAAAAATTTCATCGTGCTCGTCCTCGGTCTTATGAAGTAGACTTCTTTGACCGGACTCGTCCTCGGTCTTATGAAGTAAGCTTCTTTGACCGGACTCGTCTTTGGTCTTATGAAGTAAACTTCTTTGACCGGACTTGGTCCTCGGTCTTATGAAATAAACTTATTTGACCGGACTCGTCTTTGGTCTTATGAAGTAAACCTCTTTGACCGGACTCGTCTTTGGTCTTATGAAGTAAATTTCTTTGACCGGACTAAGCTTGTGTCCTAATTTGGCGAGTTTTATCGCTTGGATCGGACTTTCCCTTGTCCTAATTCGGCGAGTTTTATCGCGTGGATCGGACTTTCCCTTTGTTGCAGTTCGTTTCAGACGAACTGCTTGTTTCTTAAGCCGAATTGTGGTCTTGTATCCTCCTTAGAAGCTTGGACTCACAATCGTTGGCTTATTGTTGCAGTTCGTTTCAGACGAACTGCTTGTTTTTTAAGCTGAATTGTGGTCTTGTATCCTCCTTAGAAGCTTGGACTCACAATCGTTGGCTTATATATGTTCTAAAAAGGGGATCAGCCTTTGAAGAACAAGATACCTCAGTAACATTTGTAAGAGACGACACGCACATAGACAGACAAAACACACCTAGACAAGCAAGACGCACATAAACGAACGAGACGCACATAGACAAACAAAAAGCACATAGACAAAGTAAAAAAAACAAAGAAAACACATACCTCTAGGACCGAACTAGACACAAGACGGACTGACCGGACTGTCTCTTACAAATGGAACTTCTTGAGGTTGGAAATGTGCCATGTTCGGGGTACTTGTTCTCCTGACATGTGAGTCAATTTGTAAGACCCTTTGCCGAGGACTTCTGACACCCGATATGGACCTTCCCATGTGGGTTCGAGCTTGCCCATCTTTTCTGCTCGGCTTACTTCGTTGTTTCTCAAGACGAGATCTCCCACTTGAAATTGCAGCTTTTTCACCCTTTGGTTATAATACCGGGCTACTTGCTCCTTGTACTTGGCTGCTTTTATGCATGCCAATTCTCTTCTTTCTTCGGCCAGATCTAGCTCGGCTCTCAGTCCGTCATCATTCATTTCTGAGGAGAAATTTAGAGTTCGGGGACTGGGTACGCCGATCTCAACCGGAATCACGGCTTCAGCGCCGTACACCAGACTGTACGGAGTTTCACCGTTGGAAGCTTTGGGTGTAGTTCGGTAGGACCATAGGACTTGAGGGAGATTTTCTACCCATTGTCCTTTGGCTTGTTCTAACCGAGCTTTTAACCCTTTCACCAAGATACGGTTTGTTACCTCCGTTTGTCCGTTTGCTTGTGGGTGGGAGATCGAAGTGAACCGCTGTTGAATATTCAGCTCTTGGCACCAATTCTTGAATGTCTTGTCTGTGAACTGAGTCCCGTTATCCGAAATGAGGATGTGGGGTAAACCAAATCGGCACACTATGTTCTTCCAGACGAAATCTAATGCCTTCGAGCTCGTTATCGTAGCTAATGGTTCAGCTTCTACCCACTTTGTAAAGTAATCCACGGCAACGATAAGGAATTTCATTTGCCGAGGAGCTTGTGGTAGTGGTCCCACTATGTCTATGCCCCATTGCATAAAAGGCCAAGGGCTTTGCATAGCATATAGATCGGTCTGCGGCATCTTTGGGATATTTGCATGGATTTGGCACTTCATGCATGTCTTGACGAGCTGCACTGCGTCTTGTACCAAAGTTGGCCAATAATATCCCCATCTCAGAACTTTTTTAGCTAAAGCTCTAGCTCCGATGTGGCTACCGCAAGATCCTTCATGGACTTCTCTAAGGATGTAGTCCGTCTCTTCTGGTCCTATACATCGCAATAACGGCTGAAGGTAGGACTTTCTGTATAGGACTCCTGCATGAAGTTCGTACCGAAGGGCTCGGCATGTGATTTTCCGAGCTTCTCTCTTATCCTCGGGCAGTTGTCCTTGATCTAGATACTGTAAGATCGGCGTCATCCAGTTCGGCGAGCTGGCTACTGAAAGTACCTCAGCTTCATCAATGCTTCTGTGCATCAATTCCTCCACCTTTGAACTTGGATATGAGGCTAACTTACTTAAAATATCTGCTCGGCTGTTTTCCGCTCTGGGAATGCGGATTATCCGAAAAAAAGAGAAACTTCGGCTAATGCTTTGCGCTTTGTCCAAGTATTTCCTCATCCTCTCATCACGGGCTTCACTTGTACCCAACATGTGATTCACTATGACTTGTGAATCACAATGGATTTTGAGAGACTTGATAAATAGACTTTGCGCTAGCTGGAGTCCGGCAAGGAGAGCTTCGTATTCGGCTTCATTATTAGTAGTTGGGAATAGGAACCGAAGTGAGTAGGTTACCTCGTGTCCGTCGGGAGCGATAAGTAAAATACCAGCTCCACTTCCCGTTTTATTCGAAGCTCCATCTACGAATCCGCTCCAGCAGTCCGGTGGCTCTACTTCGGATTCCAGGGGCTGTGCTAGTTCGGCATTGGTAGAATTTTTCTGTTCGGCAATGACAGGGATTGCTTGATCGAACTTTGCTTCTGCAAGAAAATCTGCCAAGGCTTGTCCCTTGATGGCTTTCCGAGGTAGGTATTCGATTGAGTGTTCTCCCAACTCTATGGCCCATTTGGCGATTCTGCCTGATGCTTCTGGCTTGGTCAAAACTTGCCGAAGTGGCAGATCGGTTAAGACGCATACCTTGTGAGCATAGAAGTATGGCCGCAGTCTCCTTGCTGCATTTACTAACGCTAGAGCAATTTTTTCCAGAGGTTGATACCTTGTTTCTGGACCTCTTAATGCTCGGCTTGTAAAGTAGATGGGAAGCTGCTTTAGGCCTTCTTCTCGTACAAGCACCGCGCTAATGGTTTGATCCGATGCCGCTAAGTATAAGAATATCACTTCAGCATCTGTTGGAGCAGAGAGAATAGGAAGCTCGGCTAAATAACTTTTGAGCTCGTCAAAAGCCTTTTTCTGCTCGACTCCCCACTCAAACTTTGGTGCCTTCTTTAACACTTTGAAGAATGGCATTTGCTTTTCGGCTGCTTGGGAAAGGAATCTATTCAGTGCGGCTAGACATCCAGTTAGCCTTTGCACATCATGTATGGACTTCGGCATTGCCATGTTCTGAACAACTTGAACTTTTAGCGGATTTGCCTTGAGTCCTTCCTTTGAAACCCAACAACCTAGAAACTTTCCCGAATCTACCAAAAAGGTACATTTTTGGGGATTGAGTTTGAGGTTGGCTTTTCGGAGCACGTCGAGAGTGGACTTGAGATTGTCTTCGTACTCCAAAGTGCTTCTGCTTTTAACGACTATGTCGTCAACATACACTTCAACCTCCTTTCCGATCAAATGCCGAAAAAGCTTATCTACCATCCTTTGATATGTGGCTCCGGCATTCTTTAAACCGAACGGCATCTTTTTATAAGCAAAGATGCCGAAGTCAGTAATGAAAGCCGTTTTTGGAGCATCATTCTCATCCATTAAGACTTGGTGGTAGCCTTTGTATAAATCAAGAAAACAGAAAATTTCGAAGCCGATCAAAGCTTCTACTTTTTTATCTATGTTCGGAAGGGGATAGCAATCTTTAGGACAGTGCTTGTTTAGATCGGTAAAATCTATGCACATCCGCCATCCTCCTTCTTTTTTCTTGATCATCACAGGATTGGCCACCCAAGAGGGATATTTCACCTCGAATAATACATCCGCTTTCAGTAATTGGCGGACTTCGTCATGGATGACCTGATTTCTTTCTGCCGCAAAGAGTCTTTGCTTCTGTTTTATAGGCCGGACTGATGGATCAATATTTAACCGATGAGTGATTACCTCAGAGGGCACTCCGGTCATGTCCAACGGAGACCATGCAAAGACATCTTTGTACTCCTTGAGGAGCTGGATGGTCTTTTCCCGGAGTAGAGGCGTTCCCGCGAAACCGATCTTGACCGTTCTGGATGGATCATCTTCGTATAACTGAACGGTCATTGAGTTTGGCTCTGGTGTGACTTCGGTCATTTCGCTTGCCTCTGACTCCGGCTGTTGTGATTGCTATGCTTGATGATGCCGATCTGATTGCTCGGCACTTTTAAGCGCAATCTGCAGACACTCTTTTGCTCTCTTTTGATCACCTCGGATGACCGCTATCCCCCCTTTAGTGGGGAGCTTGATGGTGAGATGATAAGTAGAGCAAACGGCCCGAACTGCGTTGAGCCAGTCTCTTCCCAGGATGATGTTGTACGGAGACCGAGCTTTTACCACAAAGAACTCGATCATCGTACTGGAGCTTGTAGGCGCTTTTCCCACCGTGATCGGAAGGCTGATAATACCTTCAGGGCGGGTGTCCTCCTGGGCGAAACTTTTCAGAGGAAGTGGTGCCGGACTAAGCCGAGCTGGATCCACTTCTAGTTTATCGAAACATTCTTTAAAAAGAATGCTGACTGACGCTCCTGTATCCACAAACACTCTGTGGATCAGTTTGTTTGCCACTCCGGCTTGGATGACAATAGCGTCTTGATGAGGAGAGATGGCCGGGACAGGATCTGCATCTGAAAATGTAATCACTTCGTCCTGCTTCAGCCTTTTATGCGTTGGCTCCTCTCGATTGAAGCCTCTGCGCTCTGACTTCAGGGACGATTTAGTCTTCCCGGCAGGGAGAGCATCAATAGTCAGGATTACTCCATCATATTGCTGCTCGTCATCGTCTTCGGGATCCTGTTGCCTTTTCGGATCCTGAGGAGCGCAGTTCGCACCTCTCTGCTTTTTGTTCTTTTTCGGCTGCTTGCTTTGGTATTTTTTTAATGTCCCTGCTTTCACAAGAGCATCAATACCTGCAGCCAAATGTCGGCACTCCTCGGTATCGTGACCGTGGTCTTGATGGAAGGAGCAATATTGATCCTGAGGTCGACGCGCGGCCGATTTCGTCATCCGCTTTGGTTTTTCGAACATATCGGAATGCAGTTCGAAAATTTCCGCTCTTGACTTGTTCAATGGTACGAACTGAGCGGGCGGCTTCTCAGGATTGAGACGTGGCCCCAATCGGTCTTGCACCGGAGTCCTTTGAATCCTTTCAAAAGGAGTTCGGCGAGGATGTCCCTGATCGCCAAAAGGAGTTCGGCGAGTTTGTCCCTGATCGCTATGATCGGGCTTCCTCCTGTCTCCTCGGGATGAGCTGTCTAAAGACCGTTTGCGACGGTCTGCCTCATCGGCACGGGAGAACTGGTCCGCAATGTCCCACATCTGTTGAGCTGTTTGCGGACTGCATTCCACGAGCTTTCTGTAGAGAGCTCCGGGCAGGATTCCATTTTGGAATGCCGAAATGACAAGTAGATCATTGAGATCATCTACTTGTAGGCATTCCTTGTGGAATCTCGTCATAAAGTCGCTGATCTTTTCGTCGCGACCTTGACGTATAGAAAGCAGCTGAGCCGAAGTGATTCGGGCTTCCGCTTTCTGAAAGAACCTCCTGTGGAAAGCATCCATTAGATCTCGGTAAGATCTAATGCTGCCTTGGGGGAGGCTATCGAACCACCTTATTGCGTTCCCGATAAGCAGCTCGGGAAACAGCTTGCACATATGGACCTCATTGAGACCCTGGTTCGCCATGTTATACTGATAGCGTCCCAAGAAATCATGAGGATCCACTAACCCGTCATAAGTCATCGACGGAGTTCGGTAGTTCTGTGGCAAGGGAGTTCGGGTGATATCGTCCGAGAACGGAGTCTTCAATGCTCCGTACATGGCGAACCCGACATCTCTTCGGTATGGAGGAGATGGAGATCTCCTGTGATTCCGGTACCGAGGAGGAACAGGAACATGTCGGGGTTGAGGATTCTTCTTCCTGGAAGACACGGCACTACTGCGGTAGTGACTTTCATGTCTGGATGAGGAAGGAGAATCCACCGTTTTCGTCTTCGGCTCTTGGCTCTTTTGCAGGAAGGCTAAGAACTCATCCTGCTTCTCAGCCAAGAACAGCTTGACAGCCTCATTCAAATCAGGCTGCTGGGAAGACTCGGTGTGTGGACCTTTTGAGCGGCTTGTTCCTTCATCGTGAAAACTGGAAGTAGATGTCTCCCGAGGCTGTTTTCCGGACCTGCGGGCTGGACTATCTTCCTCATGGTTTTCACGAACGGTATTACGGGTAGTATGTGATCTGGTATGCATTTTTTTTGGGGTGGAAAAAGGGTCAAAAATTCGCTTTATCACAAATTTGGTTCTCTGTTTCCCACAGACGGCGCCAGTGATGGTTTGGCGAATTTTTGATGGTGATGAATGCAGGAAAATACAGATTACGACACAGAGATTTACGTGGTTCGATTTACTGAGGTAAATCTACGTCCACGGGAAGGAAAGAGGGCAGAGTTGTATTGCTTGATCTGTTTTCTACAGCTTACAATACAAACTTGCTATATGATCTATTATGTCTAGAGAGCTTCTTTAGAACTTAACCCTTTTCTATCTGATCTAAGTTCTATTTATACATTGAACTAAGATCGTGGCTTGCATCACCACTAATGATGGTTGTGGATGTCGTGGAGGTCATGGAGATCCTGCATGGGTCCACTATCTTGCATGAGATCCTGCATGAGTCCACTATCTCTGTACTTGGTCCACTATCCTGCATGTGATCCTGCATGAGTTGACTATCTTCCAGTTCGGTCGAATACTGAGACCGAACTGCTGAACTATTGCCGAGCAGCTTTAGCCGATCTGAGAGTAGAGCTTGACTGGTCGGCTTTTACCGAGCTGTAGGCTGGGGCCGAACTCTTTGGTAATGCCGAACTGATACTCTTCCTTGGGCTTTGGGCTGATGGGCCGTCACTGCTGTTGGGCTTGTTTAGTTCGTACCCCATCACCAACCATCTAAACCACACACATATTGGAGCAATTCTATAACAGATCAAGCTTCACCAGGTGTTAGTGTATCTCTGAACCTGAGAAGGCGGCGGCGCGACGGAGAAACCGAGATCAGCGGCGATGGATAGGGCGTCAGACATTCCCCCCACTTTCCTCAGCGGCTTTTCCCCCACCCAAGTGGTGTCGCCGCACATCAACATCACACGTTTCTTGTATGTTGGTGTGTGTACGAGCGGGGACGTAGGCGGCACAATTGCCGGCGATTTAGACGGCGGAGGATCGGAGTGAGTCACAGTTCATGAAATTTGAAATTCAGTATTGAAATTTTAAAATATTGAAGTTGATAAAAGGAAAGGGACTATTATGTAGAAGAAACATAATGTGTGGGCTGATTTGCAAATTCCCAACTTTCTACCAACTCAAACCCTAAAACCCCAAACCTTAAACCATTCCCTTTAAATTCTCGAGCTCCACTCCACAGCTCAATTACATCGTTCTCCATCTTCATATCCCTTTCGCCGCCGCAGCAGCAGCAGCTCACATCACCTATGTCATATTGTCTCTATTTTTTTTCAACTCCAATGATGAAGAAATCCCAAGAATAATAGGAAGTGCCGTATGACACTTTAAAACGCAGCGTTTGGCTCCGTCCGCCGCTTCCATCCACCGCCGCCTATTCTATGTCTATGTGACGTTAATCGGTCGGTGGTCGGTCGCGGCGCCTTAGCCGCCGCCTATTCTATGTCTATGTGAGGTTTTAAAGTTTTGTTTTTTCATTATTTTCTTTTGTATTTTCCCTGCGCCGACGGTTCGATGCCACGTCGCCGGTAGCAACGGCTATGACCGGCGATGTCATGATTGAACCAATATCAAACTCTTTCGTATCCTGATAGGAACCTGTGGATCGATATTCACCGTTCGTTCACGGAGCCGTTTTGTGCGATTACAATTTTTTTTCAATTTTATTATTCGCGTGGAAAATTGGATTGAAACTTCTGTTTTCATCGAGGTCAATGAGGATCGAAACATATTTATATATCTGGAATTACCGTCTGAAAATATCTTGATGTTTTAGATCGACTATCTGAGGCCAGATTTTAAGCATTTATTCCATTTCTTTTTCAAAATGATTTGTTGACCAAAACCATTTTCGAATTTGAAACCATTTATTCCAATTTGACGCTTTGATTTCATTTTATTGGATTGGTTAGTGAAAGTGAGACCTGTGATGATTAAAAATATCAATATATCTGGAATTACCGTCTGAATTCTCTTGATGTCATCAGCAATCTGAGGTCAACTATTTTTAATCCCAACGATTTGGAAATTATCTTTTCGAATTAGTAGTATCTATTTATTTCTTCAAACTATAGTCTTCTTTCGCATCACGGTGCTGCCACAACTATTCAAATAATTACTGGCAAACATATAATAATTGAACCTTCATCGAAACTGATAACAAGAGTATAATTTTGACCAGTTTAACCATCCATCATTTTGTAACGAGTATAATTTCATGGGTACTTGGGAAACATGAGTATGAGCTGATTTTTAAGACCAGTTTAACCATCCATCATTTTGTAATGTGTTCCTTATAATTCACAAACACTATATCTATCATATTTTTCCCATCTCCAACATATTTTACTATATGCTTAAAAATTTGTGTCATTAACCAAGGTTAATGGTAATCTATTCTCACTTTTGATAATTTGATGGAGTAAGTTTTATCTTAAATTTTTTAAATTAATAATTATATACTACTCCCTTTGTTTCTATCAAGATGTTACATTTTTAATTTTTGGTATCTTTCTCTCTCAAATTAGTACACATAACTATTTTTTTCTCACTAATAAAATATTCAACTCACTATCTATGTTCTTTTGTTATTTATGTCTATAATAAACCAGGTTAAACTCATAAAATTTCGTACCGACTGAGAAATGTGTCATCTTCGATGAGACTAGGGATGTTAATCGGGTTGGCCAAAGGGTTTTGGGCTGACCCTACTGGGGTTGTGGGTCAATCGGGCGTGGGCTATTTGGATTATTTTTTGGGTTATAAAGGTTTAGTCCTAACCCTAAAACTCAAGTTTCGGGCTAGCGCAATAAGTTGGGTTGATAATGTAAAATATTTAATTGTGATAAATTTGAGATATATGGACTTAAATATGAACATGATCAACTACTAATATTTGAAATTTGTTTAAAATCAAACATAATCATATTTTGAAAAATTTTTTAGCATGTTTAAAAATTTAATTATTTTTTAAGTGAATTTGAAGTTTCGAATTTATTTATTTATTATTATATTAATAAAATTTTAATATTTAATTTTATATTTAACATAAAATTGAAAGTTATTTTTTAATTATCTATATTATAAAACAATAGAAATTTTATCATTTTTTTGGGCCAGTCCATCGGGTTTTCGGATCTGGCTCATTGCGGGTTAATCGGGTGTGGATTAATTGGGTTGTAATTTTATCAGGCTATAAATTTTCAACCCTAACCCTATAAATTTAACGAACTTTTTGGGCCAGGCCACGGATCGCAGGCTATATTGACATTCCCTATTCAGGACGCAGAGATTATCATTTTTTTAACTTACCAACTTGTCTCCATCTTGTCCTAAACTTTTTAGTGTATATCAATTTAATGTATTATTTTAAGATTATTTGTCTAAAGATAAAAAATAAAAAATTAAATATTATTGTTGTGCATTTAATTTATTTAAATTATGAATATTGGTATTTTTTATCAAACTTAATTTCATATTTAAGAAATGATTAAAAAAGTTACAAATAATTTTAAATGAAAATAAATTAATTAAATAAATATTTCTCAAAACTATCCTTTTATATATATGTATTAGGATCTCACCTTTGCGTGCGTTAGGCTTGCAAATTCGGTTACCCGCGGTTTCCCAAACCAGAAATCTAAAAAATGTCATATACAATACTCGACCCGTATGTGGTAACTAATACCCGATGCGAGTACCGAACCAAACTAACGGGTACCCATAAACCCGAAATTATCATATTTAAAATTTATTCTATTTATATATATTATATTGTGATGAGAATAGAAATTACTAAAAATTAACACAATACTACCATTTATTGACTATTATTAAAAGTTTAAATTTCAATTTTAATGCTTTAGCTTTCTCTAGATTATGATTCTACGACCCTAAATTTAGATGTGATTAAATAAAAATATTTATCACAAATACATAATTAATAGGGTATTAATCGGGTACAATAATACAGGTTTTGGGTACCCTAAACCCGAAAAATCCTAACATTAACTACCCAAACCTGTACCCCAACCCATAATTCGGTTTTTGGGTACCCAAAACCCATCGGATATTGAGTCGGGATCGGGATCAGGTATACCCGAAGCCCGAGAACTAAATTTTACCCCTAGCGTGCGTTGTACCATTTACTCTAAAAATATACTCTCCCCGTCAACAAAAAATAAACTAGTTTAACATTTTGGACAAATTAGACTAATTCTAAACATGAAATGTTTTAAATCAATAACTAAGCATCCGCATCGTGTCTTGATGCTGTCTCCATCTCGTCTCGGAGATGACAGCGAGATGGCGATGCAGCCATCCATCTCGGTCTTGTCTCGGCGGGCGTCTCGCCGCGGAGAGGCAGCGCGCGAGATAGCTCGCCACTCGCGTTGGCCACGTGGCGAGCTCCGGTTCGTCCGTGACGCCCACTCGCCGGCCCGCGAGTGGGCGTCGTTTATTTCCGTTGAAAATGTTTTTTTTTAAATTCAGAAAAAAATCGAAACAAAAAAAAATTCCAAAAATATACTAGCCGTTTATAGCCGTTTTTTACATATTATTTATTTTATTTTTTGTATTTTTTATGCCCACAATCACTTCTATAAATATCAAATCATTCCCACAAATTAATCCAGCATAAAAAACTATCTATTCTCACTCAAACACTCTATATTCTTCATCTCAAAACATTATTCTTCTCCCAAATTTATCCATTCATGGATCCATTTGAGCAAATGCATCGAATAATGAAAGAATCGCTAGAAGAAGATCGACGTAAGGAGGAGGAAGCCGCGCCGCCTCAAAGGCGATCCCGGATTTACATCCATCGTAACCGGGAGGAAGCCGCCTCAAGAAGGGGTCGTTTCCTCATGCGCAAACGGTTATTTCTGCATATCGCAAATACATTGGCAGCCCGGGAAGAGTACTTCCAAGAAGGGTTCGACGCCGTTGGCCGTCCTAGTCACACGACGCTCCAGAAATGTACTGCAGCAATCTGCCAGCTTGCTACTGGACAAACGACGGATGTGTTCGACGAATACCTGCACATTGGGGAAAGCACTGAGAGACTGTGTTTGATGAACTTCTGCAAAGGCGTCCGGGCAGCCTTCACCGATGAATTTCTTCGGAAGCCAAGCACCGCAGATTGTCAGTTTCTGCTCTGACTTCACGAAGAAGTGCACGGATTCCCCGGGATGCTTGGCAGCGTCGATTGCATGCATTGGCAATGGAAGAATTACCCTGTGGCGTGGATGGGGTCATACACGAGCGGCCACAAAGGCACCCACCCCACCGTTATACTCGAGGCAGTTTCCGACTACCGGCTATGGATTTGGCATGCGTATTTCGGGGTCCCCGGATCGAACAACGACGTCAACGTGCTCAACCAATCCGACCTCTTCAGCGAAGTTTTGAATGGTAAAGTGTCGGCCATCAACTTCATCGCTAACAACTGCCAGTATAAAATGGGGTACTATCTTGCCAACGACATCTATCCGAAGTGGCCAACCTTCGTGAAGACGTTCAACAGGCCGATAAATGAAAAACAGGCTCTTTTTGCGCAGAAGCAAGAGGCTGCTCGCAATGATTTGGAGAGAGCGTTCGAGGTTCTCCAAGCTCGATTCAACATTATCAAAGCCCCGGCTCGTACGTGGTTTATGGAGAATATGGTCGACATCATGTATATGTGCATAATCTTGCACAACATGATTGTCGCCGACGAAGGACCTGAGACGGAAAATTGGTTCGACCCTGAAACCCCGGGAAGCTCTATTGCAAGTAGTCCGCCTCACAGTGGAGTGCATCCGTCTTTGCAAGAGCGACTGTCTATTCGGGTAATGACACGTGATTCTACCGCCCACGCCCAACTCCAGGATGATCTAATGGAGCACATTTTGGCAAAATTTGGCAACCAGTAGACGCACATGATCGTCATTAGACAACTATTTCTTCTACTTCTTTGAGTTTTAAATTATGTATTTTTTAAATTATGTATTTTTTATTTTTTTAGAATTTTAAGTTGTAATTTTATTTTATTTAATGAAGTGTGTTTTTATTAATTGAATTTGTTGGAAATAAAAATAAAAAATGAAATTGAATGAATAGTTAAGGGATGAGATGATTAAGAGATGGTTAAGAGATGGAGGGATGCAAGTGATGTCTCTTAGTTAAGAGATGGGGTGAAAAGTACAGTGGGGCCTATGAATAGTGAAGAGATGAGACGGTTAAGAGACGATGATGCGGATGGTCTAACCAACCCTACACTCATTCTAAATATGGACCCATAATAACTAACACTATTTTTCACCATATTTTTCATTCGTCTCACTTACTTTACCAATTATGCATTAAAATTAGTGTCGTTTATAACTTTGTCTATCTTTTGTAGACGGAGAGAGTATAAAATATCAAATGATTATGCATTAGGGGGGGGGGAACATTTGTTAAAATTGGCCGATATCTAGTACAAAAACTGCAAACACGCATTGGCAATATATAATTAAGAAGTAATATAATTAAGAAGTTACAAAAATAAAAATAAAACTTTGCATGAACATTGCAAAACATTGATTTATAAGTTTCGTAAGACTTCATTGCGCCTACGCATGACAATTTCATAAACACTAATATAATTAAAATATTGTGGAAAGATGCAGATCATTAATCAAGGTGAAGAAGTAAAACAATTATGTATTCAATAGATAGAATTAAATTCACGCTAAAACAAGTATTAATATTTTAATAAATAGAACAAAATGTTAAATTGATGAAAACTTTAGTATGTATTTTAAATGATCATCTTCATCTGCAATTATTTTCACTAATTTTACAAATTCTACTTTTGATTTATAATCACTAGTCGTCATTGCTCTAAACCGACTACATTGAATCATCAAAGAGACTCTTGGTGAGCAAGAGACCAAAATCTCTATAAATAATATTCAGAAAACAATTATTTCAATCAAAAGGAGGAAAAGTCGAGTATGCCGGTGAATGCCGGAGATGATAATTAGGAAATTGGTGGCGCATTCAACTCTAGTAACGGAGTACTTATTAGTTACACTTGGATTTTGCACTATTTTAATATCTATATTTGGTCCGTTTTGAGTGTCAAACTTGCAATTCATGCCTATTTATTACATATTTTATAGTACATGTTAGTATCTTGACATGTTTTATGAGAAATGTGCAAAATAAAATTTAAATAAAAAACATAAAAAGGTCAAATTCTGGAAATTGAAGATTTAGCACCAACCAACGGTCCGTTGACTCAAAGTGTCGAAGAGTCCAACGGCCTGCCTCGAAAATTGAGCCTGAAGCTGAACACGCCCAACGACTGCTAGAACTTTGTCAGCGGCTCGATGACATTGATACCAACATCCCGTTCAGTTTATGCGGCGCAACAGTTTGACCCCATGTTGGACCAGAAATAATACCATAGGGAGAAAAACATCCCTGCACCTATAAATACCTCCTCACACTTCATCAAAAAGATATCTTTTCCTACTCTCTACACTCTTCTTGAGATTTTGAGAATTCCACCATCCTTCTTCTACATTCATACTTGGAATTTGTAGCTTGGAGCTTGGATCAAAGAGAAGATTGGAGTATACAAGATTCTTCAATCGGGTTTTATCTTTGTTGTTTTTATGTTTTCTATATTTTCCCTTCAAACTATGAGTTTAGTTTATTTATGTGTGAGTAGCTAAATCTGCAGGATTTTAGGGATGTGTTAGTAACACTTTTGGTTTATATAATTCTAGTTTTGATATCCGTTTGTTTATGTGCTGATAAGTCTCGTTTTAAGCCTTGGTTACTGGTCAGTATAATGAGCTTAATCGGATAATATCTTCAAAAATAGTTGCTAAATTGTGCAGAATAAGGTACAAGTAAGGAGGAAAAGGGGTCAGAAGGAATTCAAGTGAAAAAACGCAGAAAATGTGCAAACTGGCCAGTATGAGCAGAAAAAGAGCAAACTGACAAGTATGGGCAGAAAAAGGTGCAAACTAGCCAAGATGGATGCCATGGAGTTAGACACGAGAAGGAAGGACTTGCTTGGAACAAACACTATCTAAAGAGGGACAAAATTGTCATTTCGCATGAAGAGGCTGCCCTAGATATTAAGGCAAGCCACCCTATAAATAGGAGTTGAACATAAAGAAAAAAGAGGGGATCACCTTTTAGGAGAATAGCACCATTAGTTCTTAGTTTAACTCTCTAAACCCAGCAGCCTGACTTGAAGATTCCGGCCACCTGCCGGCGAGGAGCATCATGCTTGATTCATTCCAGCCGCCGTAGTACCAGAAGTTCTTCCAGTTTCAGTTTCTGAGGAGCCAAACAACCTTTTACTTGCTTTGTTTTTAAGATTTCTTAGCTTAAGTACTTGTTTTGCTTGCATTTGACTTGAATTCTAGTAGCTATTTTAGTTGGAACATCTTTTGGGTTATAGTCTTGAATGCAATGAAGTTTATTGTGGTTTTATTTTGTGTTTCAGCTTGTCTTGAGTTTAATCTGCCCAGCTAGATAGATCTGGTAGTTTATGTGAATTTCTGTTGTTTAAGTGCTTGAATCTGCCTAGCTTAGTTAGATCTAGTTTTTCCTCAAGTGTTTACACGTTTTAATCGGTTTAAGTTTCTAAAAAATGCATGAAATTCATTTCTGCTTGTTTCGGTCACCCTGTCCTTGTTGACCAATTTGCGTAAATTTCAGTTTTTCTTTGCTTTCGTTCTCGATTTCAAGTTAAATATTGCATTTACGAGTTTTCAAGCTTGAGCATTCATCAATGGAGTTTGTTAGATCTTGTTAGTTTAGCTTGGTGAAGAAGAAAATGTCACAATCAAAGAATGAGACCACTTTTGTTGCTTTTGTTATTTTTTGCTTTTGTACTTGCACTTTTTCAGTTTTTCTGCACACCCAGCAGACAGTCTGCCAGCATGTCCTTTGATTATCTTTACCTTTTGTCTAGCTATTTTTAGTAAGTTTCGTCTAGTAGCTTCGAACATGCACACTCCTCCCTAGTTTACACACGCACTTTAATTTATTTTAGCATGCAACATTTAGAGCCCACCCTGACCTATTGGTCAAGAGGGGTATATGTCTCATTTTCATCTACTGGTCAGTTTAGATATAGGTGTTGGTGGAATGACTGGAATTACAAGAGATAAACAAAATCGGGCATAATACAACCCAAGAAGGAAGAACTGAAACTGAAAATTTAAATGAAAATGAAAACTGGAAATCAAACTTAGTCGAGTCGAGGAAAGTCCTCTTTCCGCAAGACGAGATACGCCCCGGTAGTGCTCTCGGTTTGGCGTGTCATCCCCAAAGATAAAACAACAACGTCTCTGGTGAAGCAGCACCGCTATCAGCAGAGCTCCGGCGAACTGGAAGAAGAGATGACAGAGCTTCGGGTAGAAAAGACTATGCAGAGAGTATGATGCTTTGTGTGTAAGTTCTATGTTGATGCAAGAAATGACTACCCTATTTATAGGCCTAGTCCACTGCAGGGGTCAACTCAGCCTTGATGGCTGTTATCATGGCTCATCATGGAGTGGCTGTAACGATCAGCCATTACGAGTTTGAAAGTTGGAGTGGTCGACGTCGAATCTAGACGTTATGCATGCCTAGTTCATCCGTCACATGTGGACTTCGTTACGTGGCAGCCTCGTAGACTTTGACTGCGTCATAGTTGACGATGTGTCATGCCACTGGTCTCGCTGACTAAGCGTTGGTCCAAAACATTAAGTTTGGGTCCAGGGACAAGCCCAAGCACCAAGCACCAAGCCCAAAGACCAATTGCCAAGATCCAAGTCCAAGTCCAAGAGCGCGGGCGCGGACACGGCTTGGCTCGGCGAGCGTGTGGGCTTCTTCAACCCATCTTAGTCCACTATAATTATTAAGTGTAGTAAAATCACTTAATAAATACACATTAAAAGACGTGTCTCATCTCCTATGTGGGATAATTAACACTAGTTAATTACTCCCTAAGCTTTAATCTCATAGATTTATTAAAAGCTACAATTTGACCAACTTTATTTCATTTTTTTTCACTCACCGGGAATCGGATTTGAGAAAGTGAATATACTACGGTCATCTACGCGGAACGTAAATCGACGCTATATCATTTAATTTCCAAGAATTAAATGTCTCGTCACATTTATTATTGGTCAAATTTTGTTGACCGGGCATCTTAAATTCAAGATTCCAATAATAGGTTCCATTTCATTTCACGCTTAGTTTTAATCTCAGCCCCATAAAGCGTGGTAGCAAATCAACCCTTCCAGGATATCTTCACAATTGCACACGTCCTATTCATCTCTGTGTGATCGACCCTTACTCCACTATACTAGCCAGTAGAAGTGGGTTGAGGTTTTTTTGTTGACAAGATGTTTTAGGCACATACCCAATGACACGAATAGGTTTAGGTACCCTCCTGGCCAGTTAACACACACAAGAGTCGCCGCACTAAAACAAATTATTTTCTCTTATATTCTTATATCTAGATAAATCTACTGCTACAAATTATTTATATATTGCATTACAAAATTATGGAAAGTTCTATTACAAACCATGTTCGTAAAAAATAAAGTTTATTTTTATTATTTTAACATAGTATTCATGATACATTGTACTCCCTTCGTCCCACTTAAGATTTCCATATTCTTAAATGACACGATTTTATGAGGAAATGTTAGGTGGAGTAAGTAGAGAGAAAAATGTAGTTAAATATTTTAATAATGAGAGAGGAGTGAGGAATTTATTTTCATATATAGAAAGTTGACATCTTGAATGAGACAAACTGAAAAGGAAAGGTGAACATCTTGAGTGAGACAAATGTATACTACATCCATCTTAAAAAAAAGACTAGTTTTACCATTTTAGATTATCCAACAAAATTAGACTAGTTCTAAATATAAAAGTTTTAAACAACATATTAAGGATACTTGCAATAGCATCGATTTTCCCGCCCTACTCAATCAGCGAGTTTATCAGTGATAATGCAGGTAGTGGAATGATACAACCGCCGAGCCACCTGCCCTTGGGATAGGACACGCTGGTCGGTTATGGCCTGCCGACTAACGTTTTAAGAGAGTGTTCCACCCGCGGAATCCGCCTATTCCGCCCGTGAAATTTTACTTGAATTTATTCATAAATTTTGCACTATAAATCCCACTTCTCATCTCATTTCATTCACCCTTCAGGGCACCCGCAATGGGGTGCCCGATGGCGTCCATCGTCCTCGGGCGCGGATGATGGCACGCATTTTACTTAAAAATGCGTTTGCCGGGGATCGAATCCGGGTCTATTGCTTGGAAGGCAATAATCCCAACCGTTGGACTACAAACAATAGTTGAGATATCTTGAAAACTAAATTGTTTTATACATTTATTAAGATGATCATGTGATAAAAAAAATGATAATTTATGATTAAAAAGTAGAATTCGGTGAAACGAGAATTTGCTTCTTCGAGTTATTAAGATGATTATGTTGTGTGATTGAAATGAAGGTTTTTTATAAATGTATTAATTTTTATAAATGTATTAATTTTTAATTCGTATTGTAATTTTTTAATTTTTATAAATGTACTCCCTCCGTCCCGCACTACTCGCACCTTTCCTTTTGGGCACGGAGATTAAGGAATGAGTGATAGACAAAGTCAACAATTACGGCTGTAGGTATAAATTGTTACTAAAAATGGAAAGAGTGCAAATAACTTGGGACGCCCAGAAAGGAAGTAAGTGCAAGTAGTGCGGGACGGGGGGAGTATTAATTTTTATAAATGTATTAATTTTTAATCAATGCAATCTTCGCTGGTTTTTAGTTAATCGTTGTGTTTTTTAATTAGTTTGCATTACATATTTGAAAACATTTAAATTAATTAACAAAACAATAGTAAACATATAGGGCGCGCCTTAGGGCGCCACATTGCAGGTGGGGGGTAGGAGGATAAAACTGATGACGTTGCGCGTCATAGGGCGCGCCTTAAGGCGCCCATTGCTAATGGCCTCAGTCCAATCATATATATCTTCCTCTTTCTCCACTCTCTACTCGAAATGAATCACGACCAAGTCAATCTTATGTGGTTACCTTAGAGTAGCGCATGTTAGCCTATGTATGGTCAACGATATCATAAAAGGAAAATGCAGCGAAGACGACAACAATCTTAAGAATATGTACCTATGCTAATCCTCCATTGAGAATCGGTAGCTGCCAAATGGCTAATCGCAGACTACTTCGCCGATGAACCACAATGGAACATGACAGTTTTTTGCCTATGTTTTAGAATAAGGCATTTTAACCGTTAAAGTTTGTTTGTACTTTTTTAGTTTGTTTCTCGTTGTACTATTTTTCGGCACTTTAATGCTTAAATATTTTAATATTTTTTTCTTGAATTATTTTGCTATTTTACTTTATTTGATAACATCATTTTTTTTGAAAAAATTGAAAATGGTAGTGAAATGAATTGGGTGGATTTTTTGCGGTGCTATTGCATGTGTTGATGCTAGATGATAAAATACTGACGTGACAAGAAAAATTGGGGATAAACGGAATTTTAGGACGAGTTTATAAGGCAGTATTGCTAATGGCCTAACCGGACATCATTTTATTATATGAACCACACAATTCAATAACACTATTTCCACCATATTTCCTCTCTCTCCTACCTTTTAAATTGAGCATTAAATTTAGTGTCATTAACAAGGGTTATAATCTATCCCCACTTTTGATAATTTAATAAGTTTTATTTTAAAATTTGAATTAATAATTACTCTTGTATACCAAGTTTTTCAACTTACAATGTTGTCCTTTTAAATGTGTATTAATTTAATCTATTATTTAAAGATAATTTTCTCTAGAGATAAACATAAAAATATAATATTATTGCACATATAATTTATTTCAAATATACTAAATTTATTTAAATTAGTAAGATTGGTATTTTTTTTACAAATGATTAAGAGCATTAGCAATGATGCCCGTCCGCGCGGGACGTCCGCCATTGTGCAAGGGAGGCACAAATACGGACATCCGCTGCGGACACCGGAGTTCCGCGGCGTTTCGCGGATATCCGTCGCAACGTCCGTGCGGACGTCCGCCATTGCGTTGACTCCGACGGACGTTCGCGAGGACGTTCTGATTATTGCATTAATATTTTTTTATTATGGGAAGTCCGTCGGGATGTCCTTGGGGATGTCCGCCATTGTGCAGTGGGATATTCGTATGACGTGGATGTCCGTATGACGTGACGGGAGGTGTTTTTGGGATGTCCGCCGGGACATCCGCACCGCTGCTGATGCTCTAAAAAAGCAATTTACCAGTTATATTAAATTTACCCTGCAACCAAAAACCCTACACATAAATCTCCTTAAACCTCCGACACCGCAACCGTCGCGGAAAAGCGGAAAATCATGAAGGGCAGAAGGAAAAATCTGAAGAAGAGACCGTCCAATCCTGCCAAGGGTAGTAACAATAAGAAGCGTTTCTCTTCCCTCGCTGATGATTCGTTTTTCGAAGCCACTGATCAGAAGCGGCACCGAAAATTCGAAAACGACGAAGAGATTAAGAGCAGTGACGAAGAAGTAGAGTCCGGTTCCGAGGCAGAGGCGGAAGATAAAGAGGAGGAGATTGAGGAGACGCCGGCAGAGAAGCGGAAGAGGCTGGCCGACGCCTTTTTGGAGAAGCTCAGGGCGAAGGAGAGGGAAAAAGATGAAGATGAGGAATCTGAGGATGGTGAAGGGCGGAGGGAGAGGGAAGGGGAGAGGGATACGCTTATCGCTAAGATTTTGCAGCAGGATCAACTCGAAGAGAGTGGCCGCGTTAGACGAGCTCTTGCTTCTAGGTTTGTGTATTTTGATAGCTCAATTTGTGTATTTTGTTACCTCAATTTCCGTATGTTGAAGTAATTATGCATAACAGACCTGTAGTAATAATAATTCTTTGGAGCTTAGGGATTGTATTTTGTTTAAAGTGAGATGTTTAGCTGAATTTTGTACCAATGATGTTTTACTTAATAGGTGTTTGAATTAGTGTTCGTATGTGTATTTTTATAGAGTTCACAAGCCAGAAACGAGTGAGGGATTTCGAATCCTAGTAAAGCACAGGCAAGCTGTCACTTGTGTGGCTCTATCTGAGGATGACTCGAGAGGATTTTCGGCTTCAAAGGATGGTGCCATTGTTCACTGGGATGTGGAGACTGGGAAGTCCGAAAAGTACCTCTGGCCATCTGATGAAGTTTTGAAGGCTCATGGTATGAAGGCCCCGCAAGGTCGAGCTAAGAAACACAGTAAACAGGTTCTAGCAATGGCTGTTAGCTCGGACGGCGGGTATTTAGCTACTGGAGGCCTTGATCGGCATGTTCATCTGTGGGACGTCCGTACACGCCAGCACCTTCAGGTGTGTTCCATTTCACTGCAAAACGGTTTCGAAGATGGATTGATTTTTTGCATGCCGACTTTATTCAATAAAATTTGATCTTTGCTGAGTATAGAGGTTTGTTGTGGAGTTCATTATTCTTTGATATGCATCATATGCGTATACTTAGATATTCAGCATCCAAAGATGCAAATTGCTCTCAAGCTTTCAATTTATTTGCTTAACACAAGAAATTGTATATAATGTTATATGCAGGCTTTTCCGGGGCATAAAGGACCTGTTTCTTGCTTAACATTTAGACAAGGTACTGCAGAACTCTTCTCCGGCTCATTTGACCGCTCTATCAAGATTTGGAATGCAGAAGATAGGACTTACATAAGCACACTATTTGGTCACCAGAGTGAAGTTTTGACCATTGACAGTTTGCGAAAAGAACGTGTATTGACTGTTGGACGTGACCGTACCATGCATTTGTGGAAGGTATGTATATATACTATATCCCACTGTTACTGGCCCTTTCCTTCCATTCTCTCGCTGTTTCTTTCGTATGTGATATCTAGTCCACTGATATGTATGCATCAATACATTGGGACCTGTGGAAAGAACCATTCTCATCACCTTTATGCTAAATTGTCTGAAATCAAGATGTCACAAATAAAATGCATATGCGTGAGTATAAGAATGCTGCCCCTTTTTGTAACTCATACCCTTGTTAACGGAGTATGTTACTTACTCTTTAACTTGGTTATTTCTTTCCCTTCTATTATTTGACAATAACTACTTGTTACATATGCAAGAATAGGTACCAGAAGAATCACAATTAGTATTTCGAGCTCCAGCATCATCACTAGAGTGCTGTTGCTTTATTAATAATGACGATTTCTTGTCGGGTTCCGATGATGGAAATGTTGAGCTCTGGAATGTGCTACGCAAGAAGCCTGTCCATATTGTAAAGAATGCACACGTCTCATTTGGTGAACCCAAGTCTGATCAGATTAATTTGGAAGGACTGTCTAATGGCCATAAAGGTCACCAATCTCTCGATGCAACACAGTTTCAATTGTTAATAATGGCCTTTCGGCTATCTTAAGCCATGGGGTTCTGTTCATGCAATTCATAATTCTCTGTTCACCTCTTACAGAAAATGATGTCCAAGATTTATTGAGACATGGTTCAACTGCTCTTTCCTGGGTCAACTCGGTGGCTGTCTGTAGAAGCAGTGATCTTGCTGCTTCAGGAGCTGGAAACGGATTAGTGCGCCTTTGGGCAATTGAAAATGAATCTAAAGGCATTCGTCCTTTATTTGAGCTCCCCTTGGTAAGCTTTTCCTTCCTATTTCTTCCAGATTATTGAACAAGCTTTCTTGTATTGATTTGATGAGTGATGACATAATCGGTTCAATTTTCACAGGCCATCAGTTAGAAAATGTAAATTCAGGATCTTTTAAGTTACCATGAAATGATGACACACCGCAAATTACCTTCAAACCCATGTGGATATCACATTATATCTCTTTAAAGCAAAATTTTATTTAAAATCTCTACCTTATAGCTTACGTTTCTATTGATTGTCTTAAACACAGGATGGATTTGTCAATTCGTTGGCATTTGCCAAGTCTGGAAAGTTCCTAATTGCTGGTGTTGCTCAGGTGAAAATTCTTTTTTCTCTACATAAATGTTTAGATCTCCCCACCCTGTCAAGTTTGTGTGTTAATTTGAGAATTGGTAAAAGTTGACGCCATGTCTACAAGACCTAGAATTGGAAAAAGTACTTGCAATGCTCTTATTTGGCATTGCATTTTCTTCTTTAAATGCCTAACAGGGTCAGTACTTACTTTTCTGTACATTAGTAAACTGAATTCAAGAAGGGTGAAGGTCAGCTGCTAGATCATATAGGGTTGTTTAACGCACCATCTGGACTTGGATCACATTGATATGTGGAACTGGTTTTATTTGGTGCGTGTAAATGTTCCTCCAAGGTATGCATTGATTGCATAATCTATAAAAGATGTTAAGGGAGCGTAGCTTAAGTTAGATGCAGTGTGGAATTCGAGCACTTCTATTAGTAGGCGAACTTGATAAGCTATTGTCTCTCGACATATATGGCACTTGTGTATATGCCCCCTGATTCTGCTATATTTTCCTGACTCCTCCAAATCTATCAAAATTTATGCTGGCTCACCATTAGAGTTTGATATTATCATATTCCAGAACCGTATTATCAATCTAACATTATATCTTTTCACAGGAACCTCGGTTAGGAAGGTGGGGACGTGCTGCTTCTGCTAAAAATGGAGTTGCATTGCATCCTTTGAAGCTGTCATGACACTAGTTCTTCTAAACGATGAGATTATTAAAGCAAAAATTGAGAGCCTGCTCCGATCCTGACTGGACTCAGTTTGTACTTACTCAACATCTCAATCTTGAATACTAAAAAAAGGATCACCCTTGTACCAAATCGATGGTTCTGACATCGTCTGCGGCCTCCAAAAATTGTTCGTGGCACAACATGAGGATGCTTATCTATGTGATGTACCCCAACTGGGAAAGTCAGGTAACTTTAGCTGTTGGTGAGGGTGAAGTGTTCCGAAAACCTCGTTTCCTGGCTTGAAGCTTACAGAAATCCTTTTTGTGCGTTCCCCTTATCATCTTTGTCTCGACGGAAGCAGGTCTCACATTTTGCTGAAAAATTTTGTGTTTGATGGAACCTTCATCTTGATCAATTTTGGATCTTGTTTGTTAGTGTAGAATCTGTCATTAAATTTTGAAGGGAAAACGTCAGTGGATATATTTGTTTCCCTTTCTATTCATGTAAGGAAAATGTGGAGACATGGGAGCAGTAATTTGTGATCATTTAATTTTCCTTTTCACTTCAAATAGGTGAATTAAATAATAAATCATGCTTTGATATTTAGCAGTAATTTGTAAATTTTATAAGCCCACCCCAAGATGAGTGCTCTCCTATTCCGACTTCCCCAGAGCTTCCGGTAGCACAGCCGAGACAGCGACGGGCTGTCTGCCCCTGGGGGGATGGAGCGACAGAAGTTTTGAGAATTCAAGAGAAGGTCACGGCGAGACGAGCCGTTTATCATTACGATAGGTGTCAAGTGGAAGTGCAGTGATGTATGCAGCTGAGGCATCCTAACAGACCGGTAGACTTGAACCATAAGAATACATCGTTAAATTTTGTCATTAATTTTCGTCGTTTCCATTTCCAAACCTCCTGGATCAAAACTGACGTCAGAATCTGATAAATTGCCAGAGTGGATCGGATGGAAGGAAAGGTCTGATTCACTTGAACTGTCTCCGGCCTCTGCTGATGCATCGGAAATGGCTACATCTATGCCAATCCCAAACGGCGAGATCTTGGAATCTGAAGCCAAGTCAGATGATGTTAAACCAGATTCAGCTGAAACCACCAACCCACAATCTACAGAAGTCGATGAGGGCCAGCCGAAGAAGGCTCTTCGAAGGGGTAAATGTATATTCATGTCAAGAAAGGGAGTTTTGGAGCGGTGAACCTATCACACGACATGTATTGATGGAGTTTCTAGCAAGACATTTCCTTGTCTTGGTTGGAACTGAAGCTACTGAACTTGTACATCATTTATTTTTTGTTTCCTGCATTTTGGATGTATAGAAACTGTTTAGGCAAAACAGGATTTGATAGGATCCTGTTATCCATATTGTAGACTTGCAGTTATATACTTAGATTCATCTTGTTACAAAATGTGCAATTTTGTCGGAAAATTTGGCATTGTCTGAACACAGAGTATGCCGTACGGATTTAAGGTTATTTAACTGCAATGTTTGCATATAATGACAATGTTTACAAGTATTTGTAATGACATTGTTGCTTTTTCCGGTCTGATAAGTTCACTTGGATTATCCGATGAGTCATATATGACTCGATTTTGCCGGAGTCAGCAACCATGAAAATTTCCAAATATGATTAAAGTTCGTGATTTTTACTATAAAGTTCCAAGTTAGTGAAAAAATCTAGAATTCGTCTATAGTTCGTGCAATAACCCTTATAAACAGCCATTAAATCACAATTGTGTATCAAAAAATTGATACGTATATTTACATGTAAAATTTTGATGTATCTGGAGAATCAATGTCAAAATGTTTAAACCGTTACATTTTTTTAATGTTGAAAACTCGTCTTTTTTCAAAAATATATACTTACATTGAAGGCCAAAATACATTATTTTTCTTGGAGAAGGGTGTCAAAGTTAAGGCCAACGTTAATGATGATCTTTATCTAATATTGTGTAAATATATGTCGAGCTATAAAGAGGGAAAATTGATTTACTAACATAATTTCCCGAAAATAATTATTTAGTCGTTAGCCCAAATTTTAAGATATAGATTTTGACAAGTGAGGACTTGCGCTTCAAGATTCTAATATTAACATACTTGTTGATTCAACAAAAAGTACAGTATATAGTAGTAGTAATATAAATTGTTAGTATATCTAGGGGAAAGATGGAGAATAAATGAGTCCTCAAAATTCCAATTTTTCCTCGATTCAAGAAATGTGTGTTTGTGATTAAACCTATGTCACACGTTCTTCAGTTACAAACACAAGTTTGTTTTCAAAATGTCGAAACTTCACGGCTATATGTTCTCGAGGGAGACGGCCGTACCATCTCCCTCCATGCTCCGCCTCTTCTTCTTCCCTTCACCGTGTCTCGACCGCCTTGGGGCCTCATCTTCGCTCTCGCTCTCATCGTTCCGGTAGCTGTTCCCACCGCTATAATGATCATCTTGCTGAGCTTTCCCCCTTTGCTGATTCCGCCCTTCATCATTAGGTCCAGCAATGTCTTGCCCCTTGGCTTGATCAGAGCTCTCGTTCTGATCGCTAGATGGTGCTTTCTGATCTCTTTTCGAACGACCCGGGTTTTGATAAGGCTGTTGCTGTGGTGGCGGATAAAAAGGGGGCATACCTCCCGGCCTGCTGCCTCTAGCTGCGCCTCCGACGCCCATTCCTCCCATAAAGGGAGGCCGTCCGGGACCCATCATCATCCCGAATCCACCTGCAGGTGGCCGGCCTGGGAACATCATCCCGGAGGCCGGACCTGCAAAATCACCGGAGAATCTAGGGTACGGTCCGAAGCCACGGGGCGCCATGCCAAAGAGATCAGGCATTGGGAAACCATCTGGATTTACAGGACCATAAGAGAATCCATCACTCCCCATCATGTTTGGAGGGAACCCTCGCATACCGGGGAATGGACGAGCACCACGAGCAAGAGGCATGTGAGGAGGCCACATCATACCTCTACCTCGTCCCCGACCTTGACCTGCAAAAGCCTGCCCGGGGCTTTCATCCTCCTCATCACTTTCTTCTTCTTCCTCTTCTTCATTGTCCTCAAAGGGCACAATATCTGGGTTGTCACTTCCATTATCAAGGTTTACTCCCTTAGCTTTCTCCTCTTCACGCTTCTGCTCAGCCGCAACCGAGACAGCCTATGAAAGATGACGGTTTTGAATTTTAACAGGCATCCAATGTCAATTCAATAAAATGAAAACCAAAGTGTATCATACGATCGGGGCAAAACCAACAGTTTATATCGGATAACCAGATATCAATAGCATGATATAACTATCCAAGCTAAAAGTTTTCTGACAACATATGCTAGATATAGTAGAGCGAATCTGAAATCCGATCGTTGAAGTTTAAGTACCATCAAATCACTGTCAGGCTCAAGGTAGAGCAATGATGCCAACTGCTCACCAACAGAAGGCTCGAGTTCTTGACAGTCTCTACTGATCTGCAATGACGAGATAAACGATGTAATCTCTCCACTTGGCAGATATGAAAAAAGTAAAAGGAAATATGATCCCATATTTGTTGGAAGATAAAAGATGCTATCATCCTTTCAATCATCTAATGACTGAGCATTCTGCAACACGTATTACGTTTCATGAAGCCATCAGTACTTCTCATAACATATATCTGCACAACTTAGTCACAGACAAACCTAGAAAGATGTGATCAAACTCTCAGACATCAACCATGTGCACTTACTAAATGAATTAACTTTCTGCAACATCGATTTTATGTATTGTGAAAGGCTAAATGTTCAATAGGACACACAAACTACTTTAAAAACATTGACTTTATCAGTTTGCAACTACAATTTTATTTCACAGAAATACACAAATACCCAGTGTCAATTTTTGGAGCTTGTATACCACTGAAATGCAATAAAATTATGAAATACATGAGAGTTTTCAAATTAAAATCCAAAAAATGGACACCCTTCAAAGGGTTAAACCGTTTTAACAAAATTTATAAAGCAGGTATCAAAAGAAAGAAAAACAAAATAAATTCTGATATATTTGAATATGGCTTCAGACATGCAACTATCGAAAAGTACCTTTACTGGCAAGTTCTCATTATATGGGTTTCTCAAATGCCGAGTTTTGTCGAAGGATAGTTCACAGAGCTGCAAGCACGCACCATGGTTAGATAATATTTCAGAATCTCACATAGTAGCATATGAAGAATGACATTTATATATTACCCCAAATGTACCAAGAATAGGGTAGCACTCCAGTAGAGGGCTAAGATGGATATTATCTATCATAGGCTAGAGATAACAATGAAGGCATCCAGAAATTAAATACTACCGCATAAATTTCATGATTTTAAGATTTTTTATTTAGAAGTGAATGTGAAAGACAAAAAAAAGTAGCAATTGTCTCCCACATCTTAGCTGATTGGCATGTACTGTATACATGGCATATACATGAAAAAGTCTGTCTTACCATTGATCTATACACCATCAGTATAGATCTGACCGGAACATCAATAATACAATGAATCTGTGATAGATATAATCATCACAAACTAGCACTCCTATACCATAGCATGCTGATCAACTAGGAACACAGGCACATTCTCTGACCCCCAGACCATCTCAACGGGATGCAGATAGTTAAACTATCAGAAAAACAAGGAAATGGCACAACATACCTTTTTAAAATCCCAGATTGAAGAATGAAATTGTACATAGCAAAAAATAAGACTAATACAGAATGTGCTGACATTAGATGAGTACAGACTAAAATATTTCAGTATACAATTACCCTATGAGATGGAGAATTGTCAGTTGCATCATGACCTTTGCTCCTAATTGTCTTAAAAATAATCACAAATGGTAATCTTTTTTACTATAAAAAACTAAACAGTGTATAAGATAGTGGGATGTAGCATTGGATAAATTACAAATTCTGATAGGTATCCTTGCATGTCTATCTAAATGGGTTTGTAAAGCTCGGCCCAATCATCACCAGTATATTTAACACAGTATTCTACTGGAGCCCTCTAACTAATGCTGTGCCTATTAAAATGATACAACACAAAATAGAATACGTCCAACATTTACAACCATCTTATAGGTTCTTCAAAAAAAATATAACAACCAAGCAGCAAATAACACACAGATTTGAACACTGAAGTTACAACAACATATAAAATTCAATCAAGTATGCCAAGTGGTGAGGACCTTCAACCATTTGACAGCAAAGTTACGTCCATAATGAGCAGTCCCATGGGCATGCTTCCAGTTCCCTCCACCTACGGATCCACCAATTCTGGAAATCATCTTTGCACAACCCTATTAAACCACAAATAGATCTATCACCACAAGAGGTCATTGTTGCACAATATAACAACCTTAGCAAGTTATCTGATACTTGAGCAGAGCAACTAAAATCAGTAACTATGTCAATAACATGCATAAATCACCTGAAAATGTCTTGTCTTGTTAACTGAAAAGATCAAAATCACATTGTCAACAGCATCAAATGCTTCATTAAGTTTAGCCTCATTGCTTCTCTGTGTTGCCCATACACCTTGTTGTACAGATAGTTCCAGATTCTCTCTGTTGCAACTTTTCACCACAAAGTACCTAAGACAGCCACATGCAGATGAAAATTGGAATATGTAGAAAAGTGACATACACCAATGAAGGGGGTTCCGTTTGTTGCCAACAGAATGCAGCTGAAGAATAATAAGCTCCTGGTGATGTGTTTCAGTAACTTCACAAAGCACGTCATATTTTACATGAAAGTAGAGGAAAAATGAGTGTCAGCCTCAAAGCGCTGTGCCTGAGGGTTGAGGGTTTGACTGATTAAATCTCAAAAATCATTCATGTGATAACTGACCCCTCCCCAAAAAAAATAAAATAAAATAAAATAATGTAAGTGTCTGACAACAAGCAAAACTCCTTATTTAGGAGCAATAGCTTATGAATAACCATTCATAAAAAAACTACCAGTGAACGACCTCTTTCACATGGAAAGGCATATATATAATTGACACAAAGCTCAGACTTAAAATTTCAGAAGAGATTTTCTAAAACTAAGGAGACACGGAAAACTCCTCATCCAAACATGTTGTTATGCTGAGCCATCCGAAAGAAGTTTATCCTATTGCATTTTTTAGCCACACAAGGATTTCAGAGATAGATTTAATTAACTTAATGTCCTAGGACAAATCTGAGTTGGTAAAAACAATCCTACAGCCTTTTCTGAATCCTTCCCCTCAAACGAAAAACAGCTACAATTTAATAATAGCCATCTTATGTGCATCAACAAAAGGCAAGCTTCAAACTAGCAAACTTGCCCACTATTTGATTTTGAAGATTTTCATTTCAAAAACTCTAGTTTGAGAAAAGAGGATCAATGAATAAGGACAAAGCTTTTGATCAAGAGAAAAAAAGAATTGCAGTTGTTTCATATCAGTTTACCAAGTTAATCACAAACACCACATAATAGATATCTTGTTTAGGAGTTTGTTTATGACCTTGTCATGTATATATTTTCCAAGCTACTAAGCTGCGAACCAATCAAAGCCAATACATTTCAAGAAAAGGCAAAGCAGCATGTCTGCATCAGACAAGATAACGGCGTTACACTCACTTAAGATCATGCATGTTTTCACATCATGGACCAGCCAGGAACAAAACAATGAGCACAGCTATAATATATATCATAAAAAGAGTTAGAAGAAAAAAATTAAACACAAAAACACAGTTATTACAGCTGAGTGGGAAGGATCTCTTAAGTAACATCAACATATAAATACATGAAGTTTTCCACCTAATTAAAGACCTTGTTTGGAACACACCTAGAAGTTCCTTGGGGCAGGGGTATAGCACTCCTACTAGCTTGGCTTTGCTGGCCGTTGGCTGTAATCTGGATCTGAACTTGGCTGCCCTGCTGCTGAGGCTGCTGTGCTTGTTGTGGTTGTTGATGAGCATTACCAGGTTCTGAAGTACCAGGTTTTCCTACTTGATGTATACCATTGGGTCCTTGTGGAAACTGAGATTTTTCTGCCGGTTGAGCATATATAGGATTACGGTTCTGAGAAAATTTGTTTGAGTTTCCGTAGTTATATGAAGCCAATTGCTGAATTTTCTGAAGAACTTCTTCTACAGGGGGTGGAGGTCCAGGCAACTTTGCATGCCTATACCTACAATCAGGACCATTTGGACAAAATCCTAGCTTGTACCTGTCACACAACCCCACTTGTAAGAGAAATGAAAAACATCAATTCATCAAATATAAGACTAAGCAAGATGCAAGGTGCAAGACACAAAGACCAGTTCAATACTCCAAGTTACATTTCCTGCAAGTGCCCTCTATAACTATCTTCTCTTAAGCATGGAATAACAATAAACAATTTCAACAAAATCTTCACACGTTTCATACATAAAATGAAAAAAAAAACTCCCAGTAACCTGAAGGATCAAGTATAAATGAGATGACTGCAGACATATCCTTCTTCAATCAACATATTATCAGATAACAAGATCAACGACCTTCGTACTGAAAGATCCAAACAATTTAAAATAAAAGTTTCAAAAAATGCCTAAATTACATACATATTGCATTCCTTGATATCTTCATTCGTATGTTTATACACACAATCCTGCTCACGGCACTCCCCATAGAGGCGGAAAAACCGGCAAACCGGCATCCGCGACTTATCGTACTGATGAAGGAACCCACAGGCATCGCCTTTCATGCACAGAGATCGCAGCCAGTGCCGGCACACCGTCTGTCTGAAGCTCCTCCTCGCCCCGCCGCCTCCCATCCCCTCCGCCGCATGCGCCGCCGGATGGGGAACCGCCGAAGGATTGTGAGAATTGGCGGCAGCGGCAGCCGCATTGGAATCCAACGCCGATTGGATTACGGGCACGGATGCAGTCGGATGCGCGGGCCCCGAATCCAACCCGCCCTCGAAGTCAAAGCTTAAACCCCCATCTCCATCATCCATTTTGAAGCGTGCTAGTGGGTGTGTTTGTGTGTATACAGGTTTGTATATGTATAATTGTATGTGCAGATGTGAAATTCAATGAAAAAGAAGGGTTTTTGGAATCGCAGAGTAATGGAATTTGGGGGTTTAGAAAATTAGTGAATGCTACGGAAATTGAAAAGGGCAAAATTTAGGGGGAAATATCATAATGCACGCATATCTTGTTTGCTTTGGATGCCCCAATTTTCTTGTATAAAGAGTTAATTGCGTCTAATTTTTTGTTTATAAACTTTAGACCAAATGTTTGAGAAAAATTTATAATCAGTGAATTAGTGTGTCTAACCAACAATAATAATTTGGCCTCCCATAATATATAGTAGTACTACTATACCTTATAATATGGAGTAATAATAATTTTATGTGTTTGAATTACCTTTTAGAGCATCAGTAGTGGCGCGGAATTCCCGGCGGAATTCCCAAAATACCTCTTGCCACGTTATACGAACTTCCTACTGCACTGTCACGTCATAAAGACTTCCCACTGCACAGTGGTGGACATCCCCAACGACTTTCCGAAGGACTTCCCACAATTAAAAAAAACCACAAATTCACAAATTAAACAATTTACGGAATTAAACAATTTACGGAATTAAAATTTCGACACAAATAGGGAAAAAAATTTCCATTAAATAAAAAAAGAAAAGTACATTTCGCCAAATTAAAAAAACATTTCAATAATTAAAAACTACATCAATGACGACCCCTCCGCTGCCATACTTCTTCAATAATATCGTTATGGAGCCGAACATGGCTTGTCTTTGGCGCATGTCGGCAAATGCACGGACCCGATCGACATCGCCATGGGGTATCCCCATGCGTACATTGCTAGTGGCCACGCCGTGGCTTGGACCCGCAGCACTAGCATCATCATTGGTCTAATCAGTCAGTGCTGGACCTTCATCTTCGACAATCATGTTAGCATGATAATACATGAGTACATGATATCGGCAATGCTGTCAACATACCACAACCGTGTTGGACCCTTCACTGCCGCCCATCGAGCCTGGAGCACACCAAAGGCCCGCTCCACATCTTTACGCGCTGCCTCCTGGCGACCCACAAAATATATCTTCTTTTCATGTGGTGGGCACTTGATCGTCTTCACAAAGACGGGCCACATAGAGTATATCCCATCCGCCAAATAATAGCCCATAATGTGCTGGTTGCCGTTGGCGACGAAGTTGACGGCCGGACCATCGCCCAGGCACTGCTCGTTGAAAAGGGGCGACGACTGGAGAACATTGATGTCGTTGTTAGACCCGGCTACTCCAAATTAGGCATGCCAAATCCACAGCCGGTAGTCAGCTACCACTTCAAGGATCATCGTGGGATTCTTGGCCTTGAAACCAGTAGTGTACATTCCTTTCCAGGCAGCGGGGCAGTTCTTCCATTCCCAGTGCATACAATCTATGCTGTCTAACATCCCTGAAAACTCGTGTTGATTCCCGTGCATATCCAGCAGAGCCTGATAATCTTCGGGGGTAGGCCTCCGAAGATACCTATCCCCTTATATCTCCCTAACGCCCTAACAAAAATACTTCAGGCAATCGCGGGCAGTCGTCTCGCCGATGTGGAGGTACTCGTCGAACATGTCGGCCGCGCCTCCGTATGCCAGCTGCCTGATTGCGACAGTGCACTTCTGAATCGGCGTGTGGCCGGGTTTACCAGTAGCATCCTCCCGCACCCTGAAATACCCGTATCGACGCTCCAAAGCGCCCACGATACGCAGAAAGAGCGGACGATGCATCCTAAACAGTCGCCGGAACAGGTTATCCCCAAACCGTGGCTCCGGCGCAAAGTAATCCTCGTACAACCGAGCGTGGGCAGTGAGGTGGTCCCGGGGTATTATAGTTCGATGATGGATGGGTCGAGGTTCCGCCGGCGCCAAGGCCGCTTGTTCCTCCCTCTCTGCTGATTCCCGCACACGTGCATGAATCAGACGCATCATGTGTTCATAATGACACATCATGTGTTCATAATGCCCACCACTACCACTACCAGTCATTCCGAATATATAAAAGAAATGTAGAGAGCGAAACTTGTTAAAACAAGTGGTGCGAAAGAAATGCAGTTCAACGAGCCGTATATATAGAAATTTTAAAATTTTTTTTTGCAATAAACGGGAATTCCGCTCGGACATCCGTGGGAGTCAACGCAATGGCGGACGTCCGCAAGCCCGTCGCGACGGAATTCGGCGTAACACCGCCGAACTGCGGTGTCCTCGGCGGAATTCCGTATTTGTGCATACCATGCACAATGGCGGACGTCCGCCGCGGAATTCCGGCACGCCGGGACGGGCGCCATTGCTGATGCTCTTATAAGTAGTGTACATATATTTTCACATTAATACATAAGTGATAATCGCCACCATTTTATTATTTATTTATTTATTATTATTATTTTGATAATTAAATCAATTGAATAGATGGAACAATAGTTACAAGCTTCTTCTTGGGCATACCCAAGGAACAGGATACCGGACAAGCCCGAATCCAACAAAGGTGAATAGCAAACTCGAGGGAACATAAACCCGACGAGGAGTGACTAAGTAACCAGCAAACTGATCAGGCTCTATATGGCGGCACTACTCACAAACCCAAGGATGGGTCGTGCCTCGTTAAAACCTCCTAAGGCCAAATACCCGTAGGAAAAAAGACCCTAGGAGGAAAAAGAGTACCTAAGTAAGTAGCACCAATAGGCTGTCCAACGATCGAACACTGGGAGTAGGGACCTAGGAGGAAAAAGAGTACCCACAATTCTTCTCGGTCGTCGTCCATGTAACACGGTCTCGTGTTGTGAGTCTTTCCCGGAGTGCAAGCCAGCAGATGAACGAGTGCTTTGGGGGGATGAGGTCTTTCCAGACGAACTTCGCCCAGAACCGACGTTCTCCGCGCGGTCGGAACCAGTCGTAGGCCGCCTGCGTACCTTTGCCCCAACTCCATTCCGATAAAAGTCTCTCCACCTCCTGCCTAGGGACTTTCCCCCATTTCGTCCTGGATGGAGATGAGAATCGCCACCATTTTATAATTCCATGGGTATGGGGTGTGTCATTGTCTGCTAATTTCATGACTCGTTATTAAGCTATGTTGTTATACATTCTGCATTTTATTTTTATCTTTTAGTTTTAAAGAATACTCTTTATTCTTGATTTTACAATTGATGGTCTTCTTTTTATCAACATAAGTCTCATTTTTGTTGCATATAAAAATTGGAGAGCGGACTATGTTCGAGCCTGAACTCGCTGCGTGCATCAGAGCATCCATAATAGCGGATGTCTCGGCGGACGTCCGCTATTGCAACAAAAGAGGCGGACGCGGATGTCGGGTGCGGACGAGAGGTTATCCGCGGGTGTGCGCGGACGTCCCAATTTTTTATTTTTGATTTTTATTATTGTTCTTGTCCCCCGGGATGTCCGCTATTGTGCAGTGGGATGTCCTTATGACATGACAGTGCTGTGGGATATCCTTATGACGTGGCAGAAGGTGGTTTTGGGATGTCCGTCGAGACATCCGTCCCTATTGTGGAGGCTCTAAATGCGATCGATATAGAGAGCAGTAAAAGGTAGAACAAATTGTGGCAGGAATCCGACTGCACACGAGTCGTTGAGTTACTATATTCTCGATCTATGGACGTGCCTGAGAAGTATGAGGAGACGTGGATGCGAGTGTTGGATCATTTGCAACGCATGTAGTTTCACGTTACACATATCTATCAGGAAGGGAATAGATTCGCCGACGCACTTAAAAATCCATACGTGCAGACCGAGCTCGTATTAGAGTCACTCTATCAAGACAAAATCAGTTGTGTCAATCTTAGATTGCGTTAGTTTTCAAAATCAACTCATCTTAGATTGCGTTAGTTTTCAAAATCAACTCCAACATTTGTCGGGGTTATTGTAATAAAATAAACTAATCTTGTTGAATGTTATTTTTGTGGTGTTGCTATTATAACTATCTATGTCTTGCAAACATTTCTAGTTGGAAATTGAACTAAGTACTTCATTTGTCCCATAATAAGAGTTCTATTTCACTTTTACCATAGACGGTAAGTAGGTTTCAGATTCCACTAACTTACTCCACTCACATTTTATTATAAAACTAATACTCCCACTGACCCATTAACAATGAAACGTTTTCCTTTTTGGATTGTCCCATTAAAAATAAAACGTTTATTAAAATAGAAACAACTATATCTCTACTTTTTCATCTCTCTTACTTTACTCTCTTTTGATTATCCCACAAAACAACATTACCTAAAATTTCATGCCGATGTTTCATATTAAATGGGATGGAGAGAGTATATATAAGTGGGATCTGCATTCCACTAATTTATTCAATTTAATTTTTTTATATTATAACTCATATCCAAATCAAATAGGATTCTTATTGTTGGACTGACGGTTAACTATATCAACAAAAAAAATTCTTTTAATTGACTCTAGTTCCAGGAACAAATAAGTAGTAATAGGAAAGTGAATAAAAAAATAAATCGCAGAATATATCTTTTTTTTCAGAGAGAAAAATGAGTGTTTGTAAGTTAAAAAAAGACACTATGTAAACAAAGTGACAACATCTCTTCGATATCCTCGCACTATCAAAAGCCTAGGCACATTCTCAACCAAGAGATCCATATATTCCATGTAAAAATATGCAGGGTGGTTCAGCGGCGGCGGAGGGAGACTCACAAGCACCACTGCTGCCATTCTCGAGTACCGGAGTATCGTCGAGTTCAGTTTCAGAGTGGTATAGAGGAACTTCTCGACTTGTTGCTCGTTGACGACGACCTGCTTCCCATCTGCCATCAATGGAGCACCTTCTAACCGAGCCTTCTCCTTCATTTCACCGAGATAAGCACCAATTCTCTCCTGAGCAGAGGCGAACGCCTCGACTGATTCCTCCTGCTGCTGCTCTGCTTGGGGATCCCATGACTTCATCGAGACAACAATCACCTCAGCTTGCATGCGGAGGTCGTAGAGGAACTTCTTCACGTCGGCCTTGAGTTCCTCTGCGTCCGAATCCTCCTCTGCGATGCAGAAGACCTGAATCTTGCAGCTCTCAAAGCTTTCCTTGGTGAGGAGGAGCTGGGACAGAAGCAGCATCAGACCACCGTCTCGTACGATCCAGTACAGATCGATGGTCCCATACTGTCTTTGGTACTCGTTAGGCCACTCGTCAAGACCCTTGACGATGACAACCGCCTTGTTTGCCACAATGCAGTCGTTTATGATCCCCACAAATGTGGCTGGTATTTCAGTCAGATTTTCACGCCGCCAAATCTCAGGGTACCGCATCACCACGATGTTGGGCTTCAGATTGCCCAGACCCATAGTCTGCACAATTCCGCGAAACCCTTCGGACATGCTCGGGGCAACGACTATCTCTGCAACTCCTTCACATCTTTTGTATTCTATGTACGTACTAAGAGCCCTACAGGCAACCTTTGCATCCTCGGCACATTCTTGATAGTCTCCATCGAGGATAGAGACGAACATGGACATTCCCCTTCCTTTCTTCTTCATACAATTGGCAAAATCTGCAAGTTTCGGATGGCACGGAACATTCTCTGGCAATTTTCCCCATGGCCGGCAGAATATGAGGGGGATAGGGTACCAGTTCTTGGGATGCACCTGACTTGCTGTATTTGAAATTGGATAAATGAGTAATGGATTGATTATAGGAGTATATTGTTATCGAAGAGGTGAAAACTGTGATTAAGGAAAAAAGCAAACAAACCTCCTAAAGATCGCAGACTACGAAGAGCGAGCTGAAAGTATGCGCTCTTAAAACCATCGCCCCAGTCACCTGCTTTTCCTTTGATGCTCACATAGTAATAAATGAGTGTTGCTAAGGCTAAAGAGATCACTGTGAATGTCCAAGAAATCAGAAACATGATAACTGCAATAGAAATTTTAAGTTAGAACATCTAAATGCCTATAATGTGCAAAGAGCTGAAACATAAACTATCGAGTATTTTAGTAATATAATTGGACAAAATTATGTAGTATGGAATGGAACTAACCTATACAAATGACAGCCCCAAAAAGGGAGAGACTCCAATGGTGAAACTTCCATCGGGGACGCCAGCTGGGAGCATCTAAAAGATCCAAAAGAAAGCAGGACAAATTCACACCCCCATAACACAGGAGGTAAAACATAGTGATAGTTGGGGTAATAAGGTCTAGATTGCCAATAATAACACATCCAATACAGATGAAGGCTGTAAACAGGGTAGCAGCATGAGGTTCATTGCCATCTCCCACTTTGAAGTAATTAAGGACAGGTAGAATGTCATCATTGGCTATTGCAGCTAGTAGCCGGGGAGCACCAGTCAAGCTCTGCAGAGCAGCACCTAAGGTTGAGAGAATAATGCCAAGATATGTGATTGCAGGGATAGGCCAAGCAACAGTCGCTGTAAGTAACCTGAAAGGAGGCTCAGTTATGCCCAAGCAGAATACATTTATCCACAGAAACGCTCTCAGATAATATCATGAATGCATGCATGATTAACAAAAAATCATCAGATTTCAAAAACCCACCAAGAGTAAAATATGCAAGATGTCAAAATAAGATACGTCGTTAATATGTTGAACATGAGGATCTAGTTATTGCAAGGTGACTATAAGATGAAAGCTATAGTGATGTTGGTCATATTGTCCTTTACCCCAGAATGACCCAAGACTAAGCAATCACATTCATATACCATTATACTCCCTCCGTTCCTTAGTAATGGAGGCGTTTCTTTTCAGCACGGAGATTAAGAAAAATTGTGTTAGGTGAGTTAAGTAAAGAGAGAATAAAGTGGAAAATGAAAAATGTAGAGAGATGAAGAGAGAGAAAAGTAAGAGATAGTAAAGTAGGTGTGGAAAAATGTGTTGACTTTTACTAAAAAGGGAAATGACTCTATTACTATGGAACATACCAAAATGGCAAAATGACTCTATTACTATGGAACGGAGGGAGTACATAGCCAAAAACAGGTACAACATATAATAACTACAAATTCTAGGCAAGAAATAACCAACGACAAAATGAATGGCACTCTTGTTGACTATATAAAGTAGCCAGCAATAAATAACCACAATTTATATAATAGTACCTGTCTGTCAGAAGTTTATCCCTAGTCGCTAGAGCTCCGAAAAATAGAACAGTAATCAGATATAGAACAGAAGTTGAAACAGTTGCAGCTAAGGTCCCAACAGGAATTGAGCGCTGAGTGTCCTTAAGTGAGGCAGACCGATTTGAACCTGCCATAATCCCAGTAACAGCAGGGAAAAATAGACCTACCAATGCACTGACAAATAAAAGAAAAGGTAACAGTTAGGACACAAATCAGATAATTCCCCATGATCATCCTTCAATGATTCCTAGCATCACCAGCTGGAACTCCTACAACTATCATATCATACTAGACATTTATAAAGACCAATATATAGGTCACCCCCATGTTTGTAGTAGGATATCAATAACCAGCTTCAAGAAGGCATTACTAATAATTTCCATGAAGCATATTCATATGTATGGTTCAAGACTTCAAGGCTTCAAGCATATATCTAGAACTGAAGACACCTGGACGTTCTCATTGATACTGATAGTGCATAGAAAGCATCTATTTAAGACCAATATTTAGCAGGCCTTATACACACACATAATGCAATATGAAGCACACTTTAATAAAAAGGTCAACCACTATTCTTGCCAAATTGATGGCCTCTGCCGGAATTACATATGTCAATAGTATTTTCCACCAAATATAAAAAAAAACAAAACTAAAACTTCATGGCAAAAAGGAGAAATTTTTGTTAAAGTGCACACGTAGAAATATGTAGAAAGAAGCCCCAAAATTACTCAGCAGGACTGACAATTTGGTCCTTGAACATGACCAGAGTACAAGCGGGGATATAAAAAAGGAGTTGTATTAGAATCCTCACTTGAAATCCCAGTATATTTTCCCATTAGGATCTGGAACTCCAGCATTGTTAGTTTTTTGATAGGCTGAGCTCCAATTATCTCTGAAAGACTTCAAACTCAAGCCAGTGATTCCATCTGTTTAATGCATGGGGACACATAAAGTCATCAAAGAGTAAAAAGCACCTCCAAAGACAAAGACCAAAATCATGTGATTGTGCCCCCGCTCCATGAGAAAAAATAATAAATAAAACACACAAATGGCAAGAGTAGAGACACTCACCTGTAGGATAATCCTTCCTCGCCAAGAATATCCCAATAAATATGCAGAACAACGAGAATACAACAGGTACAAGAAAGGCTGGTGCGACTCGGTTGATTATTTTGACTCCACCAAATACTATGAAACATAGGATGATTGTCACAACAATCCCGTAGACTTGCAAATCATGTAAATTTGGGCTTGTAACAGCAACAGGTTGCGCAACATTTGTGCCATTCACCATCACAAAAGTTTGTGTATCTACAAGAGTAAGATCCATAATTTCATCATAAATTATATGAGGTCTAGCTTGAGGAAAACATATACTGATATACGAAATTACAGGGGTTCTATCAAACACATGGTTTTACTTTTATTAGTAAGATGTTTTCATTCATTTAAAATTACCTTGACTGCATCCTTCATAAATCATAATCTAGATGAACCTCGATAATTTTATATGTCGAGAAAATTATTAGTTTTATAGTTTTATATGCATCCCATATGTCAAAGATGTCAGTTATATTTTGAGTTTAAAACAGAGACAAATATATAGCCAAGAACGGAATAATGAGAAAATAAAATGCAACTTTACTGCAAGCCATAGAAAACATTGCCAAATTGCACATGAAGATGACTGGCTATACTGCAATTATAACTATATTATCCCCTTAGAAGGTGTAACATAAATAAAGGAACCCTTCAAAAAAACTTTTCACGAGACAAGTAGACAACTGGAGATCATTTCCTTGGAATTTACCTCTAAAAATCCCTGCTGCAGGTATAGCATTGAGGAAGGTCTCCACAGCTCCCAAGACATAACTGTGTGAAAAGAACACATTCAAGCATAAAAATCAAGAGATGGTGGTTAGATGTGTCAAGTATGAAACATGAACATAGCAGGCAAACCCACAAATATAGCTTCAGTATACTCACAGTGCACCTGCAACTGCATTTCCAAGGAAAAAGCATAAACCGATGCTCACTCCAACCTCTGGGCCTAAGGCACGACCAATGAGATAATAAGGTCCCCCTCCCTGAATAAATACAGATATTTCAACAATGCTGTAAGAGTTAAGTGACATACCAAACTAAACATTTGTATAAAAGTTCATATATTGAGTAATCACTAACTGCATATAACTAGGAAAATGTATAATTTTTTACCAATACACTACATACGTAAATGTAATACCTTCATTGCACCATTAGTAGCGATTGCACTCAAAGATATAGTTGTAAGAAAAGTACATGAACCGCAGAAGGCCACCAGCAATAATGACTGACCGATCCCAGCCATACCCACAATCCTAAAGTTACACAGGTAGGTCAGAATATAGTTAACAGAGAGTAAATAACAGAACTAAAATAAATGGTTGCAGACATAATAGCATATATTAATGGTTACTGACAAACTAATATAGAGATTGGGTTGTTCAAATAGCCCTAATTCTGACAGGTCCATGACTCCGTATAGTAATATTACATTCAGTAAAAAAATCTTCTGACATGTTAAACATAATTCCAATTTTCAACCCAGTCTTTCCAGACCAAGCCCTGTAAGTAATTCCTTACATATAAAAGAACAAAGGACAAATAAGAAGAGATTTATCGTAGCAAATTTCAAGTAAGCATGCACAGAGGTAATGTAAAGAATTATCACCACAGGATTTGAGATATCAGCTTACCATGAAAATCTGATGTAGTAGATAATTCCCAAAATATTTTGAAGACAGGGCACAAACACACCCATCATAGTCCCCATTTTGACATTGTTTCCCTGCATAAAAATTTTCATTACCAAAATGCGTATTAAACTTTTAATTCATGGTCACAGCATAAAGTTTCAGTTCACGCTGATTGACTAGCCAAAAGGGGAGAAGAAGACAAAAGGATGATAACTGGAATTCCTATTAATTAGGCAAACAAATACTATAGTTATTCTAGATAATTATGTGCATGGAGTTCAAAAGGATATGACACATAACACATTCATGAAAAACAAAGCAATCAAGACAAATGAACAAATCCAAGGGGCATCCACCTGACCAAACAAGTCTGACTTTAGTGCAGGGAAGATAATCAACATGCGGAGGGTACTAATTTAAAAGATTATACTAAAATTCTTCTCTGTGGCTATAATCTACTTTTTCAGGGCACTTTCTCATGGATAGGCAAGCTGCCTATATGACTAAATCTACTATGAGGCTGCTGCATCATCTAACAATATATGGTGGCAAAGGTCAGTAAGATTTACTATACCAACAGCACACAACCTTAATCAACCTGGGCCTCATTACCGAAAGTATTAAGAAAGAACAAAACATTGAGAAGGAACACAACTAGTACCAACATGCAGTGGTACCTTTGGACGCTCAATATGAATGGGTGCATCTTCTCCATCTCTAGGACTGGAGGGCGCCTGCTGCTGGTCACTTGCCATACTGAGAAATGAACACATTCAACTAAAGATTTAGACTAAGTCTACAACTAAAGCAATCTCCAGGACACAAATTAGAAAAACGAAAAGCAATCTCAACATCAGGCAAATGGTTTCTCAAAATTTTTCATCAAAAAATAATCTAAACAAAAATTTGATCCTTCACACCATACCTTTTAAGGCCCAAAATATTGACAAGTGAGTCGAAACCAAATAACTCCAACTTAGATTCAGGATGTGAGCCGTTGATATCTTTATGATTAGGTAGTCTACCATCATCTCCATCGGAAGCCACTTTAACTCTACAGATGCAAAAGGGTCAGGCAGACATGCAACTTACTGATAAAGACTTAAAAAATAATTTCTGAACAAATAGATCTATAAGCACCATGCCATGAAACCACGTGCTAAACAAAAGCAAAGATACAACTAATTCACAAGACCTGTATAAAGTTAAAATAAATGATGGGAATAACCACACCAGCACGCACCTGGCACTCACCTACTAAAATTTTCTGAACAAACCAATAGGAGTAAATCAGTCCTTAAACACGTCTGTCATTCATATTTATAACCGTGGCGCCAGCAGCATGTGAATTTTAACGGTAAAACCTAAAACTTTCTCAACTAAGGAATTCAAGCATGCTAAAAAATTTAATGGAGAATTTCTCAAAACTATATTCTATAAACCCCCTCTTCAATATTAAATCTCAGACTGCAAAACATACAGTAAAAAATTGGCACATACCAGTATCCATGATTAACATCAAACCTAATAAAACCAGCTTAAGTCAGCTTAAAACGAACAGAAAACAATTAAATAGGCAGCTACAACAAGCCAGCTTAAGCGACTCAACACGCTTGGAAAAAAACACAAACAGAAACAATCCGAATCCAAACATTCAAGATCAAGTCAAACGAGACTCACTTCAGATGATTGGAATTGCTGAGCGAAGCGGAGGACGAGGCGTGGGCGGTAGGATCGATCGCCGACATCTCGAGAACGGCTCTATCGTTGTCGTGCGCGAACACTGGGCGGTACTGGCGGCCGCCCAAACCCCTCCCGGCCGCAATCTCATTGTCGTCCCCCGCCTCTATATCGACGCCATTGTTGTCATCCGCCATTGCATTGGTTGGATTGAGGCGGATCTGAATCCCTTGGATATGATAGGGGTTTAGGATGGGGGGAGGAGAAAGGGGGTTCAGATCTACGAGGAAGGAGAAGTAAAGGAAAGGAATTTGACAGTTCGCACAATCGGAGATTGAAAGCTGAAGGAAAGCTGGGCGTTGTTTCTCTTTCTATATTGATGTATGTATCGTAAGCGAGAGAAAGGTATTTGAACTTTGACGGATTGAAGAAAACGTTGATTATTTTACTCTTTCTCTCACACTTCGCCTCTCTGCAAATGGAGTATTTGTATTTCTAACTGAAAGTGGCGCGTGAGAGCTACAGAATTGAGGCGGAGAGTTATCATTTTGATTTAATCTGATTTATTTTACAGTGAATACCAAATCAATTAGATGCAAATATATTGATAATTCGCTTTTACTAGTATTTGATAGTAGTACTAAAAAAGTGTACACATTGATAAATATTGACGAATTTTAATAATTACGACTTGCTTGATATAAACGGTTATAAGGAGAGGGATTAAGATAATGAAAAATGTTGACGACAAGTACATAAATTGAATTGAATCCTAGAAATTCTAGAAATACTATTGGTCGTGGGCTTGACTTTTTTTGGGGGAAATTGCAGTTTAGAAATGTCAATTATTTTAACTTCATTTTTTCTAATCAAAAAAATGTTTATGTTTTAAAATTTTACTTCCCCGCCAGAAATATACTTATCATTTTAATTACTCACAGATGTAAAGAAATGTGAGGATTATAGTGAAAAATTTAGTGTATGATTAAAACTATTATATATATATATATTATAATCAAATATAAATAAAATAAATTAATAGAATATGAAGTTTGTTTATAAAAATAATAAGTACTCATTAATTATGTTTATCAAGGTCAATATGTAATTACGGCGGAAAAAGTAAGTCGCCTATCATTTTACAAGGAGGTGATGATTGCCATAAAATCACTCATTTTGTAGTTTTGAGTATGATTTTTAAAATGTTGAATTGTAGTTTTGAAGATTTTAAAATGGTGAAATAGTATACCATCGTTAAATTTGTTGTAGAATTTAAAACAGTATTTAACATTACCAAAAAAAAACAGTATATAATTACTAGGATGTTGTTGCCTGCACCATCCTTTAATTACTTGGAAGTTGCCTGCACCATCTGTGCGTGGTAGCATGGCCTCAATAATTCTCAATTCGATTAATTTTATATTCAATATCCCAATTCTCGGATAACCATAAAAAAAATTAGGGATAATAAATATGCAACAAACTGAAAATTGTTTCACTGTTGTACAAAAACTACAAAATAAGTTAAAATTCCTAATTTTTTACAAATTAATCCAAAAAATCAAAAGTATGTTATTATTGCAAGATTTATAAAAATGTGTTGTGACCAAATGTCAAAATCAATAGCTTTTCCCTTCAGTTTTTGCAATTAACCCAAATAAAAATGAAATCTAATAAAAATAATGTTAATTCATATAAACAATTGCAAGTACATATATGAATAATCTAAATTTGGGTGATCAATATAACAAAGAATGGTACCATGGGCTAGGCCAAGCCCCCCTCTACCAAAGTAGATAATACTCAGCATTCGGTTTTTGGTTCGGTTTTTACTTTAGCTGCAATGTAGACAAATTAAATGAGGCCTAGCTAGATACAAAAATATAGACAAACTTAAACATTAGAAGTTGGTATCTTCTTCTCCTTGTCATTCCTTAGCTTAGATTTGTCATTCCCCTCCTTCTGATTGCTAACAGACCCCTCTTCCGCGCTGCACATCTGGAACTTGAAGCCCAGTTTCTTCGCCACATTCCCCCAAATGCTTCCTCTCCTCGTACGGCCCAAGCTCCTTATCTCCTCCCTCATCTTCGAGCACTCCTCCTCCAGCTCCGAAACCCGACTTCTCATGTTATCCATATTCTCCTTCAGCGCGTGCTTCTCCCTCACGTCCTTCGTCGTCCAGCCATCCTCTTCCGGCGCCTGTCCCGAGACTTCAAGGTTGTCCGACACGAGCATGCAGCCGGCTACCGAAGTCCTCAGCTGCAGCTGCTCGAAGAAGAGAACTTGGATGATCGTTCTCAGCGGCAGCCGCTCGTTCTGAGCTGCGTGCGTGCAAGCTTCCAGCGAGAGCTTCTGGCAGTCGATCAGCCGGCATAGGTGGTCCCTGTCGGCATCTGCCAGCCATGGATGCGACTGCGGAGGCAAAAAACGAGCAACCAATCATTATCAGTGTTGTTATGTGCGATGTGACCTAATTAAGGATGGTGTTTTTTACCTTCAGATAGATGTCGATCGAGCGATAAAGCCCGTCGTCCAACGGCCGAGCATACTCGGGGACGGCTGCAGCCAGAGCCTCAAACTTGGGGGGCTTCAGATTGACGTCCGGAGCAACCTCGGCGAGGTAGCCATCGATGAGCTTGGCGACCATCGTCATAGGCGTGAGAGACAGCTGGCCTTCGTCGAATGAGCCTGGGGAGGCGGCAACCTGATCCATAGCCAAGAAATGATCAAGAATACGTGACACACAGTCAACATCGTACAGCGTCTCCATCGAGTACATGAAGGTTGGCATCAGGAGATCCTCGAGCGCTGCCTGATCGAGCTGCAACCCTATCCGTTTCTCCAGATTCGACACACACAAGGGGCTTGCTCGAAGAATCCTGGCTGTTTTGAGCAAACCAAAGAGGAACTTTGATGAGACGAGGCCCTTCTCCAACGGAAGCAAGTAATCGATCTCTTCAACGAGAACCTTCTGATCCTCCTCCGACAACGATCCCACCTGATGGTTTCTAGGCGCGGTGGGGCCACGACTCCAGTGTAGCCCCGGAAGGTACTTTTTCGCGTATGAATTGAGGGAGCCGGCAATGATTTCCGGCTTCACACCCTGAGACTCCATGGCCAGAATCAATCTTTTGTAGAGTGCAAAACTTAAAACAGATGCATCATCATACCACCAATCTTCCGAACTCGAGCTCTTTGGTCGAGCACCAGTACTTATCCCGTTCCACAATACGCTCCCCGCGGGGCTCTGCAACGGGCCTCCATGCTCCATCACGGGCCATCCCAACAATTTTTGCTCCATACACGGCTTGGAAGCCAAAGAATCAATGCATCGTCTTGGGATACCGAGTTGCTCAGCATGGGAGAGGATATCGTCACATGCCTGTAGCGCCTGCAAAGAATCGTTCCAGTTTTCAAGAACCACCTGATTGAGGAAGCTCTCTGTTCGAGAGATAAGGTTCCCCTCGCCATACTCTTCGGTCATTTCAAGATACTCAGCTGCACAGCGGAGATGCACAACGTTTGCAGCAGTGAGTTCGAGCTTGACTCCATAGCAAAATTTGGCTACTGTTTCGAATGTCTTCGCTCCGCCGGGAATTTCAAGTAGCTTAATGACACAGGCTTCCTCTCCTTGGGATGCCTCCTCTACGAGGCGTTCCATGACCCCACTTCTTGAAAGCAATGGAAACTATACCAAAACTAAATTGTTTCAGCAAATCAGAGGGTTCAATCTGAAGCTAAATATACTAAAATTTGAGACATAATGACAATAAAGCAAATTTGCTAATATATAAGCCAGTTGGGAGAATCTAAAACTCTTTCATATGTTTCAAATGTACCATAAAAGAAAAAAAAAAGATACCTTGTGAAGATGGAACGACATTTCATCAACTTCGACAACCACGTCACTTGGAAGACCACTTGTGCAAAACCTAAAATATGTAATAAAATTTTTAACTTCAAACTAAGACACATTAGGGATCAAATGAGTGGTGCATAACAATCAAATGGAAGTGTTCTTTATGGCCATTAAAGAAGCCTATCTTCGTTAATTCAGACATAGTTTGACATAAACGCCATGGCTCAAGAAACACCGAGAATTGGTTGATTACGAACCAAAACATAGTAATCTAAATTTTCAGAAAATACATAAAAAATTCCAACCAAGGAGAAAATAGAGCTTACATATTGGTAAAAGACTGACCTGTTCACTTTAACACGGTAAAAAAACACAACCGTCCTACTAAATTACTTCAATGCAGAGAACTTGACAGAGTAGTACTTATATCCGAATTTCCAGGTGAAAGATAAAAGTTACTCAGATATAATGTCATCCTTATCATTTCAAGAAATGCAGTTCTTTCTCATCAACTGCCGTTGCAAAGAAGCATCTTTTCCCAACACCACACTAACTCAAGGTCATCTACACTACAGAATCACTCGCGAACAAATCCGATCATTCAAATCGAACAGTCGACATGCCATTACACCCATGCATCCTCCCACATTATCATGCTAAATAGGAAACCACCACATCTATGCCACATAAATCTTTCAGCAAATCAGTCAAATAGAGCTCAGAGTCATTGGTGGATGATGGAGATAAGACTGAACTAAGCATAGGCAGATTGCATTAATAAATAGTTGAATACCATAATTGCAAGAATATACTTCAGATTACCACAAAAACGACACTAAAGTACTTTTACTTGCAGAACTATACCCAATTCATAAACAAATAACCAAATTACGTATCCCAACTTCAAAAGTAAAAGAAAAATAAAAAATTCAAGTGTCAAGAAACGCACCAAGCCTGTCCTTGCCTCTGAAAAGCATCAGTTTTGGATCCCAGCTTCACACAAGCCATTTCTGCACAATGCAACATAAATCAAGATTTATTCTCAAAATCTGGATCCAACTGCCTCCAAAAAAAACCCAAATTTACAACATCTGAGCAAATGAGGCAAAAAAGCAACAAATCTGTAAAAACCCAACTCAAAAAAATCAAGAGCGCATCAAAGCTGAAGATTCCAACTCATAAAGACTCCACCTTTACAATGAAGACCTCAATTAATGCAGAAGAAATGTCTCACAATACAAACCCAAAGAAAAAAAAAAGCTCATTTCTCTCTCATTTTCCTGCCCCCCGAAAATAAATCAGTCTGCAAAATGCCATCAAACCTTCGAAAGAGAGACAAACAACTGTAGTATTTCTTTAACAAAAAAGAAGATTCCAAGCTCGGACCTTTTCCCCTGAACGAGATGCCGATGTGCTCAAACCATTAAACAAACAGTCGGGAGTGCAAATTGAGTTACAAAAAAAGGGGCGCTTTGGAAACTCGAAACAAGTTATTTGCAAATCATTTATGCGCTCAATGAACAACGAGAATGTGATTACTGGTTATAATAATCGAGATTTCCTTTTTTAATTAGATTTTGAAAAATGCTTCTTCAACGTTTTAGTACTTAATTATTTTGGAATTGGGATTAGTAAGTAGTGTGGTTGTAGAAAAGGAAATTGGGTTTAAATGTTTTTACTAATCTTTATTTTGGGTCAAAGAGATGTTAATAAATTATGAAAGATTCAAATAAAAGTAAATGGAAATTTTTATGAGAAATAACGGGACTAGTGTTAAATACCATTGGTCAAATATATGTGTAGTAGAATTCAGCATTTATTAAAAAAAAATGAATTCAGCATTTATTAAAAAAAAATGAATTCAGCATTTATCAACAGAATGTCGCCGTTACTCTTTTAAGTTTTAACCTTGAAATCTTGTGTATTTGTCACATCTAATAACACATGAAAATTCAAGATCAATATCTCTAAAAGCTAAAAAGAAAGAAATAAAAAATGAATTAGCAAAAATTCATTTTATAGTATTTATTATCACTTATATAGATATCATTACTATATATGAAAAATAATCGCAAATAGAAGATACTCCTAGTAACTAAAGCAACTTTTCGTCGATATTATGTAATTATATATTTACTTTAATACTATTGAATTGAGCCTCAAAATAAGTCTTGAATAACCATGGTGTAAGAGCATATTGAATTGAAAATCAAGTGAATGGACGCACATAAGTTAGAGAGAAAGGAAAAGAAACATGAAAGTGGTGCCAATGATTCTCGAACTACTATAAATTAAGCGAAGCATAGAGTTAAGCACAAAAAAACAACTCAATGAGCAATAGAGGTATCATAAAAAGAATTAATAAAAAATTAACTCAATAAGCAATATATGGTGGATACTGTTGAAATAAATTAACGCAGCATTTGAATGTTTACATTTATCGTCCATGAGTACATATATAGAGAATTGAAGAGTGTTGCTTGTTACTTCCATATCTTGTACTAGTATCGTTTTGTTGCGTACTTGAATAGTGTTGCTTGTTACATCTAGAAACATAAAATTCAAACAATTAGCAAATTTAATGGCTACTAAATCTAATTTTATTATTTTATAGTACTTGGTAAAAATAAGTACAGCTATGATGTGTTGTATATTATGGAGGAATGTGCTCTCCCTCATCACAAGCTCCAAGAACGACATAATGTGTACCTCAACAAGATTATTAGAGACGAAGCTTAAAATTTTGTCGATCTTCGATTATGAATCGATTCTATTTGTAAAAAAAATTCAACACTTAGCCACATTATTATGGAGGAATGTATCGTCTTCTCGAATTCGCGAAACAATCCAAAATAAATATTTGAATGTTCGCTCGGAGTAATGGGGGCTTTGCTAAATGAAGTAGACATTATTGAATACACCTTTTGACGATATATAGAAAAACCTTATATCTTGAAATTAATTCATCAAAAGCTTATGATAAAATCTATGGACATTTTAGTGGATATTATATCTCTATACATAATTAACCACGGGATGTGCTCAAATGCAAACTCTAAATATTGTAAAAACTCCAAACTATGATCTGACCCGTTAGAAAATATCAACAAATGACAAAATAATAGCAACAAAAAATGTCAACACATTGTCAACGGTTGATACTGTGTTGACATTGTATTGACATTTTTTGTTGTTGTTATTTAACCACGGGATGTGATCAAATACAAACTCTAAATATTGTACAAACTACAAACTATGATTTGCCCCATTAGAAAATATCAACAGACGACAAAATAATAAAAACAAAAAATGACAACACAGTGTCAACGGATGATGCTGTGTTGACATTGTGTGTTGACACTGTGTTGACATTTTTTGTTGCTGTTATTTTATCATCTATTAATATTTTCTAATCGTCCAAATCATAATTTAGAATTTGTACAATATTTAGAGTTTGCATTTTATCACTATCCTAATTAATCACTCATTAGAGAAGGGCAAAACAAGGGTAACAATGGGTAGGATTGTAGGTAAAACACAGGATTCTGATTTTAGAAATATTTGGAGTTGATCATATCATAAGAGATGTTACTTGTGGCTTACGTGTAAATCTGATCATATTAGATCTTCAAAAAGTACTTGGTAGTACATTATTAGAGGAACAATGTTTAAATGCTCTGAATCATTCGATAAATTGTTTGAGAACTAAGTTTTTTCTTTGATACTTGATGCTATTATAATTTATACTACAAAAGGAGTCAATTGTGCAAGGTAAAATCGATTTCAAAATTTATATCGATACATTTGATTTCCATGAATGGTTTGTTAGTTGATTATCTACTTCCAAAATAGACTAAAATACACGAGTAATCAAGACATAAAATATAAGTATGGCAAAAAACTAAAAATAATAAAATTAAATATAAAAAAGCGACTTCTGGAAAAGATATATACACATATATGGATTTGAAATATGGAGATATTAGGTCAAAAAATTATTTTTTCAAAATAAAAATATTAACCATGAGGTGTTTACGTGATGATAGATGTTCATTTATTGATAGTTAAATAAGGGTATATTATTGACATTGAATCATTGATAGAAGCACACCGATCGACGTGCGTTTACTTGAATAAAATCTGTTGGGAGAGTCGGGAGCAACTGAACAACTTAGAAGGACTGATTTGTAAATAAGGAAGAGAAAGGAGGTTTAAGGTGTTGAAGAAGAATCAGCTCACTTGATCCGTTTGAGCTGAAACGGTAAGCCATGGAGAGTATATATACATTTTGATTCAATTCCTTGAGTTAGTTAATCAGTTATGGTTGATTTTACACTTTCTTTGTGAGATTATCATATTCTTCAAGATCATCCGAGAGCAAGAGAGTTCTTGAGAGATTGTAATAGTTTGAGTGTGAATTGATTATATTCTGCCTATGCAAATCTCATCTTGAGAGTCAGTGAATAAAAGAGGCTCATCTTCTCCGTGGATGTAGGCTTTACAGCCGAACCACATAATCCTTTGTGCGTTCTGTTTTCAGCTCTTATATTTCGTTTATTCAATTTGTATTTGAATCGGCATTGCAATTACAAATTGGCGCCGTCTGTGGGAAGGATTTGATTGTGATGTCGACCGCGAAGTTTGAGATGGAGAAGTTCACAGGGAATAATGATTTCGGGTTATGGAAGCTGAAGATGAAAGCGATTATGATGCAGCAAGGGCTTTGGGAGATCTTGATAAGGGGAAAAGGTGTCGAGGCCGAGGAGACTGATGAAAAGGCAGTCGTGAAGAAACAAGAGCTCCAAGATAAAGCCTACAACACTCTGATCTTGAGCTTAAGTGATAGAGTATTGAGAGAAGTCTCAAAAGAGGAGACCGCCGCAGATATCTGGGCAAAACTTGAGTCATTGTATATGACTAAGTCGCTGGCAAATCAGCTCCACCTGAAACAGAAGCTCTTTACCTTCAAGATTATCGAGGGTAAGGGTGTTCTTGAGTAGTTGGAGGATTTTGAAAAATGTGTGAATGATCTAGAGATGATAGATGAGAAGATCAAGGACGAGGTAAAACACTAATGTTGTTGAATTCACTTCCTAGCTGTTATGAGCAGTTCGAGGATGCTATACTCTTGGGAAGGGATTCAAAGATAACATATGAGAAGGTGTATTCTGCCTTGAAACTCAAAGAGGTCCAGAAATCTTGCTCCAAATCTGTTGGTGTAGCAGCAGAAAGTCTGAATGTCAAGCATGATACCAAGAAGTCTGGGAAGAAAAAGTCTCAGAAGAAATCTTGGAAGGATAAGGGAGCTGATGGAAAGGAGACTAGATCGTGTCACTATTGCAAGAAGCATGGGCATCTTAAGAAGGACTGCTATGCACTTAAAAGAAAACTAGCAGAGGAAAAGAAGGCCCCAGACACTGCAAATGTTGCTGGATAGATTGAAATAGCACAAGTCATGAATGTAACAGACAGGAAGATGTCAAATTCATGGGTGATGGACTCTGGGTGTAGTTTTCACATGACTTTACACAGAGATTGGATCATGGATATTGAAGATTTTGATGGTACTGTTCTTCTAGGCAATGATCATGTCTGCAGGGTAAAGGGAAAAGGAAAGGTGAAGTTCATCATGGAAGATGGAACATTCAAGATCCTCACTGATGTGAGGTATATTCCATAAATCAATAGGAACCTGATCTCATTGGGTCTTCTTGAGAAGAAGGGTTTTGAATTTGCTTCAAGAGGTGGAGTGATGCAGGTCAGAAAGGATGGAAAGGTCATGATGGAAGCTCAGAGATACAACAACCTCTATTATCTGCAGGCCAAAGCCATCTGCAATGAAGTAAATTTTACAAAGAAAACAGATCTTAAAATCTAGCACAGGAGATTAGGCCATGTGAGCTTCACTGGACTGAAAGAATTGGTCAAGTCTGGAATTATAGATGCTAGCTCAGAAGACTGTGAGGAAGAAATTTCCAAATGTGGGCAATGTATATTGGGAAAAAGCAAGAAGCTCAGTTATCAAAAGGGAAAGCACACCTCAGAGTCTCCACTAGACTATGCACACAGTGATTATATGAGGGCCTGCTCAGACTCAAAGTTTTGGAGGAGACAGGTATTTTCTCACCATTATAGATGATTTTTCTAGGAAAATATGGTTGTATGTGAAAAAATAAAAATCTGATGCTTTTACAAAGTTTAAGGAATGGTGTCGGGAAGTAGAGACTGAGAAGGGGGTTTCACTTAGATGCTTAAGAACTGATAACAGGTTGGAGTTTTTATCTTCACAGTTTGATGAATTTTGTGTGTTGAAGGGGATTAAAAGGTATAGAACGGTGCCAAACAGTCCCCAGCAGAATGGTGTGGATGAAAGGCATCCTTGAGAGAGTGAGATGTATGCTTCTGCAGTCAGGCTTACCAAAGTATTTCTGGGGAGAGGCTGCAGCTACAGCTGCTATGTTGATTAATAAATGCCCATCATCAGCCATTAGTTTCAGTACACCAGATAACAAATGGTATGGCTCGGTTGGTGATTACAGTAAGCTCAAAATTTTTGGCTCAAGAGCTTTTGCTCATAACAGGCAGGGAAAGTTGGAGGCAAAGGCAATCAGATGTGTTATGATGGGTTACCAAAAGGGAGTTAAAGGCTACAGGTTGGTGCACTGAACCAGGAAAGGGGAAGGCAGTGATCAACAGGATGTGATATTAAAGGAGGATGAAATGTCTTTTTTGACAAAAAGTCTTATGGTGCTCATGTTGAGGTGAAGTTGTCTGATGTTGGGGATGCTGAGAGTGAGTCATCTGGTGGTGAAAGTCAGAGACAAGATTTTAGTGAGGGGGGATGCTGAGAGTGAGTCATCTGGTGGTGAAAGTCAGAGACAAGATTTTAGTGTGGGGAATGAAGAAGAATCTCCAAGAGTTCCAACTTCAACAGCTCCAACTTAGAGAGAGGGCAGACCAAGAAGACAGAATAAGCTTCCTGCTAGGTTTGCATACTATGACATGGTGTACTATGCATTGACTGTTGCAGAAAGCATTGACTATCACGAGCCATCTACCTTCAAAGATGCAATGAGAACTCCAGAGAAAGATAGATGGATGAAGGCGATGCAAGAGGAGATAGACTCCTTGTACAAAAACAAAACCTGGGTTCTAGTTCTCATACCAAAGAATCAGAAAACTATTGGATCAAAGTGGATATTCAAAAAGAAAATAGAGGCCTTTCAGAATGATAATGTGAGGTTCAAGGCTCGTTTGGTAGCGAAGGGATACACACAGAAGGAGGGAATGGATTACGATGAGGTTTTCTCTCCGGTTGTAAAACACAGCTCCATTAGAATCCTACTTGTCATTGTGGTGTAGAGAAACTGGGAATTGCATCAATTGGATGTCAAAACAGCGTTCCTACATGGTGATCTCATTGAGACCATATACATGGAGTAGCCCGAGGGCTTCATCAAGAAAGGAGATGAAGGAAAGATATGTCAGCTGAAAAAGAGTTTGTATGGCCTTAAACAAAGCTCTAGGCGGTGGTATCTCAAATTTGATGAACATATGCAAAGTATATGATTTGTAAAATCCAAGTATGATGACTGTGTTTATATCAGGAACAAAGGAGCTGAGGTCTCAACATATTTACTTTTCTATGTTGACGACATGCTTGTAGCAGCACCAAACAATGCAGAGGTTCAAAGAGTAAAGAAACAGCTGCAAGAAAAGTTTGAGATGAAAGATCTTGGCAATGCCAAGAGGATCATTGGCATGGATATCATCAGAGAAAGAAGTAAAGGAGAGTTGAGGTTAACTCAAAGAGACTACTTGAACAAGGTTCTCAAAAGGTTCCAGATATTTGACTCAAAGCCAGTGACACTGCCATTAGCACAACATTTTAAGCTGAGCAAGGAGCAATGCCCCACTACTGATGATGAGAGAAGAGAAATGGATAAGATACCTTATGCAAGCATCATTGGGAGCATCATGTACACTATGGTTTGCACAAGACCAGATCTCAGCCATGCTATAAGTGTGGTGAGCAGATTTATGGCTGACCCGGGCATTGAACATTGGCAAGCTTTGAAGTGGATTTTGAGATACTTGAGAGGGACTACTGAGTATGGGATATTGTTCAAGAGAAAAAAAAGTGAAGGTGGAGACCAGTTGATAGGGTTCTCTGACTCAGATTATGCAGTGAGCTATGACACAAGAAAGTCACAGTCGTGTTTACTTTGAATGGAGCTGCAGTAAGTTGGAAATCTTGCTTGCAATCTGTGGTGGCTCTTTCTACTACAGAAGCAGAGTATATAGCACTTGCTGAAGCAGTGAAGGAATAATTTTGGCTCAAAGGGATTCTTGGAGATTTTGGAGTTAATCAAGAATCTGTGGAGATCAAATGTGACGGTGCTAGTGCAATTTGTTTGACTAAGCACCAGACTTTCCATGGGAGGAGTAAGCATGTGGATATGAGACTTCATTTTATCAGGGATGAAGTTAATAAAGGATCTGTGAGAATAAGTAAGGTATCTACAGATGACAATGCATCAGATATGCTCACTAAAGTCATTCCCAGCACCAAGCTGAAGTATTGCTTGGAGTTGATTGGCTTGAGGCAGAAATGAGAGAATGGAGAAGGAAGAGAAGATGAATCCCAGACTTGTTCACTTGTCCCAAAGGTGGAGATTTGTTGGGAGAGTTGGGAGCATCTGAACAACTTACTAAGTTGAGGGATTGGTTTGCAAATAAGGAAGAGAAAGGAAGGGGGTTTAAGGTGTTGAAGAAGAATCAGTTCACTTGATCAGTTTGAGCTGAAACCATAAGCCATGGAGAGTATATATACATCTCTGATTCAATTCATTGAATTAGTTAATCGGTTAGGGTTGATTTTACACTTTCTTTATGAGATTATTATATTCTTCAAGATCATCCGAGAGCAAGAGAGTTTTTGAGAGATTATGATAGTTTGAGTGTGAATTGATTGTATTCTTCCTCTGTAAATCTCATCTTGAGAGTCAGTGAATAAAAGAGGCTCATCTTCTCCGTGGATGTAGGCTTTACTGCAGAACCACATAATCCTTTGTACGTTCTGTTTTCAGCTCTTAGATTTCGTTTATTCAATTTGTATTTGAATCAGCATTGCAATTACAAAATCCATAGACGACACCAAAATCTCCATTTATTCCGCGAGTAAAACACTATAGATTAGTAAAAAGATATCAATAATTAATAATTCCAAAATTAAAAAACAAAAAACAAAAAACAAAAACAAAAATCCAGAAGGCCGGTCGGTCAAATTGTTCATTGGAAATACTTATAAATAGTCCAAGTAAACTTTTTGGAATGTTCAGAAAATTGATGCACAATTATGATAAGTATATATTTCCAGGTTTATCCGACTTAATTTATAAAAAAACCATCAATTTACTTTCACAATTATATAGTTAAGCCAGTATATATTTTTCAGACCAACGCTTCATATTCGAATAATACGCAAAAAATTATCAACGTGAAAAAAATATCAGCATGTAGTAATATTCTTGATTAGTAGATACGATATATAGTTGCACATGACTACATGAGAGCCAACTAATTGTCTCTCAAAGTCAAGGCCAACAACAGCCAAACAATTTTTTTGTCAAACCTAAGTATATCTAAATTGGTTTCTATACGAAGAAAAGCATTACATAGAAAAAGTGGATCCTTTTAATTGTAATTTGTTGGTCCATTTTGTTTGTCTTATATGTTCTCGTCTTTCTTGAAAAGGTGGTTGATTTAGGAACCTTTTTTTAGTAGTCAATTTATTTTTTCTTCTTGATTCTTGGTTTCTTGAAAAAAAGAAGTTATGAGCCAATTTCGTGCAAATTCATCTCCTGACTTGGATTTTTCCGGCACAGCAAAGGATCAAAAATATGATGATTTGGCATTACAAGGTAATGATCTTGAATCTTTCCTATGTTGTAGTAGTATATTTTATTTTTTTCATTTTTTTTCAATTTGTAAATTTCAATCTGACATAGGGGATTATTTTGTTTCTTTTGTTCTTGCTTTCTCTCTCTCTCTCTCTATAGGCGCAAATCTTGATTTATGACGTTGAATTAGGCTTGATTCTGTTATAGTTGTTTTTTTCTTATATTTGTTGATTCCCAACGTTGTAGTGATAATCTTGATGAAATTTCATTTTTAATTTGATCTACAATGTTGTGGGCAATTTCAAATTTTGTTTTATTTTTGATGTTCTCTCACTCTCATGATTTACAAATGCAATCTTGATTCTTGAAAATAAGGGAATCATTAATTGATGAAGGTGAATGATAAAATGTTTTTAATTGAAATGAAAATTTCAGGGGTAGCAGCAAATGTAAAATTATTGCTAAAACTAATCCAAGATCATCAAATAGCCTGTGATCAAGACAAGAATGATCATAGGAGAATGTTGAGGGTAGCCACAATGATGACAATTTTGGACAATGCTAAGGACAGAATCCAAAAATGCCAATCCTTTGGCCTTAAGAAACCGGATCCCGAGCTGAGGAGGTGCAACACCGACTTGCGCAGCAGCCCTGTCCCATCATCCGGCAAGAAGCCCGGTGGCGAGGCCGAGGTGGTACCTCTTGATCTGGATGAGGAGAAGGATCGGCTGAGGCGCGAGCTGAGCTCCAGCATAGCTGCACAGAGGAACCTCAAAGCGATGTGCTCGAGTTTAGGGAAGGAGAAGAAGTTCATGGAGGCAGAGCTTTCGAAAAAGGTCCATGAATTGAGTGAGATGGAGGAGCTTTTGAACAATCTCAAGGCACAAAATGAGACACTGCGCCAAAAGGTTCAAGAATGCCTCTCTGATCCCAAGGAGGGGAAGCCGGCCGATATTGATGGTGGTGGCGGAGGTGGAGGAGGAGAAATGCACGCAGCGGTTGTGTTGCAAGAGCAGAACAAGGCCCTCTCAGAGCAGCTGATGAGGTCTCTTGATGGTTATAGGTCGATGAAGAGGAAGCTCAAGGCGTCGCTAGAAGAGAATACTATGCTACATTCGACCGTGGATGAGGTTGGGGCCAAAGTTGTGGGGAGTTTGGAGAGGGTTAAGGGTTTGAAGAATCGGATGGCTACGACGTCGTCGCCCCCTTCTGAGGGCGAGACATCCCTCGATCTCCTGCAGGAGATCGAGGGGTTAGAGGGTATGTTCGAGTGCTTCCAAATGTTGGTGGAGAAGCACGAGAAGAGACAGGGCGATTGCGCTCGGCTAAGTGGCGAGATCAATGCATATAAGCCCTCGGTTCTGGCGTGATTGTGGTTTAGGATCCATCTTCGAGTGACTAACTCAATTTTTTCTTGGTAGTTATCTTAATTTTTTGTTTTTGTTTTGGGATTTTTGCAAGTGATGCCATTGTGGAAGATGTGATAGTGTCTTCATTGTGTGTGAGAAAAAAATAGGTGATGATTTATATAGGTCATTGTCATGTAAATAGATGTATCATAGTGTTTTTGCTTGAAGGCAACCCAGCTACAAAACATTGGTTTTTTGCAAAGTTGCTTTAGGCAATGAAGTTAGTGTCAGAAACTTTGATGATGATATAATATTACATTAGTCAAGAAAATCACGTGTACAGTGTGATGAATTCAAGATGTTTATCGAGAATTAATTTCAAAGACATGCAAAAGAAAAATCGATGCTTGAGTTGTTTTATAGCTTGGATGAATTGATGGATTCGAATTGGTTAAATAACATTTCGTTAATGAATCTTAGCATGGTGTATATCTGTAGTAAACAAGCTTTTAATTCTATCTCGTGGAATTTTAGTATTGTTGCATTCATTAGAGTTTGTACGTTAAGCTAATCTTTAATCTTCTTAATCAAGCATGTCCAATGCATGATGTTTGCAAAGCTATGTCGTATCCTCAATAAGTTAGGATCAAATCGAGTTAATAAATGAATTTTCTTCATTCAAGAATTGTTGGGGGGAAAAACTTGTGTTCTTCATGTGTTTCCATCTTTTATTTAGTCTTATTTTTTAGCACTGTGATTTAGTTCCTTTAAGATCAATCCTTCTTTACTAAATACTAGTATTTATTAAAAAATTAAACCAACGCCTATATAGTTCGACACTCGACATTATAGCATTTAATTAAACTTGAGTGAGATTGTACCTTGATTTGCAAACTCTTAAATTACACATCACTCGGTTTAATAAGGCATGGGTGAGATCGAGAAATTAAACTAGCTTGAAAATATAAATTAACTAAATTAGTAGAGCTCTAGTTAAATTGGTAATCATTTCAAACTACCAATTTTGATCAAAGTTTGGGATTTTAGAGCAATTATCCTATTAGCAACGGTACTGCTACCAATTTTCACAAATGAGGTTTTATTTGACCGGAAAAGGGACAAATTTAAACACTCACTATTCTTTATTCACGTAGCATCTCTATATTTTCGAATAGATGATACAACATGATTTCCGTCAGAGAAATCCAAAATGCGTGGTTCTCACTTTGTTGAGATACACAAAACAAAATAAAATTCCCTATTTGATCAGAACAAAATTGGAGTTTGTGTGTTAGCATCCGATTAGCATGCTCTTGCACCACATCCCACGCTCGGTTAACGTGCCGGCTCTCAGTCAGGGTCGCCCCAATGGCGACGCTGATGACATAAACACCACCGACCACCGCATGCGTCATGAACACCTTCCCAGACTCATTGACCGACTCCAACAACTTGGCGGTCACCTCATTCGCCCCCTCGTCCCCGGTCCCCACCGGAGACACTATAGTGGAGAAGTTTCAAAGCACCACCACCTCTAATCTCTAGTCTTTCCTCACCAAGCCCTCAAATTCTTTCGCCATGCCAACGTGGCGTCGCAGGAAATTCTGCATATTCGCTACTCCATAAGTCTGCAGCACGAGCCAGAGCTTGAGTGACTGGAACCTACGAATTTAAGCAATTTTGCCAATCCTTGTAATCAACGACGCTCTTTGACTCTGAGGCCTTGTTCTGGAGATACTCTAGGTTGGTCGAAAGAGCGTCGTTGAGCGCCCCTGGCTCCTTCACCCAGAGGCAACACGTGTCCATGGTGGTGAAGAACCACTTTTGAGGGTTGAAACTGAACGAGTCAGTCTTCTCCACCCCGTTCAAAAAGTGTCGAAACTCCGGGCATAGGCACGCCTTCCCGCGTAGTCCGCGTCCACGTGGACCCACATTCCGTACTCCTTCGCCACGTCACATAGCGGGCCGAAACTCCGGGCATAGGGGAACCAGCCCGGCCCGGCACAAATAGATCTTACATTTCACTAACTCATTTCACTTACATTTATTATAAAATTAATACTCCCTCCGTCCCAACTAAGTTGAGTCAAAACTTTTGGGCACGGAAATTAAGAAATTGTGTTGAAAAGTAGGAGAGGTAAAGAGAGAGTAAAATAGATGATGAGATAAAGTAAGACTGATTGGATGTTTTGTTTTTAGTTATAAAAAGAAATGACTCAATTTAGTTGCGACATCCCAAAAAGGAATACGACTCAACTTAATTGGGACGAAGAGAGTACTATATAAAAGTAGGACTCAAATTACACTAACTTCTGCATTATATTTCTTAAAATCCGTGCCAAGTCAACCCATACCTATTAATGAGACAGAGTATTATAGTTTGATCATTCGACACTCCCATAAAAGCATCTTCACTATGTAAGTGAATGGAGATCGTTGTGAGAATAAACATGTTGATATATTTTCAGTCATGTCACATTAGCCTTTTGTCCGCGTCATAAACTCTACAGATGCAAAATTACAAAACTAACTATTCCTAATTTCAGAATTAAGAGCATCCACAGTGAGACAGATGTCCCGGCGGACATTCTGACGGACTTTCCAAAAACACCTCCTGCCACGTCATAAGGACATCCTACTGCACTGCCACGTCATAAGGACGTCCCACTGCACAATGGCGAACATCCCCAAGGACATCCCGACGGACATCCACAATAATAAAAATGCACAAATTCACCAAATTAAACAATTTACGGAATTAAAATTTCGACACGAATATGGACGGAGAAAGTGCAATGATAATTTCATTAAATAAAAAAAATAAAAAAAGTACATTTCAACAGAAAAAATCTAAACAAATTACATTATAAATATCAACGACGACCACTCCGCGTCCATAGCTCTTCAATTATATCATTCTAGAGTCGAATATGAGCTTGTCGTTGGCGTATGTGGGCAAATGCACGGAATCGATCGGCCTCTTCATAGGGTATCCTCATACGTACATTGGCGGTGGCCACGCCGTGGCTTGGATCGACAGCATCAACATCATCATTGGCCCAATCAGTCAGTGTTGGACCTTCATCTTCGACAATCATGTTGTGCATGATAATACATGAGTACATGATATCAGCGATGCTGTCAATATACCACAGCCGTGATGGACCCTTCATTGCCGCCCATCGAGCCTGGAGCACACCAAATGCCCGCTCCACATCCTTGCGCGCTGCCTCCTGACGACCCGCAAAATAGATCTTCTTTTCGTCTGTTGCGCATCTGATCGTCTTCATAAAGACGGGCCACATAGGGTATATCTCATCCGCCAAATAATAGTCCATATTGTGTTGGTTGCCATTGGCGACCAAACTGACAGCCGGACCAAAGTCCATGCACTGGTCGTTGAAAAGGGGTGACGACTGGAGGACGTTGATGTCGTTGTTCGACCCGACTACTCCAAAATACGCATGTTAAATCCACAGCCGGTAGTCAGCTACCGCTTCAAGGATCATCGTGGGATTCTTGCCCTTGAAACCGGTAGTGTACACCCCTTTCCAGGCGGCGGGGCAGTTCTTTCACTCCCAATGCATACAATCTATGCTGCCCAACATTCCCGGAAACCCGTGCTGACTCCGATGCATATCCATCAGAGCCTGGCAATCTTCAGGGGTAGGCTTCTAAAGATACCTATCCCTGAATATCTCCCTAACGCCCTCACAAAAATACTTCAGACATTCGCCGGCAGTCGTCTCGCCGATGTTGAGGTACTCATCGAACATGTCGGCCGCACCTCCGTATGCCAGCTGCTTGATTGCGGCAGTGCACTTCTGTATGGGCGTGTGACCGGGTTTACCAACCGCATCCTCCCTCATCCTGGAATACTCGTATCGACGCTCTAAAGCGCCCACGATAAGCAGAAATAGCGGACGATGCATCCTAAAATGTCGTCGGAACGTGTTCTCCCCAAACCGCGACTCCGGAGCGAAGTAGTCCTCATACAACCGACGGTGTGCAGCGATGTGGTCCCGGGGTACTATATTTAACAATGGATGGGTCGAGGTACCTCCGGCTACTGCTACTGCTGCTGCTGCAAGGCCGCTTGTATCGCTCGATTTATCTCCCTAGACGTAACGGCCCACAACTGTTCTTTAATTCGCCGGCGTACGTCATCAGCACCCCCTACTGCCGCACCTACCACCCGCACCACTACCACTACCACTAGCCATTTTAGATATATAAAAGAAACGTAGAGAGAGAGAGAGAGAAACTCGTTAAAACAAGTGGTGCGAATGAAATGAAGTTCAATGAGCCGTATATATAGACTTTTTTTATATAAAAAAAATTAAAAATCGGGACGTCCGTCGGGAACCCGCAATGGCAGACTTCACGACGGACGTCGTCGGAAAGCCGCGGATATGCGGGGTCCGCAGCGGACGTCCGCATCTGTCCCTCCCACACCTAATGGCGGACGTCCCGCGTGGACATCCGGCACGCCTGTCCGACGTCCGCCGGGACGTCTGCCGCTGCGGATGCTCTAAGATTTTTTTTTTAATTTCTAAAAATATATATAAATCACATTTTTGTTTATTGATAGGGACTTAATATTCTATTTTATTCTGGAAGGGAGCTGATATTCTCTATGTATATTTATTTAGTTTATTTATGTTTTAGTACTATTATTTAGTTGTTATGATTTAGAAAATGATATTAGTGAAAGAATGAATTAAAAAATACGTGATTTAGAAAATGGTATTAGTGAAATCAATAAAAAGAGAATGAATTAAAAAATATAGGATAAAACAGATAGATTAAAATGGTTAATTTTTGCAAAAAGTAAAATGACTACCTCAGTTGCTTAGAATAAGAGAGCCTCTTTTTCTTAGGTGAAATAAATATATATTAGACGTTACACTTTTTTTAGGTGAAATAAATATATAGGATAAAACAGATAGATTAAAATAAATAAGTTACATAATAAAAATTACTATTACTTTTTCCGTCCCATGATAGGCGTCACACTTTTCTTTTTTGTTTGTCCCATAAAAGATATCACATTTTTTTGGACAATGTCATATTAATATAAATATATTATTTTCTATTCCATTTAATAAACATCTCCTAAAATCTCTTCTTATTTCTCAAGTATATCATCTATTATGGGATTGAAAGAGTATAAAATATCTTGGCAAAATATACATCCTCGCTTTCTTACTATCTGAAGGCAATAATTAATATCGAGTCACACAGTTCGGTCTATTTTATAACTTAAACATCATGACATTTTGATTTGTTTTGGTTATTTTTGTATTATAAAATTTTTAATACTCCTAAAATTCCTAAATTCCAAACTCCTATCATCAGGTGGACCAATACCATTCTCTATAAAATGACATTTCATAAATTTGACGATGCACACATGCCAACAGATGGACCACTTTGGTACCTTAAAAAAGGAAAAGGAAAAGGAAAAGGAAAAATACAATATAATGAAACAAATAATATTATTAAACGGCAATCTAACATTGAGATGTAAGAATGATCTGTACGTCATAGACTTACTTGTTTTTTTCTTTTTGGTATGATACTTTTTTTTTAAAAATAAATTTTGATTAATGTATTTTTCTTGACATCAATACGCTGGAGTACAAATTTATAGAATAACAATTTACTATATTATAAGAATAGAATATTACCTTCTGTTTTTATTATAAGTATAATGATTATAATTAAGGGGAAAAAAGCAAGATTGTGAATGGAATTTCCTTATGTAAATGCCACAAAAGTGGAGATTTAGTTCAAAAGATGAAACCATTAATGAAATTATGAAAGTATCATTTATATATGGATAAATAAAATGAAATTTTAAAGGTCTTAAATTCTTATTATGGATTTGAATCTCTAACATTTAGATTTGAACATTACTAACTCTATCACTAAAGTGGAGTAATATATATATTTTTAAATATTTTGGAGAATAAGGTTTGTCACTGTCTGAAGACTAGACCGACACATAAATGGAATGAAGTCCTTAATTAGCAATATGATGCACCACAAATATTTGCATCACCAGAAATATGCTTTAATTCATCTTTTAAGAGATATAAGAATGAAGTAACACAATATTTATTTGTGATTTTTTTACTGATTTTTGTTGTCGTAGTAAAAACTGTCATACCTTTTAACCTTTACCCGTGACAAGTTGGGTACTAAATTTCAACACACGCATCACGTTAATGCAGCAATTGTCAATCCAAATGCGTACATAATAACATTAAAAAAACATTAGAAAAGATAAGATTCGAGAGGCAAAAAATTATAAACAAAATAACAAATTGTACATTAGCCCTTTAAGTAATGTGGGACAAAGCTGTTGTTTAACTAAGAGTAAAGGCCAAAACTGATCCTGAACATATGTCCATTTTATGATTTTAGTCTTAGACATTATCTTTAAAATTTTTGGATCTCAAACATTTCAACTCGAATTACAATCGGTCCAAAGTTAACTATTCCATCAAATTTTAACGGTTAACGTTTTTAATCTAGATTTTGACCAAATTAAGCGGTTAAATAACACAACACAACAAAATTTAGCAACGGAATAAATCCGTGACTAATTGGGAGATTCCAAAACTAATAAAAAAAGGAATCCAAGTGCTTGTATCTGTGTGTTTGTGTGTCCAGGATGGATAGAGAGAGGCATTTTTAGTAACTGTGCATCCAAAAATAAAATAAAATAACTATTCGGAAACCCCTCCCTCCGCCGCCTTCCTCCTCCCCAGTTTCGATTCTGATCCCTAATTCGACCCAATCGCAGCAGCCGCCGGTCTACAACATCAACAAAAACGATTTCCGCGACGTCGTTCAGAAGCTCGCCGGCTGCACCGGCGGCGCCGCAGTCCAGGCCGCCGAGCTCGCGCCTGCAGAGGATTCGCCCCGCTCCCCTCGCTCAAATCGTCAATCGTCCCCAAATTAGCAGCGTCCAGCAGCCGTTGACGCCTCTGCCGCCGCTACCGTCCGTTCACCCGGCGGCGGAGTCACCGATTTCCGCCTACATGCGGTTTTTCTAGAGCTCGGCTTCAGCTTCTTCGTCTAATTGGCCTTCTGCTCATCGGCCTTCGTTTAAGAACTAAATCTGAAATAAATGCAAAAAAAATTTGAAAAGGAACCTTGAGAAAAGGGTGCCGCAGTCTCATCGATACTCTCTTCTGCCATAGGTTTTCGAATGAGCTTTGGAATCTCCCAATTAGTGACGGATTTGTTCCGTTGCTAAATTTTGTTGTATTTAACAGCTTAATTTGGTTAAAATCGAGATTAAAAACGTTGACCGTTAAAATTTGACGGAATAGTTAACTTTGGACTGATTGTGATCCGAATTGAAATGTTTGGGATCCAAAAATTCAAAAAATAATATTTAGGACTAAAATCATAAAATTGACATATGTTCAGGACCAGTTTTGATCTTGTGAAAACATGTATTCTATTGCAGTTCATATTTATTAATTATGTTTACGTTTTCAAATGATCAAATAAAATAAAATTATTACTTCCTCCATTACACTTTAGGAGATCCCATTTACTACTTTTTGGTGTCCCATTTTAGGAGTCTCGACTTAAATATTTCATAAATGGTAATAGGCCTCATATTCCACTAAAATTTTTCCACTCACATTTTATTATAAAACTAATATATAAAAGTAGGACTCACATTTCACTGTTTTTTTTCATCAACTTTCTTTTAAGTTTCTTAAATCCCGTGTCAAACTCAAATGAGACTCCTAAAGTGATATATAAGGAGTATTTATCTTATATTTAATAAAATAAACTCTTAATTTTGCTCTTATATATAGTGTTCATTATCGGTAGCTATGGAGGAGTATAACTTTTTGGAATTATCGATTTTGTAAAACCTACAACTTAATTTTTAGTACTTATTTAAATTAAATGTTATAATATTGAGGGGAGTAAAAGATTGTGAATGGAGGTGCAAAGCTGATAATTACTTTGTTGCTGGAAAATTAGAATCTGAAACCCATCTAATGAAAATTGTCTCTTTTTTGGTAAAATAGAAATATTTTTATTTATACACCACGTCACACATGTTTGTATTTCCTTATTTATGTTTATTGAAAAATAATAATATTTGCAACGTGATAACTACTCTCTCTCCGTTCCATTACAAGTGATTAATTTTCCATTTTGGATTGTCGTGCTATAAGTGATCAGTTTTTTTAACAAAAAATAAAACTTTAACACTCTCTTAAAAAAAATAAAACTATAAGTGATCGGTCTCTCATACTTCATTATCTTTCTTATTTTATTATCTCATATTTTTTTTCTCTGTCATATTTTACTAATCTCTCCACTTTTATTGAATATATACTTCCGTGTCCAAAAGAATCCATCCCTTACGGTGGAATGGAGAATGGAAGGAGGAATACTCCTATGTAGTAGGAGTATATTTTTCATCATCAGTTAGAAGTTTACTCATGTAATTACTAAATACTCCATATAAAATTGATACGGTCAGCATTGCAAATTTATACTCATACTGCATAAAATGGGAATTTTAACCCGTGTGCATACAGGTCATCTACAAAATGATTCAAATTATTTTTTAGTTTGAAAAAAATATTGGCAAATTGTCATAAAATTTGATCAATATTTTGTCCATCTCACAACGTTAAAATTAATTGGAAAAACCATAAAATTCTTTTATTTAGCATCCCACTGTTAATTTTTTTATGATAATTGTATTTGATATAATAGTGATAAATATTAGTATATGGACTTCATTATCAGTAATTAAACGATATCGTTCTCATACCGAAAACGACACCGTTTGCAAAAAACCATCAATAATAGTAGTAGTACATAATTGCACCTAGATAAATCCAAATTTAACCTAATTAGTTTTAGTTATTTTTTAGAATTAAAATAAGAATCAAAATTTGACTAAAATTTTATAGGTAAAAAATATGTACACAACATAAAAAATGATGATAAAGAGAAAAATCTGAAAACTAGTTGGAGCTATTATCAAGAACCGTGAAATCATTTAATAATGTTGGTCATTGTGGCAGACACGAATTGTCAGCTACCACACAAAATGTCATTTTTTTTGTCATGATACTAGTGAATTTTATTTAATATCAGACATTTTTTGTTAAGAATAATGCCATCGAGCAATAATATAACCAGCTATAAAATAGTACACGTAAATACAAATAAAAATTATAATAAATAAATTATGTTATTTAATACTCAAACATTCATACGTTATTGTTCCTTTTTGCTTAGGGTATCCACTATGGTTCGGCGCAGCTATAGCCGCGGGTTGGGGCGACGGCGGGGCAGATTATAGTGTATGCGACGTCCGCCCCGAGGCGGACGAACTTTCCGGGGCGGGCGGTCATCAGGCGTAATCGGGGCGAGGACGCGCCGGTCCGGGGCGGAAGCGGCGAATAGGCGCGTCGGCTATAGTGCGGCGGTGGCCGGCGCGCCAGTGGACGGCGTTTTTTTTTAGTTCAATTTATCACCTATAAATACACCTCATCCCATTCATTATTTTCACACCATTCCAACTCTTCATCACTCAAACTTTCTCTCACTAGAATTTGTGGACTGAAATGGACAATTTATGGAATGACGCGTGGAATTCTTTGATTCCAGAGGTGCAACACCAGGCCGCCCAGGAAGAAGCGGCGCGCGCGGCGGAGGCGGTGGAGGCCGCGATCCCTCGTGCGATTATGCATCGGCGGACCATCCAACGAGACCACGCTGGTGCGCACCAGCGTGTAATGGCTGATTACTTTGTGGAAACCCCTGTTATCCACACGAGATTTTCCGGCGGCGATTCAGAATGTCGCAACGGCTCTTCAACCATATAGCGACGAATTTGGCGGAGCGTTACCGATGCTTCACCCTCCGGCGTGATGCCGCGGGCCGGATCGGGCTGTCTACGCAACAGAAGTGCACATCAGCAATCCGGCAGCTTGCCTACGCCGGACCAGCCGATATGTTCGATGAATACCTACAGATGGGTGAGACAACTAGCCTAACGGTCCTTAGGCAGTTTTGTAAAGGGATCCGGAAAATTTTCAGTGGGGAGTTCCTACGAAAGCCCACACCTGATGAGTGTCAGAGACTGTTGGATATGCACGGTTTGATCCACGGGTTCCCAGGAATGTTAGGAAACATCGATTGCATGCATTGAGAGTGGAGAAACTGCCCGGTGGCCTAGAAAGGCCAGTTCACAACTGGATTCAAAAGCAAACATCCATCGATGATTCTGGAAGCCGTTGCTGACTACCGTTTGCGGATCTGGCATGCGTATTTCGGTGTGGCAGGTTCGAACAACGACATCAATGTTCTTCAGTCATCGCCGCTCTTCAACGATGAGTGCCAGGGGGAGGGTCCAGAAATCAGCTTCGTAGCCAACGACACGCAGTACAGTAGGATATACTATTTGGCATATGGGATATATCCGCGGTGGCCCGTATTCGTCAAGACAATTCGCCAACCGGTTAGAGCGAAGAAACAATATTTTGCGCGCAAACAAGAAGGTGCTAGGAAGGATGTTGAGCGGGCTTTTGGTGTCCTCCAATCGCGGTGGGCGATTATACAGTGCCCGACCTGAGTTTGGCACGAAGATGATGTCGCGAATATCATGTTAGCATGTATCATATTGCATAATATGATAATAGAAGATGAAGGATTTGCGGCAGAGCGCTGGGCACCGGAAGATGGCGCAAGTACAAGTCACGGTGTTGCCTCCGCGCCGATCCAGATGGGCGTACCACGGAGCAATGAATATTTGATCCAACGTTTCGTTGATATGCGCAGAACCACAACACATACCACACTCCAGGCCGATTTGATTGAAGAAGTTTGGGCACGTAGGGGAGGCGGCGCAGTGTGAACACCTTTGTGATTTGCACTAGATTAAATTTTCGTTGTATAATTTTTCATGTAATTTAATACGACGAAAATTTAGTGTTTAATTTTAATTTCTTCACGTATAGCCGTTTTCTTCTAATTACGCATAGCCGTTTTCACCATAGTGGCGGAAACAAAATTTCGGGGATGTGGACAATAAATTTGGGACTATGGACAAATTTTGGGCGGGGCTATTGGAGTTAGGGGTGTGCATTCGGGTTTCGGTTCGGTTTTTTGCCAAAACCGAACCAAAACCGAAAAACCGAATTTAGTTCAAAATCCAAACCGAACCGAACCCGAAAAACCGAAAAACCGAAACCGAAAACCCGAAAACCGAACTTAAAAAACCGAAAAAACCCGAACAAAACCGAAAAACCCGAAAAAAAACCGAAAAACCTGAAAAAAATAAATATAATATAAATATATATTTATATATGTGTATTTTATTTTATTTTATATATACTAATAGAATATTTATATTTAATATAAAATTAATAATACATATAATATATATTATATAGTAGAGTATATTAAAAGAATATATATATTGTATATAATATAATATATTAAATTAATAGAATATATATATAATTCGGTTTTTCGGTTTTTCAGTTTTTTTCTTCGCCCGAACCGAACAGAACCAAAAAACCGAAATTTTTTTTATTTTTAAAACCGAACCGAACCGAATTTCAAAATTTTGATTTGGTTCGGTTCGAATATTCGGTTTCCGGTTTTTTTGCTCACCCCTAATTGGAGTGTCCACCTTATAGTGGACACTCTTATTTCGAAGGGGCGACATTACGTCTATCAGACTTAAAAATTTGAAAAACAAGTCCCTTAAATCTATACTTTCTTGGCCCTCTAATAAGTTTTAATACAAAATACAAGTAAAATGTAGGAGAAATAGAAAGAATTGGTGTCAGTAGAAAATGAATCTCATCTTATTAGAAAGAATTTTTTTTTTCTAAAATAGAATTTTTTTTGTTTTTAGAGAACGGACAGGCACGGAGGAAATATTAATTTATAACACTATTAAAACTAATGTTGGTCTCGCAAGTCAATGTTAAATTATAATTTAGGTTATCTTTTTTATTATTTTAATTTCTTGTGTTTAAGATATTGAATATTCATTAATTAATTAAATTTGTTGTTGGTTTAGATTAATCAGGCAGCTAACAACAATCGTGGAGTATATTGACAAACTCATAGTTTAGGATGGTTTTAGAGGTGATTAACCCATGTTTTTGGTGAATTAAGGTGTTTATTATAGGTTTTCACCAAGTTAGTCATCAATTAGATGAAGTAATGAGTTTGTTGGAGTTTTGAAGTGAAAACAGGTTAAAACAGAGCGAACGAGGCTGACTCCAGAGAGAAGACCCGGCCGGGTGTTTTTCATTTCACGGAAAACCCGGTCGGGTGTTTTGTAGCAGAAATTGGGTTCCAGAGAGAAGACCCGGCCGGGGGTTTCGCCACTTATAGATCACTAGGCCAGGTGTTTTGAATAAGTACCCATTTAATCCTGATTTTCTCTCTGTGTATAAGAGGGGTCTTCACACATTTGAGCCCTAACACACACACGACGATTTTGAGTAAGAGAGCACGGTTTTGAAGAGGATTTGAAGGCTTAGGAGAAATGTCAACAATTCTAATTGTTGACATTGAGAAATGAATGATTAGAATGGTTAGGTAATCAACAACTCCGTGCCTTACATGTGATCGAGAGATACATGAGCTAGAGAGAGAGAGAGCTTGGGTCCGTTGTTTTAGGGAGTCAATCTCGAATTGTATGGAGTAGACTCCTACACTAGAGATTGATCCACGTGTTAGATGCACCCGAGAGGGGGTCTAACCAATCTTCCCGACTTTCCTAGCCACACATGAGATCCAATAGATGAGCATGATTCCTAGGTGACACCTGTGATCCATACCGACGGATCCATATCCCTACATTTCCCAATTTGTATGAAAATCATCTTTTATTTGCTTTACTTAGTTAATTTGCCTTTATTGCTTATTTGTTCTTTGATCTTAGTTAAGAAAACCAAAAACCCCTTTTATTAGTCTAGATAGTGTTCAAAGTTGCATCATAGTGTACTCAAACCGACTTTTAGTTTTCGTGGATCGATAATTATAGCTTGCCACGTGCTACTTATCCTGTACACTTGTGGGTGACACTTTTGATTGCAAAATTAGCATGAGTCATATATACATCATACTTTCAGGTCGCGCAATAGGGGAAGTTTAAGGGGGGAATGAGAGAGCAGGGGGACAAAAAATGGGGAATGAAATCCTCTTCTAAGTCCAAATGAATTAAATATTTTAAGGTTTTTCTGTTAATTTTTTTAAAATTTATCCAAAACTTTTGCAAATTATTAGTATATATATATATAAAAGCCCTTATTAATAATTTAAATTACTCAAAAATAAACTTTTAGAGAAAATTTTCAAAATATAGCTCATCATAATGTTATTTTCTGCGTTTACCACTGGTAACTCTAGACTAAAAGTAAAATCAATTTTTACTATTTTTGAATTGGTTACCCAATCGAGTAATTGAGTATCCGATATCCGACATTCCCATAAAATAATTACATGAATCGGATAGTAAAATTTGCGAGTAATGAGTATATTCGATATTCGGTGATTTTTTAGTCAAGTTGGACAATATACGATAGTCGATATCTGATTAGACAATCCTAGAATGAAGATTCTTTAAAAGTATAAAAGAAGCAAAATCACTGCCAAGTAGGGATGTCAATTTAGTCCGCAACCCGTGGGCTGACCCGAATAGCCCGCCAAATTTATAGGGTTAGGGCTGAAAATTTCCAGCCCGATAAAATTACAGCCCGATTAGCCCGCACCCGATTAACCCGCAACCCGTTAGGGCCAGACCCGAAAACCCGATGGGCTGGCCCGGAAACCCGATAAAATTTATATTGTTATATTTGTTTGACTCTAATTCGACACTTCATTGATTATTTTATAATACAGATTACTGAAAAAATAACTTTCCATTTTATATATTAAATATATAAATTATATATTAAGTTTTTATTAATATAATAATAGATAAATGAATTAGAAACTTCAAATTCACTAAAAAAATATATTTAAATTTCTAAACATGCTTTAAAATTTCTTGATGTTTATGTTTTATGTTGCATAAATCTCAAATATTAGTATTTGATCATGTTAATATTTGAGTTTACGCATATATCTCAAATTTATCATAATTAAATATTTTACATTTTATAAATATAACTAATTTTCACCATTATTTATTGGATTGATCGCATGTTAATTTTATCGGTAGCAACCCGATTAACCCGATGGGCTAGCCCGAAACCCGAGCTTTTAGGGTTAGGGCTGAACTTTTATAACCCGAAAAAATAACAACCCGATTAGCCCGCACCCGATTGACCCGCAACCCGAATAGGGTTGGCCCGAAACCCGGTGGGCTGGCCCGATTGACATCCCTACTGCCAAATCAACGTGAAACATAATATACATTAGAATTCTACATATGTAAAATGAAGAGATTCGTAATTAACTTGAAGCTTCTCTTATAACATTGCCTTCAAAAGAAGGGAGACGAAAGCTCTAACAGTACTCTGTATCTCTTACAATTATGAAATATTCTTCGAGGAAAATAATTGAAAATTCACTTCCTTGGCTAGGATTAATCCAAATCAAATAACCAACGTGTCTAAACCTCCAATTCTTTTTCATTAAAAAAAAAACTTTCCAAAGAAAGGTGGGAACTACATTGCTTTCCGTGTCTATATAATTACTCCACAGCAACACATGCAAATATACCATATTAACCTCGGCACCATATAACTCGCCGGAAAATCAAGAAAATGGAAGATCTCCGACGACTAAGATCGGAAATACAGCGAGGCGCCGCCGTCTCCAGCCTCATCTCCGACGACTTCTTCACCGACATTTTCGGTGGTGCCCCACTGCCACGTAGCATATTTTCCCACCAGATATCCGCCGCCGGTGGCTTCTACGACAACATCTTCTGGTCGACCAAGAAGGCGTCGCCGCCGCAGCTGAGGCGGAGGGGACGGAATTTGCCCCTTTTTGATATTCCTTCGTTGCAACAGAACCAAAAGAGTCGTCCTTTCAGAAACATTTTCGGGTTGGATGCCAAGAAGAAGAAGAAGAAATCGTATTCCGAATCAGGGCAGACCTCCAATGAGCTCGAATACGACGACTTTGCTATGTCAGCGGCCAAGCTCAGGTATATCCTCGTATTAAATAACTATACAAAATCTTATTTTATAGGATATAATAGTCGAATCATTTTATTTTAAGTAATACAAAATGTGCATTTTAAGATTTAAGAACAAAAATATGGAATTAAACTTGAGTTTCAATTATTTTGTATATTTTTGAAGATGTACTACTATATACTCCATATTTAAACATCAAACTCATGCATGCATGATTGGATACTCAATTCCAAAATTATGACCTTTTCGATTTATGATATGGAGTATTTAAGAAAATCGAGTGAATAAATCTAAATTATTAATAGGAGTAATATTCATTTCCCACAATATGTAGAGGTACCCAGTGGAATTCCACGAGAAACGGAGAATTCAATCATAAAAAATGGGCACTATTTTCCAACATGGATTGTGAAAATAAATTAGGGGGCTGCTGCTCCGTTGGAATCGAGGAAAAGATTAATGTTGAGCAGATGAAATTAAGAAGGAAAGCAGAAATAATGGATGAAGAAATGGAAATTGATGAAGATGAGTTTATAGAGCCTGATTCTCGCAGTGCGAGTTCCTATGTACCGAGCGACGTAGATGAAGCGATCGCGTGGGCCAACCAAAAGTTTAACAGCCATTCCAAACCCACATTTGGTTAGTTAACTAAGTACTTATTTTTCTTGTTTCATTTTATTTTTGAATCTGTGCTGTCTAATTGTATTGCCATGCTGCCTCAGGAGTGATGAATGAGTCTCCAATTTCGTCTAGATGGGTTGAGGATAGCTCTTTAGAGGTACATAAATATAATTAATCACGTTATATTTAATTTTCTGAAAAAAGTAGTCCATAATTATTTGTTTTATGTTGATAGAAAGAGGATGATGGGAGCATAGTTGATGAAAAGATGACGTTGTGGTTGAGCGGCAAGGAATCCGACATCCGGCTGCTATTGTCTTCTCTGCATCAGATCCTATGGCCGAACAGCGGGTGGGTGGCGATACCTCTAGCAAAACTAATGGAGAGCTCACAAGTGAAGAAAGCTTATCAAAAATCAGTTCTATGCCTTCATCCTGACAAGCTTCAGCAAAGAGGAGCATCGCTCTTACACAAGTACATTGCGCGCAAGGTCTTTGCTGCTCTTCAAGTGAGTTACTTACTACTAATCATCTCAACCTTCAATTTTACGTTAAATCATCGAGAATTATAATATTATGTTGTCATTGTCTTAGGATGCTTGGACAACGTTTACCTCCTTGGATGTCTCTTGCCGTTGAAAATCTATTGCTAATGGAAGGCCAGATTTGGTGTTCATTCATTGTGGTAGACATGGAAAGATCAACATCGTTCATTCAATAAATGCTGGACGATTTGGATATGTAAGATTAGCTAGATTGTGGCAAGAAAATGTTTGTTGTAGCATATGGAGTATTGTGTAGTGTTAAATTCGTCAATTAGAGCTCTTGGATAATCATGTTTTCATACATATCTTCATGGCATGTATGTACCACTTATGATTCAGACAAAACTTGGATAATCTTGTTTTCAGAAACGTACTTTTAATTTAGAGAAATGGAAATTTTAAATTACAATTCCTAAAAGAAACGTACTACTATGTTAACTGGCTCGATGTTCCGACTTGCTGGCCTCACTGGATCCGAACATATTATCAAGACATTGTTGCCTATTCATATTTCAGATCAAAATTGATAAGGATTGGATTGTTGGTTCATTTTTTTCGCTGTTGACAAAAGAATTTGTAAATGGATAACATGAAATAGGATAAAATGAATTATAGTGAGACGTATTGGTATTTATAGATTAAAAAAATATTAAAATCCAATCACACCTAATCTAAATCCTTGAAATTCACATGGAAACAATAATAAAAATATGGAAAAGTAAGTTTATTTACCCTACCGAAAGTATATTAATTATGAAGGCCACAATTGAAGAATAACTTGATAATATAAAATAAAATACTTTAATTTAAAAGAGCTTAGTCGGTTCTCTCGATTCTAATAACAATAGAAAATATCGGTGGCACGAGCCCGCCCAGAACTATGGGAATTCTAGTCCGGTCCGAACCCAATGGATCATGTAAGAAGTTGGGCTTTCTATATCTAATACTATTAAGGTAATATAAACATGACCATGTTTCATATCTTAAAATATGAATTTTAATAAACTTCGAGACCGTTTCTTTGTAAATTTATATTCAGAATAATACAATATGCTCCTAAAGTTTCCAGTTTATATAATTGACGAAAAGTTACAATAACAACACCTCCATTCTCGCAACCACAACATTTAAAAAAAATAGTATAGTTCATACATGTGATGTGCAGTGTAACATTTTGATTAGAAACATCATAGTTTGTTTATTGAAATTTTGGAAATATTAGTATCGTAATTGGCTAATTGCAAGAAAGTGAAAAGTAGTGTTATACAAATTGCATGCAATAATTCAGTGAGTAGGGGTGGGTAGGTACGGTATACCGAACTTCGGTATACCTTATTTTTGGTATGACAAATTTCCATACCGATACCGTACCTCATTTTCGGTATACCTTACCGAAGTTCGGTATACCATACTTTTGCGGTATACCCCACTTTCAACATCAATGAAAATAGAATAATAAGGTTTTTAGAATATTATTTATATTTTATAATTTTAAAAAATATATATTAAATATATTTTATTCATAATTAAATTTATATTTCTCAATAGATTTTATAATTTTAAAATATATAAATATATTTTATATATAATTATATTTAGATTTTACGGTATATAACCTTAATTTACGGTATATACCGAATTTCGATATGCCGCAGTATACCCCGGTATATGAAAATTCATACCGTTACCTTACCGAAACCGAAAGTATCATACCATACCGAAAATCACGGTATACCGAAAAATCGATATTTTCGGGTATTTTTTTGGTACGATAAGACCGATATTTCGGTATTTTGTCCCAGCCATAGTGAGTATTATGCCACAGTTAACCCTTACTTTTATTAGTTTTGCTTACTAAAAGAAGAACATTAATTAACCTTCCCGCTAAATATTGCAACGAATTACTTAAATATACAAAAGCAGTGAACTCGATTAACTGTATTACATCTAATTAATTCTATCACACACAGACCGAATTCCGCTCTCTGCAAAATTAGGTCTACACTTCAACTTTCCATAGCCGAAAAAAAGAGAGAGAATGGAAAATCGAACACCACTTAGCATTAGCAACAATGCTCGGGCATACATACATACATACATACATACATACATACATACATAAAGTGAGAGTACTACACAGGTCACCCGCGGAATTGGGACAAAGATTTATGAACATTCTTGAGAAGTTGGGGCGTGCTGGTGGTAGTCGACGACGATGAGGGCATAGAGAGAGATTGCTTGGTGCTTGCTTCTCTCTCCTCCTCATGTATGGTGTCCAGCATCTTCGCCGTCCTGTTCCTCATGATGCTCACAAACTGCGGCGGCGCCACCTCGCTGATGAATCTCGCTATACGGGCATTCCCCATTTTAATTTAGGGTTTTCTTTTTTTTGATCAGATGTATAGAGGGAGAGAGTTTAGATAACGTTTGAGTGATGAATAGTGGAAATAGCCTATGGCCGAATTTATAGTACAAGGAGTAGGAGGGATGATTAAATAAATAATGAGCACAATATTAAAATAAGAAAAATAATGTTCACATTTTACTTTATTTTATGTGGAATTCAATATTGGTTATCCAATCAATTTTAATAGATTTGATCGTATTGATGAGGGGAGGGCCATTTGGGTTTGGGAAGAGGGACACATGGTGGTGTGTGAGTGTGTTGATGGGATATGGAATGAGAACCACCATAGATTTTCTTTTTATCTCCATCCAAGATTTTAAATGCCTACTTTTAAATGTTAGCTCATATTTGTCTAGCTTTATAATGACTGCACTAACTTCCATACATACATGGAGTAATAAAATTGGATATTTGATTTTTAATTTTACACTAGAGATTTTTTTTTGTCTCGAGACATTCTATATATATATGCTGGTTGGGATGGAAATTGAAGTTATTTTGGTTCTGTGCTTGAGAAGACACTTCCCTTTGGCCTAGCATAAGGGAAACTTCACGTAGGATGCATGTGACAAGTGGGAGTTTCTTGCCCATGCATAATTTATGCATATTTTTAGTTATTTAATTTATTTGTGACATAGTATCAAAATCTCTCTTAATTTATTCCCATTTATAATATTATTAATATTAGAGTTACATGAAAAATATGGTTGGTTGTGTTTGGACCGGCCTAATTCGTACAGTTTATTTCAAATTGCAATGACATGTAGTATTAAAGCACATCCGTGTAAGGCAGGTAATGAAAGTTATGAGCAAAAATGTGATATTAACTTCTTATAATAGCGATATACTTATAAAGAAAACAATTTTGAAAACGACGGGCCAACGCCACCTTCTCCGCTCAATTTCTTCATCCACATTTCCACTTTCCCAATATACCCTTAGACCTGGTTTTCTTTACAATACTTCATTTACTTTATTATGTAAAATTGAGGACGAGAATATGCAGAAAAACACGATGGGTTGGATAGATAGTTTCATTTCACGTAGAGTTTTGTGATTTATTGAAATTGATTTTTGTGCATGTTTTACTTGAGTTTAAATAGTTGAGATTAATTTTTTATACCCCTGGTCAGATTCTAAACATAGAATTTCCATTAAAATATGTAGAATATACTAATTGACATCAAACACAAATGTTGCGTGAATTGTTTTATTTTTTGGTTTGGTATGATTGAACTAGTATAATGTTTAAAATATTTATGTTTTTATAATTGTTTTTATTTGTTTTTTTTATGACAAAATGGATTTTAGTCTAATGTTTAAATATTAAAGTATTAATCTTAAAGTTATTGATTGAGTTAAAGTTGCATTGACCCTCAAATTTAAGAAGTCAGTGCTAAGACAAAAAATTTACTCAATTCATAATGTAAGCTATCAAAGGTTTTGAGTTATCATAAAATGACTTTATGTTTTTTATTTTAAAAAAAGACTTCAATTTATAATCTAATTTTTTTTAGTTTACCTAGCTCACGCTCACCAATGTATAAGTAACTCAACCTTGACGTGCGACCTAATTTGTGTTATAGTAGTACTTAAGTTTTTGTCAAGCTGATGCTATTTTGGAGACAAATTCAATGTGCACTAGAAAACACAAAAACAATAATGTTGAAAAGGAAAATAAAATAGGAAGTCATACACAAAATCTTGACGCATTCCATATCTTAACTCACAAGTTTGTTAACTTAATTTTTGAATACGTAACAAGAAACCAAAAAAACACAGGATAAATACCTAACTCACACAAAATACTCTTATTTCACATTTATTTCATATTAATACAAAAAAATTGAAATTTACATAAATTATACCTTCATTCGTGTTTCATTTTAATACACTTTATCATATCTGTTTAAACGGCGACTTTTTACTTATGTGATGCACAACCATAAAATAATTATGAAATTTTTTGTACCAATATAAAATAATGATAAAATTTTTTATACCAACATGAAACAATTATAAAATATTTTATATTGGAGATGATCAAAGTATAACTAATATTAAGTGTATCAGTATATGAGCGATTTAATTCACTATAAGAGTGATTTAGTTCACTACAGGAAGGAGTGAACCAAAACACCATTATAGTGAAGTATTTACTTTGTGAAGAATTTAGTTCACTGTAAAGGCGTTTTGGTTCACTCCTTCGTGTAGTGAACTAAATCGCTCTTATAATGAACTAAATTCATGTTCTCTAGTCATGCATTTAAGTAGTGGTTTCCCTAGATCACTACTCATACTTCACATAAACTAAAAGTTAATGACATTCAAATCGAAATAACAGAATGCACTAAATTGAAATACGAATGAAACTTTTTATATGATATATATAAACTTTAAACTTTTTGTATAAAGATAGAAACATTTTTGTATGAGCTACGTATTTACCAAGTCAGCACGGGTCGATCCATCAGGAGTAACGACCCGTTGACGCAGCGCGCCAAAACACTCTCTGCTTGAAACTTGAAACAGAGACAAAGACGAGAGAACAGAACTCTCTCTCTCTCTTGATTCAGAGATGGCAGCTTATTCCGCCGTGGTGTCCTTAGAGAAGCATCTGAAGCAGCTCCTGGAGTCCGACCAATCCCCTCTCCACGATCAAAAGCCACACCTCCAATCCTTTTACAATACCATCTCCACCTTGCGAAAATCCGTCGAAACGATCTTCCCCGCCCCCAAACAACACCGCCAAACCGCAGCCGCCCTCGCAACCCTAATCCGAGACGCAATCTACCACGCGCAAGACGCGCTCGATTCCTTCCTCTCCGCCAAATCCCCCACCTTCTCCTTCCCACCAATTACACAAACAATCCACCCCATCGCAAATCAGGCGCAGTCGCTCGCCGATTCAATCCGCAAACAGAAACCACTCCTAGGCGCCGCCACCGAGGCCGATATCCCTCCGCCGCCCCGATCCTACCTCGTCACCCGCACATTCCGGATCGTAGGGCAGGAGAGAGACAAGCAGCTCCTCATCGAAGAGCTGGTCAGCGATGTACACCAGCTCCAAATCGTCCCCATCAGCGGGATGGCCGGCATCGGTAAGACTACTCTCGCTCGAAGCCTTTACGACGATCGTCACATTATGAATAGCTTCCATTTTCGCGCTTGGGTCACTGTATCCCAGGATTACCACGTCGGTGATATTTTAGCTAGATTGTTAAATTCAATGGACAAAAAGGGTCAGAAAGCCGTAGAGAGAGTGTACGAAGGCAGCGATGATTTGATGCTCAGGGTTGATGTTCATCAGAGATTGTACGATCACAAATATCTCGTTGTAATTGATGATATGTGGGATAATGCTACTTGGGATAGTTTGAAGAATTCGTTTCCGGATAACAAAAACGGAAGTCGAATTGTTCTCACTACGAGAGTCGAGTCCATAGCTGAAACTGCGAAATCCTCTACATTTTGCCATAAGATGCAGACTCTAGATGAAGAAAATAGCTGGATTTTTCTCTGTGACAGGGCGTTTGAAGGGAAGCCATCCCCTCCTCACTTGGAGAAGATCGGTAGAGGGATCGCCAGCAATTGTCAAGGCCTTCCTCTCTCTCTAACCGTCATCGGTGGTCTCCTCTCTCAAGAGAGGCAGACGGAGGAGTACTGGCAGACCATCGAGGAGGACACGAACGCTGCAGCTGCGAAAGGCAAAGAGGCCTACTTGGAGATTCTGCTTTTGAGCTACAATCACTTGCCCTGTCAACTCAAGGGATGCTTCCTTTATTTGGGAGCTTTTCCTGAAGATAGTGACATCCCTCTCTCTAAACTGTCAAAGCTATGGATTGGAGAGGGACTTCTGGTGGAAACCGAGCGCCAGGGGAGGCTGGAGAAGGTCGCGGAGGATTACTTGGTGGATCTCACTCAGAGGAATCTGATCACGGTTCGCAAGATTAGTTCAAGTGGGAGGATTAAGACTTGTGGATTGCACGACAGTCTGCGCGATCTAGCTGTGAAGGAGTCAGGGACGGAGAAGTTCTTTCACTCTGTAAGGAGGTATGCAAACGCGCAAATATTAGAGGAAGTTGCGAAGAGTCAGAGGCGTGTGTCTGTTCATAAAAACATACTCATTTGTTTGAAGGATGTTTATCACAGCGCAAAACTGATTTCAGATGCAAGAACTCTGATCTATGCTGGATCGCATCATCATCATCCGATGCCCTTGTTTCTGAGTTATGATCTGCTTAGGGTGTTGGATGCTTATACAGTTTACTTCATCCGATTCCCGCGGGAATTGGCTCATTTGATTCATTTGAGGTACTTGTCTCTGACATATAATGGGAAGCTTGCATCAACATTGTCCAACCTTCAAAATCTTCAAGTCTTGATTGTTCGTAGACAGCCTAGAATCATATATGTGGGGAAATCGTTTCTGCCTGATGAATTCTGGGGCATGCAGCAGTTAAGGCATCTTGTAATGACAGAAACCGATCTTCCCAAAATCCCAGAGACGCCTCCTCTCTTTGAAAACCTCCAGTCTCTTACAAATATCCATGCTGCTTCTTGCACCAGAGGGGTTCTGAAAATGATGCCTAATTTGAAAAAGTTAAGTATGTGGGTAGAAAAAGCAGGTGTTGTAAGCCTTTATCCGGATGAGCTCAAGCAGCTGGAGGTGTTCAAGTTCACTGTCTTCAATCCTAGACCTAGCAAAAAGATGGAATTTGAATCTGAATTCTACCTGCCTCCAAAACTGAGGAAGCTGAGTTTAAGCGGATGCGGACTTCCTTGGGAGGCAATGGGAGTTGTGGCGAAGCTGGAACATCTTGAAGTCTTGAAACTGCGAGAGCTTGCTTTCAATGGCGATGAATGGTGCCTACTAGATAGCCATGTGTTTGAGAGGCTGAAGTACATGATGATCGAGTACCTCAATTTCAAGACCTGGGAGGCTAATAACGTGCACTTTCCTGCGCTCGAGCAACTTCACCTCAGGCATTGCTATGATTTGGAAGAGATCCCTTTGGATATTGGATTCATTGGACCCCTCAGGCTGATCGAACTGGTGGACTGCGGTCGTGCTGCAGTGGGATCGGCAGCTACGCTTAAGGAGCAACATGAGGGGGTCTATGATAAGGACTTTCAAGTTCGCATCTTATTTTCTTCTGAGGCTTTAGTGATCGAGCCACAGCCTTAAATCTTATCAAAGTGTGAGTGTGTTTGAGTGTCCTAGTTTGTTTACAAGTTTATTTGGGAAATGCCTTGTAGCATCATCAACTGTTTATTTACATTCATTTTTTGTGTTTTACTATTTGTTTTGACTCTACCGTACGTTTTTTTTTTTGGTTTGACCACAGGTAATCCGATTCCGGTGGAATCGGATTAATTCTGCTCGACCGGGCTTGCAGATTAAGGCCAAAAGTCTCCCAGCGGGTGGTGCCTCAAGGTCATCACAACTCCAAGCTGCCAACTGCGCTACAACCCGTTGGTTTTGACTCTACCATACGTTTTGGTTAACTTACAGTTTGGTTTCTACTTTCTATATTTGTAATTAATAATGGGACGTATCACGTATGTTCTGTAATTTGATGTATCTTTTCATAACCCCAAATCTATACTATCTTTAGTTCAAACTGAATTTCATCAAGAAAATCAAAAGATAATTACAAGTTTACAACAAAGAAATCTCAGCAATACAAATTCTTTTATCCACTTCTATGTTTCTAGAGTATATTTATGTGGTTGCCCATAATCCTATTTGAATAATTAATTGGTTGTCTAAAATCCAATAATTTCTGAATTTACTCGGTAATTTTCATTAGTCAAATAAACAAGAAATTAACGCCTAAGTTTCTGGAAGTCAATTAGAAATAACATACTAGTGGTAAATTGAAAATGTCAAAAGATATTGATTCAACAAAAAACAACAATAAACAAGGACACCAAACACCTGGCAATTTATTTCTACAATTCAGGGTCCACCAATGGTTTCTTCACCTAAATGGCCTCTCATATGCAAAATAGTTTCAACATCTTTTTCACAGCAACTATTTTCTCTCTTCTCTCTAAAACCTACATAGATACAAGAAATCATCTTCACACCCCCTACAAGAATCCATCTCTTTCTCCAGAATTTCTTGGTGCTGCACAACAAAAATGAAAAAGCAAGTGAGGTATGAGAACTGGGTTGAGGTTGCACGAGCCAACAATCTTCCCTCAGAAGGTGTTGAATGGGCTGAAGTTCGAGACAATAGCCAAGGAAGGACTGGAGAAGATGGACGCTTCCGGAAATAAGGTGTGGCCAGCGACGCCCCTTCCCGGCATTCTTTGCATCAATCAATACCTGTTGTAGAACATAATTACTCATCATTTGATATTAAAAGCACAGAGCCTCTTTGTTTGATACTAATATGCAGGAAATGTTCGTCAAGCATAATTCCAAATCCCATCTCTTAGCCCTTCTCAAAGACTTCCCATCACTTCACGGGCGCAGAAGCTCCCTCACGGGCAAGAGTGACACGAGCGGCAGCAGCAGAAGAGGACAACGAAGGGATCTCGAGAATGTAAATGAATGAATGGAGGCAGATAAAATAAATGATAGATGATGCAGGGAGAAGGCAATGATTTATAATGAATGATAGGACGAAGGAGAAAATAGAAGTTGATAATTTTCTTTTGTCATTGGACAAGCAATACGAATAAGAATAGCAAACAGTAACATTTAAGCTTTCAAGGATGAGTTCTTTTTCAGGCATATTTATGCTATCCTAGGTTAAATGTATTCTACTATGTAGGTATATGGTTCATCAGTTAAATATGTTCTCCTCAAAACTCAATTCAAATTTCTCATAATCATCAACGATCATCCAACTCTCTCTCAAATAAAAAATGAACAGTTCTTTTATATATCACAATGAGAGATCGAGATGTTGCTCTACCTTTAATCGTATATGTGCTTCCGATTCCATGATATATTACTCGTATCAACATATGATCTGGGAAACAAAAATAAGAAGAATGAAGATCAAAATGAAGTACGAATATAACACAATTCAGAAAAGTTGAAGTCACACAACTAACATTATTCTTACTAAGGAAAGATATTTTAGGTTGGCTGTTTTTAGCATTTTTTGTGTTTTTTTTTTTGTAATGTAAATTACACAAAACTCTGTACAACTCAATGAACATCACTCAGTTTCTATTAGAACATAAAACAAGGAGTACGCTTCTAATGACTATTTTGCTACTGTGAAGTTAGATTACAAAGATGAAACAACCATATGATTGGTCCTCAAGAGAAAAAACGGGCTCTTCATCCTAAAACAATCACATGAAAAGAATGCTTCAGCCAAGAGAGAAGAATCAACGAGCAAGCAGCATTAAAATAGTAAAAATCATAAGCATGAGTGTTCGTGCTTTTACAAATTTTACCTTGGATTTTGTATATGAAGCATTAGGAAGAGAAAGGCGACAAATATAAAAGATGAGCCAACAGAAAGGTAGGCTATCCCCAGGAAATTGTTATGGCCTCCTAACCAACTTGATGTTGAGAGAACAATCTTCTTGCTGCCACTGAAACTGTAGGTATTGTAGTTGTTCAGAAGTTTGACGGAGATTGTATCATCAGCATCTAAATCCTTTTCAATTCTTCCATACAACTTCCGGAAAGATGGGAGAGCAGAAGTGCGCATCCATACAATAAGATCCTCTTGATCACTTAGCTACTTGGTGCAAGTTGATAGAATCCATATAGAAGACCAATGGTAAGAGAACAAGAATAAAAAATACAAACAGCTCAGAATTTTACATATCAGAAGACCAAAAATGCAGTGGTTACAAAATATAGACCTAAAAATAAAAAAGATGTGAAACTCATACTTCATAAGAACTGAAAATTCATATCTAACTGTACACGGCTGGAAAAAAAATGGGATCAGACCTTCTCCATAAGAAAATACTTGGCTTCTTATAAGCATGGACATGTAAACATGACTACCCAAGATATTCAGATAACTGTGACCAAATCATCATCATCATTCCAGATAAATAGTGAAATCTTGATTAGGAAACAATTGGATGCCCAGGTTGTGACTGTGCATGCTTGAGTAAGAGAGAAAGAGAAGCGGGAGAAGATACGAAACATGCAAGGGATGTTTTTGTGATCAATGGGGGGATATGAAACATGCAAGGGGTGTTTTTCAGATCAATTAACAATAAGTTAAATAGACGAGACCTAAGTCTATAAATAAAAAGTGGGCGTGATGGATTTAAAAGTTATGCCTCATGTTTAAGAGTTAAAAAGTTTTCGAGCGATGAAATCACTTACAGAAATATTGGGGTCAAGTCTTGCACCACCGATTAGACTTCCATTCTGAAAATTGAAGGGAAAAACATGCTTTCCAAATTTATGATCACGGTCACTCTTCCATGCAATGTTCTTCCTGTTGACATTTATTTCGTCTACTCCCCGGAAGAAAGAGAACGTGTCATTGAACATACTCCAAGCAACCAGGCCACATGGGACAACTGGGAGACCATTGATAACATCCTCTGGTGCACACGAACCTATATCAGGGTACTCCAATCCATGCAAGAGCTGCCTCTCACTTCGGCTCTTATAATACCTTGATAAAACCAATAAAATTGACTTAATATATATAGCGCCACATTAAAGGAAAAACCAGTTCTAAATGCAGAACAGAACCATAACACTGAGGTCATTGTTATGTAACACAGATTCCAATATTAGTTTGTTTTTAGTTCATTTTAAAAAAAATTCCATTTTATGGTTCATTCATCTCGCGGGTGTCAAACATATTGCACAGAAAATGTTAATGAACTAAACACAAATTAATAATGAACTCCCGTGTTTTGGTTCAGCATTCTGCATTTAAAATAAGTTCTGCATTGATCAAACTCATATTATATTAGTATATGCAGAAAATGCAGCCTTGGTGTTCCATATCTGGAATTCTGGATATGAGAAAATGAATAATTTACCGTCTATGGTTCTGGTAGTAGTTATCAAGCTGGTAGTAGACGTATATTGGAGCTTTCATACTCCTGGGAACCTATATACCAGGTTTCTGGAACAGGTTAATCATGGAATCATTGCTAGACTTGAAGTTAAGCAATCAAATTGTAAAAACAAGTTACATATAGTATAACAGAAAAGATATATCAATACATACCACAAATTCCACCAGCACTCGGTAATTGGAAATACAAGTAAGGAAAGACATTTAATAAGAATCTGGTCAACAATGCATCAGTATCACTTGTTCCTGTGGAATTTCAGAACTTCCCAATGCTATATGTACCCACTCAATCGAAAGTCATATAACATTGATCCGGTGACATTTTCATATCCATTAAACTGGCGTACTTTTTAAGGACAAAACAAGAAACAGGCGCAGACTAAAACTTGAAAAGAACAGGCAAACAAGATGCACAGGCCTTTCGTTTCATATACCAATACCAGAGCCACATGGCTCTGCCGTCGCCCTCATTTTAGATACCAGGCAATCAGATATTAATCTACCCTTCTTAACAGCATAACAATAACATGAAACAAACACGATATTCCAATTCTGTTCCTTGTTCACCAACCAATAAATAAAATCTAGATTTTTGCATCAGGAACTCATTTATCAGATAAACAATTTTTATCATCAAGTTTTTTATCCCATCTGGCTCTAGCTCTCATTGGAAATACAGACATTCTATAAAGTCAATGCAGTAAGATATATTTATCATATTAAACAAATCAGAGCTACCAAATTCTCTTTCCACTTATTAATGACTAATACACAGCTGATGGCATCAGAGTATATACTACCTGTAGGTGTTTGGTGCAATTTTTGGGAATGAAATCATTTGCAATGTATGCCAGCTTGTTGCCTCTGAATGGCGCTGGAATGCATTCAACATCATATCTATAGACAATTTCAACAACCTGCAATCAAATCTACATTCATTGACAGCTTATATACATTAAACTACAATCTCACTAAAATATAAGAGAAGAAGAAGATTTACACTTCTTGAAGCATGAAGACAGCCAATCCCAACCGGGATAAATAACACCCCGACCACAAAAAATACCGAAACTACCTGTCAAGCGAAAAATTTAATTCGTACATAACAATAACACTTGAGTTTCATTACACAGATTCATAACTACGCCATCGAGCATTTGCGATTTTCCATCATTTGCTTACCCACACAGGTGATAGGACAGGTTTACAAGCTGGTAGACTTTGCTGAGTAAACTGGTATATGACTGCAAAATGATAATAACACCCTTCAATCAATTTAAACATTACTAACTACTCCTGGCTCAGAGCACAGAGTCCTCAAGCTTAATTTGGATTCATAATTCGCATTTTACAAAATTCAATTATAAAATCATGCACGCAGCACATATGTATGTATGTATAGATAGATAATATCAGTGCCAATATACAATCAGATTAACAATGATATTTCATGAATTACACCAAAAACATACATCAACCAAAAAAGTCACACACACACACACATACAATTGGAGCGGCGTTGGCTCAATGACACTGAATCAGATTCGATTCCAGATGCCGTGGACCTCCCTTCCTCCATTTCCCTTTCGATCAAATTTCAGAGCAACTACTACAACACAGTTTCACGAATCCGTAACGGCATCAGAGCTGAATTTGTTACTTAATTGCAAACGCCTGCCAACGAGAGAGAGGGAGATCGGTCGATCACTCGCACAAAAAAGGCGATGAAATATTAAAATAAAATTAGGGGAAAATCATTGGCAATGGTTCGTTAAAAAATTACCAGCTCCCAATTTGGGTGACCCTAGGCTAGGGGTGAGCAAAAAAACCGGAAACCGAATATCCGAACCGAACCAAACCGAAATTTTGAAATTCGGTTCGGTTTTTTCGGTTTTTCGGTTCGGTTTTAAAAATAAAAAAATTTCGGTTTTTCGGTTCGGTTCGGTTCGGGCGAAGAAAAAAACCGAAAAAACCGAAAAACCGAATTATATATATATATATTCTATTAATTTAATATATTATATTATATATAATAAATATATTCTTTTAATATATTATACTATATAATATATATTATATGTATTATTAATTTTATATTATATATAAATATTCTATTAGTATATATAAAATAAAATAAAATACACATATATAAATATATATTTATATTATATTTATTTTTTTCGGTTTTTCGGTTTTTTTTTCGGGTTTTTTCGGTTTTGTTCGGGTTTTTCGGTTTTTTAAGTTCGGTTTTCGGTTTTTCGGTTTCGGTTTTTCAGTTTTTCGGGTTTGGTTCGGTTTGGATTTTGAACTAAATTCGGTTTTTCGGTTTTGGTTTGGTTTTGGCAAAAAACCGAACCGAAACCCGAATGCACACCCCTACCCTAGGCTATGATAAAATGGTCATATGGAAAAATAAATAATGAGAAAGGCGTAGTGAATATCGTCCTGCTAGGCTGTTGGTAAAAAGCGACTTTTACAATTTAGGAGGCGCGTTATGGCTTACACGACATTATAAACTTATGAAATTGACTTTTGATTATTAACCAATTTCAAATGCAGCAAGTTCCTCTACGACCTCCGTCCTTGAAATTTTGTCATATTTTTTCATTTCCGTCTGTCCTATAAAATTTGTCACATTTTATTTTTTACCATTTTTGTTAATGGCCCCACATTCCACTAACTTATTATCGCTCATATTTTATTATAAAACTAATACTTTAAAAGTAGTCCTACTAACTTTTTCAACTCAATTTCCATTACATTTCTTAAAATTTGTATCTGATCAAACTATGACAATATATGGAGTATATTTCATTTCATTTTCCAACTAGAAATGTTTGCAGATGATTGTGAAAAAAATTATACTATTAATTATTGATTTACAAGAACCCTGACAAATGTTGAAGTTGATTTTGGAAACTAACTAGCACAATCTAATATTGACACAGCCAATTGTGTCTTGATACAATAACCCTATTCCCTTCCCGATAGATGTGTGTAACACGAAGCCCATGCGTTGCAAAAGATCCAACACTTGCATCTACGCCTCCTCATACTTCTCAGGCACGTCTGTAGATCGAGAATATATTTCTGGATATGAATTAATATGCTAATGGGTGCGTTAAAATGCTAACTTTTCTTAAATTGCTAACTTGCAAATTCATCAACGTAGTGTATTAAAAATGTCAACACGATCAAATTAAAATGTCAACATATATTTGTGTTGACATTTTAATAAACTGTGTTGACATTTAAATATCAATATCAACATAAAGTATTAAAATATCAACTTAAGTTTATGTTGACATTTCAGTATCACCGTGTTGACATTTTTAATACATTGCATTAATGTGTTAGCAAGTTAGCAACTGCTCACACCTCCCTAATAGTAATATTTATAATGTAGTAGTATCTTTGTATATGTTATCTTATTCATGCAGCTTATTAATTAATCTCATGAGTTTCATATGGAAACTTGAGTTCTACAATGACACTTTATTATCCATATAACGATAAACTCCCCTTATTGTAGAATTCCCCATTTTAAAGCTAATAAATTTTCGTTATTTACATAATTCCGAAACTTAAACTCAAGTGTAGTATGGAGATAATAATTCGATTAATTTTCAACCTCAAATGACTCCACTGATCGGAGGTATGGAATGTGGGGCCGCAACAACAATTTCAAATTCGTAATTTTTATTTTTATAAATTATTTTTCCATTAAAAACTAACAATAGACATTTAACTTTTTTAATTAATAATCCAATTTACTACTAGTATGTTTTTTCATTTTTGGGATGCATTTTTTTATAAAAGGATTTGCAATAGAAATTTAAAAATGCATAAATCAGTTGGCAAGTGGGAGTGAGCATGTCAATCATCAATACTTAGATACCAATTTATACGTACTATGTCAAACTTCTAAACTCTATTTTTAGCGAAACGGTTCCATTATAATCCAAGGACATTTTTATTACAGGAGCATTAATGCATTATCATCTAGTAGTAAACAAGATCATCGATTGAGTTAAATTGGGGAACACTGAAAATTTAGACATAAATATATCATTCACTATCTTTTAATGGAAACTCTATCGTTACTATTTGGAATATTATTCTATACCCATCTTACACTGAAGTGCCTTTTGTTTTTATTAGTTCCCATTTGTTTATTAGGATACTTATCCTAACAAAACCACTTTTTTCTAAAAGAAAAAGACATAAGTTAATGTGGGCTTTAAGGAGACTAATAATGTGTTATAATCAACTTCTCAACTTGACACTTTCAGTTGGTTCACTTTACTCTTTATATTTGCTTTAATTTAATTTGGGAGCAATATTATATTAATGTCCTTTAATCTTATTACTTGCTTATCCTAAAAATGATATCGCTGTTACTAAAATCAAAAGCTCAATACTTTTTTCTTTTTTTTTTTGTTTTAATCAGAAGACTTGTATATATGTTCAACTTTATGGGATCTTTTTCTACTTTCAAGCTGGCAGCTGTGTAAAAAATCATGGATTAAATATGCCCGGTCAATGGATTTTGACCAAATAATAAATGTGACGAGACATTTAATTTTGTGAAATTAAATGACATAGCGTCGATCTACATTTTACGTAGGTAAATGTAGTATATTCACTTTCTCAAATCCGATATCCGGTGAGTGAGAAATAGTGGATTAAAGTTGGGCATAATTAGCTTTTAATTAAAGCTTGGAGATGGAGCTTAGGGAATAATTAACTAGTATTAATTATCCCACATTGGAGGATTAACACATCTTTAATGTGTATAAATTAAGTGACTTTATGTTACTTAATAATTATAGTGGACCAAGATGGGTGAAAGAGCCCACACGCGCGCACACGCGCGCGCCGCCGCCGCCGCCCGCCCGCCCGAGCCCGTGCCCGTGCCCGTGCCCGTGCACGTGCTCGTGCTCATGGTCGCGGGCCTCGGGCCCGGGCCCGATCTCGATCTCGATCTCGATCTTGGACTTGGACTTGGACTTGGATCTTGGATCTTGGATCTTGGTCTTTGGGTGGTCTTTGGGCTTGGTGCTTGGCCCAAACTATTCTTTTTGGACCACCGCCGAGTCAGCAATCCAAGTGGCTTGACACGTCGTCAAGCGAGGCACAGTCACGGTTGCCACGTGAGAAATCCACACGCTCCACACACGGGTGGCACATTACAGCCACACGCATGTAACCGACGTCGGTTACGTTTTTGCCATGATGAGGCTTCAATGGCTGGTTGACCCTGCATGGTGGTTGGCCTATAAATAGGCTAGCCATACCACTGCATTAGGACACACACACCTACAAGCATTCTCTGCATAAGCTCTCTCCCTCTCCCTGCATTGTCTTTCTGTCGAAGCTCTGCCCTCTCCTCCATCCCGTTCGCCGGAGCTCTGCTGATTGCGGTGCTGCATCAGAAGAGACATAGCCGTTTTACCTTTGGGGACGACACGCCAAACCGAGAGCACTACCGGGGCGTATCTCGTCTTGCGGGAAGAGGCCTCCTCGACTCGGCTGTCATAGCATACTGGTTTAGTTGTTCCATTTTCGTTGTAACTTCAGTTCATTTTTGTATTCCTTCTTTTGGGTTGTATTACGCCCGGTTTTGTTTTCTTGTAATCCCAGAAACCAACAATCGCAAGACGAGATAACTTGCCTTTGAAGGAATTTGGACTTCTAAACTGAACTAAAACTTTCGAAATATTAAACACCTTTGCTGGAGATGTCTACCGACTCCAACACCGCCGCTGCCACCACCGCCGCCGCCATTCCCTCCACCATGGCGACCACTGGACCGGTCAACACTTCATCGGCTCCCTCGATGATGCCAACTCCCGGCTTCCCAGCTGCCTCATCCACCGTCCCTTGGGTTTGGGACAACCCCTTCGGGGCGTCCACTGGTTCCACCTTTGGTGGTTCGGTTGGTTCCACTTTTAGTGGTTCCTTCGGGTCCTTTAACGGATCGAGTGTTGGGGCCTTCGGGTCTCACACGAATGCTGGGACCTTCGGGTCTCATGCGGGTGCTAGTCCCTTCCGGGCTGGTACGACCATGGCGGGCTCTATGCCCAACATGAATGGTGGGGGCTCTATGCCCAACCATGTTGTTGGCTCCTTCGGGGGCAACGGAATTGGTTCCTTCCAAGGACCAACTGCGGCACCTTTGGCACCAAGAATGATGCCACCTGCCGAGAAACCACCAAAGTTTGGAGGATCTGACTTCAAGCGGTGGTACCAGAAGATGTTGTTCTACTTGACAACATTGGGCGTCGCCAACTTCCTCACGGAGAACGAGCCGCCCGCACCAAGCGACCAAGAGACTAGGCTCGAAGTCATGGCAGATTATGAAGCTTGGAGGAAAGGAGATTACCTTTGTAAAAACTTTATTTTAAGTGCATTAGATGATAGCCTCTATAATGTATACTCCAATGTAACCACATCTAAACAAATGTGGGAAAGCCTAGAGAAGAAATATAGCATAGACAATGCTGCAGGGACTGAACAGGTTGTAGCATCCAAGTTTATGGACTACAAGATGGTCGACTCTCGACCCATCATGGAGCAAGTCCAAGAGCTCCAAATGATCATCCACTCCTTAGTGGCTGAAGGGATGACCTTGCCCGATAAATTCCTAAGGTGCACGATCATTGACAAGCTCCCTCCAAGTTGGAAGGACTTCAAGAGTTATCTCAAGCACAAGCGAAAGCAGATGACCCTTGAAGACTTGATCGTGAAGTTGCGCATTGAGGCCGACGTGCGCAAAAGTGATCAGAAGGCTAAAGGCTTCACCCCAAATGAAGCCAAAGCCAACCTGTTGGAGCGGGGCGGTCCCTCCAACAAACGCCCTCGCCCAAACCGTCCAAATGACAAAGGGAAGGGAAAGCAGCCTTCAAGGAAGTTTGAAGGCGACTGCTACAAATGTGGCAAACCGGGCCACTTTGCCAAAGACTGCCGCAGCAAGAAGAAGAAGCCGGCAGCCCACGTCGTTGAGAAGGAGTTCAAGGACTGGGATGAGAACGACCTCATTGCAGTGGTCACTGAAGAGGTTAACCTTGTTGATAACAAGGGAGGCTGGTACATCGACACCGGCGCTACTGCTCATGTTTGCTCCGACAGGAGCAAGTTTGCCTCCTACACTGCTGTTGAAGGGAGGAAGATCAACATGGGGAATCAAGCATCGTCCGAAGTCCTCGGCGTTGGCAACGTGATTCTCATGATGACGTCTGGCCTAACTATCACTTTGAAGGATGTGCTGCATGTCCCGGACATCCGCAAGAACCTAGTGTCAGGATCAATACTAGTTAATAAAGGGTTTAAACTTGTATTTGAGTCCGATAGGTTTGTCTTGTATAAGTTTGGAAAATCCATCGGAAAAGGTTATGTAACCGATGGGCTTTTCAAGCTTAGTGTAGCAACTCGAAGTGTTGCGAAGCCATTGGCCAATAAGAATAAAACATCTACTTCCTCTTATTTGATTGAGTCTTCAAATTTGTGGCATTGTAGATTGGGACATGTAAATTCAAAAGCCATTAAAAGATTAGTAAATTTAGATTTACTAAAGGCTAATGAATTGGATATCCAAGATAAATGTGAAATTTGTCTTGAAGCAAAAATGACTAAGTTGCCGTTTCACTCGGTTGAACGAAGCACAAAACCCCTTGAATTAATTCACACGGATGTATGTGATTTAAAGATGGTGCAAACTAGAGGTGGTAAAAAGTACTTTATCACTTTCATAGATGATTGCACAAGATATTGCTACATTTATCTTTTAAAAAGCAAAGATGAAGCAATAGAGGCGTTCAAAAATTATAAGAACGAAGTTGAGAATCAACTTGGTTGTAAAATCAAAATGATTCGAAGCGATAGAGGAGGCGAATATGTAGCCCCGTTTGAGGAGTTATGCAACGCAAGTGGTATAATTCATCAAACAACTGCTCCATATTCACCACAATCTAATGGTGTTGCAGAACGCAAGAATCGAACTCTAAAAGAGATGATGAATGCACTGCTACTCAGTTCAGGATTACCACATAACATGTGGGGGGAAGCTGTTTTGACAGCAAACTATATCTTGAATAAAATCCCTCTCAAAGGAAAAGATGTTACTCCTTATGAGTTGTGGAAGGGAAGGAAGCCATCCTACAAATACCTCAAAGTGTGGGGGTGTTTGGCAAAGGTGATGGTTCCTCCGCCCAAAGAAGTTACAATCGGACCTAAGACGATTGATTGCATCTTCATTGGATATGCACTTAACAGTAGTGCATATCGATTTGTTGTTCACAAGTCTGAAATATCGACTATCACAGTAGGAACAACAATTGAGTCGAGGAATGCTGTATTTCTCGAAAATACCTTTCCCTGCAAAGATAAGGAAAAGGTATCAACCAATTCTGAGACAAGAATTGAAGAAGCCACTAGTTCTAAACAAGTGGAAGAAGAAGCCACTAGTTCTAAATCAACAGATGCGGAACCTGAATCGCGCAAGCGTGCAAGGCCCGATCCAAAAGATACAGTACTAAGACGTGGTAATAGAGTCAGAACACCAAAAACTTTTGGTCCTGACTACATTGCTTTCATGTTGGATGAAGAACCAACATCGATAAAAGTAGCCTTTGCTGGCCCAGACGGGCTGCATTGGAGAGAAGCTGTTCAAAGCGAAATTGATTCAATTTTGCTAAACCACACATGGGTGTTGGTTGATTTGCCCGAAGGTGCTAAACCTTTAGGATGCAAATGGGTTCTTAAAAGAAAGTTTAAGGCCGATGGAACAGTTGATAAGTATAAAGCCCGATTAGTAGTAAAGGGTTTTAAACAAAAAGAAGGACATGACTTCTTCGATACCTATTCACCTGTAACAAGGATTACATCTATCCGGGTGCTTCTCGCTATTGCTGCATTGCACAATCTCGAGATTCATCAAATGGATGTAAAGACCGCGTTTCTGAATGGTGAACTAGAAGATGAAATCTATATGGAACAACCCGAAGGGTTTGTAGTACCTGGACAAGAGAAAAAGGTATGCAAGCTCGTGAAATCCCTATATGGATTGAAACAAGCGCCATTGCAATGGCACTTGAAGTTTGATAATGTGATGTTATCAAATGGGTTTAAAATCAACGAGTGCGACAAATGTGTCTACATCAAGAGCACTAATAACGGTCATGTTATAGTGTGTCTCTACGTTGATGATATGTTAATCTTGGGTAGCAACACTCAAGTAATTAACGATACAAAGGCCATGTTAAAGAGAAACTTTGACATGAAAGACATGGGTCTAGCCGATGTAATTCTTGGAATGAAGATTCTAAGAACGAATGATGGAATCATCTTAACACAATCACATTATGTTGAGAAGATATTGAATAAATTCAAAGCCTATGATGGCGCGCCGGTTAAGACTCCAATTGAACTCGACGTTCACTTGAGCAAAAACAAAGGCGAGCCCGTTGCACAAGAAGAGTATGCACGGGTCATCGGGTGCATTATGTACTTGACTAATTGCACTCGACCTGACATTGCTTGTGCCGTGAACAAGTTAAGTCGTTACACGAGCAATCCAAGCAAAGAGCATTGGAGAGCTCTTGTGAGGGTTTTGAGATATTTAAAACACACTCAAAATCTTGGGCTACACTTCTCGAGATACCCCCCGGTGCTTGAAGGGTACTGTGATGCCAATTGGATATCCGATAATAGAGACTCACTTTCAACAAGTGGATATGTCTTTACTATTGGGGGTGGTGCTGTATCGTGGAAATCCACAAAACAGACCTGTATAGCCCGATCAACAATGGAATCGGAGTTCATTGCCTTGGATAAGGCTGGTGAGGAAGCCGAGTGGCTTAAGAACTTCCTTGAAGACATTCCATGTTGGTCTAAGCCAGTGCCACCAGTGCTGATTCACTGCGATAGCCAAGCGGCTATTGGAAGGGCAAACAATGGTTTTTATAACGGTAAGTCTCGACATATACGTCGACGACATAACACCGTGAGACATTTGATCACAACAGGGGTGATTACAATTGACTATGTGAAGTCAATAGATAATCTAGCGGATCCGCTAACCAAAGGGTTAAACCGTGATCAAATGAATAAGTTGCTAGAGGGAATGGGTTTGAAATCCACAAACTAAAGAATTGTCATAGTGGTAACCCAACCATGATGACTGGAGATCCCAAGAACTTGGTTCAAAGGGACAACTAAGCTATGAGAGTTCATGGAAAAACACTCAAACTATATCTATTCCCTAGAGAGCAATAGAGTGTTGGAGAACTTGCCTCGTGGTAAAGGCTAAGTCTATGACTTTTAATGGTTCTTAAGGATCTCAAAGAGATGGAATTCTCAAAGAGACCAAGTATGACAAGGTACTTGACTAAGAATCACCTATGTAAGTGCGAAGTGTGGTCGCTTCATAAAAAAAACGCACTTATGAATCCAAAGTGGTGTCCAAGACCGCAATGGACACAAAACGTGAGAACGGATGAGGTTGAGGTGTTTAAGTGTTAACACCATTGTCTCGGTGCACGCCGTGGGGGATTAGTTCAAAGCATCGCGCTACTAAGCCGCCTGTGTATCCGATGGTGTCGACTATGGAGGGTTCAAAGTCAACAACTACCTATCCTTATGCTTATATACCTCGCGAGGGTTGAGCTTGTGTCTGCATGCATATGCATTCGGCTATTTCCACTCATGTGGGGGATTGTAAAAAATCATGGATTAAATATGCCCGGTCAATGGATTTTGACCAAATAATAAATGTGACGAGACATTTAATTTTGTGAAATTAAATGACATAGCGTCGATCTACATTTTACGTAGGTAAATGTAGTATATTCACTTTCTCAAATCCGATTTCCGGTGAGTGAGAAATAGTGGATTAAAGTTGGGCATAATTAGCTTTTAATTAAAGCTTGGAGATGGAGCTTAGGGAATAATTAACTAGTATTAATTATCCCACATTGGAGGATTAACACATCTTTAATGTGTATAAATTAAGTGACTTTATGTTACTTAATAATTATAGTGGACCAAGATGGGTGAAAGAGCCCACACGCGCGCACACGCGCGCGCGCGCCGCCGCCGCCCGCCCGCCCGAGCCCGTGCCCGTGCACGTGCTCGTGCTCGTGCTCGTGGTCGCGGGCGCGGGCCGCGGGCCTCGGGCCCCGAGCCCGAGCCCGATCCCGATCCCGATCTTGGACTTGGATCTTGGCAATTGGTCTTTGGGTGGTCTTTGGGCTTGGTGCTTGGCCCAAACTATTCTTTTTGGACCACCGCCGAGTCAGCAATCCAAGTGGCTTGACACGTCGTCAAGCGAGGCACAGTCACGGTTGCCACGTGAGAAATCCACACGCTCCACACACGGGTGGCACATTACAGCCACACGCCTGTAACCGACGTCGGTTACGTTTTTGCCATGATGAGGCTTCAATGGCTGGTTGACCCTGCATGGTGGTTGGCCTATAAATAGGCTAGCCATACCACTGCATTAGGACACACACACCTACAAGCATTCTCTGCATAAGCTCTCTCCCTCTCCCTGCATTGTCTTTCTGTCGAAGCTCTGCCCTCTCCTCCATCCCGTTCGCCGGAGCTCTGCTGATTGCGGTGCTGCATCAGAAGAGACATAGCCGTTTTACCTTTGGGGACGACACGCCAAACCGAGAGCACTACCGGGGCGTATCTCGTCTTGCGGGAAGAGGCCTCCTCGACTCGGCTGTCATAGCATACTGGTTTAGTTGTTCCATTTTCGTTGTAACTTCAGTTCATTTTTGTATTCCTTCTTTTGGGTTGTATTACGCCCGGTTTTGTTATCTTGTAATCCCAGAAACCAACAAGCTGAAAATGGCTTTTGCATCTAGTAACTATTTTATTTGTTTCGTGGATCGATTAACATACATTAATTAGTAATATGTACTAGCATATTCTAGGATATTTAATTGTACTACGGTATACGTAGTGATTTTTGCCCAAAAGGTCAATGTGACCAACCTCTATTAATTTATTTGATGCTTTATGAATTACGCTATTATTCTTTCATTTGAGTTAAATAAGTAACCTATTAATTATTTAATTACTAGTACTAATATGCTAATTAGTTTTGTGACTGGATATATATGGAGTGTTAATAAAAATAAAACGCAAGTTAGGAGTATGTTTAAAGATGCATATGTCCAAGACACAAATATTTTTTGAGCTTGCAATCGTTTCTCTGCCATAATAATTAGTATCTTCTTTATCTAATCTAATCATATATTCCCTGCGATGGAGAAAATGATTTTAATTTATACCCTTTAATATGCATTCCTAACTGTTAAACGGATTTTTAGAGTTTTATTATTTCAACCATCTTAATTGCTCACCTTTCAATATCTCTCTCAAAAAAAATTTGTGCACCTCCCACGTATACGTATGAATAGTGAAAACCAAAAGAAATTTAAAGTACTATTAAAAGTAATTGTTATGTTGAGATGAAATGAAGAGTTACACATGCTTCGAAGAAATTGTATTTGTCAACTTTCAAATAATACTAAGACAACGACATTTTAGCTTTGCCTAATACATTATTGGATGTATTTAACTTTAATATATCATACTACCAAACAATGAATTATATTTAATTACATAAAATAGATATTTTAATGCTATTATACAGATTTGGCATTCATATAGCAATCATATATTTAATTACATAAAATAGATATTTTATCACTATCATACAAATATGACGTTCATATAGCAATCATAATCAGTGAAATCTATCACACTTTATTGCATACTTACATCTCCCTTGAGACCTAAAATGATATCGTTTCATTAATGTGAATCGTGATCATATAACACCATTTCAAAAATCGTGCAAGAATTACATTATCAAAAAATATTGTGTTATTTCCAAATGTTTGTGACTTCACGGAATCAAACTCCATATGTTACTGCTAATATTCATTGAAAAAAATTATAAATTAATAGAAAAATGCCCATTAATTAATTCCTTTAAAATAAAAAGAAATCGATACTGTCTCATAGTATTACATTTAAAAATTAGGATCAATAATAATTTTCCATTTATCATCCTATACTTACTAGGGGTGGGTAGGTACGATATACCTTACCGAAACCATCATACCGTATACTTTACCGAAAATTCGATATGAGAAAAAATCATACCTTTACCTTGTTAGGGTCGACCACATACCTTACCAAAATTTTCGGTATACCTTATTTTTGGTATGACAAATTTCAATATCGATAACATACCTTATTTTCAGTATGTCATATCTAAATTCGGTATACCGTACTTTTGCGGTATACCAGAGTTTTACGGTATATCGGACTAAAATACGACATACCAAAATATCATTATTTTGTAAATAATTCTAAATACAAACACAAATGAAAATAAAATTAAAAAAACACTTAGAAAATATGAAATTTAATCAAACTCAAACATATTCAATAAAAAAACTGCAACAATTAAACTCCACGCAATCACATAACGTTCAACGATATTTGTTTGGAACTAATTTAACTAAAATCTTATATGTGTTTAAAACTAATTGATTCAACGATATCAAGTTTTCCTAATTGAGTTTATTTGATTTTATATTTACATGATTACCCGACAACTATAATGAGACAAGATTTGATTTCTACATGTAAATATTTATTTGTTTGGTAAAAGTATGAATTTACTTGATATAATTTGGCATCTATTGACATCGGTATATACTGAAGATTATGGTATATACCATATTTTCGGTATATACCTAAAATTACGGTATATACCGTATTTTCGGTATACCCACGTACACCTCGGTATATGAAAATTCATACTGTTATCGTACCGAAATAAATCGGTAAGGTATGATACCTTACCGGAAATTGCGGTATACCGAAAATCCGGCATTTTCAGTATTTTTTCGATACGGTAAGGGCGGTATTTCGGTATTTTGGTATTTTTACCCAACCCTAATACTTACTGACTTGAACCTTGATTAATTAATTAAAAAGAAAGCGCATCAACAATTAATTAGTTGAAAAATATACACTTCCTCCGTCCCACAAGAATATGCACTCTTTCCTTTTTAATCCGTCCCACAAAAATATACACTTTCTAATTTTGGAAATTATTTTCTCTCTAATGAGATGAGACTAATTCTCCACTAACAATACTGTATTTACTTTTTCTCTCTAGCTACCCATCTCTTACTTTACCAATTTTGCATTAAAACTCATGTTGAATCTAAAGTGCATATTCTTTGGGGACGGAGGATTAATATATAGTACTCCGTATTAATTAAGGAGCGCATTATGAATATAGGACACACCAACGCACCAAGATAGAGTTGAATAACCTCTAAAGATGACTAGGAATAAAAGTGAATGCAACATTCATCCCTTTCTTTTTGCTACCTTTGATACTTTTTCTAATCTTCAAACTGTGTCACCTTCTTTTAATGGACTTTAGATTGAAAGATTATTCTAAATATAAAAGTAAGAAATTCTAATAAGGTAAGGTTACTTTATGTTTTTTTAGGTTTAATTGACAAAGTATAGATGACTAGGAATAAAAGTGAATGCAACATTCATCCCTTTCTTTTTGCTACCTTTGATACTTTTTCTAATCTTCAAACTGTGTCACCTTCTTTTAATGGACTTTAGATTGAAAGATTATTCTAAATATAAAAGTAAGAATTCTAATAAGGTAAGGTTACTTTAAGTTTTTTTAGGTTTAATTGACAAAGTATAAGAGAGAATGAAAAAATAATTGACAAAGTATAGGAGAGAATGAAAAAATAATTAAAATAGTGTTAGTAGATAGGTAAAAGTAGGGATGTCAATTTAGCCCGCAACCCGCGGGCTGGCCCGAATAGCCCGCCAAATTTATAGGGTTAGGAAATAAAATTACAGCCCGATTAGCCCGCACTCGATTAACACCCGAAAACCCGATGGGCTGGCACGGAAACCCGATAAAATTTATATTGTTCTATTAGTTTGACTCTAATTCGACCCTTCGTTGATTATTTTATAATATAGATTACTGAAAAATTAACTTTCCATTTTATATATTAAATATATAAATTATATATTAAGTTTTTATTAATATAATAATAGATAAATGAATTAGAAACTTTAAATTCACAAAAAAATATATTTAAATTTCTAAACATGCTTTAAAATTTCTTAATGTTTATGTTTTATTTTACATAAATCTCAAATATTAGTATTTGATCATATTTGTGTTTGAGTTTAAGCATATATCTCAAATTTATCATAATTAAATATTTTACATTTTATAAATATAACTAATTTTCACCATTATTTATTGGATTGATAGCATGTTAATTTTATAAGTAGCAACCCGATTAACCCGATGGGCTAGCCCGAAACCCAAGCTTTTAGGGTTAGGGTTGAACTTATATAACCCGAAAAAATCACAACCCGATTAGCCCGCACCCGATTGACCCGCAACCCGAATAGGGCTGGCCTGAAACCCGGTGGGCTGGGCCGATTGACATCCCTAGGTAAAAGTAGTGTAATGTGTGACGAAAAGGTTTTTAAAAGTAGAAAATTAACTAAAATATACTAATACGAGACTTGTATTTCGTGACGTAGAGAGTATATCTTACTAAAAAGTTAATCTATATTCATTTTCAATGCTCTAAATTAAACTTTTTGATTGCTCTAGTTTTGAAATTATTAGTGTGACATATCATTATGTAAGTTAATTAATTATATTAAACCAAAAATTATGAATTGAACTCAGCTACATTTTCTTAATTAGGCTGCCATGCCTAATATATAGAAATAATTGTCATTTAAAATATAAAATTATACTCCTACTTATTAATTCTTTAAATTGTTCTATAATAGCCAAATTAAAACTGATGTGACATTAGACTACCACATTTTGAATAAATATGTGTCGTTTTAATTAATATTTAGAATAAAATTATCTCATCATTTGTCCATAACATCAACAAAATTAATAATTTAAAAATATATGAACACATATACACAAACTCACACGCATGGTAGTGATAAAAATGCAAACTCTAAATATTGTGGAAATTCTAAACTATGATCTTGACCGTTAGAAAATGTCAACAGATAACAAAATAATAGCAACAGAAAATGTAACACAGTTTCAACACAATGTCAACACAACATCAACTGTTGACATTGAGTTGACATTTTTTGTTGCTGAAATTTTGTCATCTATTGATATTTTCTAACGGTCCAAATCATTGTTTGAAATTTGTATAATATTTAGAGTTTGCATTTGATTATATCCATATGTGATATGTAGAGAGATGAGGTGGTGCCTGCAGGGGTAGCGCAGTTGGCAATGGAGGGACAGATATTGCTCCAATAGAGAGATGAGGTGGTGTACGTATTTGGTTTTCTTGTTGCAGGGTTAAAGAGGGAAGAAAGACAAAGGCTCTGTGAGCAAGCGCTTTGGATTTTTGTTATTAAAAACAACTGCAGAAAAAGCATTTTCTCTCTTCTAAATTCACCAACCCTTTATGTCTCTTTTCTTCAATCTCTCACCATTTATACATTTAACTCAAACAGTTCTCACCACATTTAATCCATCCCTACTGTTCTAGCTGCCTAGCTAGCTCCTTTTTTCAGCTCAAAAACCCTAATTCTCCAAATTCAGTATGCGACTCAAACTGTAAATGGAGGTGGATCAGATCCCGTGTAAATTCCCCAAAATTAGCAATGGCGGCTATGCTTCAGCGATAGTAAGCCAGAGAGAGAACAACGAAATGAACGATGAGCAAGGGGAGAATCAGCGGAGCGGAGCGGCCGATCCAGGAGGCGGAATTGGCGGATTACACGGCTGGCCGTCGTCGCGGATAGTTAGGGTTTCTCGAGCCACCGGCGGGAAGGACCGCCACAGCAAGGTCCTCACATCGCGAGGGCTGAGAGACCGCCGCGTTCGATTATCGGTTAACACCGCGATCGAATTTTACGATTTGCAGGACCGATTAGGCTACGATCAACCGAGCAAGGCCGTGGAGTGGCTGCTTGCGGCAGCGGCTAGCTCGATTGCAGAGCTGCCGCCGATCAATTCCCCCTTTCATCTGCCGGATTCCGCGATGGCGGCGGCGGGAAAATCCTCTATCGGTGGTAGCAGCAGCTCCGAGACCAGCAAGGGCTCGATTGCCAGATCTGAGAAGGCGGTTAAGGAAAATGAGAAAGAGAAAGAGAAATCTTCTTATGTTGCTTCCTTCACCGAGCTATTGAGCGGAGGCAAGGATGCATCCGATGAGAATTCCAACTTCTTTCCGATGGATTACTTCACCAGCGGTTTCTCAGCGGTGGCGGAGCTACAGCCTCATTTCTCATTCCCCTCCGATCAATCGAGTAGTAGGGGGACCCTTCAGTCCAATTCTTCGCAATTTCCTGCGAAATTGTACGGCGGCGTAAACCAGCGCTATTTTTATCCCGGATTGGAGTCGCGATTGCAGCTCTACTACGGCGATGGGGATCAGGGAAATGATGGTGGGCAGAAAAGCAAAGACAAACCCTGATTTCAGTCACTCTCAAAAACAGCTGGTAATATAATTAATTAAACAATCTCGAATTTTGTTTGCTAATTTGGCCTTGATCATTTCGTCTGCTGCATTGATTGATTGCTTATGTTATGTCCCTGTCTAAATTCTAGTCCGGATTTGACGTTTTCTTAAACTATGAATCATTTAAGAGGCCGGATATGAACCAAATCATTACTTGTTTGCTTCATTCTGCATATTTTTCTGCCGATTATTTGATTTATTTCAAACTTCGTCCCAGTACTTTATGCTGTTTTATGTTGAAGAGCAAGTCGAAAATATTTTTAAAAATTACATAAATTCTAAATATATAATATTCTTAATTTTAGTTTATTTTTAGTGATAAAATTTAATTTTTAAAATAATTTTATAACTTATCTTTTAAATATATTATTACATATTTTATTTTTTTATTTCTAGTTTTTTACTTTATCTTTCGTGTTATTCTTCTATATCTTGTTTTCTTGTTTTTTTATTAAATTTTCTAAAAACTCATGATCATGTATATATTATTACTACCCAAGTAAACTGAAAACACAATTACAATAGATAGATTCCACTGTTTTAAGAAACAATGAAAATGATAAAATTATTCTAATTCATTAGTACATACAATTATGTAATTTATCACTACCACTGTTAAAAATAGCTTGAGATATTTAGCTTGTTTATACTTTAATCACTTCTAAATAAAAATTGCAAATATATTAGATTTTGCCGGACATATTCTCAAAACCGCCCCAATATTTGTAACGGCTAAACATTTGTTCTGGAATCAAATTTGATAGTACTTTTGAAAATAATGTGTAGGACTAGGGATTCATCCTCTTCCAATTGCGTTTAAGAAATTATTATTTTTGCCTTGTTAAATATCGACACATTTTTAAGAGTACATTTAAACGTTAGGACAACATAGGAGGAGTATGTGTTTTTCTCAAATACTATATAGGAGTACGATTTTAAAAATAATAAAAGAGCATTAAACTTTTGAGGGAAAATATAAACACTCGTATATGATTATGAGTAGCTACGAATGATAATTTTTAGCGGGATTGTGAAAAGTGATTTGCAAAACGGTGTCCTAGATAATAGAGGCATAGATACCTACGAATGGGGACCGTTATGTTTGGTTTGAACTTTGAAGCATGAGACAGGTGTGCGCATGTTAGCGCAAACCCAGAAAATCCTTGCTTATTTTAATCGATGATTACATTAAATAATTAGCTGCGCTCTGACGGTTACACACAGAAAAACCTTTAGCTGGAGTTCAACAGTTGTCAGTGCTTCGGCGCTCTGTCTCAGTAAATATATGTGATTCTATAATAATATCTGTATGAATAGGGAGGGGGGCATTGTAATTGATGGTTTATGCCAATAAAGATTGTATATTTATTTTGAGAAGTTTAGTACGGGTGATTTGCTTATAAAATGTGATTGCAAGTTATAAAAATATTAGATCAGATATCTTACTTCGTAATTCACTTTGTAAAGGAATTTGGATTGATTAAATTAAATACTACGAGATTAAATGATGAATAGAAACACAAATATAGGTTCTTATGTTTTCTGTTAGTGGTAATACAGATAAAAAAATTACTCGTAAGAAAAGAGTATGACCACATAGATATGAGATATCATATCCAATATTGCAGCTAACAGTATTTATTTCATGGATGATATATGCAGATGTAGAGACAGTCAGACAGGAGAGGTAAGAGAAGCAGCCTAATTTCGTAAGCAGAAAAGACTGGTACTCTGTACTATAATTGAGGCTCTAACTATTTATTTACAGAAATTCTTGTTATTTTATATATATATTTTACGGGAATTATATGCACACAAAACCCTATATATATAGTACTCCTATCAATATTATGAATTTATGAAAACAATAATATGTTTCATATCAATACTTATATACAACAATACTGTTTATATTACAGCAATAATTTTTAATGACAATTTTAAATCATCAAAGATCAATGGTCTAGAAAGATTCCTAGCTAATTAATTAGGTAAAAAATATCTTGATGGCCGTGTGTATTGTCTATCGATCTTTTCTTTGACATACACTCCACTTATACACATATTTACAGTTTATACTGTAACAAATATTTTGAGTTTCTAGATATTGAATGGGAGAATAGGCACAAAAATTAGTTTTCATTTTCTTTTCTTCGTTTTTTCTTAGTTTCCATCTTCTGGTACAATGCTTGGTTATTGAATACTACTCCCTCCGTCCGTCATTAGGAGTTCCATTTCTTGGCGACGTTTTTAAGAAATGTTAAGAAAAGTGAGTGGAAAAAAGTTAGTGGAATATGAGTCTTAGTTTTATATATTAATTTTAAATGAAATGTGAGTGGAGTGTGAGACCCTATTACTTCTATTATTTATGGTAAAAGTGGATTGAGATTCTTATTCGCATACGAACTAAAATGAAAAAACATGACTCCTATTCACAGACAAAAGGTGTACGTCATATTCTATTTTAAGGGTCCAAGGCCCTTTATTTTGAACTTAATGAATAAGTTTGCCTTTCACTCTCCTCCTGCACGATAAACCCCTGAATTTACAATTATACAAAAAATGATAAAATGGCAAAGGATAAAATCCATAACATCTAGAACATCAAAAATGTACATTGCCAGAAAATAAATAATGGAAATTAACGATGGCATGAAATGAAAACACATACTCCTCCCGTCCACAAAAAAATAGAGCATATTTGTCATTTTTGGTTGTCCACGAAAAATAGAGCACATTTAAAAAAGGAAAGTTTTCAACAACTTCTCTCTTCTTTTTTGCCTTTCTCTCTTACTAATAATATGGACCCTACATTCCACTAACACTATTTCTCTCTTACTTTTTTTCCCTTCTCTCTTACTAATAATATGAACCCAACATTCCACTAACACTACTTCGCTCTTACTTTTATCTCTCCTCTCTTACTTTATCAATTTCACACTAAAGCTCGTGTCATTTATAATGTGTCCTATTTTTCGTGGACAGAGGGAGTAAGATATAAAGAAACCAAAATCTATAATGATCTCTACAATAGAGACAAAGCTTTAAGGCTAATACCAATTGAAGATAATGTTTAATGAAGAACACTCCAACCTCGTGGGATTAGATACGATATAAAATTCTCAATAAATTAAATATTGAAATAATTTTTCGAAAAAGCAATGAGCGAAAAATATGAAGAAGCATAACTTTTTAAATATTAAGCATAAAAAAAAAGAAAGTTATTATAAATAATTTCATGGCACAATACAACAATATTATTTGTCAAAATAAAAGGTTAATTAGTGATCAATTATTTAATAACCTGATGGAATTGATATTCAGATTTCAAATTTTAGGGAACAAAACCTTTCCCATGCAAAGCATATTTCAAAGCACTGCAGCAGAATGTCACAAACACAAGTGGTGAAGTGGCTTTAGTAGATAATAAAAGGGCACGTAAAAGGGCTAATGGGCTATGCTCATGGGCGGACGGTGGGGTAGGTCGACCCCTCCGACTCCACCTAACTCTGCCCCTAGTTGAGACTATCGACTTTAGATTATTATAAATAAAATTCTATAGATCTTAAATGCATCCTAAAAAACAAAAGGATATAAAGAGATCCTAATTATGCTTACTAATGAATAGAATTGTATACCCTTGTAAATTGCTTGCGCCATCTTCACATGTCGATTCATTTGAATCGACCTTAGATCTTCTAACAATTATTCCTAAGGGCTATTCGTAAGGGCTGGTTTGCTAGCATCAATTAACCCAGAAAAGAGTCTCGTTTCTTAATTATTTTCAATGTTTGGTATACATTTGATTTTTCTCAAAGTCACTAAACTAAACTCGGCCCGCAAGAAGCCCGAGGAATTATGATGCCTCTCATCCGTCAACTTTTCCAAGGAAAATTGGAGGTTTTGCTTTACCAAAAAAAAAAAATCTGACCAGCGTTTTTCTGAGCAGTATTTTTTTCTTACTTCTACTATTGTATTATCCCGCGATATTTTTCTTTTAAAATATTTCTCTTTTTTTTTCATTTTGCTATAAAATAATTAGGTTAGGCTAGGCCAGGATCAAACTAGCTTGAGTTCAAGCTTTACCAACTGAGCTAAATACTGATTAGATCGAGTTCCGATTTATTCTCAGTTTAAATGAATATTAATTTGAGTCACGAAGTTAATAATGAGAATAATGCAAACTACTTTTTTATTATTTATATTATCGTATTTAAGATATTCAATATCTGTTAACTACTTTTAGAGAAATTTCGGAATAAGGGATTAATTTCGCTGACCTTTCGAAATTTAGGATTCAATTCGCGGACCTTTCGTAATATAAGATCGAGGCATGCGAATTTTTCAGAAGGAGGGTTTTTTTTTCTTTTTTCTCTTTTTTTCTCTTCTTTTTTTTATTAAATCCTTCATAAAATATATGAATTGACCATAATATCCCACATAAGATTTCTTTTTGTAATCAGTTTTTTCATCTTCCCTACGCTAATCGTTAATCTTGATAATGAATCCTCAATTTTGAACCTCAAGCTCGCCCATAACATCCTCTCCTTCGCCTTCTCTCTCCCCTTCATTCCCCACCCTCATCTTGTTATTGTACACTGTGTATTTGTTTGTGCTGTAAACTATATATTGTTGTTATTTATATGTATATACATATATTATTGTTTTTTTTCTTAAGCTGTAGAAAGAAACTGAGCAACAACACTATATCCTTACATATCAGTAGGGTTAGTTTTCAAATTAGAAGTCTGCTTAATATCTAACTGTTAAGATTACTTGATGTTGTGGAAAGTAGAAATACTCCACCTGATTCTTGGCTTCTGGAAAGGCAAACGTGAGAGTTTGGGGAAACTGGGGTGATATGCTAAATTTAATAAATGGATAGTTTGGTCAATATATATATATTTTGTAAGGAAAATAATAAAAAAAAGAAGATAAAATCACAAAAGTCCCCCATTCTGAAAAATTGGTATGCCTCGATCCCATATTATGAAATGTCAGCGAATTGAATCCTAAATTTCGAAAGGTCAGCGAAATTAATCCCTTATTGCGAAATTTCTCTCTTTATGAATGATCTTGGTTTAATTTAACTAACTTATCTTATTAAGAATTTTCTAGTTCAAAACAATTAATATGGAGTATTAAATTTTAACTTAGCTAGAATTTTAGAAATGAGACTATTTCTATGGAGGTAAGGAGTATATCCTATTATAAGTGTGTCATATTTTTTTGGTTATCCTATATAAGCGAAATATTTTTTTAATAAAAAACAACATATTTATTCTTTGTGGTATAAAAATAAGATTTTTTTTAAACAGAGGGAGTATAAGATAACATGGGTCATAATAAGAAAACTTGACCCGTTTCTAATTAAATTAGAGCATCTTCAAGGGGAGCTAAGTTGTGGAGTATAAAAATAGGTATATCTTCCATTTATTTTCTCAAAATGAGAAATACTCCTATATCCTTTTGAAAAGTAACAGCATAAACCTCAAAATGAGAAATAGGTATATCTTCCATTTATTTTCTCAAAATGAGAGCATCTCCAAGGGAAAAGGTGGGTAGAAATATAATTATTTTCTAAAATATAAAAATAGTAAAAGAGCATTTCAAATATAAAATATAATACTTTCTCAAATAACTTCTCCATCGAATAATGATTTTCATACTCCGGAAAAAGTAAGTAAATATGGTACTTATAAGATTTACCTCTCCATCAATTAAGAAGTTCAAAATGAGAAAATACATTCCAAATACTTTCCCTTTATAAAATAATTTCCCATAAAAAGAAGACAAATATGATAATTAAAAGACTTTATCGCTCCCTTAATTCTCTTATAAAAATCTATAAACATTTAAACCTTAGTAAAAACCATACACTCAAAACAATCAAATCCACAAAATCCAGCTGAAATCGAAATGTGAAAACGAAGAAGCCAAACACATAGATACAAACGTCGCTTTAACGCGCCGGAATCATGAACACAAAAATGGCGTTTGCCGCATATAATCTTCTTTAATCTAAGTTATTTAATCAACTAATTGATTAATTAATTTTGTAGTTAAGTCATTTAATTTAATTGAAGCTGGACCATTAGATCTTGCACGAATGAAGATGCCATTCTTTTAATACACTCAACCATGATAAATACCAAACAGTTTCCCCAGCTGAAAACGCCAAAAATCTCCATAAAAAAGTAATCTTTCCGAGTAAATCATTCGCTAACGTGAAATCTGCATCAAACTGCTTGTTTGATCAACAAGCAATCCGTGAGTTTGATTTTCCCTTTTTCCTTTTGTGCCCTTTGAATTTATTTTATTTTAATTTTTGTTGTTACTGTTTGTTTGCCCTAATAATGAAGTTCCTTTCTTGAGCTACTTTCTGCTTTGCCCGTGCCTTATATGTTTATTTTTTACTTTATCTTATTTTGGCTTTTTGACATCTGAACTATTGAAATCTTGCATTTTTCGGTTTGTGGGTTTCTTGAATTTTGAGCTGATGATACTGTGTTGGATGTGAATTGGGAGTTTTGTGAATTTTTTAGTATTTTCGTATGCTGTTATTGTGAATCTTGAATTGTACAGTTTTTGTTTATGATGTTTGTTGCTTTCTTTTTCATTTTTCTTTCACAGCTGCGTGTAAAGACTTTTGTGATTCTTGGATGCTGAAAAGTTTGTAGCTTTGATGATGTGAAATGGAGATGTGAAGGAGTGGCTGAGGTTTTGGTGAATAAATTGAATCAGTTTGGTTTTATTTGTTTGAAGCAAATGAGGTTGGATTGGAGAGTTTGATGATGCTTGGTATCGTGAATCAGAATTGTGGGAGAACATAGAGGTGGATAATTTTGAGAGTTTGTGATTTTGGGGTTTGATGCTTTGTAATTTGGCCTGAAATTGAGATTTAACTCCCATTTGATGCTGTCGTGGTGGTTGTTTTGCGACAATTTTGAACATTTGTAGTGCGAGGGAAGAAGTGTTCCTCAAGCATTAGGTTGTGTATAGTGATTGATTTTGCTGTAGCATTATTGTCATTGTTGTTTCCCCATGATAATTTTGAGTGTTAGAAAAATATATTGTGGCGAAAAAAGTATGCTTGAACATTAGGTTCTGTATAGTGATATTTAGGAAGAGATGCAAAGAGTTCGAGTTTCATCACATCAGTCTCCGGTGCATAAGCTGGGGGATTCACAGATGACTTTGTCTCCGAAGTTTAAGTTAGCTGCAACATGTTCTGCCTTGCTCGACCCTGCACTACAGTTCGAGCTATCTATGAGGGGGGAGCCTTTGATACCCGGACTTCCTGATGATATTGCTCTACAGTGCCTCCTTCGGTTGCCGGTCGATAAGCACACAGCTTGCAAGGCTGTGTCCAGGCGTTGGTACTCTTTGTTTGGAAGCAAAGAGCAATTTTTCACCCTGAGGAAGGAGCTTGGGTTTCACGATCCATGGCTTTTTGTATTTGCTTATCACAAATGTAACGGGAAGATCGAGTGGAAGGTTCTAGACCTCACCCACTTGTCGTGGCACACAATCCCGGCTATGCCTTGCAAGGACAAGGTGTGCCCACAGGGTTTCCGGTGCGTTTCCATCCCACACGAGGGGGCTCTCTTTGTTTGCGGGGGAGTGGTTTCCGACGTTGACTGTCCGCTTAATTTAGTGTTGAAGTACGAAGCGCGTAGGAACCGTTGGACGGTCATGAAGCAGATGATCACAGCCAGGTCATTTTTCGCGAGTGGGGTTATCGATGGTATGATATATGTTGCTGGAGGTAATAGCACGGACTTGTTTGAGCTTAACTCGGCCGAGGTATTGGATCCTGAGAAAGGCATGTGGCGGCCTGTTGCTGGCATGGGGACAATGATGTCCTCGTACGACGCGGCAGTTCTAAACGGGAAGCTTCTCGTGACAGAAGGCTGGTTTTGGCCCTTCTATGTTGTCCCTAGAGGTCAAATATACGACCCATCGACTGATAAGTGGGAGGATATGGCTGCTGGGCTCCGAGAGGGATGGACAGGATCGAGTGTTGTGATGCATAGTCGCTTGTTTGTGGTGACGGAGCATGAGCGGACGAAATTGAAGGTGTATGACTCAGGGGATGATACTTGGGATATTGTAGAGGGCCCGGCTTTACCTGAGCAGATATGCAAGCCATTCCATGTCAGCTGTTGGGAGTCTAAGATTTATGTCGTTGGACGGCATCTCCATGTGGCCATTGGCCATATTGTGAAGCTTGGCCCGAGTGCTACATGTGAAAAGAAATGTAGATTTTCTGTTCAGTGGCAAATGGTGGACGCTCCTGGAGCCCTGTTTGACCTAACGCCGTCAAGTGCACAGGTTCTATTTGCTTAGAAGGTGTTTGTTTTTCGTTTTTCGTTTTTTGCTTTATGTTCTTGTTTTGTCATGTTCGTGCTGCTGCATGAATAACTATATGAGGGTCTATGAATTAGAGGGAATTGCTTTGTATGGATTGCTTTTGTTATATAAATATATACATCATATATATGTGTAAAGGTTATGAATATCTATACATGTTTACTTTTGGCTTGTATCAATTTCATGATAATGCATCTTTAGAAACTCTCCATGCATATTCTTGTTCATATGCTACTATTTGTAATCGAGGTTGCGAATTCGTGAGTTCATTTCATCATGCTTGCTCTTCATAATCGAATATAAATATTTGGGAGAGTCTCCACAGCATAAGCAAGATTACAAATATGCCCTTGAATCCAGATAAGCATCTTGGCCCCATTACACAAGCATCTGAGAGTTTTGCATGAATATTTGGCTATTGCTGTCTGTTATCACATTCTTGATTGTTTTTGCTGTTTCATGCTTCTCATTAACCACATAAACTAGTAAAACTTTTCTGATCATAAATGACTCAATTTTCTTTGTTATTTCTCTTCCCTTGTAATTCTTCACTTTCTTTATGACCCATGTTCGTTTCTCTGCGTCTTCGTTTTGATGATGAATCAATTGTCGTGATGGCCTTTTGCTTCTTTTCATCGGTCTGATATAGATGTACAGAGGTTTTACAAAGGACTCATTTTTCTTTGCTGCTGTACTGTTGTAATTCTTCTGCATCTTCCTTATGCTGGAACGATGATGAATCAATTATCATGGACTTTTGCATCTTTTATCAGTCTGGTGTAGATATAGAGGAGAAGATTACATAAGCAAAATCTGATGTTTGAATTATTTGATTTTTGTATTTGTTTTCTGGCTTGTGTTGTTTTTGCTCTTTGGGACCTACAAATGGCGGTTCTCTACTTCCATTCTCTCTCTCTATTCGCCTCCAAAATGATAATGTTTTGGATGCCAAATGTAACAGTCAAAACGACAGAGCTCGACGGTGGAGAAATTCAAGCATACACATTGTTTAGACATTTCAAGAGTGGTGTTTAACTTGCAAAATGATGGGGAAAATGTCATTTGATCTGAACTAGAGTTGTTAATATCAAATTTTGCTATTCTATCATGAAATTATGAATTTCAATCTCACTCTACTTCATTCCTAAGATAAAATAAATGAAAATGATCGATAGTTGAAGGAGTTCTTGCAGTAATTGTACTATAATCCATATACCCAAAGCATGCACCTTATGATTTCTTTGGTCCTCTTAGCTTTTGTCATACGAATTTATACAGTGAAACTGAAATTCTCTGACCCATGTGCGTTCATGAAATGGAGGTCAGGCAACAAGTGGCATCAGAGCTCGGCCCGTGTTTGTGGAAGAGGTTCCCAACGGGTTGATGCGAATGTGCTAGAGACTCGATTACTTATTTCTCGAGACTCGGACTCATCATGACAGCCCAAATCATGGCGAAATATAACAAGTACCCCACAGAACGGCATTAAGGGAGTGTAAAACCACTATAAACATTACAAGAGCGGAGTTTTTATACAGTACAGCCCCGACAAGAGCTGGGAACGCAGAGCCACAAGCTTTAATAAATGCATGCTGAAACTGGAAATAGAAGTGACAGAGGAAAATGATAAATCTATTTTAATGATAATATTAATTCTTCTTGGACACAGCTTTAAGACAACCTTTTTGAGGAAATATACTTGCATTGAGCATAACAAAAAAAGGGGAGGAGAGAAAGACAGCTGAGTTCCTGTACAAAGGTTTCTATGATCGATAAGCTTCGAACACATTGATCAGACCATGTCGATTATACAAGGAAAAATGATGATTTACCTTGTGGTGACTTTTTTCAAGCAAGGTAGTTGTATATTTGTGGGTTGTTTTTGTCACGTTCCAGGTACTCTCGGTCAATGAGGCTCTCGATCCTCTTCTTCAGGTCACCCGGTTTTATCGGAAACTTCAGCTGCATCACAAAAAATGACATGTCAATACTATGTAGTGTATTTCCCTTTTATGCTGGGAGAGTAAAACCAAACCCAAACCAGGAAACCAAATCAAACCTTTCAATTTGGTTAGATTTGATTTGGCAATTTAGGGGTTCAAAAGTTTATATGTAACCCGAACGAATACACTCTTGTTTGATTTTATGGCCGGGAAATTTGGGCGGAACCAAACAGACTGGAATTTCTAATTAAATGCAACTTTTTTGTAGTTATTTCACAGTTAGCACAAAAGTAAAATAAATTTATAGTTGGTGCAAAGATTACTACTTAAAATTTTAAAAACTAGGTTCAGTGTCACTTGTAACTGACCGAACCAAACCTGACAGAACATTTTCGTTTGGGTTTGGGTTTGGGTTTGGGTTTGGGTTTGGGTTTGGTTTGGTTTGGTTTGGTTTGGTTTGGTTCGGTTCGGTTCCAGAGCAGACTCCTCTCAAACAAAATGCCAGTTTTTCCTACTGCCATTTTCCGGGCTGGGGTCAGTTTGGACATGAACCACCCAAATGGTCTGCCCTTGCAATAATTAGACACGGCACTAAGTCAGTATATATGTAGAGTTTGAGCATTTTCGTTACCTGCTGAAAGAGTTCGGTGATCAGTAAGGTGTGGCTCAGCACTTTTCTCGTCTTCATTATACGAACGATAGCAGCATCAACCTGCACGATCATGAATAGTTAAGTGCAAACTAAATTAGTGTCCAAAACAAGATGATCTCCATAAGAAAAACAGATTAGATGTCTTTGACCGCACCTGATATTGACGATCTTGGAAAACCCTTTCCGTTGTGCTCGTGTTCTCCTCAACTGTTTCCTTCATTTGGATTGCATTTACCTGCTTACAGACTCAGTCAGCAATGTGATCTGCTAAACTAAATAAGACTGATATTTGCAAGATATCATTTTGCCAATGAGGAAAGAAACGATACCCAACCTTTATACGATACAGTGGAGCAGTAAATTGATCGTTGAAGACAAAGGAGTCGTCATCGTCCACATCTTTGCCTTTGGGAATCTGCAAGAGCAGTTTTATTACTCTACAAGAAACATTTTTGAACAGTCAAGAAGAAAAGAGCGAAAACTCACTTTTTGGAGGACGCGAACCTTCCCACATGCAAGGGACTGCAAAGTCCTCCTCAGCTCTTTATCCTCGATACCCGTAGATTCTTTTATATCTTGAAAGCAAAGATTTTGTGCATCATTGAACAGCATCAATACAACAGTCTGTCACAGAACACACGTGATATTATACGTTAAAGGCAAAGAGGAGAAATTTATATAGCTGCTATAATTGTAATAATTACAAAACCAACCTGAAACAGAGAAACTGCGAGTTCTTTTTTACCCTTCGGGAAATCTGCTTTAAGAACACAATGACCTAACGAGTTTTGCCACATCAATCGCCTCCCACTATGCTTGCTCAAGTAAAACTCCTTAAAAATGTCCTGAAGAAAAAAATTGGCACAACAAGGGAGATGGTTATTCTACGGAGCAGTGGTATTTTTTAATGTTGAATTTAATCACAAAGGTAACAAACCTGGTAAACATTGAGCTCATGTGGGAGCCTGACATCCATGGGTGGATATGTCGGCCAGTACCTGCAGAATTTATTTATTTTTTTCGTAAACAAGTGAATATTATGCAAGGTTGATGTAAATAGGGGAGGAACAAAATAGAGACTTACCCAGTTGTTAGGACATGAACACTCATCTCGATCCCGGATGGGAGTTTTGTCCGAGCTTGAGATGATTGCTTGAATGATTCGTTAATCTCTTTAGACAATTCGATGTCCTGAATTGTGGAAAAATTAATTCAAACATATTGCCTGGAGTGTTATCACTATTTGGAAATAGAGTCAAGAAACCAAAACTAATACGCATTTCGAATATTTAAAATACGAAATTCTGGTTGTAAACACATTAGCCGTTGAGCTTATAAACCCAAAACTAATACACACCTTGAACATTCCTTCGAGTTTGTTAGTAAATTGACTGCCACACTCAGTTTTCAACTGCAATAAAGTATCACAATAATTTACTAGCCCGCTAATAAAAATAAAATAAATTGGTGGGAGTTGGGGAATATACTGAAAGGATAAGCTTACCTTAGTAATCATAGACTTCTCTGCATCAATAGAAGCACTTTTACTCAACAAGAGCCTTTTAGCAAGATCTTTCTTGTAGAAAGCTTCAAATACATCCTTGCCCTAAGCAAGGAGTAGGAAATACAACTTAGCAACATAAATTTGTTTATTTTGATTTTTGAAGTAAAAGAACAATGACAGAATGCAGATCATAATTAAAGCTTGCATCTACCTGTATATATCTGAACAAGACTAACACTTTATCAAGTGTACCCTCCAATTCCTCTTCTGAGGTACCCTTGTTTCCAGCACGAAGCTTTTCGTCAACAAACTTTGCGATAAGCTCAGCAGGCCGATTCTGGGAGAGAGCATATTATCAGGCAGTTACTAAGATAAAATGATTGGATCAGTAACACACAATTGAATGGCTATGGAAGTTCAGCTTCCAATCCAATGTAAACCCAGAATATATCCTAAATCCTAATGCATGAAACAAACCCCAGGTGATTCACACTCAGCACATTGCTTCTGTAGCTTTAAATTTATGACTCAAACATAAATGTTAACAATAAGACCAATGTCAACAACTTAAGCTCGGCATTTTATTGATAAGAGTACAGTTGCAGCCCCCCTTTCTCAACTGGAAAACAATGTAGGTGTAAGTGGTGTGTCCCATTGATACGGTCAACAGCCTCGGTGGATGGAAGGTGTACACCCGCCGCAAAAAGGGGAAAGAGGTTGGAGTCGGCGAGGAAAAGAAGGGAACCGACGCAAGGGTTTGAAGAAGTCAGCCTTGAAGCTCTCGGCAGCAGTTCAGCCGTTTGCTACTTTCATGCTTTCCTAGTTTTATGCTTTTTAGTTGAGCTGCTTTAGTATAAATAAATGTAATTAGGGAGTTCTTATTATCTTGAATAGATCATTGTAATTGGACGACTTGAGTCGTAGGCCTCTGCGGAGGAGTGTTCTTCTTTATTCGGCTTGCAATACAAGTGATCGAATTCCTATCATTACTATCTTTACAATTTACATATCATAAAACAGAGCATAACTCGTGCTCCCTCCCTTCCTATCGCCTTTCACTCCTATCAATTGGTGCGGTGAATAATGGTGAACTCTAGGGCGGACACGCGACTGGATGAGTTGGAGAAGGCGACGGGTGACTTGCACCAGAGCAACCTCTCGTTGGACGCGGCTGTGAAGGAGCTGAATACTCAGTTCCGTCACACGGAAGAACAGGTTGCAGCCATGCTTCAGGAGATGCGCGAGGGCTTCGCATCACTGAAACTCAAGGACACGACCAACCCCGACGACGGATCGTCTTCGGCAAATCACGGTTCAAAGAATTCGACGGCCGGGGGTACGTCGGCATCACCTATGCCCACGTTCGATGGCTCGGAGGCCCTCGCTTGGCTGGCGCGGGCTGAGCAATACTTTTTGATCGCGGGGACTGCTCCCGAGGATAGGGTGGGTTTGGCAATGGTGGCGCTAGCGGGCCCAGCCCTCCCTTGGTACCAGCTGCTGCGACATCAAGTCCCGGATCTGCCATGGGCTCGGTTCGCAAGAGAGTTGATGAAACGTTTCGGAGGCACCGGGGCCCTGAACGAATATGAAGCATTCGCGGCGGTAAGACACACCGGGTCGCTGGCAGAATTTGTGGCGGCCTTTGAGGCGCGCCTTGCACAGGTACCGGACATCTCGTGCCAGCAATACCTGGGTTTTTTTCATGGCTGCCCTCCGACCCGAGGTGCGGCTGCAAATGAAGGCCGCCAAAATCACGACCTATGAGGATGCGGTCGAAATGGCCCTAGACCTCGACATCATGGCATCGGCCCAACCTCAGCGGCCTGCCCCCTCCCAAACCACGGTCCAGACGCACTCCTACCAGAGCCACTCAAATAGGTCAGCCACGAAAGGGTATTCTCCGAACCCCTCGTACTCGACAGCCTCGTCGAAGCTAGTCTCCAAACGCTTTCGGAATGTGTCTCCGGAGGAATATAGGCGGCATATTGCGGCAGGGACCTGTGTCAAGTGCGGCTTAAAGTTTGGCCCAGCCCACCGATGCCCACCCAGGACTCTCAACGTCATGATTTGCGAAGACAATGAGGATTCAGCTGCGGACTCGGACTCGGACTCCGACCCCGACGAAGAGGAAGTGCTGGAAACCGTGGCGGAACCGCAACTGTCGGTGTTGTCCCTGAACGGTCTGGACACGGCAAACACGATGAAGCTCTTTGGAGAAATCGCCTCCCATCCGGTCAAGGTGATGATTGATAGCGGGGCAAATTACTGCTTCATCTCCGAGCAGTGCGCCCAGCGGCTCGCGCTGCCGGTCACACCGACCTCACCATACTCGGTGGTCCTGGGAGACGGCTCCACCCGACAGGCTGCAGGGATGTGTAGACACGTATCCCTAGTATTGGCAAACGAGGAGTTTGTAGTATCGTGCTATGTATTTCCCCTCCGGAACATCGACGTCATTTTGGGGGTCGCATGGCTCGCGTCCCTCGGCTATGTCATGGCGAATTGGCAGCGTTCGTCCATGGACTTCAGAGTACACGGCCGGCCCGTCTCACTCAAGGGCGACCCGTCCCTCATGCGCCGGGCTTGTTCCACTCGCGACCTCCGCGGCCTTGAGGAGGGAGACTGTTGTTGGGTCCTTCGGGCAATGGAGAAGGCGGCAACGTCAGAGCCTTTTGGGCTCGATTCGGCCTTGTCTGCGACGGCCAGATCGCAAATCCTGGAGCTGATCGGGGAGTTCCCAGACACCACACGAGAGACCGCCAGCCTGCCTCCTCACCGCCGCACCGATCACAGGATCCCGCTCGTCCCAGGCACCGACCCGGTTTCCGTGCGGCCCTACCGGTACAATCACCTGCAGAAGGACGAGATGAAGAAGCTCGTGGCCGAGATGCTGGCTTCCAGAGTCATCCAACCTAGCACCAGCCCGTTCTCGAGCCCGGTTCTCCTTGTACGCAAGAAAGATGGGTCGTGGCGCTTTTGCGTGGATTACAGGGAGCTCAATAAGCGTACAGTGCCGGACAAGTACCCTATCCCAGTGATACAGGAACTCCTGGACGAGTTACACGGGGCCAAGTGGTTTAGCAAAATCGATCTCAAGGCGGGATACCACCAGATTCGGGTAGCAACGGCCGACGTCCCGAAAACAGCCTTTCGCACCCACTCCGGCCATTACGAGTTCCTAGTGATGCCATTCGGACTCACCAACGCTCCAGCCACCTTCCAGAGCCTGATGAACGACATTTTCCGCCCGGCCCTTCGGAAATTCGTCTTAGTATTCTTTGACGACATCCTTGTCTACAGCGCCACATGGGCGGAACACATGCGCCACCTCCGCAAGGTCTTCGAGGTGCTCAACACGCACTCCCTCATCGTAAACGCAAAAAAATGCCTTTTAGGCCGGACTAGCGTCGAGTACCTCGGCCATATTGTGTCTTTCGACGGGGTGAGGATGGACCCAGCCAAGGTCTCGGCTGTCCTCCGCTGGCCGACGCCGAAAACCCTGAAGTGTGTGCGCGGGTTCCTGGGCCTAACAGGGTACTACCGCCGGTTTATCAAGGACTACGGCAAGATCGCCGCCCCGCTAACGGAGCTCCTAAAGAAACCACCAACACCCCACTCCAAGCCTGCCTGGGCTTGGCCCGAAGCGGCGGCGTCCGCGTTCGAAGCCCTCAAAGCAGTGTTAACATCAGCCCCGCTGCTCAGAATGCCGGATTTCTCGAAGGAATTCGTAATAGAATGCGATGCGTCGGGCCGTGGCCTCGTGGCCGTGCTCATGCAAGACCGCCAACCGGTGGCATATTTCAACAAGACGCTAGCCTCACGTTGGCTAACTAAATCGGCGTACGAGAAGGAACTCATCGCCCTCGTCCTCGCAATCCAGCATTGGCGGCCCTACTTACTTTGCCACCATTTCGTCGTCGACCAGCGTAGCCTACGCCAGCTACTAGCCCACCCTCTAGCTACCCCGGCACAACAAAACTGGGCCGCCAAATTGTTGGGCTACGACTTCACCATCATCTACAAAGAGGGAAAGCTGAATCGGGCAGCAGACGCCCTATCCCGCCGCGACGACGACACGCTGGAACTATCGGCGATTTCGATCCCTTCGTGGCCTGAGTGGTCCTCGGTCCAGTCGACTATCGCTTCCGACCCGACACTCGCAAGGATCAAGGCCGCGCTGGAGGCCGGCCAGCCGAGCTCCCCTCACTACGAGCTGATGCACGGAACCCTGTTCTACAAGGGCCGGATAGTCGTTCCACCCGGCTCGCCATGGATCCCGCGGCTGCTCGGCGAATTCCATGTCACGCCCACAGGCGGCCATTCAGGAGCCTACCGCACGTATCGCCGCATCGCCTCGAATGTTTACTGGCCCGGGATGGTGAAACAGGTCACGAACTTCGTCGCGGCATGCGCGACGTGCCAGCGACACAAATCTGAAACCAAGTCCCCGGCCGGACTGCTCCAGCCATTACCGATTCCGGATCGGATCTGGGAAGACATTAGTATGGACTTCGTGTCGGGGCTGCCTAGGGCGGGGGGTCTGGACTGCATTTTCGTCATCGTTGACCGCCTCTCCAAGTATGCTCATTTCGTCGGCCTCCGGCACCCTTTCACGACCCGCCAAGTCGCGGAAGTATTCACGCATGAGGTGGTTCGCCTCCACGGCATTCCTCGGTCAATCGTTTCAAATCGCGACCCTATCTTCCTCAGCTCATTCTGGAAGGAGTTGTTTCGGGCCACATGAACCACGCTTAAGATGAGCTCCGCCTACCACCCCGAGACCGATGGCCAAACGGAGGTCCTCAACCGTTGTCTGCAAACATATTTGCGGTGTTTCTCCTCTGATCGGCCCAAACAATGGAACAAATGGCTGGGCTGAATACTGCTACAACACGAGCACGCACTCGGGTTCGGGCATGACACCATTCGAGGCGGTGTACGGCCGACCCCCGCCCACGCTGCACGCCTTTCTGCCCGGGGAGATTCGGGCGCAATCCGTGCTAGATACTCTTCGCTCTCCCGACGAGATGCTCAAGCTGCTGCACCTTCACTTAGGGCGAGCCCAGGACCGCATGACGGCGGCCGCAAACAAACGGCGTCGGGACGTCGAGTTCAGCGTGGGGGATATGGTCTACTTGAAATTTCGGCCGCACCGTCAGTCCTCCCTGTTCAGTGGCCGCAACAGGAAGTTAGCACCCCGGTTCTTCGGCCCTTTTCGGATTGAGGCGCGCTTAGGCACGACGGCTTATCGCCTGAAGCTCCCCGACTCGGCCCGCATTCACCCGGTGTTCCATGTCTCACTCCTCAAGCGAGCCGTGGGAGACGCATTGGTGGAGGCCACGCTGCCCGATAGCCTGATCGATGCCGCGCCACTCTTCCTTCCGGACAAGGTGCTGGCACGCCGGACTGAGCGCCGAGATGAAGATACCGTCGACCAGGTCCTCATTAGCTGGGTCGGCCTGGGGGATGACGAGGCAACTTGGATGGACGAGGCGGACATCAGCGGACAGTTTCCTTTCTTCAGCCTTGCGGACAAGGCTGTTCCGACGGGCGGGGCAATTGATACGGTCAACAGCCTCGGTGGATGGAAGGTGTACACCCGCCGCAAAAAGGGGAAAGAGGTTGGAGTCGGCGAGGAAAAGAAGGGAACCGACGCAAGGGTTTGAAGAAGTCAGCCTTGAAGCTCTCGGCAGCAGTTCAGCCGTTTGCTACTTTCATGCTTTCCTAGTTTTATGCTTTTTAGTTGAGCTGCTTTAGTATAAATAAATGTAATTAGGGAGTTCTTATTATCTTGAATAGATCATTGTAATTGGACGACTTGAGTCGTAGGCCTCTGCGGAGGAGTGTTCTTCTTTATTCGTCTTGCAATACAAGTGATCGAATTCCTATCATTACTATCTTTACAATTTACATATCATAAAACAGAGCATAACTCGTGCTCCCTCCCTTCCTCTCGCCTTTCACTCCTATCACCCATTGAAATGATGTCACAGAGTTGAAGCAAGCTTAGGTGGGAACAATCAAATGCAATATGTGAAAATGAAATGAAACTGACATGATTTTACTGTTTGGTTGAAATGAAAATGAAAGCAAACTACAATTATTTTTATATATTTTTCCTGCTCAAATACCTGCCGGATATTAATGAGATGCTCAAATGCATCCTTGATGGTGTTGCTAAATGCTTCATTTTTGGAGAAGCTTTCTTCCCATATTCTATCAAGATTAGCCTTAAATTCCAATAAGCTCGATACCATATCTCTGTCCTTCTCCTCATCCATGACAATACTCTGGCCAGTTATTCGGATGTATTGATTCAGGGATTGCCTTAATGATTCGAGGGCGTCAACTCTAGAGAAGAGAAGATACATCCTCTGAAGGTCTTCAATACGCTTCCCATCCATAAGTATCATGAAACCCTGCAAAGAAGATCGGAATTACTAGGCCATTCATGCATAAGCACTAGGAAGAAAGTGAGTATTGATTGTAATTGTGTCCACAACAGCCACCTTGTCGAGAATGGCAGTTACATGACGCACGAGCAGCTGCCTTTCTGCAGTTGCTACGAGTGGCTTCCTTGTACTTGCATCCAGGTAAATTAGACATCTTTCATTTTCTTCTTGCAACCTCATCTTGAAAAACATAAACAGCCAAATAAGTTGCTTACAATGCTCAGGAAGACTATACGAAGTACCAAAAGATGCAAGCCTTTAACTCAACAAAGGATGCAAGACTAAATGTGCGAGGAACGACATAGCAGAAAAAAAAAGTGCAGCATGAATTCGTACCTCTACGTGCTTTAAATAATCTGGAACATCTGCTTGCTGCATGTATTTGACACCTTCGGCTGCATAAAACTCAGTTGTACCTTCAAGGAATGGCTTCTCGAAGCTTTCTGGATAAATACCCAATGCAGTAAACATCTTCAATAGATGATTAAGGAGAGTTCTATCAACTGCTTCGCCTAATCTTCACGAACAAACAAACATGTTGGTGTTAAAAAAATTGGGCGATGGATATAAAAAAGAGACAATTCTGAAAACCATGGAAGAACTCTGCAGTTATAGGAGAAAGCTGTAAGCACGACCATCAATAAACAAAATGTGTAAACAGTTTCAGAAAGCTGCAAAATACCTTTCACTCTCAATCATTTTTAAAAGACCAAATACGGTTTTGCGCTCCACTTCTGAAGCTAGGGAAAGATGTTTGTGAAAAAGCTGCAAGCCCATGTCCCACAATGAGCGAACATTCGACGTTTGCTTCACATATGTTCTATCGAGATATAAAGCTATACCCCGGATCATCAGCATCTGGTCGCAAAAATCCTGCCACCGCTTCTGGACAAGTGATAAGAAAACCACCAGGTCTTCACTTTGGCCGACCAAAGATTGAAGGGAAGCGGATATGTAGCTTTCGCACGCCTTTTCGATCCGTTGATAGAGACTTCCCCCCATTTTGTGCAGGCAAAGGTCATTTACCGCCTAAGATGAAATTTACCCAGTCAGCATTTAATGTACCATAGAGGGGGAAAAGAGAGCATAAGTTTACCTGATAGAGTTTCTCCAGGTCACATGGATTGGGTTGCTTCAAAAATATGGCGCTGATTGCCGACTTAAGTGTTGCCCATGTATTTTCCTCAAAATTAGCTGGTAGCATCGGTTTGGCTGCAGACACAAAATTCAAGTATAAATAAAAACCCGAAAACTATCATAGATTTAGATATAATCTTCTTTCAATTTCCAAACTTTACGATTCCATTTTAACTGCCGGTTATACATGTTCAATCATACTACATATTCAAATTAGAATTTTAGCAAAGTATGTCCTGATTCACATCCTTCACTTTGTGATCAACTATTTTTTTAAGAGGATCAATCACTTTGTGCTCAACTATTCATTACAATATATGTACTTAACATCAGGGTAACATTCATTAATAGATGTGTATGAAATGAACATCCTAAAATTATATAATCTGTGGTAATAAATCTTCCCGACTTATGAATACAGCTTCAATTTATGCCTTGCCAAGATAGCATGCATTTCAAATAACTACTGCCACAGCAACTTGGACATCCGACTTAAAGCAGATTATTTGCCACCATTTAAACGTGAGGCGCATCCACGTAATTCTAAAGCCAAAGAACCAAAATCTGATGATTGGTAAATTCCTATCCTATTGCTTACATGTCAGTTACTTCAAAAGCATTACAAGATAAAACAATCAGAAATCTCAGCCCAATATTAGTATTAAAAAAGGATACATATTCCAGCCCAATATTAGTATTAAAAAATCTGGACACTAATCTAAAACTCATAAACTTCATTTTTTAAGAGTACATTTCAGTAAAACTTAACACTAAAGAAATAAAAAACACTCATTTCATTTTTAAAGCTAACAATAATCCCAGATCTCCCCACAATACAAACACATTACAATCCGATCAGAAATGCTTCAAAAAAATTAACTGATTCACCTCAAAAAAGTCAATTCGATCCCAATCAGGTAAACACATAAAAACCCTAAAATCCCAAAACAAGCACAAGCTGTAAAAATTGGGACACGAAACTCCAAATCTCTCACTAAATTCATCCGACTCGACACACATTAGACAATTTCCCAATCAGCAGCATCGAAATCCTTAAAGAAAATCCACCCCGAATTGAATAAAAATAAAACCTTTATTGAGCTTAATTACGAGCTTCTTTGTTGGCTGCGGGAGGGTGGCTTTCTTCCGCGACAAATTGGAGGTGACGCCGCCGGCGGAGGCGGCGCCAGTGCGGCCGAAGGCGCTGGAGGGGGAGGAGGCCTCGAGCGCGGCGTCGGTGGGATCGTCCTCGATCATCGGGGAGAGGGCGGGGGAGTCGGAGAAGTGGACGTGTGCAGTATTGTGCGACTTGGCCTTCTTCATCGAGGAGAGAATTGGAGCTGCGGCGGCGGAGGAATAAGGGGAGGAGGAGGAGCGCTTGCTGGGATTGGAGGTGGAGGTAGAGGAGGTGGGGTGAGACATAAGAGAAAGAGTGATGAATCTATCAAGGGAAGCTCGAGCTCTTCCTCATTATAGGAGCGAAGAAGGTCTTTTTTGGTTGTGCGTGTTTTGATTTTTGCAGTGAATTGAAATCGAGAATTTTGAAGAAGATGAGATTGAATTTGAGGGGAAATAAATGTTTTTTTTTTCTAGTAGTATCTTGGAGTTTAATTAATTTGCGATTAATTCTTGAGTGAGAGGGGATTTTGTTTTATGTTTGGATTTTTTAGTGAATTTATTTTTTGGGGTTTTTGGGTTGACATTTGGTAAGTGGGGATTTTGTGGTTATGTGCTTTAGGGTGGAACCGTGGAATATTGAGTTTATTAAAAAAGTTACCATATTCTTTACCAAAAAATTTTTTACCATAATTTTCGACTCTGTACTCACAAAAATTTGTTTGGTTTTTACAATGTTTTGTGTCTATTAAAATTGATCTGAAACATGTTCTCATATTTTTTATGGTTGTATGTCTACTTTATTTATAATTCATACTCGCACAATTCAGTAATTATTCCTCTCACTAGATTCAACGACTAATCACGTAGATTTTTAGTTAATATTATTTTAACTATTTTTTTCTTTTTTCGTATATTAATCATTATGCGTTAAAATATGGAGTACTTTACTACAATAATTATTTTTATTGGCATAGTATATTATCTAATCTTTTGGTGAGAGTGAGTCGTTTATTGAGCACTATAAGTTTGGTCTATACACAATAATTTTGAATCGGGGTGGAAATTGTACATCTATTTATTGTTTCTATCAACGCTATAAAATTGTCACATGTATTATGATGAATCCGCGAATTTCTGATGTTAGTGAATGCAGGAAAATACAGATCACGACACAAAGAATTTACGTGGTTCGATTTACTGAAGTAAATCTACGTCCACGGGAAGAAAAGAGGGCAGAGTTGTATTGCTTGATCTGTTTTCTACAGCTTACAAATACAAACTTGCTATTTGATATTTTATCTCTAGAGAGCCAGAGAGAGAGAGTCCCCCCAATCTATTTGATCTAAGTTTTATTTATACATTGAACTAAGATCGTGGCTTGCGTCACCACTAATGATGGTTGTGGATGTCGTGGAGGTCATGCGATCCTGCATGGGCCCACTATCCTGCATGAGTTAATGACTGCTTGACACCACTAAATAGATCGTGGGTGTAGTGGAGATCGTGGAGGTTCTGACATGAGTTGACTATCTCCCAGTTCGGTCAAATACTGAGACCGAACTGCTGAACTATTGCCGAGCAGCTTTTGCCGGTCTGAGAGTAGAGCTTGATTGGTCGGCTTTTACCGAGCTGTAGGCTGGGGCCGAACTCTTTGGTAATGCCGATCTGATACTCTTCCTTGGGCTTTGGGCAGATGGGCCGTCACTGCTGTTGGGCTTGTTTAGTCCGTACTCCATCACTACCCCCCCCGAAAAGCGAAGTGAATTACTTCGGCGAAGCGAGTCACTTCGGCATTCTGGATAAAGGTACGGGGTAAGTTGATGTTTGTCTTTGGTCTGATGAAATAAACATCTTTGACCGGACTCGTCTTTGGTCTGATGAAATAAACATCTTTGACCGGACTCGTCTTTGGTCTGATGAAATAAACATCTTTGACCGGACTCGTCTTTGGTCTGATGAAATAAACATCTTTGACCGGACTCGTCTTTGGTCTGATGAAATAAACATCTTTGACCGGACTCGTCTTTGGTCTGATGAAATAAACATCTTTGACCGGACTCGCCTTTGGTCTGATGAAATAAACATCTTTGACCGGACTTGTCTTTGGTCTGATGAAATAAACATCTTTGACCGGACTCGTCTTTGGTCTGATGAAATAAACATCTTTGACCGGACTCGTCTTTGGTCTGATGAAATAAACATCTTTGACCGGACTCGTCTTTGGTCTGATGAAATAAACATCTTTGACCGGACTCGTCTTTGGTCTGATGAAATAAACATCTTTGACCGGACTCGTCTTTGGTCTGATGAAATAAACATCTTTGACCGGACTCGTCTTTGGTCTGATGAAATAAACATCTTTGACCGGACTCGTCTTTGGTCAGATGAAATAAACATCTTTGACCGGACTCGTCTTTGGTCTGATGAAATAAACATCTTTGACCGGACTCGCCTTTGGTCTGATGAAATAAACATCTTTGACCGGACTTGTCTTTGGTCTGATGAAATAAACATCTTTGACCGGACTCGTCTTTGGTCTGATGAAATAAACATCTTTGACCGGACTTGTCTTTGGTCTGATGAAATAAACATCTTTGACCGGACTCGTCTTTGGTCTGATGAAATAAACATCTTTGACCGGACTCGTCTTTGGTCTGATGAAATAAACATCTTTGACCGGACTTGTCTTTGGTCTGATGAAATAAACATCTTTGACCGGACTCGCCTTTGGTCTGATGAAATAAACATCTTTGACCGGACTTGTCTTTGGTCTGATGAAATAAACATCTTTGACCGGACTCGTCTTTGGTCTGATGAAATAAACATCTTTGACCGGACTTGTCTTTGGTCTGATGAAATAAACATCTTTGACCGGACTCGTCTTGTGTCCTAATTTGGCGAGTTTTATCGCTCGGATCGGACTTTCCGTTGTCCTAATTTGGGGATCGGACTTTCCCTTGTCCTAATTCAGGCAAGTTTTATCGCGAGAATCGGACTTTCGTTGCAGTTCGTTTCAGACGAAGTGCTTGATTCTTAAGCCGAATTGCGGTCTTGTATCCTCTTTAGAAGCTTTGACTCACAATCGTTGGCTTATTGCAGCTCGTTTCAGACGAACTGCTTGTTTAAGCTGAATTGTGGCCTTGTATCCTCTTTAGAAGCTTGGACTTCACAATCGTTGGCTTATTGCAGTTCGTTTTAGACGAACTGCTTGTTTAAGCTGAATTGTGGCCTTGTATCTTCTTTAGAAGCTTTGACTTCACAATCGTCGGCTTATTGCAGCTCGTTTCAGACGAACTGCTTGTTTAAGCTGAATTGTGGCCTTGTATCTTCTTTAGAAGCTTTGACTTCACAATCGTCGGCTTATTGCAGCTCGTTTCAGACGAACTGCTTGTTTAAGCTGAATTGTGGTCTTGTATCTTCTGTAGAAGCTTGGACTTCACAATCGTTGGCTTATTGCAGTTCGTTTTAGACGAACTGCTTGTTTAAGCTGAATTGTGGCCTTGTATCTTCTGTAGAAGCTTTGACTCACAATCGTTGGCTTGTTGCAGCTCGTTTTAGACGAACTGCTTGTTTAAGCTGAATTGTGGCCTTGTATCTTCTTTAGAAGCTTTGACTTCACAATCGTCGGCTTATTGCAGCTCGTTTCAGACGAACTGCTTGTTTAAGCTGAATTGTGGTCTTGTATCTTCTGTAGAAGCTTTGACTCACAATCGTTGGCTTGTTGCAGCTCGTTTCAGACGAACTGACATCTCTTCGGTACGGAGGAGATGGAGTTCTCCTGTGGTTCCGGTACCGAGGAGACGGACTAAACAAGCCCAACAGCAGTGACGGCCCATCTGCCCAAAGCCCAAGGAAGAGTATCAGATCGGCATTACCAAAGAGTTCGGCCCCAGCCTACAGCTCGGTAAAAGCCGACCAATCAAGCTCTACTCTCAGACCGGCAAAAGCTGCTCGGCAATAGTTCAGCAGTTCGGTCTCAGTATTTGACCGAACTGGGAGATAGTCAACTCATGTCAGAACCTCCACGATCTCCACTACACCCACGATCTATTTAGTGGTGTCAAGCAGTCATTAACTCATGCAGGATAGTGGGCCCATGCAGGATCGCATGACCTCCACGACATCCACAACCATCATTAGTGGTGACGCAAGCCACGATCTTAGTTCAATGTATAAATAGAACTTAGATCAAATAGATTGGGGGGACTCTCTGTCTCGCTCTCTAGAGATCAAATACAAAATAGCAAGTCTGTATTGTAAGCTGTAAGAAAACAGATCAAGCAATACAACTCTGCCCTCATTTCTTCCCGTGGACGTAGATTTACCTCAGTAAATCGAACCACGTAAATCTCTGTGTCGTGATCTGTATTTTCCTGCATTCACTAACATCAGAAATTCGCGGATTCATCACTGGCGCCGTCTGTGGGAAACAGAGAACCAAATTTGTGATAAAGCGAGTTTTTGATCCTCTTCTACCAAAAAAATGCATACCAGATCACATAACACCCGTGCCTCCGTCCGTGATAACCATGAGGAAGCTAATCCAGCAGCCCATAGGCCTGGAAAGCAGCCTCGTGAAAAATCTACTTCCAGTTCTCACGGAGAAGGAACAAGCCGCTCAAAAGGTCCACACACCGAGTCTTCCCAGCAGCCTGATTTGAATGAGGCTGTCAAGCTGTTCTTGGCTGAGAAGCAGGATGAGTTCTTAGCCTTCCTGCAAAAGAGCCAAGAGCCGAAGACGAAAAGGGTGGATTCTCCTTCCTCCTCCAGACATGAAAGTCACTACCGCAGTAGTGCCGTGTCTTCCGGAAAGAAGAATCCTCAACCCCGACATGTTCCTGTTCCTCCTCGGTACCGGAACCACAGGAGAACTCCATCTCCTCCGTACCGAAGAGATGTCAGTTCGTCTGAAACGAGCTGCAACAAGCCAACGATTGTGAGTCAAAGCTTCTACAGAAGATACAAGACCACAATTCAGCTTAAACAAGCAGTTCGTCTGAAACGAGCTGCAATAAGCCGACGATTGTGAAGTCAAAGCTTCTAAAGAAGATACAAGGCCACAATTCAGCTTAAACAAGCAGTTCGTCTAAAACGAGCTGCAACAAGCCAACGATTGTGAGTCAAAGCTTCTAAAGAGGATACAAGACCGCAATTCGGCTTAAGAATCAAGCACTTCGTCTGAAACGAACTGCAACGAAAGTCCGATTCTCGCGATAAAACTTGCCTGAATTAGGACAACGGAAAGTCCGATCCGAGCGATAAAACTCGCCAAATTAGGACACAAGACGAGTCCGGTCAAAGATGTTTATTTCATCAGACCAAAGACAAGTCCGGTCAAAGATGTTTATTTCATCAGACCAAAGACGAGTCCGGTCAAAGATGTTTATTTCATCAGACCAAAGACGAGTCCGGTCAAAGATGTTTATTTCATCAGACCAAAGACAAGTCCGGTCAAAGATGTTTATTTCATCAGACCAAAGACGAGTCCGGTCAAAGATGTTTATTTCATCAGACCAAAGACGAGTCCGGTCAAAGATGTTTATTTCATCAGACCAAAGACGAGTCCGGTCAAAGATGTTTATTTCATCAGACCAAAGACGAGTCCGGTCAAAGATGTTTATTTCATCAGACCAAAGACGAGTCCGGTCAAAGATGTTTATTTCATCAGACCAAAGACAAACATCAACTTACCCCGTACCTTTATCCAGAATGCCGAAGTGACTCGCTTCGCCGAAGTAATTCACTTCGCTTTTCGGGGGGGGTAGTGATGGAGTACGGACTAAACAAGCCCAACAGCAGTGACGGCCCATCAGCCCAAAGCCCAAGGAAGAGTATCAGTTCGGCATTACCAAAGAGTTCGGCCCCAGCCTACAGCTCGGTAAAAGCCGACCAATCAAGCTCTACTCTCAGGCCGGCAAAAGCTGCTCGGCAATAGTTCAGCAGTTCGGTCTCAGTATTTGACCGAACTGGGAGATAGTCAACTCATGTCAGAACCTCCACGATCTCCACTACACCCACGATCTATTTAGTGGTGTCAAGCAGTCATTAACTCATGCAGGATAGTGGGCCCATGCAGGATCGCATGACCTCCACGACATCCACAACCATCATTAGTGGTGACGCAAGCCACGATCTTAGTTCAATGTATAAATAGAACTTAGATCAAATAGATTAGGGGGACTCTCTCTCTCTGGCTCTCTAGAGATAAAATATCAAATAGCAAGTTTGTATTTGTAAGCTGTAGAAAACAGATCAAGCAATACAACTCTGCCCTCTTTTCTTCCCGTGGACGTAGATTTACTTCAGTAAATCGAACCACGTAAATTCTTTGTGTCGTGATCTGTATTTTCCTGCATTCACTAACATCAGAAATTCGCGGATTCATCATATTATTTATCATGTTGAATTTAAATTTGAAACTATTAATCTCTTCTATTTCATTATAATTGAGATTTTTTTGTTACATGAAAATTTGGAAAATACTTAGAATGCGTCGTATCATATGTAAAATGACTCAACTATAGTAAATAGTCACAAAATGGAAATACGGCTTGACTATTGTGAAACGCATGTAATATCATTGTAGCTTATGAAGAAATTGATAACCAAACCAGGTGCTAGTTCAATTAGATAAAATTGAAAAGTAGGTAGTAATAAATAAAGCAGAAATTTGATGGTGCATAAAATACTACTCCTCCCGAATATACATTTTGTAGTCGTATCATGCAAGCTAACTAAATCTTATCTCGAAACAAAGCAGAAATTCTATTTGGCTCATCTAAATGACAATGGTTTTACCATATAAAAATAAATTAATCAATAATTAATGTTGGCATATTAAGATTCTATCCTAAAAAATAGCAATAATTGAAGCATCTGAGCTGAGTACCAAAGCCAAGAAACAAATACTTGTGTCATTAATTTAAATCAAAAGGCAAACAAGCAAAGAAAGGAATTAGCCGACATACAATATATGCATACACACGTACATGTATATGGTATATATATCCCCTTGCGTATGTAAATTCGATTAATTCCAGCATAACTTTTCTTCATAACATTTCTTGGTGTCTTGATTTTTGATAGAAACCAAGAACACCTCTCTCATGGGAGGTCTTGTAAGCATGATTACCATGTTAAAAACTCTTGCATTTGTTTTAACTTTATCCGGTACATACATACATACTCTTTCTCCATGCATAGTGAATCAAAGAGAAATTTCATAATTTTGAGCGTTGCTTATGGCTTCAAACCATATTCATTAGGAATTTGTCAAACACATAGTATGCATATAGGGAATTGAACTTGTAAATATGGAAATTTGAAACGAAATGATTTTGTATTGATTTCTCCATTACATACAGGTTTAAGAGAAGTCAAATCCTTTGGCATCAACTATGGGCAGGTCGGGAATAATTTGCCGCCACCGGAAAGAGTTATCGATCTCCTCCACTCTCTCAGGCTAACAAAAACCCGAATCTACGACACCAACCCGCAAATTCTAAGAGCGTTTGCCAACTCTAGCATTGAAATCGTCGTGATGGTTGAAAACGAGATGTTATCGACTTTGATGGATCCAAACCAAGCTATTCAGTGGGTCATGACCCGTATCAAACCCTACGTTCCGGCTACAAGGATCACTGGCATCGCCGTCGGTAATGAGCTCTTCACCGGTGGTGACACCACTCTCATATCATACCTTGTGCCGGCCATGGTTAGCATCCATGCAGCCTTGATCCAGGTTGGGTTGGACGGGTTCATGCATGTCTCATCTCCAAGTTCGCTAGCGGTTCTTCAAGAATCCTACCCGCCATCAGCTGGTGCATTCCGACCCGAACTGAACCGGATCATGCCCCAACTTTTGCAATTTTTGGCTGCTACAAAGGCTCCATTTTGGATCAATGCGTACCCGTATTTTGCTTACAATGGCGACCCGAGTAGGATCTCTCTGGACTACACATTATTCAACCCAAACCCGGGAGTGGTTGATCCATATACAAAGCTTCATTATGACAATATGTTGTACGCACAAGTCGATGCGGTGATATTTGCCATGGCAAAGATGGGGTATGGAGGGATTGAGGTTCGGGTTTCAGAAACAGGATGGCCCTCCATCGGAGATCCGAGTGAAGTCGGGGCAACCGTTCATAACGCTGCAATTTACAATGGGAATTTATTGAGGAGACAATGGAGAGGTGAAGGGACTCCATTGAGACCTAAGACAAGGTTGGAGGTGTACATGTTTGCATTGTTCAATGAGGATATGAAGCCCGGCCCAATATCAGAGAGAAACTTTGGATTGTTGAAGCCCGATGGGACGATGGTTTACAATCTCGGACTATCCGAAGGTATAGCTAATTGATCAACTCTTCATATGAAAATTTATCTAGTCATACCAAAACCATCCTAGCTTCATGAATGGTAAAAACATACACCTTGTTTAGTCATTAGATGTAGCATCAATAAACAAGTGTACTACTTTCTTTAATTAGTTTTGTCAAAAAGTACAAGTTCGAACAACAATTAATCAACAACTACAGGTGAACTGATATTAAAGAAAACTGATCGGTATCACAATAGCATCGCTTCCAACATATCTAGGATGAAATAATTCAATGAGATAAAAAATGTACTAAGCCTCGTAATTTAACCATCTACCACAGTATATATCATGCATCGACGCAACAATAACATAATCGTGAAATACTAAAAAATGCTCACCATGCAACAGGAAACAACAGATGTTATTTAAAGCCCTTGATCTTCATATGATAACACACCACAGCATGTCAGAAAATAAATAACAGGTAAGGAACAGATGTGCGTGCCTTCATTGGAGTAATTGGCTGCCATAGTCTTCGTTAAATTTCTCATAACGATGTGCAAGGAGATGAGCAGAAGGTCTGGTGTTCCTCAATGCCACCTCTATGTCTCTCTGTGTGATTGGCCCAACCTTTGGCATCTCTACATATGAATGACACTTTTAGCGGTAGGAGAGGAAAAGGGAACGAGAAACTAGTTACTACAAATCAAACAAGACTAAGGTGAATCAAATGTTTGAACATTTTCTTTATTAAGTGTGACAGAATAAATCTCTGACTGTTCCATCAATCAGTAATCACAGATTTTGGAGTTTTTTAGTGTGCTTCATTCATTATTAAAAAAAACAAAGATGATGAGATGCAATGTTTCTTTTATGGGTGGGGGATAAGTGCCTAGTGATGCACATATAATGAACCAGACTGACCAGGTATCAAAGAACTCGATACCCATTGATCACAAGTAACCAGTTTCAAGTGCCTTAATGGCATGTGAATGGGGAAGACATCAGTAAAAACGTACCATCCTCAGGCACCCGTTCTGCTGGTGTCTCCTCAAGAGATGCCATTAGCCGTCTCAATGGTTGCATAGCAGCTTCCTTACATAAAAGGCGAAGATCTGACCCTGAATAACCATCGGTCTTCTCGACTAATAAATCATAAGAAAGTTCCTCGCCATATTTTGATGGCAGTAATTCTTCAAACATCGCTTGTCTTGCTTCTGGTTCCGGAAGTGGTACCAGGATCTAAACATGCAAACAATGTACAGTTTCCCTATCGTTTAGCAATTCTTTTACATTAAAGCTAATCAACATATATATAAGTATATAAAGCTATTAATTTGACTTTGATTAGCAGCTTTTAAGCATCTTTTATTGTTTTCAACAGAATGGAGAAAATAATGGAAGCAACCATAGCAAATTGTTAGGTGAGGCATAAAGCTTTTTTTAAAGCACACCCGCTTTTCCAGACGCCTAAGCATTGCTGCATCTAGTTCCCATGGGAGATTGGTTGCAGCCAAAACAAATACAAGTTCGTCTGTCTTTGCCAAGCCATCCATCTGCAGTTTACCACAAAAACATTAGTCCTTTAGTATCCGTGGAAAATATAGCTGCATTGGCAGAACATATTTAGAGGGTGCCTGGCTAAGATTATAGGCTCCTAAAAATAGCTTTGAGCTGTATAGGATCATATGTTGCCCAATAGTTCGCAAGTCTTTATAAGCTTTTAAACGACTTATAAGCTGTAAAATAAAATCCACAACTTATAACCTCCTCAAAACATGATTTCGTCAACCTCATCTATTTTTTCATAATCTTATAAGCAACAATCAGTTTAAAAATAGCCTTGTTATGGTCTGTTATTTCCAATTTTTTCTCAAAACCTTTCAAACTCATCTTACATTTTCTTCTTCTAACTATGATTCTCTCTCTAACTCGCAACTTCCTCTCAACTTATAAGCTCGATTACTCAAACACTCTAGCGACTTATAAGCTCTTGAGACATTACCTCTTCTAAGCTCTTGAAAAATCTTAAGTTGTTGAGCTTATAAGCTCTTTAAAATAAGCTTAGCCAAATTACCTTCTGTATCTAATTTTACCATATGAATCATTATTCATTAGGATGAAACATATCGAAAAGTACATGTGGAAAATACTCACTTCACTTAATGGTGCAGAGTTATCAATTTAGAGGGGTTCAAGATTTTGATCTTAATCAGGAGAGTTTATAACAAGTTAACAACAAAACATTAAAGTTCACATTCACCCTTCCAGAAGATGAATTTTTTAGTTTGTTCCCAAATCAGACAGATATCTTCCGCTTATGGTGTTTGATTCAATTTTTGTGTTCTGGATTGAACAATTATCAAACAAGTTATCACCTGTATAAGCAGCTCAGTCTTCAGACGCCTGCTTGCTTCATGTTCGCTGCGCCCTTCACCTCGTTGGCTGATAATTGCGTCAATTTCGTCCAGGAAAATAGTTGATGGTGCATGAAACCTAGCAAGCTCAAACAATACTTTTACCAGTTTCTCAGAATCACCTGCAATTAGATGCTTTTATATCATGATATTGATTCATGAGTGGAACACCAAAGACATGTGGGATGCTTGTCTTATTTAAAAAGCCAGCATATGGTCCTCGATTTTGTAAAACTGAATGACCTACCAAACCAGACACTAACACATGCTACAATTTTGAGAAAATGCTGGAAGATGGCAATGAAGAAGCAAAATTACTGTACCAAGAGAATAATGACCAAACCTCAAGGCTCAATGAAAATTAATATTTACAGAGAGAGACGTGATAGTGTATTTTTTATTAGCTAAAAAAGTGGTCTAATGTCAATTGAACACCCACCCATAACTACAACAGAGAGGAAAATAAGAAGTAACAAAAGATAATCACAATAATACAATAGCAAAACCCAGTGCAACCGATAACATGGGTATGGTGAGCTAAGTAAATAACATACAAGAATGTCACAAAACTTATAAAATCCAATATCTCACCCCTCCATTTGCTAACAATTGACGATGCGGAAATGTTGAAGAATGTGGTTTTGCACTCAGTTGCCACAGCTTTTGCCAACATAGTCTGGAATTTTATTTAAGATATATATTTACCACTCATAGTTTATCACAAAATAAAGTAATATTATCAATATACAATAAGACAATAGAAAATGAAGGAGAAAATTATTGAAGCTGAGATGAAGCTGAACACAAACCTTTCCCGTTCCAGGGGGGCCGAAAAGAAGAATTCCTTTCCACGGTGTTAGAAGACCAGTAAAGTACCTATAACATGAGTACAGGTTCAGTTGAGCTCAAAAAACCATAAGTTAATTATTCCAAAGAAATGACAACGATTTACTGTGGATATTTTATAGGCATTACAACAGCTTCTTTCAGAAGCCGTTTTGCATTCTCTAATCCTTTTATTGATTCCCATTTAATATCTGGACTACCACGGATGATATCTCTGCAAATGATAACAAGAGAGTATCCACAAATCAATGATTAGGACTAATACTGATATCCTGCAACACAAATGGGAAAATAGCTTATCCCTTATTACCTACATAAACTCTCCGCCAAAGCACGCACTTCTGCTGACTCAAAAGGAGGAAGTAAAGATCTTTGCCTGAAAGTGAACATTAATTTTTAGAGAAAGACTGCATGGTCAAAGTACCTCGTTCAAAAGGAAGACACCGTTGGTTGTTTGAAATTGGTTGGCATTCTTAGTTTTGGGAAATCCATATTACTTGTCCATGCTATGCACGTTGTGAACATTAAATAATTTGCAAAAGGGAGGGATAAAGGCCATACGGTTTATCATCTTGTGCTAAAGATGCTCCATTAGATTGGACCACATTCCCGCCATTCTGAATTAAAACTGACGTGTCAAAATATCACAACAAGGACCAAAAGTATAGCAAAAGGCTCATTCAGTTCAATCAAAATCATATTACCTGAATCCTGAACTGCTCATAGATAGCCAAGTCAGACGTGTTCTTCACACTGGTACTTCCATTGGCCGTTCCATTTGATTGGTCTCCATTAGGCACAATTTGACCATTTGCAGTTGTATCTTTCTGCTCAGACTCCCTCTTCCTCCCAAACTTGGAATCATAAAACAATTTAAATTCCTATATTGTACACCCAACAAATAAATTTTAGATAAAAATCAGTACTACCACTTTAACCACTCCTACAAATGGAACTCACAGATCAAACACATAAAGTTGGGTCATTTCTATACTGTATATGCATGAACATATATCAAGGAAGAGCAATAAATATTCATGAACTGAGCCTGGTTATATTGATTTACCAACTACTGCCGCACTTCAGAATCACTCCAATGAGGCAATGACTATCAAGCAGGCCACACACACAGATTCACACTCCAAAACAAGTGAAATGTAAATAAGTGGAGCTGCGAAGCTCATAAAATTGTCGTACAACAATCAAAAGCATAGGGTACACTCATTCAGTTCCTGAATGCAGGAATTGAGACAGACAAAAAAAAAAGCGACGATTTACCGAACATTCATTTCGCAGACTCGCAATTGAGTCTGGTTAATTCGATTCACTACGCACTTATGATTCATCAAGTACTTCCGAATAACTCCAGCGACTACAAGCAAACCACACGCATTCACACTCAAAACACAATTAAATGTAAATCAGAGGAGCAACGAAGCTCGTAAGTACAACAATCGAAGCCAAAGGTACACCTAAGTTCAGCTCCACCAATGCAGAAATTGAAAATAAATGCGAATGATTCACCGGAGCAATAATTCAAAGCACAAGTCAACGCGAAATAACTAAAACACACAACGTCGCCGTCGTAGATGCAGCATTGAGAACAGCAGAATTCAGAGAGTCAAAAAGAGCTACCTGAAACGACCAGCGCGTAGGCATAGGTTCATCGGCCATTAAAGAGGTGTAGGTCGATTGCCGATTGGACAAACACACGCACCCAAGCAGATGCTTGTGATTTCGGATCTCCGATCGTCACACTCTATGTACTAGAGTGTGGAGATCGACAATGTGCTTCTTCTTCGCTTCTCAGGTGAAATTGGAGAGAAATTGGAAACTTTAATAAACAAATGAGGAAAATCTGCTCGTGATTTGATGCGGTGAGGTGGAAGAATCTTGAATTCAACCCCTTGTAAAGGGGTAAAACCATCTCCATCGCGTCTCGATGCTGTCTCTATCTTGTCTCGGAGAGACGAGACGCATCGAGACAACGATGCAGCCATCCATCTCGGTCTCATCTCGGCGGGCGTCTCGGCCCGGAGGGTGGGTTGGCGAGACGTCTCGCCACGCGCCAGCGCCACGTGGCGAGCGCTGGCGCTAGGCATGACGCCCACTCGCCGGCCCGCGAGTGGGCGTCGTCATGCTGACGCAATAAATAATTTTTTTTAAAAAAATTGATTTTAATAAAAAATAAAAGTTAAAAATAAAAATTAAAAACGGTAATATTACAGTTCAACGGTAATTTTTTATTATTTTTTCTTTTTTTATTCTATAAATACTCCTCTTTCATTCTCATTATACACACATCTATTCTTCTCAATTCATCTCTCTTGGGTGGTTCCGGTTCCGGCTCCTCGATGCCGGCCACCCAAGACTCGTCGACGTCGGCGGCGTACCAACCACCCTATTTTGATGTGGATGCATACTCTCGTCCCTCCGCCCCGAGGTATGGGCAATCGCAGGGATTATCCCAAATTAGGGAGGATTTTCCGGATGAACCCAATCCGGAAGGAGGACGAGGCAGTGGAAGCTCCGGGGGTCGCGCATTCGACGCCGTGGAGGAAGAGGAGGAGGCGGCCGAGGAGGAGGAGGAGGAGGATGTAGGCCGTCATCCATACAGCCGCAACGACACGATGACTCTATTCAACGCTTGGGTCAGCGTCTCGTACGATCCCATTGTCGGGAATCAACAAACCCGCAAGTGTTTTTAGAAAAAGGTCACCGACGCCAACAACGAGAACAAGCCAAAGGGGTCCCGCCGCAGCACCATGAAGATGCTCCGCAGTCATTTTGACCGAGCCGACAAAGATGTCAAAAAATTTTGCGAGATCTACAAGAATGAAGCAGCGAATTACCAAAGCGGAGCCAGTGGAGCCGACATTCTGAGAGCGGCTATGCGAGTCTTTTTTGACGACAACAACAAAGAATTCAAACATGTCGATATTTGGGAGCCGGTCAAAGACATTGAAAGGTGGGCTGGCGGTGTCCAGTCCAGCATGACTCGAGCTCGAAATGCACGAAGCACACGGTGGGTGACCAATACTCGTCTAGTGAGGGCGGGTCAAGCAACACCTCACAAGAGGTTGGAGGCACGGCCACCGATGCAGGGGGCTCCTCTAGTGGGCGCCGTCGTCGCAAGGGACCAAGGCGGAGAAGGCGGCTAGAGGGAGGAGGGGCCGAGGCGAATCAAGCCAGGCGGGCTCGGTCTCGGGCTCGAACACCCTATTGTTCATGTACTTGACCGCCACGATGGCTGACACTTCTCGCATGACGCCTCTCCAATATCAAGCCCATCTTGCCGGAATTGAGTATATGGCAAGACAAATTGGGGACTGCTGTTCAGGGATGTTGTTACGGGACCACCCTCCGCACGGCTAAAGGAGCGAGAGCTACCTCCGAATGAGGAGTGCGACGCCGACACAAGGGTGCCGGCGGAGACGGAGCAGCCGGAGGCGATGCGACGTGAGAGATCGACTCGACGAGAGACGAGACGACCATCGCGTTATGGTGACTTCGTTTCCCATTAGTAATAGGTTTCCTTCTTTTTTTCGGTCGATTAGTTAAGGTAATTAGTTTATTTATTATTTTAGATTATTATTACTATTTTAGTTAGTCTATAAATAGAGGTTTAGTTTATCTTTCAAAGCAAGCAATAAAATTTACTTTCTCTACATCTCCTCTTCTTCTCGTGCAAGAAACGCACAAAACCCTAGAACTCGACGCCGGATTGATCGACGGGCAAAGCTCCCGCGACGTTCGACGCGAATTCCAACCGTTAAGGAACTTCATCCTAACAAGTGGTGCTTTCATCTTGATCTCACTCAACCATGTCGCAAAACGACCGAACGGAGGCGATGACGATCCGCGGCCTTGAACCGCTGCCGTCGTCTTCCAATTCATCTGACCCCAGCTCGATCATGCTGGAACATATGCTGACGGCTATGGCTCGCATGAAGTCACGCCTGGAGGCGCGCATAGACGCGCGGCTGGAGGCTCAGGACCGCGACACATCTAGAACGGTTCCGCCGCCGAGACCCGATCCGGAGCCGCCGTCGGGAGGGCTGCATCAGTTCGGCCAGTATCCGGTGTTTGCACAGGCATCCGGAGGGGCGCAGGCAGGGACGCAACTGCTGGGGGGTGGCGATCCGTCGGGCAGCTTCCACGCTGGGATCTTGCTGAACCCTAACCCAAATATGGGTTTGAATTCTTGGGAGAATCTTATCGCACCGAGAGCTCCCGAGTGGGACCCGCCGGGGTCTAGGGCAGAGTACGCGGGTGCTCGGCAGCCAACGGCCTAGGATAATCCGGCGGCTAGGCAGCCCGGGGGGCAGCAGCTCGATCAAGCGAGACAATTCAAGATGCACCAGCCGTGATTTGACGGCTCGGAGGCGGCGAGTTGGATCTCAAGGGTACAATATTATTTCAAGCACTTGCTGATGCCGGAGGAGCACAGATTACATTATGTGGTTATGTTGTTCGACCCGCCGACCTCGGAATGGGTGTTCAACTATCGTGCGAACAACCCACAGGCAAGATGGACAGATTTCCTGGAGGATGTGAGGCGACGTTTCGACCCCCAATACTTTCAGAATTTTATTGGATTGATCACCAAATTGAGTCAATCCGGGTCCTTGGCAGAGTACCACACGTCGTTCGAAACGATGCTTAATCGTGTGCGCGGGGTCCCGGAGTACATTTTGCTTCCAATTTATGTGGAAGGTCTGCAGCAGCCAATTAAGAACAAAGTTAAGCACCAGAGCCCGTCGTCAGTAGCAGCAGCTATGGCACTGGCTATTGAGTACGACAGTTGCACTGAACGCCCTCCGGCAACGTCAGGGGGGCCCCGTCGGCCATGGCAGAACCGTGATCAGCGTGCTATGTCACACCCGGCACAACAATCATCGTTGTCCCCACCACCCAATCAGCTGAATCGTTCCAATCAGGTGAAAGGGTCGGAGTATTCTAAGTTACCAGTAGTGCGGTTATCAGCTGCGGAGAGGGCGGAGCGTTCAAAGCTGGGCTTATGCTGGTATTGCCCCGAGATATGGGTTGCAGGGCATTCCTGCAGGGGCCGATTTTTGGTCTACATGGGAGAGGATTTGGAGTCGGATGAGGACTCGGGGGACGGCCAGGAGGAAAATAGGGATCCGCCGGTGATATCAGCCGACTTGTCACATATTTACGCGCTGGACGGACGGCAACGAGAGGATGACATTGAGTTGAGGGGGACAATTGGGGACATACCGGTCCGGGTCTTGGTCGACACGGGTAGTTCGCATAACTTCCTACACCCTGACGTGGCGGAAAAGTTGGCTCTCCCTCTGCAGCAGATTTGTCCTTTCCGAGTGTATGTCGGAAATGGTGAGTCATTGCTATGCTCCTTTGCGAGCGTTCAGACTAGACTGGTAATTCAGAAGCATGTGTTTATGGTGGATTTACACATTTTGCCGGTGCATGGGCTTGATGTGATTCTGGGGAGGATTTGGCTTAAACAGATGCGCAGGCTGACAAGTGATTATGTCGACGGTACGTTGGAGTTTTCTCGAAATGGGAAACGGGACCACCCTCCGCACGGCTAAAGGAGCGAGAGCTACCTTCGAATGAGGAGTGCGACGCCGACACAAGGGTGCCGGCGGAGACGGAGCAGCCGGAGGTGATGCGACGTGAGAGATCGACTCGACGAGAGACGAGACGACCATCGCGTTATGGGGACTTCGTTTCCCATTAGTAATAGGTTTCCTTCTTTTTTTCGGTCGATTAGTTAGGGTAATTAGTTTATTTATTATTTTAGATTATTATTATTATTTTAGTTAGTCTATAAATAGGGGTTTAGTTTACCTTTCAAAGCAAGCAATAAAATTTACTTTCTCTACATCTCCTCTTCTTCTCGTGCAAGAAACGCACAAAACCCTAGAACTCGACGCCGGATTGATCGACGGGCAAAGCTCCCGCGACGTTCGACGCGAATTCCAACCGTTAAGGAACTTCATCCTAACAGATGCGAATGGCCTAAATATCACCTAATCCTTTTCATAATATATTTCTTACTCCATAATAAGAAAAACATGAATAATGAGAATCAATGAGTGTTTAGTATTTTATTTTTAATAAAAGATTTTATTGTACTAAAACATATTGAAATGGTTAATTAAAAGATTTTGTTCGAATTTAAATTAGTATCGTTGAATATTTATAATATTTTCCATCATAAACCCCCATAATCAACTAAGATGAGGTCAAGATGTTTCCTGACATATATTTAATAAAGTTGGAAAATAAAATAAATAGATGTAGTATATTCTCCAAATGAAGTACTCCAGTATTACAATTTATTATACAGTTTAGATGGATTAAATGGGCCAATATCTACTTGATTAAGCCTCACTTGGCCCTGAATAGAGCTTTTGCAGCCTTTTTTTATCTTGGAAAATTGATGTAAAATTGTAAATTATTTCCTCATTTTATGTTTCTTGCTTGCCGTTACATTTCACTTATTTAAATAGTTTTCTAATTTATCCACAAAATTTATTCTTTAATGCATCGATGAAAAGGTTACACCCACATGGCCACATTGTGTCACGATTATTTATTTAAAAAATGACATGATATGGTTCTAGCTAATACGTTAATATTTGCATACATGTAGCACGAGTTCGATCCTCGGATGCTAAACTATATTTTTCTTGAATTAATTAATGACAGTTCATCAAAAAGTATTCACCAACTTGTTTTTATGTTGTTTATACGATAACATGATTGGTAAACTGTGTGAGAATGCTATAAACATGTCAAGTGGTGGGATCGATGGTGCACACCCGAACTCCACATTAGTATGATATTGTCCGCTTTGGGTAAAGTCCTCACGATTTTACTCTTGGAGTATGATAGGATTTAAGGTCCTATCGTTGATTGTATGCAAGATGTTCCATGATTTGCCCCAGTGGAGGTGCTGGGAATTTTGTGCAGAGAACTAGGGATGAGACAATAGGCAATTTGTATTACTTATTTCTCAAGACTCGATCTACGGGAATTCTATAATATATAGAATTCCCCCTGCTTGATTCGGACTTACGATTCGGGAAAGAATCAAGAAGAAAACCCGAAAAGATTTTACTCTATCTATCTAAGCAAAAATAACGATAATTAAGGAAACCAAATAATATCTCTCAAAATAAAGGAAAGCGAATAAACTCTTGCTGGTCATCTTGATACGTAATCTTTGTACTTGCTGGGTCGAGACACATTGCGCTTGGGTTGTTCTCGTCTTGGTTGGGCTGACTTCTTCACGGTTCTGGGCTTGGGCTGTTGGGTTTGCTCCATGCGAGTTGGTTCGGATTCATCCTCGGCAGTATGATCCTCTTCCTCCGTTGGCAAGTTCCTATCAGAGTACTCCACAAAAGGCTTCATACTAATGGAGTTATGGTAGCCCTTATATATGCTTATAACTCTTGTTCATTCTCCAACGTGAGAATTGTTTGCCCTCACATAAAAAATTTACATTTTAATTATGTAAAGTAAGTAGGCGCTATGGGATATTCGATTGGTCATTGATGAATTACACAAGTCTTAACCCTCTTTTAAAAATAATCTTCTTCTTTTTTTTTTATCTATTTTAGTTTTTTAGCAACTTTTTTCTCTTTTAGAAGATGAACTCATGAACCTCATTTTATACTATCAAAAATTCAATTACTCTTTCTTTTTATTTTTCTCTTACTTTACAAGTTTAACATTAAAATTCATGTCTTCTCTAAATTTTCTATTTTTATAAGATGGAATGGGTAGTTTATAATATGTTGGTCGGTTAGATTTACTAGAAGATATACATATTATTGTCATAGTTTTTTCATTATAGGATCAAATTTGTCTTATGAATCTGCCTCTCAAATGCAACAAATTAAATTAATATTGAAATAATTAATTTTAGATAATCTCATACCAAATGAATCTCAAAAACTGACAGATTCATAATTAACAAATATGTATGCCACTAAATATTTGACATCTCTTACAACATTTGATTTGTAAAAGTGTGTTACACAAAATTTTGTTCAACCATATTTGATGCTATGGCCCATTGTGCTCACTTAACTATCAAAACTATTATCATGAATCATCAATTGTGGATATTTCTGAATATAATTATCTTGTTTTTTGTAAATTATACCTAAATAGAAGGTTTTGAAGGGATAAAGTTGGTAAACGTGATTTCAATTTACCAATTTAAGGTGTTCTACATAGTTAGAGTGGTAAAATTAATGGAGAGGATAAGAGTAGAAAATATCTAAAGTAGACAGATAAGCTTATACTACTAATTAATACTCCATCTAACTTGTCTAAGTTCTACCTTAATTATTATTATTACTATAACACATAGATAAAAGTTAAATGAAAATCAAACTTCACTATGAGATTATGCATTTTGCCCAAGATAGTTTTTAATCTTGTCGCATACAATGGATTAGTAAATTTAGTATAAGTGAAAGTAGTCAATTAGTACATCATAATGAATATTGATTGTTACTCCAATGTTTTCACATCCAATTCAATGCACTTGCTAAAAATTCAATACAGTATGCATTTTTTCTTAAGTTACATAAATTTCTTCTATAAATATAATATAGTACTCTCTCCGTCCCCAAATAAGAGTCGCTAATTTCCTTTTTGGGCCGTCCCCTATTAAGAGTCACTCTTCATTTTTACCATAAATGGTAGTAGGTCTCACATTCCACTAACTCACTCCACTCACATTTTATTATAAAATCAATATAAAAAAGTGGGTCACACATTCCACTAACTTTTTCAACCAACTTTTCTTTACATTTCTTAAAACTCGTGTCCGGTCAAACAACGACTCCTATTAGGGGACGGAGGGAGTATTTTTTTAAGGACTTGTGTTATTATTATCATCTAACCTTGAAGTAGTTATCCTCGATATATCTACGACAAGACATTGAAACTGAAAGACATACGGTAAATCTTTGTTATACTATTTCCACTAAAGTCATTTTCTCAAATAAGACACGGAAATGCACATGTTAAATCTTCCTTATTCTCTTTTCACTCAACTCATTTTCTCAAACAAGCTATTAATTAAAATATAGTATATGCTAAATTTTTGTAATTCTCTTTCCACTTAACTTTTTAAATATTATTTTCTAAAATCTTGCCTCCAAAAAAGCATCTCGCTTATGACTGAACGAAGAAAATACATGTTTAAAGAGTTCCATATTTGAGTTTAAAAGAAGAGACTCGAGAAATCCGTGAATCTTTGAAATCAAATATCTTAGAAATTGTTTTGAGAGTTCGATGGCTATATTGGGAAATTCTGAGGGTGAAAAGAATCATTTCTGAAGCACGCTGGGTCTATTTATATAAGTTGAAGTGATATGGTATGCTCCACTAAAAGACAATGATTGAGAGCATTATTAAAAAATAATAGTCCCTCCGTCCCTCTGTAATAGAGGCGTTTCATTTTGAGCACTTGTTTTGGAAAAATTATAATAAATAGTTAAAATGAAGAGAAAGTAAAGTAAAAAAAATAATAATATAGTTAAGAGTCTTCACTATATCTTTCTTTCTCTTATTTTACATTTTCTCTATTTTAATTATTTATTATTATTTTTTCAAAACGAGTGCTGAAAATGAAACGTCTCTACTACATAGGAACAAAGGGAGTACTGCTACTATGTCTATGTATAAATCAACGTGAAAAGCCAAGTCACCATAAAAGTTTTAGGATCATGTCTGGAATGGTTCATGTACCTTCACCAATATACAAGTTCCTAACTACAAATGTTAAATTGCCTTTGTCTAAATTTCATACTTCATTCTCTTTATGGAATATGAATTTTATGTAGGAAAAACATGTGGGAAATTAGAAAGGACTCAAAACCTTTCCTTTTCCCAAGTCTTTTGGCTTTTCAACCTCCAAGTGTTTATGAGGTGCCTTAAACCCGAGACCTCTCGTGTGGCCACTCCTAGCCTATAAATAGGCTTGTTTTGAGAGATGGAAGACACACAACACAACCTACAATCCTTTTCTCTTCTCTCGTAGCTCAAGCACTCTAGTTCGCATCTTAGGAGCATCGCATTGCTCGGTTCTCGCCTCCAATTCAAGTTCGCCGGAGCCTACGAGTTTGAGGTGCTTCAACTCGATAGGAGGAAAGTCGTTTCATCTTTGGGGACATTACGCCAATCCGTGAGCACTAGCCGGGGCGTATTTCGTCTTGCGGAGAGAGGGATACCTCGACTCGACTTGAAGAATACTATAGTTTGCATCTCTTTACTTTCGTTGTAATTTATATTATTATATTTACCTTCCAGTTTTGTTCTTTTGTAATAGCACGAGTTTTCCCGTGTAAAGGCTACAATATTTCCAACATTTTATGTAGGATCGTAGGTAAGATTTCGCCATTTTGGGACCATGGGCGCAAAGGACAAAAAATCTCCTTTTTAAGAAAACGAATACAAATTAGATTCCAGAACAATTGAATTATAGTATTTCGGTATTTCAGACATTTTTGTTCTTTTAGAACAATTGAATTATAATATTTCGGTATTTCAGATAGTTTTGTTCTTTTGGCATTTTTTTGAATTGAGTGGCAAATTATTCATTGAATTTCGCATACTAGTAGATAATCAATAAATAATTTTGCCTTTTGGTTCGAAAAATGGTAAAAGGATAAAAATATCCAAAAATATAAGGATATACAAGTAGATATTATCAAGCTAAATTCAAGTAATAAATGATCAAAATATATCAAATCTAAAATCCAACATAGGGTAAAATCGGAATCACCATCATAGTAAAAACTTGAGTCATAAATAGGTGTTGAACTAATGATTAATTTTAATGGAAAATTTATGAAATCAATGCATTTTGAATTCCCTTATTAAATTGAAGATATCATCAGTGTTTTGTTTGCTTTCTTAGTTTCTAAATAGTTGTTTCAGTTTTAATACTCCTAGTTAGTAATGAATCTTCACATCTAGTAGTCTAGATAATATGAGAGGTTCAAGTAGTAATTAAAATTAGATTATTAGTATCCGTGGATATCGTACTTTTGTTTATCATAACTATATTGTAATAGCATCGTACATCTTCAGTAACATTATAGGTTGATAAAAATGCATCATGGTTCGTAGTCCTCGAAATTTTAAACAAATTAACTTTTTCTATTTCTTTGATTGTATCCCACATTATTTGTTGATGCAACAAACAAAGATAATCTGCTATTATTAAAAAAAGTTGAGGAAAGAAATTAGGATTTGAGCCTTTTTCGGTTTATATGCTAAGATTTCATATTTGGGCTGATGGATCGACCCATTTGATTGGTAGTTGAAAGTATAATTTTTAAAATTTAATTAAAGATTCAATTTTTATCGTTATTTTTGCTTATGTTTATAATTGATAAACATTAATATCTGAAACCAAAAACCATAATCGGATCAAAATCGTATTATGGCATAACTGATAACCGACTAACCATTTATTCTGCCCCAACAAAAATAACATTTTATTTTTTTGTTACAAATCCATTTCCATGATAATATATATTTTAGTTATATTTGTGACATTGTGATGAAACATAATACTTCATCTGCCCTATTAAAAATGAAACATTTCCTAAAATGACAATATCTCTATCTCTACTTTTACATCATTCTTACTTTACTCTCTTTTCATTAACTCATAAAACAATATTATATAAAAAATCATGCCGATTTCTAAATATTGCATATTTAATGGGACGGAGGGAGTGTAACATATTTGCTTGTGTAAAATTTTCAATTTTCCAAAATAAGGAGATGGTTGCTTTAGAATTAGGGGAAAATAATTCATTTTGCTTGCAGGATTGCATTTTTTGAGAGCGTCTTGTTCAAGTTGTTCTCTAATGTAATCTGAAGTATGCTTTGCGTACTTACTTTGTCCTTTAAAGTCGGGGAGAGAAAAACAAGTTGGATACTTCACATGATTAGGTGAGCTTATCAGCATCACTAAGCTCTTTTTTATTTTTTTAAGTATTATAGTAATATCTTAGAAAAATATTATTGAGACTATCAAATTAAATATTGTATAAAATTACAAGTATATAATTTATTATTTTATGTATCTTTTTGGATTTAAAAGAGAAAATGGATAAACTTAATCTATAATTTGTATGTGATTTGTAAATTACATATCATCCTAGTACTATAGAGTGATCAATATGTTGTTTACCACTTTTAAAGCACCATTGGTTAAACATTGTTGCCATTTTGTGCATGTTAGAATCTATCTTTTTTTTCAAAAATACTTGTTCCTTATTCTATAGCTTAAAACTAATTTTTCCAGATCATCTTTGAAGTGGGAGAAAAAATTGAATAATTAAGTTCACTTTGTATTTATGCAATAACTTAGTATTAAAAGTGGTTATTAACGTAATTAATTTATTAAATAAAATACGTCAATAACTGGTTTTAAGTAACATCAGTTGTTTTTGTTTTTGTGAAAACGCTTCAACCTATCTTCACCCAATATTGACTTGTAAGCTGATTTTTTGTATTCGGACCACGTGAATTTCTTGTACATGCTCTCTTCGCCTTCCTCCATTAATGAGCATATAGGTCTAATCTTTTCGGTCAATGGTGGCCCTCCAAAATATATCATCGACACCCTTGATTTGATGCAATTAGTCAACACTCTATGCTTCACACTCTTAAACCTTCCATTGGTCATAACCTGCATGCCACGAGACACACGATATCCCCTCGATTTCTATGCAATTTTAAATATAGCGCAAGTCTTTGTTTTGAAAAGAGATTTTGATTAATTAGAATATTTCCGTTTTCAAGATATTAGGGTTTTCCGAATTATCTATCAGTTCAGTCATTCTTCGCATCATCTAGCAGTAGCAAGAAATGAGTTTACCTGGAGAGTATCTCCAACAGCGAAATAGAATGCGTTTGGATCGGATGGGACGGGATCCCAAGAACCATTCTTGAGACAAATTTGGAGGCCCGGAGCGTCGCATGATCTCAAAACAGACATGATCTGAGGGTCCGTATGCTCACCAAATCCGATCTTATTCAATGCTGGGCACGGCGGATAGTGATTCACCCGGAAACACGAATCACTTCTCTCGTTCCCGATCAGCCCGCTCAGAGCAGTACCGATTCCCAGCTCCTCACAAATACTATCGAGAACACCCATCAGCAGTTGCCTCACAGCTGAGGTATACTCTCCCATCACAAGCCTGATCATCTCACAATTCAATTATAAGATGACACGAGTTTTGATGCAAAATAAGATGACACGAGTTTTAATGGTTAAAATAGTGATGTTCAAAATGGGATCTATATACTAATTAGTAGAGTTTCGTTATAGAGAAATTTTCCATTTTCAGTACTATATGATTATGAGAATAATTTCAGAGGATCGAAATGAAAAGAAAAGAATATTTTTTTTTGGATTGAGAAAGTATAACTTTTACCAGAATGGTTCTGGAATGGTGGGAAAATGGGGTTTGTGCAACATGAGTTGGGGCTGGGAGGAGAGGAGGAGGTATTCGACCCAGCCCGTGTCACCGTTGGGCCCGATTCTAGTGTTACCGTAGCCGAACGGGCTGGGAGGGCCGGACCTGTCCTTTTCATGTTGGGGTAGTTCGAAGAAGTTGACAGCCTCGGATTCTAACATGGCAACGAGCTCCCTTGAGATCCCATGGTTGATAACCTTAAAAAATCCAAACTCTCTACATGCTTCAACTATTAGCTTCTTAGCATTAATGGCGTCTGACAGATCGACGACGGGGATTTCTACCATGTCTTTGGAGAGAAGATGAGAGAGGGCGTGTCTATTTGTTAAAATCTTTGAGAATTTATAGACCAAAGAGAGGGTGGTGGCATTAAGGAAAGAACAATTTATTTTCTTTTTAAGTAAACAACAATAATTGGTACCAATATTATCAAAATATCACTTACAAAACCTAGTTACCAGCCTCTATTCCACTCTTGGCATTTCACTTTTTCTTTTTAGGTTTTTAATTATTTTTTCTTTAATTATAATTTGTTGTTAAAGTATAATTTTAAGATTATTACTTAGAGTTCGCTATTTAATTTATTTAATCATTTTCTTGAATGGTATGAAATTTAATACTATGAATCTGTTAAGTAAATTAATAGTAAATTTTACAAAATATATCTATTGAGATAAATTGTATGAAGAGATATTGGAAGAAATTAAATAGATATCTATACTAATCTAAAGTGCAAGTTTGATGAAAAGTCCTTAATACCCTTTTTGGAGGGAAAATGGAAAGATGAGGTGTCTTCTATTCAAAAATAATTTTTTAAGGCAAAAACAATTGGACAAATAATATTCCAATAAAATGCTAACTTCTTGAAGAAGTGTTAAACACATTTAAATAGTGCACTACCATTAAATTTTTTTATAATTAAGTTATTAAATTTATATATTAATTAACCTTATATTTGAGTTAAATTGGAATTGTGCTAGAGAGTTTAGTTTGCCTTCCATTTATTTAGGTTAAAATTGAGATTTAATCATTTATTGCAATACTTTTTAATATAAAGAGTAGTGTAAATTCTCACATTATTCAAAACAAACAAGATGCATAAAATATTATCGTTATTTTAAGTGATAGTAGTAATTTACTTTTTATATGTATATGTGGCGGGAAGTAAGAAATTTATTCTTTCCAATATAAAAAATTCATTTAGTATTTGGAAATGTATATCAAGTTATGCTATGGTCTGAAATTAAAAGAAATAAATAAACAGTCAAGTAAAATGTGATTATTGGATAATACAAATTTTCTAACTTGACTTCTCAAAGAAGTTTTAAATTTTTATGATTTAAATTATTCATATATTTAATGTGGATATGTTTAATATTCCATATATTTTTTTTAAATTATTTTTTTATAAATTAAGCTATTAAATTTATATATTAATTTACCTTTTATTTGGATTAATGACTTGCATAGCACTTTCAATAAACATCTTTACTCACATATATTTTCTTTATTTGTATATATTATTCTAATTAATTCATACTCTTTGATCATTAGTCACACATCTTATTTTTGTCATTAATTTTATTATTTTTACTTCACTTAGATTATAAATTAAAATTGCATAAATGTTTCATTCACTGTGGAGTAGTAAATTCTTCATTTTGAGTGAGACAAGATAAGTACTTTTCTGTTTTTTTAAATCTCCATATTTCTTTCAATTCTTCTTTTCTTTCAGTTGCCATTATAAACAGCTGATACGAGAATATCTCTCGAATATCCCTGAATCTCTCTTATTTAGTTTAGTATTGATTTAGCATATCCTTTCATATCTTTTGCTTATTATAAATAGGGCTATAGTTATTCTTTTTAATCAATCAAGAAATACATAATATTTTCCCTAGTTCTTTCTTTCGTTCTCTTCTTTATTTGCAAACTATAAACCGGAGCTGATCTCAGGAAGAGCCTGAGACGTCCACTGATACGATTCTTGGAGCTGATCTCGGGGCGAGCTCGAGACGTCCGAGCTGATCTCGGGGCGAGCTCGAGACGTCCATCTTTATTCCTCATCGTCGATCACTCGTCGACGTCGGTATCACGTTAAGGGAGAATTCCCTTAACAATTGGTGCTTTCATTGATGAACTCATGTCAGATTGTCGCGGTCGAGTCGTCCTCCCTCGATCCGATTAAGGTGATGATCGAGCATATTCTGGAGCGTATGGCTCGGCTACAGACTCGCATGGACAAGTATGATCGCCGCCAATCCTCACGCCATACGCTGCGACCGGATCCGGAGCCACCGCACAGCCGCGCACACTCACGCCCGCTGGAGGGTCCCTTGCCGTTCACACAGCCGTTTGCGGCTGTACCAGTCACTACGCCGCCGCCACCGGCGAACGCAACCTTTTTGGGCCGGCCCGAGGGGTTTCGCCCTAACCCTAGTTGTGCGTCGGGCCCGTTTCGGGCTGGTTTCACACCGCAGCAGTCGTCGACGTGGGAGTTGCCGCCGTCGACGCGGTCGCAGCAGCTCCATCCTTGGGGCAACCGGTTCCCCGATCACCAATCTCACAATGGGCATGAGGCGTGGGACCAGCTGGGTCAGCGTCAACCCGCGCCACCACCACCCACATACGAGCCTAATCCCTACCGCCAGCCGCATTCGGTGCCGCCAGAACAACTGACCTATTTTGGCCTGAGTTCTTACGTGCAACAGCAAGATTCGGCCACGGAATACCACTCATGGGTCCACCAGCAGCTACCACCGCAGCCCGTGCTCGACCAACCGTCGCCACAGCAGCAATCGTTCTCCGGCCGGAGTTCGACTAGCCACTGCCATCCGGCAGCGCCGCAGCCTGCTGATGCTCCAGTTTCAGTTGCGACGAGGCAGGGAAAACCTGAGGAGACCATATCTCAGTCTGCACCATCTGTTGCCTCTGCTTCTCAATCTTTGCAAAACGCACATATGGGTGTGGAGGTAGTTACAATATCATCTATGACTGTGGCCGTTGATTTAAATGTTCCAACAATGAATGAGAAATTCAAGAAGGATAAAGTTTTGGGCTACATGGGAGAAAATAATAGGTTCCAATTTAAGAGTACAGATGGACATGGTGAGGCTATGGATCATCGATCAACATCGCTCGACGCCGATGCACGATTGATCCCTCCGCGCCACGACACTCCATCAACCCAGCTCCGTGTTTCTCCTTCTTGTTTCGATATGTTCGTGGTTAAGGCAAGAGGGAGAACCTTCAATGTAGTTGTGCGTGAAAACACCAATCTTGTGGGTGCTGCGAGGGGAGTTGTAATTTTGTTCGGAAGGGGTCAGCAGATGCAGATTGATAAGCATCACGAGTTTCATGAGGTGTTTCTGGATGGCCTGATTTCTGAGCCTAAAATAGACAAAGAATAAAAGAAGAGAGTAAATGATTAATTAGTATGATCAAAGAATAAAATAGACAAATGAAGAGAGTAAAGTATAAAAGAAAAATAAAGTACGAGAACATAAAATAAAAGAGAGACTAAAGTGGGCATAAGTGTGTCGAATTTTGCGAAAAAAAAAAATCACTCATTGAATGCAACAATCCAAAAAAAAATAGACTAAATAAGAAGTACTACTAATTATATATTTCTTGAAAGTCATTACGTTCATTTCTTTGTCGTGTCTACTTACTTCACTGTCAAGTTAAAAAAACTCATATAGAGTTACTTGTAGTACGATTAGTTATTGGCAGTGATCTAAAAATGTGTAGTCTTTCTGGTCCTATTCTTAGGAAAATAAAATGCTCAAAGTCAATATAGAACGGCGAGCTTGAAAGTTCAACAAGAATAACAACTAAAACCAAAAGAACCAACAAGAAGCATAATGACAACCATAGCTCTGCAAAAATACACTAACAATTGACAACCATAGCTCTGCAAAAATTCACTAACAATTCAAGCAACAAGAAACGCTAACTAGTAAACCGTTAACAAAGTAGTAACAAAGGAGGCCAATAATCACCTTGTTGGAGATTTGGCCGAAGACCAAAGTTGTCAAGATGGCTCGCTTTTCATTTGGTTCCCCCACCCGACAAGGTCCAAAATTGCTGAGATTATTAGTCATTTGACTCATTGAAATGGGAAATCTGGGGGCTACTCTTTAAACTAGAGCTGGTAAAAAATACCGAAATATCGGCATTATTGTACTGAAAAAATATCGAAAAAATCGAATTTTCAGTATACGGTATTTCAGTATGGTATGGTACCTTAACAAAATATCTATTTTTCCTTAGATTTCTACATTTCCTTTTCCTTTGTTCTTGGTAATGATACACGACTAATAATGCTCAAATGTGAGTTTTTTGGCTACATAATTTTATCGGGTCTTTCAAAGTTGTAGGAAAAAAATTGCTTTTAAGATAAATGTTGAAGAGAATTGTGTATTCCATTATTAATTCCAATTAATTGTATGGTTAAACTTAATGGATACTCAGCCCTTAATGTTACGTAGTACTATTTATGCCCTCTAACTTCAAGCAATAAGTCTCATATTTCACATCATTATAAATAATAATCACGAGCTGTATTAGGTTTTTGCACGGAAAGAGTTGACTTTAAATTTAAAAGAAGAAAGTAAAAGAGGAACTATACTATCTTTGCAGCAACACGGGATCTTTCATTTGATATCATGTTTATACAAGAATTAATAAAATCAATAGAGAGAATATTACTGTTTTTAATAAATGTATTGCTGCCTGTAGTACTTTGTATAAAAACAAAACCTACATATATATAGTATACTCAAAAACGAAAAAAAAAGAATAAAGGAGTATTACTAGTATATATATGCCACTCATCACCATGTCAATCATATCTATACAGTATACATGATTCATGCATAAGTAGAAATATTAGTATTACGTGAGAGAAATGCAGTTACATTTATTATGAAAGTATTGTAATGATCAAGAATAATTTTAGCTTGTGCAACTCAATTATATAACACGAGAATTATTCTATCAAGAACGATCAATAATTAACAATTCAATAATTTCAATTTACATATCTGCTGACTCATATGTCAGTGCAATATCTTATTTCATTTCTCGGATTGTAATTTTCCAGTAAATACAAATGTTGCCCTATATAATCACAAATAAAATTATTGAACCTTTAATAAGTTATATATACAGGTCAATATATTTTTCAACCGCGGCGGCCACAAAAGAAGGTGATCGAATTCGGGTAAGCGTTGTGGCAATGCGATGATCCGGAAGGTGGTACGTGGCCCTTTGGGAGCATGGCAGAGAACGTCCTTGTCTCGAATTTCTTCGTCTTCATCCTCATACTCAACCTCTTTTTCTTCATAGTATTTTTGAAGAAATCATGCTTTTGATTCTTGATTTGCATAGCTTTGGAATTTGTGTTGGAAACACGACCAACGGCGTGGAGCTTTTGATCGGAGAGGGCAAAAGAGATGATCATCAATGAGAGAAGTAGAAGAAGAAAAATGCAAACTCTAATTTTTTTGGTATTTTTACCCATGAAAGATTAATACTAATATGTGTGGAATAAAATAGGGTTTGTTTTTCCTAGATATATAGAGGATTGTAGAATGGAAGACAGCTCACATCATTTATAAGTTCAGTGAATTGGATTTAAGCTTTTTCTTGAGTTCATATGATAAATTATTGATTATAACTTTATAATGGTGTTACGAGATACAGGTAAACTTAAATTGATATATAGTGTGTGTTCGACTTGTAAATTCTTTGGATTTAGGTTCTGTGTTCTCTATTTTAATTACGAGAGGTTTGAATTAATTGGCCATCTGACTTTTTTCATGGTACTTATATTTTATATATTGCTTGGTCTTAAAATTTACTAACAATTTAGATAATTGATTATAGACAATAATAGATTATTTGATTAAAGAGATGATCAGGTGGGAATAAAAATGGGAGAAATAATTGTGATTTAGGGAAATTGAGTGGTACTTCATCAATTTGCGAGGGTTTATGGCTTTTTGCATTGGGAAATGAATTGGCAATCGGAGTCGACATTCTATGGAATATGCATTGGTAAATTGATGTATATGTGTAACGATTCGAGGATAACTTTCCACAGATGAAAATACTTATATTTTTATGGGATTGACGAAAATGTAAAGTACTATTATGGGACTGAGGGAGTATAAGTTATGGATTTGTTCTTTTGCATCTCAAAGAAATATCGCTTCATTAATTTGAGGAAAATGCCCTATTAATCGAAAGGATAACGTTTTACCAATTAACTTTACGCTTTATCTTAATTGTTATTATCCAGTTATGTGGATTATTTTGTTTTAATTGATATCAATCTCCTTTATATTGATTTTGTACGTATAAGTAGTAAATTAAATGTTGCTCTTTATGTAATTAATTGAACACGTAATCCACGACATTCTCCTTGATTTCAAACATATACTCTAGTACATTTTAATTTGTCGTAGAGGCTTACTTTACGTGGTCGAATATGTATTTCATCTGTCATTAGTTTTAATTGTAATTAGTTTTAATACATGGGTTTTCTAATTAAATGCATTATCCAAGAAAATTAACACGGCAGTTATTTATCATCGTATTACAAATATTATCATCATTCTAATTTAGCGATTGGTTTAGAGTAATCAAATAGAAAATTGATAATCAGATATCAAAAGGGCACAGTGTACAAGTAAATTTTAGGATCAATAGTAGTTTTCAATTCTTGAATAAATGGAATTGCTAGTACAACAAAAAACTTCGGCCCGTTATATGTTTGGATTAGTTCGGCCCATTATGAAAATGTGGCCGAGACATATTCAATTGTGGGTTCCACTGACAACACCAAACCACAGTACGTTGGGTCACAATCACGTGAATTAAATGAATAGTAGTACCATTAATGAAATTAATGTACTACTCCCTCCTTAAAAACAGAAATTATTTTAATTTTGATTATCTCCTAAAAATAGAAAAAAAATATCTATATTACTTTTATTAAATTTTGTATTTTTTCAAAAGTTCTTATTTTAGGGGATAACGGGAAAGGGAATTTTAAATTATGAGTGGTGCTAAATGGTCATATTATGGCTAGCCATAATTTATCTTTTAGCTGAAAATTAAATGAGTTCACTTAATAATTAACTCTTAAGTATCAAAACTCTTAAGATAATTGTACCCTTTACCTTAGTTTATAAAGTAAGTACTTTATATTCACCCATCCAACAATGTTTTTATTATTTTTAGAAGATATTTACGTTTTATTAGAGTACTTTATATCCTATTGCTTTTTATTCAGATTTTTATTTAAAATAATATTACTCGACATATACTATAATCTTAAGAAATATTTTTATCATTACTATTATTATTTTTATTTTTATAAATTAAGTATGACGAAAAAAGCTATCATAAATTCATAATTTAGTTATAACTTAATATTAAGTTCAATACTATGTTGTCATAATATTTCCTAATCTAATAATCGTATATCATAGTACAGTATAATATATTATTAGATTATAATACACCTTAGTGTTTAATACATAAATTATTGATAGGGCTCGTTACAAGCATGGTTTTGTAGGGTTTATTACACTAACATGGCTGATATTGTGCGAAAAGAATGGTGAATTTGAGTGTGCAGAGGCTATATAGTGTAAAAGCGGCAAATGCAGGATCGACTTGATCAACTCAGGAAATGAGTGAAGAATGGCCAGAATTGGAGCTAAGTTGATCAGTTGCGTACGAGCAACGGAATTGCCCAGCCGACTAGTTGATCAAGTGGAGCTCACCCCATGAAGTGATGAGTCACAGGAGAGAGAAGAAAAGATGTCATCTCAAGGGGCATAAATGTCAAGATAGGATGGGCTTAACCTAGGAATTCGGGCCCAACACCTTCCTATAAATAGCAAGGAGAATGCATGCAAAAAGAGTGCTCGACCTTTCAAGTCCAGTATCACCTCAGTTATCACACAGTCCTCTTTACATATTCAAGCATGGAGAACGAGAGCTAGGAGTCATCGGAGTCGCAGTTCTACTTCAACCGTCCTCTTTTCTTCCTCATCGGGAAGAAAAGACGCATATCCGCCTTAGAAGCCTTCATAGTTTGTTTTTCTTTAAAACCCCGAGGGGTTGAAACAATTGTTGCTCAGTTTTCAATCATGTTTTCTTCCGTATTTTAGCTGTTATTTTGGTTTAGTTGATACTCTGTTCCTTGTTGATGATCGTTCTTCTGATTTTGAGAATTGGGATTCTGTTTTGTTTGTTGAAGATCGTTTATGAAATGGAGTTTTCGATACAAGCTACCTTGGATCTGATGTCATCTGTCGTGCTTTCTTTCGTTTAGCTTAGTTTTGTTTTAAATAAGAAATATCTCTACGCACTCTGTGATTGATGTTCAGATCTGAATTTAGGATGAAATATGTGATACATGTTGAGCTGAGTTTGGTGTTTTGAGAGTTAGATCTTGTTTGGATTGCCTTTGTTGCTCTGTTTTTCATTCTCTCTTGGTTCGATCTAAGTTTCAAATCTTTAACTTGCATGAGTTTAGTTTAGGCCCCCTTAATCTGTTTTCTCTTCAGTTAAATTGCATGGATCCGTGTCTGATTTGCTTGTTTCTTGCTTTAATGTCGCATGCTATGTTTCCTTTGACGTGATGTTTATCGTAGATACTTAGCGAAGAAGGTAGTCATAGTTAGTTAGGATCGCAGTCCATGTCACATTTTCGTTGCTTGCAGCTTTTTGTAGTGCGCTTTTCTTTCAGTGGTCCGAGCTGTTATGTTGACGTGTGATTTCTGTCTAAGTTGATCAGTTCAAGTTATTTTGTTTCATGTTGATAGTTTAGTGGATCAAGTTAGTTTATCGCTTTAGTAGTTTTAGTTAACCCACTCGTAGTAAAGCGTGGCAGCAGTCAATCACCAACATGTCTCATACACAACTCCGCATGCCTCTGTCCCTATGGGATTCGACCCTTACTTCCCTTTACTAGTTTATAGTATTGTGGGTTAAGGTATTGAAGGCCCTAAGCCTCTCCGTTTGCATAACCAACGACTGGATAATTGCCTACTTGATCCTTTCATCATTGACTGGATCAGTTAAGCAGTATCCACATATTAAAAACCTGTTGTGTGAATTAGAGTCCTTAGGTTGAGAGGAATCACCTCTCTGCATAATTGTATTGCACAGTCCTTCAATTATTAACTTGTGTATTATGATATAGTGGAGAATATATTATAATCATAATTAGTGTATATACTATATTAATTATTACTATTATATACGAAGTATGTCACAATAAACTTATTATTTACTAGTATGTGTTTTAATGTGTCACGATTATTAGTATTACATTCAGTTGAGTAATCTGGGTTGTCAATTAATTTTCAATTTAATTATGTAATAAAAATTTATAAATCGAATAACAATTTGCTTTAATAAATCAGTGAAATAATTGAATAAAATAAACCTATTATATTAATATACTACTCACTTCATTTCCTAAAAATAGAAATTATTTGCCTTTTGGTTCGTTACCTAAAAATAAAAACTTTAAATTTTAGGAAATGGACCTCACAATCTACTAACACTAGAACGCATAATTATATTAGTTCGCAATTACATTAATATTTATTGACGTCACAAAACATATCAATCATGACTCAATATCAGTTCGTTGATTCATAAATATCCGTTTTTTTACTCAAAATCAGTTACTGGCTAACTGATATTAATGTATCAAATAACTGCTATGATTTTCAGTTTTTAAAGGTTTTTTTAAAAAAGTTCTCACTGAAACCGCTTCCTATGGTACTCCCTCCGATTTCTAAATTAAACTTTTGCACTATCGTTCTGATTTTTAAGTTAATCTATGATCAATTGGAAGTTGGAACTATGTAATGGATATGTATATTGATAAAATGTTATGAAATTTACTTATTTATACCCCCTCCGTTCCCTAAAAATAGGAACTTTTTGAAACGATACGAGTTTTAATGTAAAATTGGTAAAATAAGAGAGATAGAAACAAAAGTGTGTTACTAAAAAATGAGTCTCACTTCATTAGACAGAAATAAATTTCCATAGATAGAAAGTTTCTATTGTAAGAGGACGGATCAAAGGAAAATAGTTTCTATTTTTAGGGAACAAAGGAGTATTATATATGAACACAAATATATGTAAGGAAATGTTATGCTATAAATTGATACAAATCTAATGAACTTCAATATCAGTTAGTACAATCCTAAAGACTTAAAGTCCTAAACCGTCCAAGTGATATCTAAAATCAGTTAATATATTCAATCAATTGGTCAATTTATTTAAATAATCAATATAAAAATAAGTTGAATATTACTATTAAGTAAACATATTATAGAGTACATAAAAATAAATTATTCGAAAATCACGATATCAAAATCGACGAGATTGAGACGGTGTGGGAGAATTTTTGTTTGACAAAGTGGGTGAAGGCATGAACATCGGTATATTCCTTTTTTTCTTCAATTTTATTTAATTTCATGTTTTCAAATTTTACTAAATATATGAATTAAATTTAAACTTAAAAATAATGCTTCCATCTTTAAAACAAATAGCAAAGGGTAATAGTGTAAACAAACTTGATCATTAAATAACATAATTAAGTAGTTATTGTTTTTATGCTATATATTGACCTAAATACCCTTTTATGGCTGGCCATAACGTTGCCACATAGCATTACCCTAAAATTATTGTTATCTATTGTACCCTAAATTTTTCCAGAGCTTTGATACCAAATGGATGATCTTTTGATCATAAATTGTTACTCTTATCAGTTAAGTCATCTCGTTGAAAGAGTTTATACCATGTACTTTTATTTTATCTGTACTTCTTTACAAAAAGTGGCACTCCTAATATGGTGTGAGATAAGTGATCCTATTCAAATTCAAAATCATATTTAAAGTATATTTATAATGATTAAAAACAAACAAAATAATATATGCAAGAGTAATCGTGCAAAATTTTCGAATTTTTTTGTGATACAAAAATCACGACAGTTGGTTGATTATTTTACTAAGCACAACCATTTTTTGTACTATATGAGAATGTCTCTATGTGAATAGATCAAGATTCAAATTCATATTTATATTTCAATAATATATTTATAATTTTGTTGATATTTGTATTTATGAATGTGCAACTAATTAACCTTAGTATGTCATTGTTGTAACTGAAAAAAATATAGAGACAATCATTACATGAATATGTTAATTTGAATCATTAATATTTGAACAATCATAACATATTGCATTATGACGATTCAAAATATATCCTACGCCTAGTTATTCATTAGCAAACTTGCCCAATATTTATTTCTTGGTCCATTTAGCAATATTTTATTATGACAGATACACTCATATACGTATATAGATCGCCTATAATTAACCTAACAAAAGACATTATTACGATAATGTGGGCTACGAAATCATCCGTGCTCTAAATTGGAGTACTATACTTTATATTGAAAATCATGATTACTGATTACGTACATTCATAATATCATCACAATAAATATTCCTACATTGATTATTTAATTTCAAAATGTTTTGACACTCTATTTCACATTATAATTATTTATTTTTGGCACAAAATAACAAACATGTTTTTAATTAATTAAGGACAAATTGCCTATAAAGTCATGAACTTTCAAAATAGTTTGGTTTTTCCCGTGAACTTTAAATGTTGCATGAAAAGTCATGAATTTTACCGGATTGTGTAAATTTCTCATCCGACCCGACCCGATAGATTTTCGACACAAACTTATACTACGTGGCGCGCTGGAGGCGTGACTTGACAACTCCACTAATTCTGATTGTTTCTCTTCTATCGTTGCAATCTCTAACTCTGAAATTATCACAAACATATAAATAGCACAAATGAAAACATACAAATCGAATTCAGCATACAAATCATACCGATCGAATTCCAAAAATCAAATTCAGCATAAAAGTAGCATTAATTCCACAATTCGAATTGAACCCTAAATTTGCCATTTGCCAAGTCACGCCTCAGGTGCGCCACGTAGGATAAGTTTGTGTCGGAAATCTATCGGGTCGAGTCGGATGAGAAATTTACACAATCCAGTAAAGTTCATGACTTTTCATGCAACATTTAAAGTTCACGGAGAAAACCAAATTATTTTGAAAATTCATGACTTTACAGACAATTTTCCTATTAATTAATAGGTAAAAATACATTTTGATATCTACGAGATATCCAAACTATGTAGTATTATAGTACTCCTTCTGACCCATTAAAAATGAAACGTTTTCCTTTTTGGATTGTCCCATTAAAAATGAAACGTTTTTCTTTTTGGATTGTCCCATTAAAAATGAAACGTTTCCTAATATGAAAATATCTCTATCTCTACTTTTTTATCTTTTTTATTTTACTCTCTTTTCATTAACTTACAAAACAACACTATATAAAAATATGTGTTGATTCTCAAATACTGCATATGTAATGGGGCGGAGGGAGTATTTTTTTTATCGACCAAATTTTTGATCCACCAACTGGCTATCAACGAGATATCCAAAAAAATTTTATTGTTGCACATTTTCTTCGATCTTACACTGATTTCTTGAACAATATTACTCCACGTTGCCTCTCCTCCCCTCATCCATAAATAGAGAACATCATTTATTTAAGAGTGAAAATTGCTACTCCCTATTGAGGGCAATCGACACTCCAATTTATTTATTTATTTTCCTGTCATTCAGGTTCATATCGACATGACAAGTAGTCCTCCAAACACGGTACAAAACAGGCATCAATAATATATTTCAATTATCTTGGTTCAGTCATGACTCTTATGGCCTAGTATTAAATGTGTCTATTCCGTTATTCAATTTTTGTTACATAATAAGAAGTATAAATCTGCTCTAAAAATCTACTACTCTCCCGTCTCATTCAGTGCAGTATTTTTAATTCAGTACAGAAATTTTATGTAATTTGTTTTATAAATAAAATGAAAAGAATAAAGTAAGAGATGGAGAGTGAGACATCTTTTTAAAAAAATGTCATTAAGAATGGGATAAAGGAAGTCCTACTTTTCTTTAAGTTACTTTTTTACTACTAGTGTTAGTATATTTTGGGATTGGACACATGGGATAAAGGAAGTCCTACTTTTCTTTAAGTTACTTTTTTACTACTAGTGTTAGTATATTTTGGGCTTGGACAGATTGGCTGGACTAGAGAATCTTAAGAGCATTCGCAGCGGTGAGTGGACATCCGTTCATCCGTCCGTGCTAGCGGTGCGGCACCGTCTGCTCGTCGCTGCGCTCTTGCCACTGGAGCGGCGCTGCTCGATACATCGAGCACGTCCGTGTCAGCGAGCAGCTAACGTGACGCGTTCTGATTGGCCAACGGCATTTCCGTTGGAATTTTTTTTTTAATTGAAAATAATACCAAAAATTAAAAAAAATCAGATACCCAAAAATATGACCTTTTTTTTACTGTTTTCCGGAATTTTTTTGATTTTTTTATTCCCAAAATATCATCTATAAATACACACATTTATCATCCATTTTTCACATCAAATCATCTCACATTCATCTCTCATTCATATTTTTTCATACAACTTATTTACATCCTCCTCTCTCACTCAAACCCTCTCAAATGGATTTCGTCAATCTCATTGCAGAAGCGGAGCGTGAAGAACACAATGCGCGATACCCGAGCTCATATTGAGCTACAAGAAGACCTAATCGAACACATTTGGGCGAAATTCGGTCACGAGTAGTGGATTTTTTTAATTTTATGAATTTAATTATGTAATTTTTAATTTTAGGATTTTAATTATGTACTTTTTAATTTTTAGGATTTTAATTATGTATTTTTTAATTTTTTTGTAATTTGTAATAATATTCCGGATATTTTTAATGCATTTTAATTTTGTGGAAATATTTTTATTTAAATTGAATAATAGAATAGTGAGACCCTTGAGCTTGTCCTTGCGAAAGAGCACGGGTGTGGGTGTTGTGCTCTTGCCTAAGAGCATGGAGTAAAAGTGGGTCCGGGCCCACATCCGAGCTCGTTGACAAGAGTACGGATGAGGATGCTCTTAGATGAAGAAATGTTACTGGTCTCTAAATATCGACATATATCTTGTTATTATATTATGCATGACTTTAAAAATTGTCACACAATATGTGAACTTTTAATTGATTTGAATTTATCACTGGCTGAAAATGATCTCTAAATTAAAACGGACATGGATACCAAAATTTGCTAGACAGAATTGATCCGTGAAGTGTTGGTGTGTTGAAGGAATTTCAGTCCTGCAACAAAATGTAGGTAGTTTAGATATTCGTACTCAATTTTTAAATCCATGTCCAATTTTGAAAACACTTGTAATTCATTTATTTATAGGTGAAATATCAGTAAGAAAATTGTTTTAAAATGAAATATAATAAACTTTTAGTTATTCATAATATAAAGTCAAGTAATCATGGTTATTCCTGACCACTTTAATCAAAATTCCTAAAGTTATAAACGTGATTTGTAGCATCCCAAAAACACTACGCGGCTGTGGGGCCCGCCAAACAAGCCGATACAATCCGAATTATAAGAGCATCTCCAATGGTCGGCGTCACCACCGGAGCGCCGATTTTTCGCCCACGCCGGTTTGACGCCGAACCATTGGAACCGGCGTGGGCGAAATCGGCGTCAAAATCGGCGTCGCCATGCCGATTCCCGCGCTGACGCCGGTTCCCACGCCGATCCTCACGGGCGCCATTGTGGCTCCCGGATCGGCGCCAAACCGGCGTCGGATTTAAATATTTTTTTTTTTTTTTCGCAAAACACAATATATACGCGCGTTGAACCTCATTTTCATTCGCACCACTTGTTTTAACGAGTACTCTCTCTCTACCTTACTTTCTGTACAAGATCAATAACGAGCAATGGAGAACAACTACGAAGGTACTCCAGTTAATCCCGGGGGATGGTCTCAGACTCCCCCGGCTCCCGGTGTAGGGTCTCAGACGCCCCCGACTCCCGGGGCAGGGTCCCATACTTCCCCGGCTCCTGGGGGAGGTGGTTGGCCTCCAATGAGCGGGTACTACAACGTGTACCCGTGGCAGCAGATGATTCCGGGGTGGGCACCCGGCATGCAGCCCCCTATGCAGATGATGCCGGGGTGGGCACCCGGCATGCAGCCACCGGCGCAGCAGATGATGCCACCGGCGCAACATATGATTCCACAGTCGCAGGCGACGCACGGGGGGGACAACGCCTATCGGCCGACTTTTGATTTTTCCACCGGTTCTTCGCACACATCGACCCCAACGGATGCACAGTATTCGGAGACCTTCTCCTTAGCGGACTTGGGTTTTGATATTAACGACGTTTCTGAAACTCTCATTCAAAGCCAGGGAGTAGGGCGGGGTAAGAAGAAGGGCAAGGCGAAGAAGGTCGGCGAGTCGTCGCAGCCCCGCGCCGAAATCCGGGGCCGGAGGAAGTGGACGGACGCGGAGAACGTTGCGGTTGCCAAGGCGTGGGTGAGTGTTTGCGACGATCCTCTCGTTTCAAACAACCAGAGGATCGTCAACTTGTGGGCGAAGATAGCTGCAGCCTACAGGGCATTTTGCCCTGAAGGGAGACCGTGCACCGGGGAGGAGGTCCGGAAGTGCTGGGACCGAATCAGGGCTGGCGTCTCTCGATTTTCGGGTTTGTACGCCAACGCCCTCCGCATGCAGACCAGTGGCCAAACAGAGGAAGACTGCAGGAGGATTGCGGAAAGAGCCTACCCCGATCCGGATAAGAAGTACTATGAGTTCACCTACTGGAACTGCTACGTTGTGCTCAACGAGTCGGAGAAATTCCGGGCAGGCGTCGACGCTGGCTGGCCGAAGAGGCTACCCCGATCCGGATAATGAGAACTTTTTATAAATAGAATAATTTTAATTTTTGTTAAAGATTCAAATTTAGTAGAGTAATTTAAAGAAGTGCTGGTAGTGTATGAATATGGACTTTAAGAGTCGGGAATATCCACTTTATCTTAACTCGAAATAGTATAGTTTGAACGGTAAATCTCCTTCCTTAAGCGAACAAGGTTTTGTGACTTAAAGTTATGCCGCTCCCTAGTCCCTAGCAACCACAATGGAGGTTGTTACATAAGCAAATAATTACAAGATGAGAGTATAATTCTAGAACACTAGCATTATGCGTTATGAGAAATTAAATAAATAATTACATAAAGCTTTATGTAATAATTAACCAAGAACAACTTAGAAGAATAGAAATTATAGAGCATAAGCGTACCTTAATCTATGTTGAATTGATTGTGGAATTGCTTTGTGGTGGTTATGGATCTTCCAAATGATCAGAGACGTTTTTCATAATAGTCTGTAGAGAGAATACGGAGATATCAAATCGTTCTTTTGAGGTATGGAGACCATAATCGTATGCTTCATTTATATAAATATAAAACACTTTATTTTATATTCGGTCTCTCGACAAATAGAAAATCTTATATGATACCTACACTAATTTTCATAACAAATTAAATACACTTTAGCTTAAATTTTAATCTTTATTGAATAACTTTAATTGGATAATTTTAATTGGACAATTGAAAGAGAGTCATACATATTGAATTAGTCATATGAAAATTCAAATTAATCTTAAAATTTATATGAATATAATAATATAACAAAATTACTTTGTCCCAGGAAATTACAACTGATGCCAAGAGGATTCGAACTCGGCACCTCATACAATAATATCTAAGTTCATTGCCGCTAGGACAAAGGCTCTGGACATGTTATCATTTTCGTTTGTCCACCAATAAACTTCTCATTTGCTTTTTGCTACTTTTGGCAATGGTCCTACACTTCACTAACTTTATTTCACTCACATTTTATTACTATCTCCATCTCCAAAAAATAGATTAGTTTTATCATTTTAGGCAGTTGCAAAATCACACATAGTCTAAATATTAAAAGTTTTAAACCAACTACAAGCCACTAAATGTGAACCCCACAATCCATTAACAATACTTTTATTACCTTTCCATATCGGTTTCTTACATTTTCATAGTTTCTCTTTTACTTTACTAATTGCACACTAAAATCCGAGTCATATACACAAGTTTATATTTTTTTGGGACGAAGGAAGCATAAAACTAGTACTCTCACTGTCCTATAATAGAACGCTTTCCATTTTAATCTATCTGACAAAAGATATCATTTATTTTTTTTATAAAAAAATCTATCAGATTTTGTCTCTCCAATTAACACATAAAATAATATTTCCTAAAATCCAGTGTCTTTAGATAAGTGTATCATCTATTATGAAAAAAAATATACTCCCTTCGTTTCTCCATAGTTGAGTCATTTTTCCATTTTGGGAAATTCCCTCGTAATTGAGTCATTTCTCTATATAGTACTCCCACTGTCACAAGAAAGTTGAGTCCTATTCCTTTTTAGTTTGTCCCAACAAAGTTGAGTCATTTCCTTTTTAACAAAAGACAAAACATCTGATCACTTTTACTTTATTCCATCATTTACTTTACTCTCATACTTTATTCTCTCTATTTATTCACTTTATATTTTATTCTCTCTACTTTTTTCCCTCTCTTACTTTTTAATCTATTTATTTAACACATTCAACATTCATTTCTTAAACTCTGTGCAAAAAATTTTACAACTATAAAAAACGAAGGGAGTATATACATATAAAAGTAAGATTCACCTTACACTAATCTTTTCAATCAAATTTATATAAAATTTCTTAAAATTTGTGGAGTCAAAACTCTCCCGGTATTCATGACAGGAGGGAGTACATTTTGTTGGTATACTTTTGTAAATGGCCCACTCCAGCAAGCAGCTCGAATCTCGGATAAAAGGACAATTGCTGTGTCAATTCCATTCACTCACCCCATCTCTCTCTTCCCACTCTCTACTCCCTCTGCTTTCGACAGAAAGGGAAACAGATCATAATAAGATGGTTCCCAGCTCTACATTATGCTTCCGCCTCTCTCTACTTGCATTACTATTCGCTTTCTCAGCTGCTGCTCTGGTTGAAGACGGTACACTCTCTCTCTAATCCAAGATCTGCACATCTGTTTGTTAAAATGCCTCGCATCTGTTTGTTAAAATGCCTCAAACAAGTCTAGTGCTGTGTGCCAAATTTTTAGAGGCGGTGGGTGGCATAAAAAAAGTTTTAGGGGAATGTGTTTGATGATTATTTACCTCACTCACGCATTCAATATGAATGAATCACTTAAATAATTCTACCATTCATATTATGCTAGTCAGTGCCTCACGTTTCTTGCCCCAACTCTCACATTTATTGTGGATTAATTTCTGTTGTACACATACATTGCTTCACAAATCACTATACTACAAAAGAAAGTATCGTGGTTTTTGTAAGAATTTCACTAGCTCAGTCGTACTAACTAATTGACTAGTGCCGCTAGAAAGTTGATGTACATAATTCATATAGAAAAGTTGTTGGGGATATTAATATGTTAGGCATTAGGCAGTGTTATTATATGTGAGGGATTATAATTTTGGAAAAAGATGTGTATGTGGCATTCATTTTATATTATGTTTGGTCACGCTATGGCAAATAGTGACTATATGGTTTAAACCCTAAGCCATTAATTAGATAGTATTATTAATTTATTAGTATTAATCATTTATGAATTATTCGTTCTTTTTTAATGAGGATTTAGTAGTATAATTGATAGCTAGTATTTTATTTGAGGGCATTGTATAATTGGTTTGTTTATAAAATTCTTTTGCTTTATCTCGATTATGCTTTAAAACACAGATACAATAATTGTTGTTAGGAAAATTAAAGAACCTCATCCTCATCACTGCGCTTGCTTTTTATTCCTTTTTTTAGTTGCTGGATTATTGTCAACAGTACTTTTATCTTTTAATATTTCCAATACTTTGGCAAAAATTTATAGTGAGAATTTGAATTATTCACATTCCCAATTGTAGACGAAACTTTAAAAATATTATATGTATTCAACTTTTTTATAGAAATGTAATCAAGTTTCGTTAAAGCAAATTTTATGTAATAATTCGATAATCAATGTGAAAGCACACGTATCTCATCTTTATGTTATTTTCGATAATCAATGTGAATGCATACGATAGATCTAGATAATAAAACAACAGTTTTATCGATTATTGGGCTCCCAATGTTGAAAATGAACCTATATTCCTTTTTGTTCTCTTTTGCCTCTTTTCTTTTTATTTATTTTTTACAGACGCGGTTTCTTGAAATTGGCTAAAGAGGAATTGCACTTTCTTGTCTTTTATTATTGGTCTATTCATTTGTTGGGCTTTTTAGAGCATATTAATTTTTTACTTTTTACAGTTTTCTAATTATCTTAATTTTTTTTACCAAACTAACCTTTAACTAAGTAATAAATGAAGGTAAATAAAGAATACAATTTCCAAATTATAGTAGTATCAAATATGGAGTATATTCATAACAAATGTCAAAATTGGAAGTGGAACAAATTGATGAAGTAGGATTAGAAAAAACTAGAAACATTTCTAAACAAAAAAAAAATGTAATTTCGTGTCTTCATTTTAAAATTGCAGGGGAACTAGTGAACGGAGACTTCGAAACCCCGCCAACAGGCGGATTCTCCTCGGAGGCAGGGATCTCTGACGGCCCCGTCACGATCCCCGGGTGGAAGACCAATGGTACGGTGGAGGTGGTGGAGTCGGGACAGAAGCAGGGCGGTATGATCCTGATCGTGCCGCAGGGAGCCCATGCAGTGCGGCTAGGGAATGACGCCGAGATCAGCCAGGAGGTGGCGGTCGAGAAGGGTGCCCTCTACTCCGTCACGTTCAGCGCCGCCCGCACATGCGCCCAGCTCGAGTCCTTGAACGTGTCGGTGCCCCCAGCATCGCAGACCATCGACCTCCAGACGTTGTACAGCATCCAAGGTTGGGACACCTACGCCTGGGCGTTTCAAGCGGCGGAGGCAGTGGCGCAGGTCGTGTTTCGGAATCCCGGCATGGAGGATGACCCCACATGTGGCCCCATCATCGACGATATTGCCATCAAGAAGCTGTTTGTGCCGGATAGACCCAAAGGTTTGTTTCATCATTTTTTTTATAAAAATAGGTGGTAGGAAATGACCATTTTGATACACAGGTACCGCGGTTGTAAATGGTGATTTCGAGGAGGGGCCGTGGATGTTTAGAAACGAGTCGTTGGGCGTCCTCCTCCCGACCAATCTCGATGAGGAGACATCCTCTCTACCGGGTTGGATGGTGGAGTCGAACAGAGCCGTGCGCTATGTGGACTCCAACCACTTTACCGTCCCTGGGGGCAAACGAGCAGTGGAGTTGCTCTCGGGAAAGGAGGGGATAATCTCCCAGATGGTGGAAACCAAGCCTAACAAGCCATATAGGCTGACGTTCTCGTTGGGCCAGGGGGGAGATGCCTGCAAGCAGCCGTTGGCGGTGATGGTTTTTGCCGGTGATCAGGCTGAGAACATACATTACACTCCTGACTCCAATTCCACCTTCCAGACCGCGAGTGTGAACTTCACGTCCAAGGCGGAGAGGACACGTGTGGCCTTCTACAGCGTGTACTACAACACGAGGACTGATGACTTGAGCTCATTGTGTGGCCCGGTTGTGGATGATGTTAGAGTTGAGCTTTCAGGATCGAGCAAGGCTAGGTTTGGGGGGTTGGGATTCATGTTATTGATGGTTTTGATGTTGGTGTAGATTGGAAATGAGGGTGTTATGTTTGTAATATGTGGAATTGGGAGTATAGGTAAACCAAGCTTCCATATTTTGTTTGTGATGTGTTATTCAAGTTTGAAGTAATGGAAATGAAACTGCTTTCGTTTCTGTGTTGGGCTCAGGTTTGGACGGCCCAATTGAAGTTTTGCACATAATTGAGCCCGAATTTGTTGGGCCTTGAAAACAGATCCACCTTCTCTCTCTCTCTCCAACAATGCATCAATTTCATTCTGTTGAAACATATTTGTATTGCTGATTCTAGCTGATCATGTCGATTAAATTAGTTTCTTAATAATGAAGTGATACGTAAGGGAACTAACATTCTTTAATTACTCACACTATAATAACATTAAGTACAACCCTTCATTATTCTAGCAGGAGCCACTACTTAATATTTATGTCCTATGATCCTATGACCTATAGGAGTAACAATTCAAAGTGGGGTCAGGTCCACCTAGCATAAGCATAGAAAATAACACCAAATTAAATTTATTAACTTTATTAGGTCCAGCTATCTATAATAAATATAGAATAATAATTTCAATACAAAAGGATAATTATATTTTTAATACTCGTAGTTATTCAATTTGAGAAAACACACAGCGAATGCTATATAATACCAATAAGCATCATGAAGCAATGTTAACACATGATAGTTTCAATCATTGAAAAGTTAAGTTAGCAATTTGATATACACGTCGCATTTCTTCCTATTTAGGAGTAATTAATAATTTATTCATACCGAAATTGAGAGATTCAACCAAAAAAAATTAAGAGTACTGGAAGATTCTCGATAAAGCCTTACTTCTTGAAGTTGAAGTGTAGTATACTTGTATACATATATAACCTCCTCAATTACATATCTTTGAAACCTAGTGTGTAAATATGTTGATTAAGAATAAGAACTCAATTAGTTGTTTTTGGAAACTTAGTGTAAACGTCAGATTAAATATGTCACTTTAGGATTTGATTATGAAATTGTCAACTTGAGAATCATTTTACTGCAATTAGTTCTGCTTATATGAATTGTTATTTTGGTCGATTTTGACATATAAGCACGATTTCTTGTATATTCAATCGCAATCTCAATCTTCACATATAACACGCTTTTTTCATATTCCATCATAATCGCCTAAATGCCTCACTGCAGTTTTATAACTGGAGGAATTATATTTTACATCCAAATTTAGGATTGATTGTCGAATTTTGAATACACTTTCGACTCTGGACCTAGTATATATATTTTTAAACAATCAGTTCATTGTACTAATAAGCCAGGTCTCTTTTTCGGCATATCTATATGATAATAAAAAATTTATTTCACTTTTACTATAATAATGGAGTAACTATTTCACTCATTTCATTCACATTTTACTATAAACAACAATCTCATTCTATAAGCACTAGTCTATTTTTTTCCAATTTGGTTTGTTCCACATAAACAATAGTCTTATTCTATAAACAATAGTCTCATTTTTTGTCATTTGGTTAGTTTAGTTCACTTAATTTTTTTATAAGTTTCCTTCTCTTAATGAGAGGAGGACCCAATCTCCACAATAAATATTTCAGTCATTTTTTTCTTTTTATCTCTCTCTTATTTTAGCTATTTCACATTAAAACTTATGTCTTTATTTTCAAGGGACGAAACGAGTATATTAGTATTCCTTACGTCCCAAGGTAGTTGTTATTTATTTTGGACACGACATTTAAGAAATTGATGTGTTGAAAGTTAAAATTGAGAGATTAAAGTAAGAGAGAGAATAGAGTAAAAAAGGTGAAAAGAGAGTAAAGTACGATAAAAGATAAAGTTTTTGCTAAACAAAAAAAGGGTCCAAAAACAGATACTACAAGTACCTTAGTAAGGAAAAAGTTATATTTTACTAACTTTTTTTAGCCATTTTCTTTTATATTTCTAATAACTAGCCTAGAGGTTATGAAACTGGGGAAATAGTAGGAAACGTGATGGCCCACGCGATTGTGTTTGAGTTGAGTGTGTATTTAATCCGCAGACAACCTATGCAATAGAGCTTATGAAGTAAACATAGGATATTTTGGCAGTTTTAAAACATCATATAATATCAGAAATAAAATGATAATCACAAGAAAATGTCAAACCGAATTTAATGCGTATTAGAAATGGGTCAATCACCCCTTAAAATGCCTTATAAGGGGGAAGGTTATTCATACTTTTATAGGTGAGCTAGGATCGTTATCAAGTCGATATGAGACAAGATATTAAGAATTTTAACAATGTGTGATACGGTTATGCACCACAATGCATATCATGTGTTTTGATTACAAAATTGAATCATGTTCTACACATTGCATTTGGGCATTAGTTATCTTAAGCACAAATTTAAGAAAAAAAAATAAAACAACTCAATGTTCAAACGCTACATATATAGTAGGAGCAATACTTATTTTTCAAGTAGGGGGGATTTATTGAGGGAAATTCCCAGAGTTTATATATGTTGATGTCGTTTATTTGATCAAGTTTTGTCATATTATGTGAGAATGACTTGTAACTAACATATTAAGTGGACATCCTACAACCAAATCTGGATATATTCACAATTCATAAGTTATTCTCTTCCTGGATATCCTACAACCCAAACGAAATCTTATAATTCAAATTTCATAATTGTGTCACGTATGGATACATTTCAATTTCATAAATTATGTCTACAAACATTATACACGTTACATTTTCTATTCCTAATCGGTTACTATAAAAAAGTTGAAACAATGGTGAAATCGCCCTCTTTTAAATTTATATGAAGATTGAATTACAATTGTACTTATATACCTAATTCTTTAAAGTATACTGTAAATAAATATTACTCCGTTACTATAAAAAAATCACAACAATTTAATTATAGAACATTATTGTCATTTTCACATTATACACGTTACATTTTCACGACAACAAAGAGTATATCATATACGCTACACCACGTTGATTTCCTACGTGGATTTTATCTTATTTCACATGTTTTTCCTCATTCTAAATTCGTTAATATGAACAAAAATATACTCCAATTGAACAAAATAAGAAGCCAACACATGCCCAGCTGGGAGTCAGGCCAACTCGCACCACATTCAATAACATTTTATATACTCCATAAATTATCATCTCTATCCATCTTCTATCATATTCTATCAATAATCTTGTTAGCCGAAGATATAAATTTTTTATGCGAAAATATTATGAAAAATATTGGAAGAGAAACTAATAGAGAATAAGGTTTAATTAATGAAATACAATATATACGGAGTATTACTATTAAAATAAAATAAAATAAAAACATGATTATTAATTGGCCTGTGGATGTAGAGAGTATAAGGTGACATTCGTTGCCATGACTAATATCATGAGACTATCCATCTAGGATTAAGTTGTGGGATTATTTTAGTTGGAGGGGGAGGCTATGACTAATTATTATGAGACTATCCATCTAGGATTAAGTTGAAGGGTTCAATCTTATGAACCAAACATGATACATATTTAATCATGAGATTTAATCTTGCCAATCGAACACGCCTAAGTATATAACTCATTTTTCTCATTTGAGAATGTATTTATCGAACAAAACAAATGAAATAAAATACTGTATTAGATATTAAAAATTAAAATCCTAAATTACCAATAAGATTATTTATCTTCACTAGCTTTTTCCTAAAGTAAGTAAGATTATTTAGTTAGTAAACTAATTCATCTCGTGGCCGCCTTTTCTTAGGAAATTTGGGTCTTATTATTGATACAATATATTCGCATTAATATAAAAACCAGACTTCCTAAATTACACAATGCAATGCAACAAAATTTCACAACTATTTAAAATAATTTATAACTTACTTATTTCACGAGAACAGACATATTTGTTCATTCTGGTTCGTATATCCAGATCAGTTTCTATTCATTTATGGTATGTATTTTCTTTTTAATGAGGTTAATACTATTTTTCATTAATAATATTATTCTAACTTGTATTTTTTTTCCTTGTCATTCTATACTTTACTAATTTTATATTAAAACTTGTATTATTCACTATTAAAATTATATTTTGTGAATGAAGATAATAATTTTAACATTAATAAGAATAATTGATTTTTACGTTTTTCAAAATTTTATACTTCCTCCGTCCCAACTAAGTTAAGTCGTAAGTCTTTATGGATGTTCCAACTAAGTTGAGTCATTTACTTTTTTGACTAAAAATAAAACATTCAACCACTCTTACTTTTTTTCGTCACCTATTTTTTCAACACAATTTCTTAATCTCTGTGCCCAAAAGTTTTGTATCAACTTAATTGAGACAGAGGAAGTAGCACTTTTTAGGAGCATACATATCGATTGTCTCAAATTCAGCCACGTTTTCGTCACACCTTCATTTTTTAGCTGTCACATTATCAAGTCTTATTTCAACCACCACTAGTATAGTTGGATCTCACTGGATTTCAATACAAGCATGCATGAAATTAATAGGTTAGTGTCAAGTCTTATTAGATTTGTATCATTTATCGATCGACCGACTAAGACCATTATAACTACTTGTTCGGTTTGGTTGTACATAATTCATGGTCAAGAAAAAACTTGAAAGTTAAAGTGGGTTAAGTATAACTTTAAAGTTTATCTGTGATTTAGTTGATTTGTTAGGATTTTATACATATTTGAATGCATAATTTATAAATTTTGTTGTTATCAAGTGGAATATCTTTTTAATTATGTAAATCTAAGTTTGTATAAATTAGATTGAAAGCATGGTTAAGCATTAATCTTGTAATGATGTTTTAATCGTGATCGACTAGAAGTTTGAGTTTTGGTTACTAAACTACCTGAAGTTTAAGTAATTGAAACACACAACCGAAAGTTAGATAAACAATGAAGATATTGCTGACTTAATATTCTTTAGTCTGCAATGTAATCTCAAATATTAATTTGATTCTATGCAAATTCGAACCAGGAAATTTATCAACGATGTGAACATTAAACATGTTAATCAAATTACAATTGTAACGACCCAATTCTTCGATTGACGGTTGTGCCAAAAGCCAATATAAATCTTTCCAGTATGCTTTATTTTCACTTGCACGCTCGACACTGTAAAAACGCTTCTAGTGGGTCACCTCTCAAAATTTTCCTAAGCTAAACACTTTTAAAACATTTGAGTTGTTGTGAGACGTGCTTTAGAAAAGAATATGCACCTTGTTGGACTAGTAGCATCTATCAAATCTATTAAGATCTCACTGAATCTGCAGTGACAGTCACATATGTGACTATTCTCATAATCCATCTTTTAATGATATGTTTCGATATATTCACTCTTAGTAGTCACTCCTTGTTCATGCACTGACGATCACTTTCTACTTTTATCCTATATATTATAACAACATTAGAGCATGCGCAGCGGTGGCGTCCGTCGCCACCGCCGTCCGCGCCGCTGGCACGGACGCCAACCGCCGCCGCTGCGCTCGCGCCGCTGGCACGGCGCTGCTCGATGTATCGAGCACGTCCGTGCCAGCGGACACACACGTGGCGGCACATGATTGGGCAACGGCGTAGCCGTTGCATTCAAACTTTTTTTTTTAAATCGGTATTTAATTATAAATAATGCTAAAAATAAAAAAAAATATTTTCCAAATCCCAAAAATATGGCCGTTTTTTTCCCGTTTTTTCTGATTTTTTTTTATTTTTTTTCCCAAAATCATCTATAAATATACACATTCATCACTCATTTATCACATCAATTCATCTCTCATTCATCTCTCATTCATAATTCTTATACAAACTATCAACACATTCAACCTTCACTCAAAACATCAAATGGATTTCACTCATCTCATGGCGGAAGCGGAGCGCGAAGAACAACAATACTACGAACAACATCGTGGTTTTTTTAATTTTTAGGATTTTAATTATGTAATTTTTAATTTTTAGGATTTTAATTATGTAATTTTTCATTTTTAGGATTTTAATTATGTAATGTTTAATTTTATTTGTCATTTGTAATATTTATTGTGGTTTTTAAATGAATTTTAATATTATGGAAATGTTATTGTTTAATTGAATTTTAAATTAATTGTGCTCGTCCTTGCGGAAGAGCACAGTTGTGGGTGTTGTGCTCTTGCCAGAGAGCAGGCATGAATAGTACCGCCCGGGCCCACAACCGTGCCGCTGGCAAGAGCACGGTTGTGATGCTCTTAGATTAATTAAATACTTAGTATTAGAAATGCTTCTACTATTATAGACGGAGGGAGTATAAAATTAAGGAGTTAATTTTTTGTGTTTATACTAGGGGTTAGTAGTACTATTTTCACTTCATAATAAATAAATAAAATATGGAGCAGTATTTTATTAGAGCTATCTCCAATGGCGGTGAGCGGACAGGCTAGCCGATTCCCGGCGCTGGCCGGTCCGCTCGCCGAACCATTAGAACCGGCGAGCGCCATTTCGGCAAAAAAATCGGCGACCCGACGTCGATTTTCGGGCGCTGGCCGATCCGCTCGCCAGTCGGCTGGCCGCCATTGCAGGATCCCGATCGGCGAGAGATCGGCCAGCTCAATATATATATATATATATTTTAATTTTTCAAAACACTATATATACTCGATTTGCACGTCATTTTCATTCACACCACTTGTTTTAATGAGTTTTCTCTCCACCTTAATTTCTGTACAAGAGCAACAACGTGAAATGAGTAACGCGGGTGGTAGTAGTGGTGGTAGTGCTGGGGATGCTGAGGAGTACGAACGGCAAATGAACGAAGAGTTGGAGGCCTATACGTCCCGCGAGATAAACCGGTTGATACAAAGGGCCTTGCAGCCGGCGGTACCTCGACCTCCACCCGTTGTCCACCGACGAGCAGTGATTGATCGGGATCACGTAGCTGCACATCAGCGGTTATATGAAGACTACTTTGCGGAGGAGCCGCGGTTGGGGGCGCCTATTTTCATTCGGCGTTTTAGGATGCGCAGGGCAGTGTTTATGCATATCGTTGATGCTTTGGAGCGTCGATATTTGTGTTTCGGGTTCAGGTACGATACGACTGGCAGACCCGGCCACACACCTATACAAAAGTGCATTGCGGCAATCAGGCAGTTAGCCTACGGAGGCGCGACAGACATGTGGGACGAGTACCTCCACATCGGTGAGACGACTGCCCTGGATTGTTTGAGGTATTTTTGTGAGGGCGTCATTGAAATATTCCATGATCAGTATCTTCGAAGCCCTACCCCTGCGGAGTGTCAGGATCTGATGCAGATGCACGGGGAGTGGAAGAACTGCCCCGCTGCCTGGAAAGGGTTCTACACGACCGGCTACAAGGGAAAGAATCCCACGATGATCCTCGAGGCCGTAACTGATTACCGATTGTGGATTTGGCATGCATATTTTGGGGTAGCCGGGTTGAACAATGACCTCAACGTCCTCAACTCGTCGCCCCTTTTCAACGAGCAGTGCTAGGGCGTCGGTCCGGCCATCAGTTTTATCGCCAACGGGAACCAGCATTATATGGGCTACTACTTGGCGGATTTGATATACCCTAGGTGGCTCGTCTTTGTGAATACGATCACATGCGCATCAGATGAGAGGAAGACCTACTTTGCGGAACGGTAGGAGTCGGCGCGCAAGGACGTGGAGCGCGCATTTGGTGCGTTCCAGTCTCGATGGGCGGCAATTAGGGGTCCAACGCGTTTGTGGCATGTCGACTACATTGCTGATATAATGTATGCATGTATTATCCTGCACAACATGATTGTCGAAGATGAAGGTATACAACTGACTAGTTAGGCCAATGACGATGCTAATGATGCCTGCCCAAGCCACGATGTGGCTACCCCCACGTACGAAGGGGGTACCTCACGATGAAGTCGGCCGCCTCAAGGCACATGCCGACATGCGCCAAGTGGATGCTCATATTCGACTCCAAAAGGATTTAATTGAAGAGTTGTGGGCGCGGAGGATTGCACGTAGTTAGATTTTTTTTAATTAATGTAGTTTTTTTAATTAATGTACTTTTTAAATTTAAATATTATTATTGAATTTTCCTGTATCGGTGTCGTAAATGTAATTCCGTATTTTATGTGATTGTTAATTATTTGTTTTGTATAATTTTATTTATGGTGTCTAGCCTATTGTTTGTCCAGTTGTTTGTCCTGATGATGCAGTAGAAAGAGTTTGTGGCTAGCATATAGCTGGCCTATTACTATTGTGGATGCTCCTAACACAAAAGTTGATTATCCAAAACGGTGGACACTATAAAAACAATTCCGTGGAAACTCTGTTTCAGTTTCCCCCTCTATATCGCTAATCTCGCCAACTAATTCAATCTTCAAACAAACATTTAAGCATTTGAAGAGCGAGAGAGGAATAAAAAATGGAGCTCAGCTGGAGCTCGATAACCCCCTTCTTCCCTCACATAATCTCCATTGTCGCTCTCCTCCTCTTCCTCGAGCAGCTCTCCTACCTTAAAAAGAAGCGTTTCCTCCCCGGCCCCTCCCTCGTCCTCCCCTTCCTCGGCAACTCCATCTCCCTCGTCGCCGATCCCACCAGTTTCTGGAACCGCCAATCCGCCTACGCCAAATCCACCTCCATCGGAATCTCCGCCAACTACATCATCGGCCGCTACATCCTCTACGTCTACAGCTCCGACCTCTCGCACAAAATCTTCGCCAATGTCCGCCCCGACGCCTTCCACCTCGTCGGCCACCCCTTCGGAAAGAAGCTCTTCGGCGAGCACAATCTGATTTACATGTTCGGCCGGGATCACAAGGATCTCCGTCGTCAAATCGCGCCTAATTTCACTCCCAAAGCGCTCTACATTTACACCGATATTCAGCAGCGGATTATTATCCAGCATTTGACGCGCTGGCTGCGTCAATCGCAGCCGGATAAATCGGTGCCGCTCCGGATTTTGTGCCGAGATATGAATCTCGAGACGTCGCAGACGGTTTTCGTCGGACCTTATCTCGATGAATCCGCGCGGGAGCGGTTTAACGTCGATTACAACTATTTTAACGTTGGATTGATGAAGCTGCCGATCGATCTTCCTGGATTCGCCTTCCGCAACGCGCGACTTGCGGTTGGGAGGCTGATTGAGACGCTCGGAGCCTGTGCGGCGGCGAGTGAGCAGCGGATGGAGGCGGAGGAGGAGGAGCCGTCGTGTTTGATCGATTTCTGGATGCAGGAGAATCTGCGGTTAGCGGCGGAGAAGGAGTACGAGTGCAGCCACCGCGAAATCGGCGGTCACCTCTTCGATTTCCTCTTCGCCGCGCAGGACGCCTCCACTTCCTCGCTGCTTTGGGCGGTGGCGCTGCTCGACTCGCATCCGCAGGTACTCGCGCGAGTGAGAGAGGAGGTCTCGTCGCACTGGTCGCCGGAGAGCAGCGCCGTGATCACTGGCGACCAGCTCCGCGAGATGAAGTTCATTGAAGCGGTGGCGCGTGAGGTCGTGAGGATCAGAGCGCCAGCGACGATGGTGCCGCACATCGCCGGCGTTGACTTTCCATTGACTGAGAATTACACCGTGCCGAAGGGCACAATCGTGTTTCCCTCTGTCTTCGACTCATCTTTTCAGGGATTCACCGAACCGGAGAAGTTCGATCCGGACCGGTTCATGGAGCACAGGCAGGAGGACCGGGTTTATAAGAAGAACTTTTTAGCGTTCGGGTCCGGGGCCCACCAGTGTGTGGGGCAGAGGTACGCGATCAATCATCTGATGTTATTCATCGCGATATTCACTTCTATGATTGATTTCAAAAGGGATAGATCCGACGGCTGTGATGAGATCGCTTATGTTCCAACAATTGTGCCGAAAGATGATTGCAGGGTTTTCCTGTTGCCGCGATGCAGTGGAATATTCCCGCCTTCGTATTGACTGACGGGAATGCCCTTATTTTTAAGAGATGTGGGGGTTAGATTATCTTTGGAAAAAAACAAAAAATATTTAAAATTATGTTTTCGGTTGATTAATTTATTGGGTGATTTGATTGGGTGGCAAATATTCAGGGTGTTCGTTGAGGGGTCTGTTATTGTTATTGTTATTGTTATTGATATTGTTATTGTAATTGTCATTATATTGTCAGCTCATAATTTAATTTTTCAATTTTTATTCAATGGAATCCAAGCAGGAAATTTATTGTTTAGGAATTACTACTACTTAGGTAGGCCATCCACAACAATGTCACTAAACCGTCCCTTAAATTACCATTCGCGGGTCCCACTGTACTTTTTTACTCTATCACTTAACTAAGGAACGGAACCTACAACCTTCTTTCCCTTAACCGTCCCTTAAATTACTATTCATTCAATTTCATTTTTTATTTTTATTTCCAACCAAATTCAATTAAAAAAATACTTCATTAAAAATAAAATAAAATTACAACATAAAATAAAAATACAACTTAAAATTCAAAAAAAATAAAAAAAGACATAATTCAAATCCAAAAAAATAAAAATGACATAATTTAAATACAATTTTATAGAAAATAAAAAAAAAACTACTCCGCTGGCGAATCATCCCCTGAAGGCGGTGGAGGTGCACTGAAGCCGTGAGGAGGCGGAATGCCAAGTTGTGCTGCCATAAACGTAATTCCGTTAAGTCAGGCTTGGTATTGGGCGGGCGTCATGCGGGAAGTGTCCGCCATTGTGGCGGTCATGTACATGGCCATAAGGGAGTTGGGGGTCCCCCCGAGCCTGCCTGGCTTGATTCGGCTCGACCCCTCCTCCCTCTAGCTGCCTTCGCCGCATTTCTCCCTTGCGGCCGACGGCGCCCACGGGAGGACCTCCTGCGAGGCAAACTCTTGTGCCCCGCTGCCCGAACCGCCCTCACCAAACGAGTATTGGCCACTCGCCGTGTGCTTCGTGCGCTTCGAGGTCGAGCCCGTGTTGGACCGCACACCGCCGGCCCACCTTTCCTCGTCCATGACGACCTCCCAAACATCGACATATTTAAATTGTTTGCCGGTGTCGTCGTAGTAGACCCGCAAAGCCAACCTCAGAATGTCGGCTCCCGTGGCTCCGCTTTGGTAATGAGCCGCTTCATTCTTGTGGATGACGCAGAATCGTTTGACCTCTCTATCGACTCGGTCAAAGTGAGTGCGGAGCATCTTATATGTACGGTTGCGGGACCCCTTCGGCTTAAGGCTGATGACGCGGACTTTGGATTGGCAGGAGTGTTTTATTTTGATACATTTTCTAAAATTACAATATCATTATTTCTATTCTATTAATACTCTTATTTTATTTTTTTTATTTAATTTATTAAATAATTTACCTAAGTTCTCGCACTGAATATAAAATGCTCTACTTGGAGTAGGATGGATGTAAGGAGTATAGTATGTAATGCTTTTTGGGTAGTTCCATACTATATCAGACCATAAAAAATAATTTTATTAAATGATATGAATTTTAATACAAATTTAAAAAGTAAAAAAGTTAAATTATAACAATAATATTTCAATTATTGCTAGCTAAATATAAAGCGCATGCTATTGCAAGGTGGTGATAAAATAAGAACAATGTAAAATAAGGAGAATTTTGGGGTCAAGTACTTAACTTGCTATTGCTGGCTAAATCGGGAGTAATAAATTAATGCGTACACAGTACGTGTTAGTATTTGTTAATACTCCCTTTTTTAGAGCATCCACAATAGCCTAGCGCACCGCCTAGCCGAGCGCCGGCGCTAGGCGGTCTATTGCAGCCGCCCAGCGATTTTCGCGAAAAAAAACCGCCTAGCGCTCGGCGATTCCGTGGCACTAGGCGGTGCGCTAGGCGATCCGCTAGGCGCTATTGCAGCGTCCGGATCGCCTAGCGCGAATTTTTATTTTTTTTTGTTTTCGAAACACTATATATACGCGACTTGCCCGACATGCGCCAAACGGAGGCTCATATTCGACTCCAAAATGATTTAATTGAAGAGTTATGGGCGCGGAGGACTGCACGGCAGTAGTTTTTTTTGTTAATTATGTAATTTTTTTTAATTAATGTACTTTTTAAATATTAATAATATTATTGAATTTTCTCGTATATGTATCGTAAATTAAATTGCGTATTTTGTGTGATTGTTAATTATTTGTTTTATATAATTTTGAGTGATGTGGCTAGGCTATGGCTGGGCTATTTATGATGTGGCAGAAGGATTTTTAGTGTTGATGATGTGGCAGGAGGAGTTTGTGGCTAGGCTATGACTGAGCTATTGCAGGGCTATTCCTATTGTGGATGCCCTTACTAAAAGTTTGTCATTTATTTTTATTTTCGTTTGTTCCTAAAAGTTTATCATCGTTCACTTTTTTTTTTAATTATTTTTGGTAGTGATAAATGATAAGGGAGTGAGGGAATACTATAATATTCTCTATTTTTTTGAAATGTGGATAGTCCTTTGACCGATGGAGGTCTGCTATCAGCTATCCTATCATCAAATTTTTCGGACCTCGAATATTCGATTCAGTACAGCTATATCAAATCCAATTTGATAAATTTAAAAGCGATGCTTCATGCTTACGTAAGTTGCGGTTGTAATTTGCATATAGATTAGAGGGTGTAATCAAATCAAACTGACTTAAACTATTTTAGTGCCTATTTGTATGGTAACCTTCCGGATATAAAAATAGAAAATAAAAAATGCGTGCCATCGTCCGCGACCATCGTCCGCGTAGCCCACAGTAGGGCAGACGATGGCGCGGCCGATGGCCTATCGTCCGCGTAGGCCGCAATGGGGCGGACGATGGACATCGTCCGCGCTATACTCTGCGCCCTTAGTATAGGGCGCGACGATCGTCCGCGGTCTATGTCACGCACCTGCAATGGGGCGAACGATGGCGGGCGCGGACGATGCGCGCCATCGGGCGTGCAATCGTCCGCCCCATTGCAGATGGCCTAATATTCATGCTATACATCATTAATAGTTGAAGGAAGGGGGTGTGTGGTTAATTGGTTTTATCATTACTAAATTAATTAAATTTGGATAAATCCAACCCATAGTTATTGTTAAGGGTGCAAAGTTAATGTCGTCTGATCTGTCAACCATTTTTATTATATGATGATGATTATGATGATATTCAATTTGTATGCCAAATGCATAAACTAATGTGATTTCAGTGTTGAATGTTGACAATTTTTTGTTTGTGATAAATGAACCTTCTTATTCTTTGATTCTTCGCAATTGAAAAGTCATTTGTTGACTGCAGCAAAATACATTCCTCAAGTTTTACAATACAAATTTTATTTTGATACGGGGAAAATTACTTTGAAATGACACTATATTTTTCTTACTTTGACACTAGATTTTATAATTTTAGAGATTAAATTGTGCATTTATTTTTTTCTTTCTAGAACTTTCACTGTTAATACTATGATATAAGGTTAATTTATGTATAGACTATCACCAGTTAATGACGAAGGTTAGACTTGTACTAGTACGTGCGCTGTGATAATTAAGTTAGTGATAAGTTTGATTGACTTTTTTTTTTAGATTCTACCATTTCAAATTAAAAGCTATGATAGTACAATAATTTTATAGAATTGACAACTCATAGTTTCTAACTTTCACAAACTTGATGCATGATCCGAATCATTTTGATTGTGGTCGAAACCTTACTTGGAGTCAAATTAATAATCTCTATTGTTAAGGCAAGTCTTTTGAGCACAACTTGATTAATAAGTTACTTAATTTGAAGTAGTTGGATTTTAAAACTTTTGTTGAGCTCAAATATTCTACATTTGTAGTAACTGATTATTTTACTCGCCTCACTTAGGCCATCCACAACGCTGTTTCTATACCTTTTCTATACCGTTCCTTAAACCACTATTTGAGGGCCCCACTGTACTTTTTTACTCCATTCCTTAACTAAGGAACGAAACCTGCAACCCTCCGTTCCTTAACCGTTCCTTAACCGTTCCTTAAATTACTATTCATTCAATTTCATATTTTATTTTTATTTCCAACCCAATTCAATTAAAACAAACACACTTCATTAAAATTAAAATAACATTACAACTTAACATTCAAAAAAATAGAAAAAGACATAATTAAAATCCTAAAAAAATAAAAAATGACATAATTTAAAATACAATTTTATAGAGACAATCAAGAATGAGTTTGTCCCACATCGAAAGTGGAACATAAAACATTCAAGGATGTCTCTATTTTATAGAGACAACCAAGAATGAGTTTGTCCCACATCGAAAGTGGAACATAAAACATTCAAGGATGTCTCTATAAAATAGAGACAACCAAGAATGAGTTTGTCCCACATCGAAAGTGGAACATAAAACATTCAAGGATGTCTCTATAAAATAGAGATAACCAAGAATGAGTTTGTCCCACATCGAAAGTGGAACATAAAACATTCAAGGATGTCTCTATAAAATAGAGATAACCAAGAATGAGTTTGTCCCACATCGAAAGTGGAACATAAAACATTCAAGGATGTCTCTATAAAATAGAGATAACCAAGAATGAGTTTCATAAATTCGCAAGCCCATCAAATATATATGGGCTAATACGAATTTCTAGTATTCATTTATTTGTAAAAATTGTTTTTAAATATAAAAAACAATTTTTATAAATAAAAATATTTTTTTTAAAATTCATTTTTTTTTAAAAAAATGAATTTATTGCGTCAGCGTGACGACGCCCACTTGCGGGCCGGCGAGTGGGCGTCACGCACGACGCAGGGCGAGCCACGTCGCCGAAGCGCGTGGCGGCACGGACCGTGCCGCGTCTCGTGCCAACGGCACCCGGGACGGCATGGGAACGGAACCGCGACGAAACGCAGCGCCGCAACGCGTTCCGCTACGGTTTCGTTTCGAAGGAACGAAACGCGGAATGCCCACGGCCCGCGTTGCGGGTGCTCTTATACCTATCTAGCTTAGTATATTTAAGAGGGCTACAAAGTAGCTTGGCCCCAACTCTAGTAATTAAGTTAAGTAAACCAATTAGATACGTACAATTTCAATTGGACCAACTTTATGACAAATCAATATATACAAGTGTGATCTGTATAAATATAATTAATTTAAATATAATTCTTATCTCAGTTGCTAAAAACAGTCCCTTTTACTGGCTTGTGATGATTTGGGAAAATCAAGATTATTGCATATTGGCTACATGACGTTGGCCGAATTGCAAAATTTCACTTTTTCTGCATTTGTCTGAAAATGCAATGAATTTTTTAGTAGTAAAATTTTGATTGTGCACAACTGATTTGTTTCCTTCCCATGAATTTTCTGCATTTTTTTAGTAGTAAAATTTCAGCTTTGTTGTTAGACAATGACTTTGATCCACGTTCATTTTTATTGGTTAATCAATATAATTATAAGAGAGAAAAGAAACCGACATTCGAAGTCAAAACAAATTGCATTTGCTTTAAACACGAATATGCCAAATGAGAACGACGAAATGTACATAACTAGTGTATGGTCGTTTTTTAGAAACATTGTTAGAATAAAATATAGTTGTAGCCTAATTTAGAAAACTAAAAAAATTATACAATTTGATTTGATTAAACATATATATGTTGAATAATTGAATTGTATCATGATTAGAGATGATAATACTCCAGACATAAAGAGGTAACGATGGCGTAAAAGTTTGAATGCTTTAAGTTTCGTTCAAGTCAAATTCCATCTTTGAACTTAATTTTCTAATTTTTTTGCTGTTTGTATTCCATTTGATTATGCTTGACCAACAGCGAAAAATGGAGACTTGAGAATCAACCATCAGAAATTTCAAAGGGAAATTCAATATCCATTTTTCTACCAACATATTCTTAATCTAAAGCTTAATATTTTATTAATTTGTGGGATCTTATGATATGATATGATATGATTTGATTGATGAAAGCAATTCGAAATATTAACAATTACATATAGTATATATGCATAGTGAATACGTGGCTGTGAAAAAGCTAAATAGTCAAATATATTCAAAGTTATTACAACTATGAAGTGTCAACTATGTTCAATCAATACTTATACATATTCCTATTCCAAGTCATACTAAAAGAAATAAACAAAAAAACTTAATCAACGTCGTCATCATTCTAATTGATAAATTTAGTGATATCCATCATCTTGCCCCAAAAAAGTCCCCGTCTCAAAGTTTATAACATGAAAAAGCGTATCAATAGAGTGAAAACTAACATGTTTTGATCATTATATGTTTAATTGATAGCAATTAAGCGGAATTCATCATATTAGCAAAAGAAAAAATCGTTATCCAAGTTTACAGGATAACCAAAGCATAACGAATCTACAATTGACAACTAACTTAATTTTTAACGGAATCCATCGTCTTACCAAAATAAATAAATTCTGCTCTCTAGAATCGAAGTGTACGAGATAGAAAAACATAATAAACCAATATAAATGAAAAAAGTAATTTGTTTTGTTCATTGCTTGTTTAATTGGTACTCCACTTCAGATTAGCGGAATCCACAATCTTACCAAGATAACAAAATTCGTACTCAAAGGTAACAAGATGGAAAATGATAATGAATCAATAGAAAAGAAAACTAACTGTATTATTCATTATTTTATAATTAACTGATATTACTTGGTCTCAATGAACTTGTTACATGTTTTGAATGGCACGAGAGTTTAGGATGTTGTTTAGTGTATTAAAATAAAAAGAAAAAAAGTAATTACAATATAACAAAGAAAAAAATAGTTAGATTGAGTTAATTGGTCTCGTTAAGCCATCCCAATTGTCACCATTGATACGATACATAATAGGTCAATTAAAAATCGTAGCACTTACTAGCAAAAGAAGAAAAAACCATGATACAAGAATACCTGCTGCCTGCAAATTAAATGGGACTAAGCTTCAAGAAAACAGTGTTGCTTTTATATGATATTTTTTCCTATAAAATGATAATACTACATAAATTGTGGTCATTTTTTTTGGTTATTAGACCAAAGGTATCATCCATCGGCAGACTCAGTAACTATTCCCATATTGATTTGTAGGTACCTCAACGGGTGAGATCGATTCCGTGTGGAGATAACGTGTCAAACAATGTGAAAATACTACAAATTAAAGGGCAGGCCAATTTTTTTTATCACATGTCACAAAAATAATGGAAAAGTTGAAAACTAAGAGCCCAAATCCAAAAAGAAATGAAGCCCACGTTGGAAGACAGACCCAAATGAAGTTAGGGTTTTAATTCTCTTCTTTACTATCTCAAACAGTATAAGACCATCCACTACGCTGTCTCTATACCGTCCCTTAAACCATCCCTTAACTACTATTTAACCACTATTTGAGAGCCCCACTGTCCTTTTTTCCTCCACCCCTTAACTAAGGGACGGAACCTGCAACGCTCCGTCCCTTAACCGTCCCTTATTCCGTACCTTAATTATTATTCATTCAATTTCATTTTTTATTTTTTTTACAACCCAATTCAATTTAAACAAACACAATTCATTAAAATTAAAACAACATTACAACTTAAACTTAAAAAAAAAGAAAGAAAAAAAGACATAATTAAAATTCTAAAAAAATAAAAATGACATAATTTAATCTTCTCCGCCAAAGTTTTCCCAAATGTGCTCAATTAGATCCTCTTGGAGTTGGGTGTGGGTGCTAGAGTCGCGTGTCCTTGCCCGAATAGCCAATCGTTCTTGTATAGACGGATGCGCTCCACTTCGCGGCGGACTAATTGCGGTTGAGCTTCCGGGGGATTCGGGGTCGAACCAATTTCCCACATCGGGTCCTTCGTCTCGGACAATCATGTTGTGCAAGATTATGCACGTATACATGATGTCGACCATGCTCTCCATGAACCGCGAACGTGTCGGGGCTTTGATGATGTTGAAGCGCACTTGAAAAACCCCGAACGCCCTCTCCACATCCTTGCGCGCAGCCTCCTGCTTCTGCGCAAAAAGAGCCTGCTTTGGGTTCGCAGGCCTGCTGCACGTCTTCACGAAGGTCGGCCACTTCGGGTAGATGCCGTAGGCGAGATAGTACCCCATTTTATACAACCGGTTGTTGGCGACGAAGTTGATGGCCGACGCTTTACCATCCAAAACTTCGGTAAAGAGGTCGGACTGGTGGAGTACGTTTATGTCGTTGTTCGAGCCAGGGACCCCGAAGTACGCGTGCCAGATCCAAAGCCGGTAGTCGGCAACGGCCTCGAGTACAACGGTTGGGTGAGTGCCTTTGTGGCCGCTCGTGTAGGACCCCCTCCAAGCCACCGGACAATTCTTCCATTGTCAGTGCATGCAATCGACACTGCCAAGCATCCCGGGGAATCCGTGCACTTGTTCGTGCAGGTTGAGGAGGAACTGACAATCGTCCATTGCCAGTGCATGCAATCGATCTTCTTCAAGTGATTGTTCCATTAATTGACGCATTTGCTCAAAAGGATCCATTTGTTTGAGTTGATTTAAGATGGAAATTGGAGTAATAGAGAGGATTTGAGAGGAATAGATGTGTGTTTGTGTGTGAAATGAGTATGAAATAGGATTATTTATAGAGAAAAAAAAAATTAAAAATAAAAAATTAATGGTAACATTACCGTTTGAATTTTTTTTTAAATTCGATTTTTTTTTTAAAAATGAATTATTGCGTCATCCGTGACGGGCCCGCGAGTGAGCGTCACGCATGCATCGGGGGCGCCACGTCACCCGCGCGCGTGACGGGCCGGGGCGTCCCTTGTCTCGCGGATACGGGCTACGGGACGGGCTGGGGACGGGCTACGGGACGGGACAAACGTTGCAACGCGTCCCGCGGCGGAACCGTCCCTCCGTGACGGAACGCGAGCCGCGTGCGGGACGCGTAGTGGATGCTCTAACCCTAGATACTGCCCCCGCCCGCAGGCTTGGAGGAGAGAGAAAATTTGAGCTACCGGGAAAAATGGTGGCATACAAAGCATGCTCTCGCTCTATCTAAATTTGATCGCTGATGCAGTTGTTTTTGTTTTCGATTTGTTTGCTGAAATGATAGTACTGATTTGATTTTTTGACTGGCGGTTTTTGCAGTTCCACCAGTACCAGGTGGTCGGAAGAGCTCTGCCGACGGAGACGGATGAGCACCCCAAGATCTACCGAATGAAGCTATGGGCGACCAACGAGGTCCGCGCCAAGTCCAAATTCTGGTAATTTTGAGCTTCGATTACATAAAGTTTCTGTGTGTGGAGCTAGATGACCTATATTCGTTCCTCTTTGTTATTGAAGAAATGAATTGTTAGTTATAATTTCGCTCTATATTTGAGTCGCAACTAATTTTGTTATGTGATTCTATTGAATTGAACATGTATTTGCAACTGCCAAACACAATAAGCAAAAACAAATTCAAAAATACGAGTTGTGAAGGACACAAATAAGCACAGATAAAATCGCATTGACTTTTGATTTAGTAGTATTAATCATTTTAGCCTAATAAAGTGAAGATAAGGCCCAATTTATTGTAGCCTAATAAAGTGAAGATAAGGCCCAATTTCAGCCGACTTAGGCCATCCGCAGTGGGGCGCCCTAAGGCGCGGCACGTCAGCATTTTTATCCTCCTCCTTCACCACCTGCAGTGGGGCGCCCTAAGGCGCCCTATGGCGCGCCACATCATCAATTTTGTAATATTTACAAAATACATACGAATTAAAAAAAAAACTAAAATACATTTAAAATACGAATTTTAAAAACTTCATTCATTTAATAAAAATTAATACATTACAATGCGAAATAATAAAAAACGCAAACTCAGCGACGGCGGTTACGAGCCCACACTTCTTCAATCATGTCGCCCATGAGCTGCGCATGCTCCTGTTGGTTGCGCATTGAGGTCTGCCTAGATAAAACCTCATCGAAACCTAACGGTAACCCTCTATCGGGTGTCTCGGTTGATGTGCCGACAGAGCTAGATGCACGGTCGTCGTCATTCCAATCGGTGATGCTTCCGACTTCACTCTCGACTATCATGTTGTGCATGATTATGCACGCATATATGACATCGGCGATGACTTCCTTGTACCAGAAACGAGCCGGCCCTTTCACAATTGCCCACCGTGATTGGAGCACCCCAAATGCCCGCTCTACATCCTTCCGCGCCGCCTCTTGCTTTTGCGCAAATAAAACCCTCTTCTCACCAATCGGGCAGCTGACCGTCTTTAGGAAAACTGGCCACCGTGGGTAGATGCCGTCGGCCAAGTAGTACCCCATATGGTATTGGCGTCTGTTGGCAGTGAACTCTATGGCCGGGCCGTTGCCGTTACATTGGTCGGTGAAGAGGGTGGACGAGTTGAGGACGTTGATGTCGTTGTTCGACCCGGCTACGCCGAAGTAAGCATGCCAGATCCAACGCCGATAGTCAGCGACGGCTTCGAGGATCATCGTCGGGTGGCTGCCCTTGTATCCACTTGTGAATTGGCCTCTCCACGCCGTCGGACAGTTCTTCCACTGCCAGTGCATACAGTCGATGCTCCCGAGCATCCCAGGAAACCCATGCGCCCTCTCGTGCATCTGCATCAGACCCTGGCAATCAGTGGCTGTCGGCTTGCGCAAATATGTGTCGCCATAGGCCTCTACTATCCCCCGACAAAAGTACTTCAGACACTCGCGGCCTGTAGTCTCCCCACAGTGGAGGTACTCGTCAAAAAGGTCCGCCGTGGTGCCGTATGCCAACTGACGAATAGCAGTCGTGCACTTTTGCAATGGTGTAAGGCCGGGTTTCCCGATGCCGTCCTCCTGAAACGTGAAGTATTCTTCACGTGAAGACAATGTACGAACAATGCTGAGAAAAATGTACCTCAACATTCGAAACCGGCGGCGGAACACAGTCGGGCCCCAACGTGGTTGATCGGCAAAATAGTCTTCAACCGCGTGGTTGCGTCGGACATACGTCCTATGTCGAATAGGACGATGGACTTGCTCAGCCGCCGCTGCAGCCGCCGCCTTCTCGCGCTGCATTTGCGAATAGCATGCCGCCATGGACTCTTCAACGGCTGCATCTAATGCTTCGTCAATCGAACGACCGGAATCAGACGAACTAGAACTATTGGTGTCTTCGCCGGGATTCATTTTCGTTGGATGTTGAGAGAGAATATGTTGAGAGATAATCGATATGTTCGTAGGCACAACTGAATGAGAAACGAGATTTATATAAAAAAACGAAACCGCGTGCCACCTTCACAATGGGGCGGACGATGGCTATCGTCCGCGACCATCGTCCGCGACGTCTGCAATGGAGCGGACGATGGCGCGGACAATGACCATCGTCCGCGGTTTAAGTCGCGCCCGAAGCATAGGCAGCGACTATTGTCCGCGGCCTATGCCACACACCCACAGTGGGGGCGGACGATGAATGGCGCGGACGATGCGCGCCATCGGGCGTGCCATCGTCCGCCCATTGCGGAAGGTCTAAGAAATTTCGGAACCAGACCCGAAAACCAGACCCGAATCATTTGAAAGCAATTAATTCAACTCAAGCAATCTCGAGTTCTTTGCGCTCCATCGTTTCCGCCGGTAGCTTCTATGTTCTGCGGCCGCTGCCACCATCCCTGATACTCCGCCGTCGGATCTCTCACTCTCTCTCTATTAACTCGCTTTCCTTCTTGTGTCGTTCGAGTTCACATTCAGGTTGAAGGTATAATTTTCCCTAATTTGTATTAGTATTTTATATATTTCCACGTCTCAATCCGCAATTCTGTTTCGATTTTTTTTATTCCATCCTGCAACTCTGGAGTTGAATTGTGAGAGTGGATTTGAATTAGTTTTACCATTTATGTTTCAGAGGTTCTTATAGCTAAAGTTCTGATGCCATTCTCAAAAAAAATTGTATCGACTATTGATCCTTATCTGGTCGTCGAATATGAACTAAGTTACTGTTGTGAGTATAGATGACAGCTCAAATTTTAGATATTTCTGTGAATGATTGAAAATGTTATTATATGGTTAGGTTGGGAACACTCCAATTTTTTTATGTGAATACTTAATCAAACATTTCAGATCAATTGAATAGATTTGAGGATTTTTAGAGCAGAGGTCTCTGGTTTTGATTTAAACCAGCTTCCTAATCTGTGCATATTTGCTGTGATATCCACTTGCAACTATAATTTCCGCCAGCAAAGGAATCATACAATAATTATTAGTAGTAGTAATTTTGTATTGTTCAGTTTCATGTTTGAATCTCCGCATTAAGCAAATGTGTTAGTCAATAAGGATGCTTTTTGGTGTTTGGGAGTTTCATGTTTCAGATATTAATTTCAGTTGCTGACTTGTTTTCCCCCAAAGACAAAGAACCTCTTAGAAAATTACTCTCTTGAACTGTTCAATGGTGGTATATAAGCTGTGCAGTTAAACCACTGATTAAGTCTTAAATAATGTCAGCTTTGCAAGTTTCATATGTTTCTCTTATGCAGCTTGCAAAAAATGTTAGCACTGGAGAAGTTTGTAGCTTCTAATGGGAGAATCATCTGGGGTTGGTTGTTCCTTATCGTTGGAGCCTTTTCTTTCACAAGTTTCCTCTATGCTGCTGTTATATCTAAGCTTCAGCCTCCATCTCATAATGTTATCATCCGTGCCATACAAAATGACTGGTATTTCTCTTTTAATCAAAATTCCTGTATTTCATTGTTCATAATTGTTACTTGTAACACTCCTAGAAGTGGTGGCCACTTTCTACACTTTCTTAGTCTATTGATTTAAATTCAGTTAGAATTAATCCTGTTGTATGCATAGGCATGCTTCATTGAATGGGAAATTTGAATGTGTTTTTTGGGTGCAAATTATCTCCATCTTATTGAAACAGTAAAATTTAGCTCCAATCACATCGTGACTCTAATATTCATACTGCTAACCTCAACAAGTTACCTGGTTGTCCAGGTATTATTGCTTCTTGATTCCCATGACACTTCCAATCCTTTTTGTTGCGGTGTATTTTCATTGGCTGAGCATGAAGTTGTTCAAGCATGCCTAATCTTACAACTACCGACTTCACTCAGCAACAATTCAGTAAGACCATCTGCCGCTGTCGTGCACATAATCAATCTCCACTGTGTTTCTCTGTGGATATCGAGCTCCCATGGTACAAGAAAGACCCAAAGGTTGATTGTGAAGATTGAAATTAGCATTGGCTGTGTGTATACACAACGGTGGGTATTACAATTCATACCTGAGCTGCATCAAGCATGGAAATGCTGCAAAGCTTACTAGGCATATTTTCTTACTTGATCCTGTGTTTCTTGTTGTGGAACCTTTATTGATACGGTAACAACTCTATTTAATTCTATTTAATTTAATTTAATTTAATTTAGAGCATATGATGGCGATCTTCAGAGAAGGGCAACCAAAAAAAATCGGATTAGACAAGAAAAAAAATAAGAATCAGATTAATATACTCCAAAATTGTTAGTTTCATCCGCATTCGCGAGAATACTAATATAAATAAGGTAGACAAACTAAACCAGAGTATACTTCAAAGAAATGGAAGTGAACAAAAATTTGTACACGCATGGCAGTTTGCACTGCACAAATGTGGAACATCCCTCAGAAAAATTTCTTTCACATCAAGAATTTTCAGTCTACTTTTAACGTTAGAATTCTGGAAAATATTCATCATGGGGATGATGGCTAGTAGCTAAAGAGTTGAAAATGAAGATGAAAATGTAAAACACACACAGAAAGCAGAAGATGAATATTTGCAGGGGAATTTTGTGTGAAGAAGAATCAATAGCGAGTAGATTCAGTTATATACCACTATTATTAGGGAAAGGGAAAGGGAGGCGGCGATTGCGAAGACGAGGATTAGGTTATTTGAAGTAAAAGGCCCAATTTGGTTATTTGGGTTTAAGTTTATTCAGCCCATTAGCTCATTTAGGTTGTACTTCTAAGTTTATTTGAGATTATATAAAAATACTCAAGTATTGACAAATTATAGTCATGAATTTGTGTTTCTTATGTACTTTCAAGATATGGACACTTGTAGTATTGAACCATCATACATTACAAAATGTATTGATACTTAAATCATCATGTTTTTTCAAATAATTATTGGAATATTTAAATAATAGTATATATATTATTAACCTTTCATTGGATTGGAGTTGTTCGACCCAACAAATTCAGTTTCCTGGCAGCATAGATTGATTATACTCAAACAAGTATATGAAGAAATTCTTCACTAAACCCAATATATATCATACTACTCCACATTGTTAGCCGCTACAGTACAATTGGTAGTTTCTAGCTTTAACTAATAAAAACAATAAATAAACCTTGCTTTAGAGCCGAAAGAACATAAATGAGGGGTTAAGACCTTTTTTACCTTGAAAGAAGGGAAGAACATTCCAAGAAACAAGAGAATTATTGATATATTGCACTTTCTTAATTTGTTTGTTAGTGAAAGCAAATGTAACTTTAAATCTTTCTACAAATGATTTGTATTCAATTCCATGTTACTTTTCCCTATTAACAAAGCAAAGACGAAGACGTAAAACATTGAATATATACCAAGAAAGGAATAATTTTCTTATTTGAATATAGTTCATTCATGCAATAATGGATACGTCGATTTGTAAAGTTCCCCAATGCTCCACTCATTAATTAGTGTTGCTTGCTTTTATAAAGTTCATAGCATTCTTCTTCATTTTAAAGTTTGGTATTGCTTGCAGAAGTTGGATCTTTTATTTTATAAATTTACATTTTTATATACATTTGTCATACGATATATTTATAGCATTCTCCAAGGGGCGGAAGCCCCTGGCTGGGGTCGAGCTGACCTAGGGTCAGTTTGGAAATTTTTTATTTCCATTAAAGTTGTTGTGTAGAAAATTCATGAGAAACTTCTAAAACTCCCTAACATTACCGTTTTTTAATTTTTAAATTTTTTTATTAAATTCGATTTTTTTTTTAAAAAATGATTTATTGCGTCAGCGTGACGACGCCCACTCGCGGGCCGGCGAGTGGGCGTCACGCGTGGCGCCAGCGCGCCACGTCGCGAGGGCGCGTGGTGAGCTGGTTCGGCGGGACGGGCGTCTCGGGATGGGGACGAGACGGGACGCTGCAACTCGTCCCACTCCCGTTTCGTTTCGGAGGGACGAGATAAGGGACACCCGCGAGATGCGTTGCGGGTGCCCTTAGATTTTTTATTTTAGAGTATTGATTTGGTAATTATAGGTTACTACTAAGAAATTTGTTTTGAATTTTGATCCAATGTGTGTGTTTATCTATGAAGGTACTTTCTGAGGAAGCTTAAGAAGGTGAAGAAGAGTAATGGTCAGGTTCTTGCTATCAATGAGGTATGTATATTATCTCAAAACCTCATCCTTTTGGTTATTATATCTGAATAATGATGTTGTTTTTATTGAATTAAATTGTCACTTGCTTAATTTTTAAGCAGAAAATTGATTGTGATAATGTGCTTTGTTCGTTTGGTTATTTGTTTTTCATCTTTGAATTGTTTTTCAGTACTATGCATATGTTTATGTTTGGGCATTTAGGCTTGAGCTTATTTTAGCTAAAAAATTCTAGTGAGAACTAGTTTTCTTCTTCAGACTTGGCAACATGCACAATATGATTAGAAATAGATTTACCATCTCGCAGTTTAAGTTGGTTTTGCATTCAATTTGCATCAAACAGTAGTATAATGCAGTATGCAATTAGCAATCATAAATTTCTCCCTTGCTTGAGTAGACTTTCTTATATTATGTGATTGCCTTTACCTTAGTTATGGTTCATTATGTATAGAACACTATGCTGTGTGCTTGTCATAGGACATGTTCGTGTTTCTTGCACCTCAAAACCCTTGCATTGAATTTGCATCCTTTGCCATTTCTTTCATCATAGATTTTTGAGAAGAACCCAACCACAATCAAGAACTGGGTACCACAACATGTACAAGGAGTACCGTGACACCACCGTTGAGGGTGGTGTCGAGCAGATGTACACCGAGATGGCTTCCCGCCATCACTGCATTCAGATCATCAAGGCAGTCACTGTCCCAGCCAAGCTTTGCAAGAGGGAGTGCACAAAGCAGTTTCACAACTCTAAGATCAAATTCCCCCTGATGTACAGGAAGGTGAGGCCACCAACGAGGACGCTCAAGACCACGTACGTACAAGGCAACCCGGCCCAACTTATTTGTGTAAGGAGCTTCGACGAGTGTTGGAGGGTGAGATTGACATATTTATGCAAGTTATCAGTTTTGAGTTTTGTGGACTTATACCTTGTTTCCCAACATGGGTTATATCCATGTTCGGGCTTCACTGTTGGCAGAGGTTATGTTTATTACACAACCTAGTTGTTTGGTTGCTTCAAAGACTTTTACGGCTCATCATGGGCCCATTATTTGGTAGCCTTGTTAAATAGAGATTGTAAATTGGAGTTGACTATTATAACCCTCGCCATCAACCCCGCCCTCCACACCGCCTCCCTCCACGCCATCCACGATATCGTCACCTTCCTCCAGTCCAAGGGCATCCACCTCAAGGATCTCGGCAGAATCTTCGGCATGTGCCCCACCGTCTTCACCTCCGACATCAAATCCGACCTCGCTCCCGTCTTCAATTACCTCTCCCACGACCTCCGCGTCTCCGATCTCAATTTCAGGAGAGTCATCACTTTCATGGAAAAAAAGAGGAGGAAAGAAAAGATAATAACGTTTCTCCTTAAACCTCCACACCTCTTCTCCGTTTACTCCTACAAAATCTGCCGCCACCTCCATTCTCCGACGAGGCAAAGCTTATCATCCATTCCCTCTCCCAATTTCACTACCCCGTCAATTTCACCACTAATTGCTCGATTAATTTAACCCAGATCCCTAATTCACCCTCCTCCCTCACCCGCCACAGCCACGGCGGCTCTAACATCCGCCGCAGACCCTCCCATTCATATTCCCTCCTTTTCCAGCACAAATCGATCCGTCGCGGAGCCGCAGCAATCCGACCTCGCCCATTACTTCCGAGAATGGTTCATGTCCCGAAAAATTGGGATTGTAACAAGGGCAAAAAGGACAAGAGGGGACTTATCACACACAAATAGCAACACATGTTTATAAACGGACCCCCAACACTGAGTTAGATATCTTATGTGAAGAGTATCTACAGTGCGGGCCTGCCGGGCCGGCTACGGGCCCAATAAAAACTAACATGGAAACCAAACACTTGGTTAAAGTGTGATTAACGGCTGGAACTTGAGATAACATGGGAACCAAACGACCCAATAGGATTGAATGTTGTTAATTTCAGAACTCCGTTCGTCTTGTTTTCTAGTCTATGTTATTTTTTGGTTTTTTTATGTGGGGCTTCAGGAAATCTACAAAGTGTTTCTTATGTATTTTCGAGGATGAATTCAAGAATACTAGTTACTGCGGAGTATGTTTGAAGATGCACTTGAAGTTGGATGTCAGTCTTATGTTGAAATATTCGTGCTTTGTTTTCTAATTGTCATGAAAAAGATTTTATAAACTCAAAACATACTTATATAGGAGTAATATTTTAATCAATCAAACCAAATAAGTCCTTGGATCTTCATTCTAACCAAAGAAAATCCTACTGACTCATGAGTTGTACATAGTTAAAGGTTTGATAATCAAATCTATACTCTTGTCTTTTAATTATATTATCAATTATATTCCAACCTCTGAAACAAGCTTTCCCGTTTAACATCTAACGTTTTCATTTTATTCACTTTTTTTTCTAAACAAACTAACCACAATCGCTATTTATGAGTTGGGCGAAAGGTGTAAAATGGAGTTTTAAGTAGAGTCGCATCATGATCATCAAGATAATCTAGATGTGGAGAACAATATTGGTTTTAATAATTATTACTATCGTCTAAGGTCCTTATGGAAACATAATAAACACATAAAATTGATTTTATAAGAAATTACAAGTTATTGTTTGGTAATGCACCATGGTAGGATTCAGTCACCTAATTGAAGCTGTGATGACAAAATTGATATAGTTTAAATAATCGTTGAAATTTATTAATATGTTAAAAATGTAGAACTACAACAACAACAACTACTACTATTACTACTACTACTAATAATAATAATTATTATTATTATTATTTGTGTCCCATTAAATTTATTATATTATCATTTTGACATTTTCATCATTAAATATCTCCTTTTGCTTTTAATTTTTTATAAATAGACCCCACATTCCATGTATTTCACTCCTATTTTATTATAAAATTAATATAATTTCATTAGCTAATTTTATTCTCGTTTTATATCAAAGTAAAATTCATATTCTACTAGTAATCTTTTCCACCCACATTATACAAATGATTAGATGTAAGCGCTAGTAATTGGAACTTGGAAGTCCATTTAATGATACTCCTTGTGAGCTTGGTTTCCAAATCTAGCTTCAAATTAAAGCAATGCAGATTTCAGATACATAATTATTAGGACAGTAGATCATAAGAATAAAAAATAGACTTGGGGATGTGATGAATCGGCGAATTTTCGATGGTGATGAATGCTGGAAAAACGCAGATCACGACACAATGAATTTACGTGGTTCGATTTACTGAGGTAAATCTACGTCCACGGGATGAAAAGAGGGCAGAGTTGTATTGCTTGATCTGTTTTCTACAGCTTACAATACAGACTTGCTATTTTGTATTTTATCTCTAGAGATCGAGAGAATGTAACCCTATCTATCTGATCTAGGTTCTATTTATACAAAGGACCAAGATCGTGGCATGCAGCTATTTACTAGGTAGTGGATGTCGTGGAGATCGTGGCGATCTTGCATGGGTCCACTATCCTGCATGAGTTAATGACTGCTTGACACCACTAAATAGATCGTGGGTGTAGTGGAGGTGGAAATCCTGCATGAGTCCACTATCTCCTAGTTCGGTCGAATACTGAGACCGAACTGCTGAATTATGGCCGAGCAGCTTTTGCCGATCTGAGAGTAGAGCTTGATGCCGACCTGAGAGCAGAGTTTGATTGGTTGGCTTTTACCGAGCTGTAGGCTGGGGCCGAACTCTTTGATTGTGCCGGACTGATACTCTTTAGTCATGCCGAACTGATACTCTTTCTTGGGCTTTACTGCTGTTGGGCTTGTTTAGTACGTACTCCATCACTACCCCCCCCGGAAAGCGAAGTGAATTAGTTCGGCATTCTGAATAAAGGTACGGGGTAAGTTGATGTTTGTCCTCGGTCTTATGAAGTGAACTCCTCTTTGACCGGACTCGTCTTTGGTCTGATGAAATAAACATCTTTGACCGGACTAAGCTTGTGTCCTAATTTGGCGAGTTTTATCGCTCGGATCGGACTTTCCGTTGTCCTAATTTGGGGATCGGAATTTCCCTTGTCCTAATTCGGCGAGTTTTATCGCGTGGATCGGACTTTCCCTTGTCCTAATTCAGGCAAGTTTTATCGCGAGAACCGGACTTTTGTTGCAGTTCGTTTCAGACGAAGTGCTTGATTCTTAAGCTGAATTGTGGTCTTGTATCCTCTTTAGAAGCTTGGACTTCACAATCGTTGGCTTATTGCAGCTCGTTTCAGACGAACCGCTTGTTTAAGCTGAATTGTGGTCTGGTATCTTCTGTAGAAGCTTTGACTCACAATCGTTGGCTTGTTGCAGCTCGTTTCAGACGGACTGCTTGTTAAGCTGAATTGTGGTCTGGTATCTTCTGTAGAAGCTTTGACTCACAATCGTTGGCTTGTTGCAGCTCGTTTCAGACGGACTGCTTGTTAAGCTGAATTGTGGTCTTGTATCCTCTTTAGAAGCTTTGACTCACAATCGTTGGCTTGTATATGTTCTAAGAAGGGGATCAGCCTTCGAAGAACAAGATACCTCAGTAACATTTGTAAGAGACGACACGCACAGAGACAGACAAAACACACAGACAAAACGCACAGAGACAAATAAAGACCAAGTAAACCAAATAAAGCACATTGACTGAACAGGACTCAAGACTGACTGACCGGACTGTCTCTTACAAATGGAACTTTTTGAGGTTGGAAATGTGCCATGTTCGGGGTACCTGTTCTCCTGACATGTGAGCCAATTTGTAAGACCCTTTGCCGAGGACTTCTGACACCCGATACGGACCTTCCCATGTGGGTTCAAGCTTGCCCAGCTTTTCTGCTCGGCTTACTTCGTTGTTTCTCAAGACGAGATCTCCCACTTGAAATTGCAGCTTCTTCACCCTTTGGTTATAATACCGGGCTACTTGCTCCTTGTACTTGGCTGCTTTTATGCATGCCAATTCTCTTCTTTCTTCGGCAAGATCTAGCTCGGCTCTCAGTCCGTCGTCATTCATTTCTGCTGAGAAATTTAGAGTTCGGGGACTGGGTATGCCGATCTCCACCGGAATCACGGCTTCAGTGCCGTACACAAGACTGTACGGAGTTTCACCGTTGGAGGTTGTGGGTGTAGTTCGGTAGGACCATAGGACTTGAGGGAGATTTTCTACCCATTGTCCTTTGGCTTGTTCTAACCGAGCTTTTAACCCTTTCACCAGGATACGATTTGTTACCTCCGTTTGTCCGTTTGCTTGTGGATGAGAGACCGAAGTGAACCGCTGTTGAATATTCAGCTCTTGGCACCAATTCTTGAACGTCTTGTCGGTGAACTGAGTCCCGTTATCCGAGATGAGGATGTGGGGTATGCCAAATCGGCACACTATGTTCTTCCAGACGAAATCCAATGCCTTCGAGCTCGTTATCGTAGCTAATGGTTCAGCTTCCACCCACTTCGTAAAGTGGTCCACGGCAACGATTAGGAATTTCATTTGCCGAGGAGCTTGAGGAAGTGGTCCCACTATGTCTATGCCCCATTGCATGAAAGGCCAAGGGCTTTGCATAGTGAATAGATCGGTCTGCGGCATCCTTGGGATATTTGCATGGATTTGGCACTTCGGGCATGTCTTGACGAGCTGCACTGCTTCTTGTACCAAGGTTGGCCAATAATATCCCCATCTTAGAACTTTTTTAGCTAAAGCTCTAGCTCCGATGTGGCTGCCGCACGATCCTTCATGAACTTCTCTGAGGATGTAGTCCGTCTCTTCTGGTCCTACGCACCGCAATAACGGCTGGAGGTAAGACTTTCTAAAGAGGACTCCTTCATGGAGTTCGTACAGAAGTGCTCGGCACGTGATCTTCCGAGCTTCTCTCTTATCCTCGGGCAATTGTCCTTGATCCAGATACTGCAAGATCGGCGTCATCCAGTTCGGCGAGCTGGACACTGAATGTACCTCGGCTTCATCAATGCTTCGATGCATTAATTCTTCCGCCTTTGAGCTCGGATCTGAGGCCAACTTACTTAAGGTATCTGCTCGGCTATTTTCCGCTCTGGGAACGCGGATTATCCGAAAATAGGAGAAACTTCGGCTAATGCTTTGCGCTTTGTCCAAATACTTCTTCATTCTCTCGTCACGAGCTTCACTTGTACCCAACATGTGATTTACTATGACTTGTGAATCACAATGGACTTTGAGAGATTTGACGAGCAGACTTTGCGCTAACTGGAGTCCGGCCAGGAGGGCTTCGTACTCGGCTTCATTATTAGTAGTGGGGAATAGGAACCGAAGTGAGTAGGTTACCTCGTGTTCGTCGGGAGCGACGAGTAAAATACCAGCTCCACTTCCCATCTTGTTTGAAGCTCCATCTACGAATCCGCTCCAGCAGTCTGGCGGCTCTACTTCGGATTCCAAGGGCTGTGCTAGTTCGGCATTGGTAGAATTTTTCTGTTCGGCAATGACAGGGATTGCTTGATCGAACTTGGCCTCTGCAAGAAAATCTGCCAAGGCTTGTCCCTTGATGGCTTTCCGAGGTAGGTACTCGATTGAGTGTTCTCCCAGCTCTATGGCCCATTTGGCGATTCTGCCTGATGCTTCTGGCTTGGTCAAAACTTGCCGAAGAGGCAGATCGGTTAAGACGCATACCTTGTGAGCATAGAAGTATGGCCGTAGTCTCCTTGCTGCATTTACTAACGCCAGAGCAATTTTTTCCAGAGGTTGATACCTTGTTTCTGGACCTCTTAATGCTCGGCTTGTAAAGTAGATGGGAAACTGCTTTAGACCTTCTTCTCGTACAAGCACCGCGCTGATGGTTTGATCCGATGCCGCTAAGTATAAGAATATTACTTCGGCTTCGGTTGGAGCAGAGAGAATAGGAAGCTCGGCTAGATAACTTTTGAGCTCGTCAAAGGCCTTTTTCTGCTCGGCTCCCCACTCGAACTTTGGTGCCTTTTTCAACACCTTGAAGAACGGCAGTTGCTTTTCGGCTGCTTGGGAAAGGAATCGATTCAGTGCGGCTAGACATCCGGTTAGCCTTTGCACGTCATGTATGGACTTCGGCATTGCCATGTTCTGAACGACTTGAACTTTTGAGGGGTTTGCCTTGAGTCCGTCCTTTGAAACCCAACAACCCAGAAACTTTCCCGAATCTACCAAAAAGGTACACTTTTGGGGATTAAGTTTGAGGTTGGCTTTCTTGAGCACGTTGAGAGTGGACTTGAGGTTGAGCTCGTACTCCGAAGTGCTTTTGCTTTTGACGACTATATCGTCAACATACACTTCAACCTGCTTTCCGATTAGGTGCCGAAAAAGCTTGTCTACCATCCTTTGATAAGTGGCTCCGGCATTCTTTAAACCGAATGGCATCTTTTTATAAGCGAAAATGCCGAAATCGGTAATGAAAGCTGTTTTCGGAGCGTCACTCTCATCCATCAACACTTGGTGATATCCTTTGTATAAATCAAGAAAACAGAAAATTTCGAAGCCGATCAAAGCTTCTACTTTTTTATCTATATTCGGAAGGGGATAGCAATCTTTAGGACAGTGCTTGTTTAGATCGGTAAAATCTATGCACATCCGCCATCCTCCTTCTTTTTTCTTGATCATCACAGGATTGGCCACCCAGGAAGGATATTTCACCTCGAATAGTACATCCGCTTTTAGTAATTGGCGGACTTCGTCATGGATGACTTGGCTTCTTTCTGCCGCAAAGAGTCTTTGCTTCTGTTTTACTGGTCGGATTGAAGGATCAATATTTAACCGATGAGTGATTACCTCGGGGGGCACTCCGGTCATGTCCAACGGAGACCATGCAAAGACATCTTTGTACTCCTTGAGGAGCTGAATGGTCTTTTCCCGGAGTAGAGGTGTTCCTGCGAAGCCGATCTTGACCGTTCTGGATGGATCATCTTCGTATAACTGAACGGTCATTGAGTTCGGCTCTGAAGTGACTTCGGTCATCTCGCTTGCCTTTGACTCCGGTTGCTGTGATTGATATGCTTGATGGTGCCGAACTGATTGCTCGGCACTTTTAAGCGCAATCTGCAGACATTCTTTTGCTCTCTTTTGATCACCTCGGATGACCGCTATCCCACCTTTAGTGGGGATCTTGATGGTGAGGTGATAAGTAGAGCAAACGGCCCGAACTGTGTTGAGCCAGTCTCTCCCCAGGATGATGTTGTACGGGGACCGAGCTTTCACCACAAAGAACTCGATCATCGTATTGGAGCTTGTAGGCGCTTTTCCCACCGTGATCGGAAGGCTGATAATACCTTCAGGGCGGGTGTCCTCCTGGGCGAAACTTTTCAGAGGAAGTGGAGCCGGACTGAGCCGAGCTGGATCCACTTCCATTTTATCGAAACATTCTTTAAAAAGAATGCTGACTGACGCTCCTGTATCCACAAATACTCTGTGGATCAGTTTGTTTGCCACTCCGGCTTGAATGACAATAGCGTCTTGATGAGGAGAGATGGCTGGGACGGGATCGGCATCTGAAAATGTAATCACTTCGTCTTTCTTCAGCCTTTTATGTGTTGGCTCCTCTTGATTGGAACCTCTGCGTTCTGCTTTTAGGGACGACTTAGTCTTCCCGGCAGGGAGAGCATCAATAGTCAGGATTACTCCATCATATTGCGGCTCGTCGTCGTCTTCGGGATCCTCATGCCTTTTCGGATCCTGAGGATTGCAGTTCGCACCTCTCTGTCTTTTGTTCTTTTTCGGCTGCTTGCTTTGGTATTTTTTTAACGTTCCTGTTTTCACAAGAACATCAATACCTGCAGCCAAATTTCGGCACTCCTCGGTATCGTGACCGTGGGTTTGATGGAAGGAGCAATATTGATCCTGAGGTCGGCGCGCGGCCGATTTCGTCATCCGCCTTGGTTTTTCGAATATATCGGAATGTAGTTCGAAAATTTCCGTTCTTGACTTGTTTAAGGGTATGAACTGAGCGGGCGGCTTCTCAGGATTGAGACGTGGTCCCAATCTGCCTTGTACCGGTGCCCTTTGAATTCTTTCAAAAGGAGTTCGGCGAGAAAGCCTCTGATCGCTATGATCGGGCTTCTTTTCGTCTCCTCTAGATGAGCTGTCTAAAGACCGTTTTCGACGGTCTGCCTCATCGGCACGGGAGAACTGGTCCGCAATGTCCCACATCTCTTGAGCTGTTTGCGGACTGCATTCCACGAGCTTTCTGTAGAGAGCTCCGGGCAGGATTCCATTTTGGAATGCCGAAATGACAAGTAGATCATTGAGATTATCTACTTGTAGGCATTCCTTATGGAATCTAGTCAGGAAGTCGCTGATCTTTTCGTCGCGACCTTGACGTATAGAAAGCAGCTGAGCCGAAGTGATCCGGGCTTCCGCTTTCTGAAAGAACCTCCTGTGGAAAGCATCCATTAGATCTCGGTAGGATCTAATGCTGCCTTGAGGAAGGCTGTCGAACCACCTTCTGGCGTTCCCGATGAGCAGCTCGGGGAACAGCTTGCACATATGGACCTCATTGAGACCCTGGTTCGCCATATTATATTGATAGCGTCCCAAGAAGTCATGAGGATCCTCTAGCCCGTCATAAGTCATTGACGGTGTCCGGTAGTTCCGCGGCAAGGGAGTTCGGGTGATATCGTCCGAGAACGGAGTCTTTAATGCTCCGTACATGGCGAACCCGACATCTCTTCGGTACGGAGGAGATGGAGTTCTCCTGTGGTTCCGGTACCGAGGAGGAACAGGAACATGTCGGGGTTGAGGATTCTTTCTCCTGGAAGACACGTCACTACTGCGGTAGTGACTTTCATGTCTGGATGAGGAGGGAGAATCCGCTGTTGTCTTCTCCGGCTGTTGGCTCTTCTGCAGGAAGGTTAAGAACTCCTCCTGCTTCTCGGCCAAGAACAGCTTGACAGCTTCATTTAAATCGGGCTGCTGGGAAGACTCGGTGCGATGACTCCTGGAATGGCTTGTTCCTTCTTCGTGAGAACCGGAGGTAGATGTCTCCCGAGGCCGTTTTTCAGACCTGCGAGCTGGACTAGCTTCCTCACGGTTATCACGAACGGTATTATGGGTGTTATGTGATCTGGTATGCATTTTTTTGGGGTGGAAAAAGGGTCAAAAATTCGCTTTATCACAAATTTGGTTCTCTGTTTCCCACAGACGGCGCCAGTGATGAATCGGCGAATTTTCGATGGTGATGAATGCTGGAAAAACGCAGATCACGACACAATGAATTTACGTGGTTCGATTTACTGAGGTAAATCTACGTCCACGGGATGAAAAGAGGGCAAAGTTGTATTGCTTGATCTGTTTTCTACAGCTTACAATACAGACTTACTATTTTGTATTTTATCTCTAGAGATCGAGAGAATGTAACCCTATCTATCTGATCTAGGTTCTATTTATACAAAGGACCAAGATCGTGGCATGCAGCTATTTACTAGGTAGTGGATGTCGTGGAGATCGTGGCGATCTTGCATGGGTCCACTATCCTGCATGAGTTAATGACTGCTTGACACCACTAAATAGATCGTGGGTGTAGTGGAGGTGGAAATCCTGCATGAGTCCACTATCTCCTAGTTCGGTCGAATACTGAGACCGAACTGCTGAATTATGGCCGAGCAGCTTTTGCCGATCTGAGAGTAGAGCTTGATGCCGACCTGAGAGCAGAGTTTGATTGGTTGGCTTTTACCGAGCTGTAGGCTGGGGCCGAACTCTTTGATTGTGCCGGACTGATACTCTTTAGTCATGCCGAACTGATACTCTTTCTTGGGCTTTACTGCTGTTGGGCTTGTTTAGTACGTACTCCATCAGGATACTTACATATAAACGAAAAACAGATCAATATAGAAATTTATCGAAATGCAACATTGCCACACGTTTCTCATCAGCGAACATTAACTTGTCTAAACCTAATTCACTCTAATAAAGATTAAGACTATCATTACCATGAAGATAAATATAGTCCATTTGATTACTTCTTTACAAAAAGGCAGCCATGTTCAAAAGCAAAACAAACATTTTCAATGAATAAAGAGAGGTAATCAAAGAAACACACCATCATTGCAAGCTTGGAAATAAAACATTTTCACCAAATATAAAAAGAATCAATCTAGTCCCATCTATTGCTACAACCTTAGATCATCCAAAAAGACAGCATTAAATTCACCAAACACCTCAAAACCTCCTTTCAAAATCTTGAAGGAGGAAAACAAAAGATGTCTCCTTTAAGCTTTTTTAGTGTTGCCATAGCTCCTCTACTTCTTGCACATTTATGTGAATCTTCACCATACAAAAATCAAGATTCCAGCAGCCTCAACGAACACGATGTAAGTATTCTATTTTTGGTGTGGCCGGAGTAGCTCAACTGGTTCTAAAAAATGTAGTTCATGGAATCTTGCTGTGGTTATCAATGGGATTCTTGATTCCTTTGGGAATATTGGTGATGAGAGTTTCCAGTTGCAGAAGTGAATTTCAACCTTCTAGGCACAAAAAAGTGTTCTATGTTCATGCACTTTTGCAGGTATAGGAAAAGTAGAAAAAATTAAATGCATTAAAGAAATGAAAAAAAATCAATATACTAGTATAATGAGTTTTTTTTATGGTTGTGATCAAAATCATTGTGTTACTTTATAGTCTATGGTTTTTCTGCATTTTCATAAAGCATAATCATGATTTTCTTTTAATACTATATAGCATGGCCATTGTGTCTTGAAAGTCCATGAGTAGTGGAGTATTACATACACTAGGGCTAGTATTTTGGTACACATAATTACCTTTTTTATGCATTTTGAAGGTCAAATTGTGTGATTCGATTTATATCATTGTATGTTGCTTGTATGAATTAATGTCTTATTTTTATATCATTGTATGCAGCTTGATTTCAAATACTACTTGCAATTTCAATTTAAAAAATTAATAGTTACTATTACTATTTTATATCATTGTATGTTGCTTGTATGAATTAATGTCTTGTTTTTTTCTTCAGTTTCACTTTTCAATTGCTAATTAAAGTTATATAATTGACAGGTAATTTCGATTTTACTTGTAACCGTTGGAGCAATTTTATCAATCAGAAACTTCGAGAATGCATTCAACAAAAGACTAGGGCATATGCTGCTATTTATATGCAACTTATCCTCGGATTTAAAAGGCGTAAAAGGTAAGTAGCAAAATATTTATACCCTTAATCCAAATTTAGTTGAAGTTATTTTGTAACCACTAAGATGAATCAGCATTGCTTATAGCTCATCACAATTAACCTAAGAAAAGAAAAGCAAACCATTTAATTTTGCTAATTTTTTTCTTTTCCAATATTTGTGCAGGGGGAGTAGAGCTAGAAGTGCATGGTACTTGTTACATTGTTTGGTTGGAGTCTTGAATATCTACACTGGATTACAAGCCTACCACATAATAACTTCAACAAACACAAGATTTTACACCATAATCTTCACAGCTCAATTATCTTTCATGGTAATTCTCTATCTTTTCCAAGACAAATGGGATTACATTTTAAGACAGGGGATGCCACCTGGCGTTGTTGGTAGTTATGGAAACAATGATATACCATTGCCAATAACATTATCTCAACAAGTGGAAGATGATCGAATCAAGGATTCCTTCAATGAACCATCCATGAAGAGCAATGATTTTTCAAGAACCAATGTGCTCAATAAACTATTTCAACTGGCTTGAACTTATTCTAGCCTGCCTCTTTTAGGTTTAATTGTCAAATAATGCATAACATTTCCATCAAGTTTTAATATTGACATGATTTTTGGACCAACTTTAGGTTTGTTGCATGTTCGATTCCCCAATTTTTGTCGGTGACAAGAAAATAATTAATACTCCTAGTATAATTTCTTTACCATGTGGACAATATTTACTAGACATGCACGTACAAAACTGATGATCATGGAGTACAATTTTTTTTTGTTCATTATAATCCTTTTTTGTGCAATTAACTGCTTAGTAGTCTCTCTCCTCTGTAAAATATTGCAATTCTTAATTGATATGTAAGTTTTGCAATTTAATATGATAGTACCATTGTACATATATAATGGACCCTATGTCGATCAAACACATTGTTAGCTTTTTATCGAGTTTTAAGGAACTTACCATATGTTGAAGGGATACAAATATGGAGTTACATTTTTTGAGATACAAGACCACTTGATGCTCATCTTTGTGAATAAATTTTACAAAAAATATCAAATATTTCATTAATAATATTTGACTACAAACTCAGATTCAATCATTAATAAATTCAAGTATTATTTCATTGTCAATTGATCACATTATATGGCCATATCCCGTGAGTTCACTTTCACACAAAAATTTAGAAACATGGCGTTGTGGATAATGATAATATTCATTTTAAATTGTTGATGTAAGGAAAAGAACACATATCATTCAAACATTGAAACCATATCCCCCGATTTATTATCTCTCATGTGAATATTTAGGACATCCGAAGCGGCGTCTCGCTGCGGTCCCGGTCTCGTCCCGGCGAGACGAGACCGTAGCGAGACGCCGATGCGGATGCGCCGTCTCGTCGCGTAGCTCGTGGGGGAGGGGCGGGACGCGGGCTGTCTCGCCACGTGCGTCAGCCACGTGGCGAGCAGCGGTTGGTGCGTGACGCCCACTCACCGGCTGTGCGAGTGGGCGTCGATTTATGCTATTTTTTATTTTTTTTTAAAAAAAATTCTGAACTAAAAAAACGACTGTTTTTTTCGGCCTTTATCGTTTTTTTTTGTTTTTTTAATTATTTTTCTTTTTTTTCTACATTCATCTATAAATAACACTACACACACAATTCTCCCACCATTTTTTCCACACAAACACTACATTCTCACAAACACTATATCATCTCTCTTTCCTCTCCAATTTCTGCAAAAATGTCCGATGAAGGAAACTCCGGCGGCGAGGGCGGCGGCTACGACTTGAACGCGTTTGTTGACTGGGGGGGCATGTACAATGTTTTGGGTGCTTCCGGTTCCGGTTCATCGCCGAGCACCCAAGGCTCGGCGACACCGGCGTACCTAACACCATCTTTTCCATTTGATGCATACTATCGTCCTCTTCCCTTGGGAATGAGGAGCTCGCAAACGCAGGGATTATCCCAAATTAGGGAGGATATTCCGGAGGAACCCACTCGGGAGGCGGTGCCGGACAGAGAGGACGGCGACCGACATCCATACACACAAGCGGAGACGATGGCTCTGTTCGACGCTTGGATCAGTACGTCGAATGATCCCATCCTCGGGAATCAATATAACCGCAAGGTTTTTTGGGATAAGGTCATCTTCGTATACAGCGCAAATAAGCCGAGGGGGGCCTTCCGCCGCAACCTGAAGATGTTTCGCGCTCATTTTGAGCGAGCCGATAGAGATGTCAAAAGATTTTGTGGGATCTACAAGTGGGAAGCGGAGCAATACCAAAGCGGAGCCAGTGGATCCGACATTCTGAGAGCGGCTGAATCTTCAAATCCGAAACCAGCAAAGATTTCAAATTTCCCGATGTTTGGGAGGCGGTCAAACATCTTGATAGGTGGGCTAGCGGTGTTGATTCCAGCACAGGCTCGAGCTCGAAACGCACGAAGCATACGGCGGGTGGCCAATACTCGTCTAGTGAGGGCGAGGAAGGCAGCGCCTCACAAGAGGTTGAGTTCCCGACATCCGATGCAGGGGGCTCCTCCGGTACACGACGTCGACCGCAAGGGAACAAGGCGACGAAGGCGGCTAAAGGGATGGGGAGGGGGGCAAGGCGAATCAAGCCAGACGAGCTCCCTAGGGCCGCCGTCCTCCCTAATGTCCATGTACTTCACCGCCACGATGGCTGACACTTCCCGCATGACGCCTCCCCAATATCAAGCTCTTATTGCCGCCATTGAGTATCTGACAAATCAACCTGGTATTCCGCCTCCACCTAGCTTGAGGGCACCGCCACCGCCTTCGGGGGTGATTCGCCGGAGGAGTAGTTTTTATAATTTAATGGTGCAATTTTTAATTTCTAGTATTTTAAATTATGTCTTTTTATTTTTTTAGGGTTTTAAGTAAGTGTTTTTTTTCTTATGATTTTAATTATGTCTTTTTTGTTTTTTTAGGATTTTAAATTGTAATTTTTTTTATTTTATGAAGTGTGTTTTTATTAAATGATTTTTTTGGAAATAAAAATAAAAAATGAAATTGAAGGATGGGAATTGCCTAGAACGAAAAAAAAAAGATACATAATATTTGTTGACACTTATTTCAAGAAAGTAAAATTATTCACATTCCTGTGCTAATAATTATCGGGAGAGGATCCCCTGATGTGGTTGAGAGCACAGCAGGGTGTGCGGTGCATCAAAAACGGCGCCGTCCAATGACTCTAATTCCATTTTCCCTTATTTCAATAATACTTATCTCATTTTCCTTAAGTTAATCCACCGATTCCATCACCTCTCTTTCCTTTTTTTTCTATTAACATTTCTTCATTGTGTGTATATCTTTTAAACAATTCTATTTCCCTATGTTCCCATTATCATTATAAAACTAAATTTTGAGCAGATATTTCCAATAATTGATTAGTACAATGTATCTGTATTATATTTGTATTGCATTTTTAATAAATTATACTGTAATTTCAGTAATTTTTTGTGTGGAAAATTCAAAATTCTACTCCAAGATTTGTGTCTTTTTTTAGTTTTACAACATAAAATATTTTATTTTAAATATAATTCACTTAAAATTTTAAGTGAATATCTGAAGTGATTAATTAATTAGATTTAGCCATTTTCTTCTTAATTATACACTTATAATTTTAATTTTCCCACATAAAGAAGTTCCTATAATATTTTATTCTAGAAGTAAATAAAAACATAATAAAAATTTTGGATTTTAATCAACCTTGCTAAACATAGAGAGAGAATTAAACATTGAACAGTATTAAAAGAATCTCCTAGAATAATTGTGCAGGGAAAGCTAATTTAAATTATCAAATTTATTTAGTTCATAATTTATCATAAAGTATAGAATAATTGTACAGTATAGATGACAAATAAATTTAGAATATAGAAAAGTTAAAAGCGGTGGATTAACTTAAGGAAAATGAAATAAGTATTATTGAAACAAGGGAAAATGTAATTAGAGTCATTGGACGGCGCCGTTTTGATGCACCGCACACCCTGCTGTGCTCTCAACCACAGCAGGGGATCCTCTCCCATAATTATCACTTCGAGTAACCGACTGCGCTCACACCCACACATTTCATTTCAATGGCGTCTACCGATCATCATATGCACGGCGAGGAAGACCACGACCACCATCACAAGGAGTAATGCGCCTCAATACAATTTTTCACCTATTTCATCAATTTTCCCCAATTTTTGGGTCTTCACTTTGAAGCTATGATTTGATTAAGTTGGCGCAATTTCAACAGAGAATCGTGGGTTGGTCCGGACGGGAAGGTGTACCACAGCCACGATGGACTGGCGCCGCACTCACACGACCCAATCGAATCCCCTGGCTACTTCACTAGACGAGCACCGCCGCTCCTTAATCGCGATTTCAACGAGAGAGCCTTCACCGTCGGAATTGGCGGCCCCGTCGGCACTGGGTCTCTCTTTTTTCTTTCTCTTCTCTTTTTTATTTATATTTTTTACGCTTTATGTCATTTTCTTTTAGATAAATGTTGCCTTTTTAAAGAAAATAAAGAGTGATAGGAGTACTTTTTTCAAAATAAATACTTTTTTTTATTAATGCAGGAAGACGGCGTTGATGTTAGCTTTGTGTGAATTTCTGAGGGAAAAATACAGTCTTGCAGCTGTAAGTATAATTTTGTGGGTTTTTTTTCTGCCTTTTTTCCGAATAATTGGTGAGTTTTGTTAATGGGAAAGATATTTTTGCCACCAATAGTTATTGTAGGATGCAGGATTAGTTGAATTATTTTGAGGGAATTATTTGATGATATTTGTTTTGTTGTTTAGAAAATTAAGGCTTCCTAAAAACAAACAAAGTAAATAAATAATGAAGGAGTTGGCGCAAAGTAGAGATGCCTCAGTTGAAAGGTCATGGTATTACTGTGTCAATGCCTTCACTAGAGCACTGAAAGGGCTGTAATCGAATCGAGTCGAAACTAGTCCAGATAGTGCCAACCTTGATCTCAAAACAAAGCCATCTCAGTTCGAATAAACTACTAGTACTTCTTAATATTGAACTAATCTAAACTTCAATACCTATTTTCAGTCAGTTAAACAGGATATTATCCGAATCCGAAGAAAGTACTCTCTACCTACCAACATCCACTAAGAGTAGTAGTCACAATTGTTCACACTCTTGGTGGATGATGGAGGGAGTAATAAAATTTGAACTTTTTGCACTTACGAAAAGGCCAATATCTGGATCACATATATATTTGAAATTTGAATTATTAATACATTCAAGCTCGATAAAGCTTGTGAACCTGATAATGGTGAGTTTGAGATCAAGCTGGAGACTGAGATTATTTTTGGGCCGGCTTGACTCACTTGTATTGCACCCTTAGGATTGAGCCTTGAACATAATAATTGAACTTTATTTTTTAGTAACAAGGATATAAAAACGCAATCATGTACTTATTATTCATGAAAAGTGAATATATACAAAGATTATTCTTCGTTGTTCCACCTAGTTTCCGCCAAAGGTCCAATTTGTAAGATGTGTGTTTGTTTGATATAAACTAAGAACAAATGTTGTTTGTGTGTGAAATGATCCAAATGTGCATAAAAAATGTTGAGACCAGCATTACTCTTGGCTGACTCCTGCTTGATTTTATGTTTGTCGTTGCCATTTCTGTTCTTCATGGAAGTCTTTATAGGAAGTGAGTGTGAATCCTTGCAGGTAACAAACGATATATTCACAAAAGAGGACGGAGAGTTCTTGATAAAGCATGGAGCTCTTCCTGAGGAAAGGATCCGTGCTGTAGAAACAGGCGGGTGCCCGCATGCAGCTATAAGAGAAGACATCAGCATAAATTTGGGGCCTCTTGAGGAGCTCTCCAATTTGTACAAAGCAGATATACTCCTTTGTGAATCTGGTGGAGGTAATTCTCGACTCAATATCATAACATTGCTTGCTGAGTTTTTTTCCATAATAGGGTTAATTGTCTCAAAACACATGAACTTTGGACTGTTTCTGGTTTAGCACAGAATTTGCGAACATTACTTGTTACAAAATATATTGGCCATAAACTCCACTTTTTATTTTTGATTTTCCTAACTAACTCTGTATGCAAACAACAATCTTGATTTCGGCTGTCATGTAAGTTCCGATTTGGGATTTAATTTGTGAGAAATACATTGAAAGGTGAAGTTCATGTATTTCAGGACACGTTAAAAAATTACGTGCTAAACCAGAAATAATCCAAAGGTCATGTATTTTGAGACAATTACTCCTTCAATAGTACCAAATATACTTCTTTGTTCCTTTTTTTTGTCCATCCCAAAATTATAATCCACCTTCTTGATCAAATGGGCAATATTTATTTCTCTTGATCTTCTGGTGAATAAACGAGGGCATGGTAGTAAAAATTGTGTCCAGACTCCATTTTACATGTTCAAATCCATTAAATACCCCTCTCTTAATCTGTTAGAACATAGGTGGTTTCTACTTGATATATACTGTTGAGAAATGGTTTTGATTTTTTATTTTTCCTTTGTTTTGGTTATCAGATAATCTGGCTGCCAATTTCAGCCGAGAACTGGCTGATTACATAATCTACATAATAGATGTATCTGCCGGAGATAAAATTCCTCGAAAAGGAGGGCCGGGCATCACTCAAGCCGACCTCCTAGTAGGTTTCTCACTCCTTCTAGCTTCTCTCACCTGACTATATTATGGTTAATTTGCTGTTTTGCTGCAGGTGATCAACAAAACTGACATTGCAGCTGCAGTGGGAGCTGATTTATCAGTCATGGAACGTGATTCACTCCGAATGAGGGATGGTGGTCCATTTGTTTTCGCTCAGGTTTTCTTCATATCCCGTCTCCCATAGCAGTTGTTGTTGTAGACGAGCTTTATTACTCATATCTTCATAGTTTGGTTACCCATTACAAATGCTTGATCGCATCGAGAGAAAATTGAGGATTTATTAGCTTTTGGCGATATTTTGACTTGCGTTATTAAGTGAACGAAGGAGATAAACTTACTAAGCATATTAGTAATATCTGTAAACGCGAGTAAAATGTCATCATAAGTTCAAAGTCTGGACGATAATTTAAGAATATCACTATTATTATGATTTTATCCATCCAAGTTAGTATCACCTATAGTAACACACAACCTTATACTTAATTTTGAGTTGGGACTTGGATATACATATTTTGGTTGTTTTATATTTTATAATGATGAAAAATTTGTGTATAAGCAGGTGAAACATGGTGTTGGAGTGAAGGAAATTGTGGAACATGTTTTAGGTGCTTGGGAAACAGCAACGAGCAAGAAACGTCTTTAGTTTCATCGTCGCGTTGTGTGATTTCTGCTTCTTTAGGTTTGGAAACTTTGAGACGTTGATGTGGATTGAAAACGATGTAGCTTGTAATGTATCTCTGTTTTGAACTCCGGCTGGAATAAAACATGGGAATCCATTTTGGAATAGAGAAAGAGATGTGGTTTCATTGGATATGATTTCAGGAACATAAGATAGTTCAATACTATATCAAAGTAGCTATATTCATATTATAAAGATTAAAATAGCTACTGTTTAGGTTTCTTTGCCCTTAATAGATGGAACTAATTTTAAAATTATAATGTTTTAGGCAACAATACAAGTTTTGAACTGGAAATATAACATTAGAATGCAACAGTAAATGTATGTGGAAAAAGTGATGGATTACGCATTCTAGTACACCAATACAAGTTTTGAATTGAAATATAACATTAGAAGTTTTGAATTGGAAATACAACATTATAATTCAACTATTAATGTCAGTGACATCTCAGGTAAGCCGCGACTAATACAACATCATCCTTCCCGGACAGCGATATTCGGAGTTGAGCTGGTGGATGGGGGTGTTGGGAGATGATGATGTTTTCACATGAAGTAAACAACGTTCGTGTCCCTGACGATCATCAAGCTGCCCTTGTCGTGCATTATCTGCAGAAGGGATTGATTCTTTGCTGTTATAAACATTCAAAGTTGAAATGACGAATCGAAGTATATTGTACTGAATGCGAAAATGTTACCTCCAAAAGAGCCATGACCTCAGCTGCAGAGTAAGGGGCCCCTGCACCAGTGTTTACTACGCCCTCAATATCAGCAATCGACATTTGTTCCACGTGCTGGGCGTGTCTATACCGCCCCAATGCAGCGCTAAATGCATCCAATCTGCTTGCAGGGAGAATATTTGGGGCGAGTCAGTCTAGCGAGTTTTAGAAATACATATGCTAGGAAACAAAACAGTAGTTAAAATGATGTTTGGATCTATGCATGAATATATAGATGAGATACAGACCTCTCGGATGATAAGTTGACTTCATTTGTCGGAGGTGGATCAACATCCATTGCTTCTGTATCACTTCAAAAAAATAGGAAGAAGAAATTAAGTTGATGAAATTATAATATATGGAAAATTAATTAGAGAAAAATAAAAGTGGGATAGGGAGTTAAATTTTTCACATACTCTGTTGTGGCAGTAGAGCCAGCATTGTTGCTCTTTTTCCTTCGAGTTCTACGAGCTCCATCGCTATTAACAGCCTCCGTGTCCATGGCGCTGTCTCTTTCCATTTCTCTCTGCCTTTCATTCTCACGGGCCTCCATGTCACTCAGCTCTTGATGATAAATGGCAAAATTTAGAACTTGAAGAGCAGCTTCAGCATCTGACTTCAGCACCTGTTTCAAGATCAAACATTAGAGCATCCACATCCATATCCATACTATTTGGCAAGAGCACCCACCATTCCATTATTTAATTTAAATACTTCAATTACTAAAAATACATTAAAATATAAAAATTACATAATTAAATCCTAAAAAATAAAATTTACAAACTTAAAATCCTAAAAAATAAAAATTACTTAATTAAAATCCTAAAAAATAAAAAATAAATAATTAAAGGCTAAAAAATACCCCCGCGAAAGACTAGTCATCTGGCCCTATCCCCCAATATTCTTCGGATACCCAGTATCATTGCCAAATGTGAATCAAGTTTGCTCGTGTGTCATCCGAGACCTATCGGCCAAATTGAGTTGAGCCAAAAGGGTCCACAACGAGTTGGTGGGGGTTGAGGTTGCACAAAGGGAGCGGGAGCGAGGACAAATGGAGTCGCGGCGCGACGACGGTTGGCCGTCGCCTTCTTCCTTCTTTGCGGCCGGCGTTGGAAACTGCTCGGGCCGGCATCAGGGCTACCCAAGTTAGCTCCGACAAGCTGGCTAGCTCCGGATATAATTTATTGGGAAATGGGAAAATATTTTTTTTTAAGATTTTTTAATTAAATTTGATTTTTTTTTTTAAATATTGAAAATGCCAACGGCTTTGCCGTTGGCCAATCCTGTCACACCACGTCAACCTGCTCAGCAGCACGGACGTGCTCGATGTATCGGGCAGAACCGTGCCAACGACAAGAGCACAGCGGCGGACAGGTGAGTGCCGTGCCAGCGGCACGGACGCCGTCCTCCGCATAGAGCACCGATGCGAATGCTCTTATAGCAATTCTATAGGGATGAAACGCACAAAATCATCAAAAGGTTTCTAATTTGCAGATAATAGTATGTAAAGAAGTGTCTAACTTAAATCAAGATAATGAACGAAATGAAACAACATTCAACTGCAGTACCTGTCTTCGCAGCATCAGTTTAGCATGGGCAGTTGATAGACGAATTATTGTTTCCAAGGTTCTTGCAGTGATTGGAAGTGTCCCTCCCGTCTAGAGAATATATCAGATATTTCATTTAGACGACTGCAGGCACATCTTAAATTCCAAAAGTTAAATCCGACAAGTGTAATAATTTACCAACCTTTGTATTTGAACTTGCATTTCTGAGCTCCGCATAGGTAGTTGCTATGTGTTCAGATGCCTGGAGGAATGAATCATTTGTTGATTGAAAAATCAGAACGCCGCAGGAATTGAGTATCGAGGTGTGATAAATTTCATGATATGGCATAGAATCGATTATCAAATATCTACATGTTCCCAAGAAAGCTCACCTCATCAGTAAGCTCAGGCTGAATCCTGTTTTTGGCATAATGAATATACTTCTTGAGAAAATTGATGGTTAGTGTATCACGTTTACGACTCCTGTCAGATTTTCTCCCATGTAACATTCTGTTGTATTTGACAAAAACAGTAGAACCAGCCTCAGGATCATCCTCCACCTCATTTCTTGAGCTCTCGTCTAGTCTTGTACCTGCTTGTTTACATAGTTATACATCTACATTTCATTTGCGCATTAGGCCCCTGTATTTAGAAAAGTGGACTTTACAGACCTCCATCAGCTACTGATCGGTAACGATGCATTCTTAGCACGTGTTCTGAAATCTGGCGATCAATCCCAGGATCCATTTGATCCAAAACAATGAACAGCAGATCAAAACGAGAAAGCAGAGAATCCGGAAGTCCAATATTCTTTGTTGGAGTTAGCGAACGATCATACTGCGCATATAGTCAATATGGCATTAATAACGTAACATAAAAGGGATTAGCAAACCTTGAACTACCAAAATCTTTGACTTACAGTTCCGTATATTGGATTGGCAGCTGCCACGACACTACACCTAGCATTTAAAGATGCATGAATACCAGCTTTTGCAATTGTTACTGTCTGCTGCTCCATCACTTCATGTATAGCTACACGATCTTGGTCATTCATCTTGTCAAATTCATCAATACAAACGACTCCTCTATCAGCAAGAACCATGGCACCAGCTTCTAGTCTTCGCTCCCCTGAATTCCGTGATCAAATGAGTAAAATCATAAATCTAATAACTAAACCACAACCAATACCATAATTTACCTGTTTCTTGATCAGAAGTAACCGCAGCTGTCAATCCAACCCCAGAAGAACCTCGACCGGTGGTAGATATGGCTAGAGGAGCAATATTCATGATGGCCCTCAACAACTGAGACTTAGCAACAGAAGGGTCTCCAACCATCATCATATTTATATCACTAGAAATAAGAAAAGAGCATATAAGTTCAAAAGAATCTAGAGCAGGTAACAAGAACAAGAAGCCATGTTCAAAGAATGGAGCATAAAAAAACAGGAAAAGCTAATAGCATCCTTACCCCCTCAAGTGGGTTCCATTTTTCAAGTTTTTCTCACTTCCTCCAAGCATCAACAAAATGACAGCTTTCTTTATCCATGAATGCCCATATATTGAAGGTGCTAGAGAATTAGCAAGTAGATCAAATGTGTCATCTCTTTCAGATATCTTTCTAATATTTTTCATATCATCACTTGAATACTGCAAATTCTGCGACATTTTGTTAAGAAGAGAGACATTGTTGGCTATAAGGACAGTCCTGCATTATCAATAACAAACAATGTAAATACAAATTGATTACAAAGATGAAACAGATTATTATAAATTGTTCTGCTGCAGATATAAAATAACCTGAATACTCCATTCACACTGCCTTTGCTTTTCCCAGGAAGAGCCTTGTAAATCCCAACAATTGCCACTCGATCCCCAGGCTTACACGAATCCACCAAATCATCTTCTACAATGATATCCACTGTTCGAGGAAGTTGGCCAGGAGCTGAGTTTTCTGGGACCTCTTGCATTGATAGTGTCTGATGGTCCTTATAGGTGGACAAACCAAACTCAGTCACCAACAAGTTGCCATTGTCATCCTGCAACAAGTTGGAACTTATCAGAATTACCTCAACATAATACGATTAGAAGATAGAGAAGGAAACAAGAGAAATTATACACGTGTTGGATACACTGATCCAGTGGGCAAGCCGATATTTGATGTAATGTCCCTGTATTCCCGAACTGTGAATTTATCAGTAGCAGGGCAAAAGTGGACACTCTTTACAACCTTTGGCCTAACAAGAGAACCTAAATATAAAACAAAAAAACTCCAATTATTAGATTCTCTATTACAAATATGAACTAGGAGACATAACACTGCAGCCACTACATAGTAAAAACACATTTCACTAGCAGTTGCGGACCCAATAGAGCTAAGTGAAGATTAAGCCCACACGAAACAAAATACCTATTTCTTTTGTCGTTCTTTCAAACTCATCAAATTAGCAGTATTTTGCATGAATCACTGTGCAATACCCTCTATGACCAAATCAAATCGTAAGAAAATAGTCTTCCATAAAACCTCAAAACTCAAAATTTAGAAAATAGTTCTATATCAGTTCAATCACACAGAAGTCTATACGACAGAAAGAACTAACATCTGCTAATACCCCCTTTACAATAAAAACCAACCCAAATTTCTGAAAGTCTAAACCTTGTAACTTTAAGAAGATACTGATGCATATTATGCCACTTCATACAATTATGAAATAGATTTACCCACTTACATTTAGTAATAATGCCTTCAACACAAACCATAGAGCCGATAAAGGCAGACAAGAGATCTCTAGGCGTCACCCTTCTCGAAACAAAAGGACCCTCCAGACCAACCAAAACCTGCTCTCCTTCCTTGAGATACTTGGTATTCATGCTCCTGGTCATATCCGTCACCGCATCACAGAGCGGCTGTATGTACTCACTCGGAGTTTGCAAAAGCCTGAAATATTTAAAAAAATCACTTAGGATTCAACAAATTTATCCAAAATTCCAAACAACAAAGTAAATTAGCAGAGAACGCTGTCAACCTGCGCGCCAGATCGGTGCCTTCTCTGTTGTGGTAGAAATGGGCGAGATTAATTACGCAACGGCGGCCGTTTTGGTTGAACATCGAGTCGAGAGATTTCTTCAGCTCAATGTTGTAATCCTGCGAAGCGAGCAGTTCAGGAGATGTTTAAATTCAGCAATACAAATTACCAAAACAGAAAATGATTAAAAATCCAGTAAATTGAAGCACGCTGTTTGGAAACTCACGGTTTGCTCGAAAAATTTGAGGAATGTGCGCTTGTGCGCCATCCTGATATCGTCGCTGAGATCCATCGCGAATCTTCTTCAGCTCCTTGTTCGGTCGAAAAATGCCCCCAATTTGATCAGGCGATGATTTACAGAGTGAGATAGAGAAGAGTTGAGAAATTTTTAATAGAAATATTGCTGCTAACTTCCATTTTGGGGGAGGGATTTGGCGGGAAAGAGGTCAGCATTTTGGCGGGTAAATAGAAAGGGATCTACATTAGGTTGGGCTTGGGCCCACTAATTGCTGGTTCATATCGAGTACTATTTCTTTATCCTCTCTTGGGCCGGAATTGGATCTGAATTTTAGCTTGTTATTATGGTTTGTTACTTAGAAATAATAGTAAGTGACGTGTCAATCATCTATAGTGAGAGGGGACATGGTTAAACTAAACCCCATGTCATTTTTAGGGATACTGTCCCAAAACCATAAATTTTTGCCATTTGCACGAACTTTAAAATTGGTCTAGAATATCAAATTTTATACTTTGTTTGGTATTTTTCACGATATGTCAATCACTATATTTGACTAACTTACGAGGTTTTTTTTTATTATACTTTACACAATTAAATCAATATGATTTTTTACGTGACTTTTCATCCTACTTGTTATGAACTTAAAAAGTGGTTTAAAATATTTATAAAACGTATCATGGTTGCCTACGTCTACGTAAAATAAGATTTTAATGAAAATATCTTATTCTGGTCAACTTGGGAAATACCAAACAAAGTGCAAAGTTTGTGATATTCTAGATCAATTTTAAAGTTCGTGTGAAATATCAAATTTTGGCCAAAGTTCATGGTTTTAGGGACCAATATCCCCATTTTTTCATCATCGGTTTGTCAGAAATGTCCAAAATTATCTTTAATTTTTACAAATCTAACATCGACGAAGACTAATCGTCGGTAGTTCGAGGATTAGAAAGGGCAGAAATTTAAAGAAATAAAGGGAGATGGTTGCCATAGATGGGGTTCAAGAGAGGAAGAATGAGGATAAGGAGTAGAAAGTAAAAGAAAATGTAAAAATTGTCTTGCGTGAACATGGTTTTAAAATATGTGATAAGGAGAAAGGAGTAGAAAGTAAAAGTAAAAGAAAATGTAAAAATTGTCTTGCGTGAGCATGGTTTTAAAATATGTAATGAAGTCACTATTAATATGTTGTTCGATTGCATGATTTAATTTTGTTTTCTGTTTTAGGGCAATACCTCATAAGATTAACCTTGTCTTACGTAAATCTCCTCCTATTACGATAATGAATTAATTCAAATAATTTTGTATAAATATTATTGAATAATCGTAGATAAGTCAGTCTCAAAGAATTAGAAGTTGTAGGTAAAAATAAATTATTTCATAAGAGTTCCTTCGGAGAAAGGTTGCACACATATGTTTCGTATACACTGTTTCCTAATTGATAAGCTTATTTGGAAATCTTATTCCAAGCTTTTTGATTTTTAACATTATTATTTTAGAATTCCAGTAGTTTTTTTTTCCGAGTTGGAGGAAGAGAAAATTAAATTTTGTGCCCTGAATTTTACGAGTTAATGCATTACGTGTACAAAATATAGAGAGTTTGCAGAATTCATATTGGAAAAGGAAAGAAATGCAATTTAATGGAAACAAGGGTGAAAATGGTCTCCGAAACATGAGAAAGTTTGAAAAGTAGTTGAAGAAAAAAGGTACATACAATTAAAAAAGAGAAGTGTTGCTACAAGATCAAGAAGAGGTTAAACTAAACGCACGGTGGATGGAATACTAATTCTCGAAAACTCAGAGCTTACCGCCCATTAAGGTTAGTATAAGCCCGGCCTGAAATGCTGTAGTACAATGAGACGAGGAAGCCACTGACGGACTGCAAGCAACTCGATCCAGATCATTGTTTGAATGCAGAAAACGCGACAACAGAGTTGTGACCTCCAAATCCAAAGGAATTCGAGATTGCTGCAAAGAATACAAGTGAGAAACCAGATCTTAAACACTAAACCATAGACCATGAAGTGTAAAATCTAATTCCATGATGAATTAGATGGTAGTATACAAGATCTTACCAACATTGATGTCATGCTGCTGTTTTTCATTTGCAACGGTGTCAAAATCTACAGAGGGCTCTTTGTTCTGCAGAAGAAGCATTTTGAAAGAGAGAAATGTTAGCTGAGAGAGACCTTTCTTTCAAGCACAGACTACATTTCAATTATTTGTTTACATATTGTGGTAACTTACAAATTGGTTTATGGTCGGATGAAGCCACCCCGTTGTAATTGCTTTTACAGTTGCAATAGCTTCCAAACCACCAGCAGCACCAAGACAGTGCCCTATCATCGACTGTATGAAGATAAATATGCAGAAATCAGTATAAGAGAGCATTTGTGCGTGTGCGTGTGTGTGTGTGTGTGAGCGAGAGAGAGAGAGAGACAGAGAATATTAACCTTAGTTGCATTGATTTTGATCCCAGAAGTGTTCTTGAACACCTTCTTAATTGCATTTAGTTCGGCAAGATCACCCACGATCGTGGAAGTAGCATGTGCATTTATGTAGTTAACCTGCAAAGGCTAGTGTTAGACTGGTTACAGCCTTACAGGCTTACAGCAACCTTAGCACCCTCAAAGTTCAAATTAATAAAGAGAAATGGTCCCTAAATGATATTTTAATATCGAGTTCGAATTTAGTATGTGTAATAGCAAAGGCAAGAAATGGGTTTCCTGTCTCGAAAATTACTACTCCATTAACTAGGAAACAGATGATCACGAATCTATGAACACACTCTACAGTTCTAGAGAATCCAATTACATTAAGGTAGATCATTTTACTCTTTCCTACGTGCAGGTGAGGCAGCTCGGAGCATCATAAGAAGATATAACAATCTAAAAGTACCTCTTCGGGTGAAACGCCCGAGTCTTCAAGTGCCTTCTGAATACACGACGAGACTCCAAGTCCATCAGCTCTAGGATCTGTCATATGATACGCATCACAATTCACTGCACCTCCCAAATATTCAGCAATGATTGGTGCCCCTCGTTTCATCGCGTGCTCCAAACTTTCCATCACCTGTTTAAAAAGATCGAAGAAAATGCTAATTTAAGGTTATCTTATCTAATCATGTTTGTAGAGACGAGAAACAAAGAAATCGGATCCATACCAAAACTCCAGCGCCTTCACCCATAACAAAACCATCCCGTTCTTGGTCCCAGGGCCTCGAAGCAGTTTGTGGGTCGTCATTTCTCTGTGACAATGCTCTGCAAGCAACAAAACCACCCAATCCAATAGGAATAATTGCAGCTTCAGTTCCACCAGCAATCATCAAATCAGCTTCCCCCCGACGGATGTGGTTGGCTGCCGCATAGAAACAATAATTCGAGGTGGCACAAGCAGTGGAAATCGAATAGTTGGGTCCCATCAAGCCAAGATCAATAGCAAGCAAAGCAGAGGCCATGTTTGTTATAGCATAAGGTATGAAAAACGGAGTTATTTTCCTGTGGCCTTTCTCTATTAGAGCCTGGACACCATCAGAGAATACTTGAAGACCACCCATTCCCGTCCCGACCAGAACACCACCTCGGATCTTATCAATCTGCAAAGACAACATACCCAATCAGCTCAAAGGCCAGTCCCCACAGCTCCAAAAGATATTCACAGAAACAATGACGAGTTTGACGACACAAACAATAGTAATAACAAAGCATATGCCAAATTAATGACAAAGAAGCCTGCAATCAAGACTCTAGTACCTAATCCTAATAAACGGAGGTAAAATGAATTGCGAAAACTTCATTTTGGGAAGATTTGCATGCTACAAACGGAGGCAAAATGAACTAGATGAAAATCATACAAACCAATTCAAAAGGGGAGGAAAACGTTATACAGTCGAGCAGTTGTTTCTCAAAAACCTATTCAAAACCAATCCATGTCCAATACGAGAGCAGGAAAATCCACACACAATAAACTGGAAAGCTCGAAGAGGCCAACAATGTATTCCAAATCTACCGGCCTCGGCCACAGCGATGTGAGAGGACATTCACACACAGTGTTGGGGCAAATCAGAAGTTTCTCAATCCCAATAATTTTGAGAATCGATAAAAAAAAGGTTAAAATGAATTTTCAAATCCCCCTTTTTTGGAGATATTTGCACACTGCAAACTGACTTGAAGAAATTAGGCATCGAAAATTTTCATAGAAACCATGCAGTTAGTTTTTTCTAAACAACACGAACCAAGCCTCAGTGCAAACAGCCGATGGCTCTGCAAACTAAAATCGGGAGCTCCAAAACTATGCATCATAACCACCTACATCATCATCATCATCATCATCATCACATTATCAAACCAAATTCAGAAAAAGAACAAACATCACAAACAAAGACAGCAATCAAGTATTAAATCAATATAAATGAAAAAAAATGAACTGTGAAACCTGAATTTTAAGTTTAACACACTAATTATCCAATTTTGTTTTAAAATAACATACAAACTATTTGATAGTTAACAAAGCTAATCAATGCTCAAATGCAAATAGCTAATGAATCCACACACACCTATAATATCGCCACATTGGGAATTCCAAAACACTCAGCATTACAAATCACTAATAAAAACATCACCATCATCACATTGTCAAACCAAATTCAATTAAAAACATATCAATTTTATAGAAATCTTAAAACCTCCAAAAATCAGCAAGAAACCAAGCTCGAAAAAGGCAAAATTTTAAAATAAATTTCAAATAAAAATCATACAAACTAAACAATTAGTTGCTTCTTGACAGCACGAATCAAAGCTCAAATAAAAATACAGATACATCGACACACATACTAAACATGAGAAACCCCGAAACACTCAGCAATACTCATCGCTACTAAATACAAAATCATCATCCCATTTTCAAACCAAATTCAACATAAACATATATAGATTTTTCCGAAATCCTATAACTAATAAATCAGCTCAAAGTCACCTGAATAAAAACTTATCGGTTTAAGTTAAACACATAGATTTTTAGGGAATTTACTGAAACGTGAACAAATCGGATGTCTTGAAAGGCGTGAAACACTTTCAGATCAAATCAATTTGGTGGTTCTACCAATATTTGATCGGATACAATTCAGGTTTTCAGAAGATTCGTATGTTGATTTTTCGATCATCCTTTGAACCAGAAAATGATCAATAAGAAGAGGCTGAAAATGAAACGTCGTGTCTCTTCGTTTTCACAACTGTTTTTAACAGTTTTTGGCAGGTTTCAAAAATTGCAAATTAGTCCTTCAATTATCGGAAATTATATTTCCGGATGAATTTTCTGTACAGCTCGACCCCGGCCAGGGGCTACCGCCCCTTGGACCCCGCTACTCGGGAGCGCTGCCCCCGAACCCCCGTCTAATCATAATGAATTCAAACAAGCGTGCACTCCGCACTTCCAACTTATATGATGTCTCATTATGACAATATTGATCAATCAAGTTAATCCAATTACACTAAAATAACCAACATAGATAATTCAATTTCATATAAAAAAATATACAAATTAATTGATTAGTTGCTTCTGAACAATACGAATCCTAGCTCAAATGCAAATAGCCAATGGTGATTCACAGTTCCACACACACTAAACATCGGAAAGTCCGAAACACTCAGCATTGCTGCTCACTAATAAAAACAACATCAGCATAACATTAACCAAACCTAATTCAATAGAAACACATCGATTTTACCGAAATCCTAAAACCTAAAGATCAGCTCAATAAAAGAATCCAGCTCGAAAAAGGCACAACACAGTACCTTATTGATCTTCTCCCCGCCGAGATCTGCACCCTCGAGCGCCTTCTTCCCAGCGACAATGCAGTACCTCAAGCAATCGTCCAATCTCCGGTCATTCTTCCCGTCAATGTATCCCTCCGAATTGAAGCCCCGAATCTGGCCGCCGAAGCGCGTGGGGAACTTTGACGCATCGAATCTGTCAATCAGCGAAATTCCGCTCTCGCCGCTCAGCAGCTTCTCATAATAGGCGTCAACCTCGTTCCCGAACACCGACACCAGCCCCATTCCAGTGATCACAACACGCTTCTTCGGGTCCGTCTCCCGCTTCGGCGCCGCGGAGGCGGAAACTTTGAATTGGAGCTTCTTTTTGGCGGGGAACCTGGCACCTCCGGTGAGGGAGGCGGAGCGGAGAGGCTCGATAGGGGAGGGGCGGAGCGCGGTGGAGTTGAGGGATTGCATGGCGGCAGCAACGGCGGAAATTTTGGATTCAATTCGATGCGAACGATGTGAGTGGAGTGAAGTGAGATGAGGTGTAAAAATGAATAAGGGGGGTTAAGGTTGGTGTGCGTTTTTGAGGGGTTTACGTTTTTTTGTCTCACTTTTTTAGTTGGTTTTTCTATGACTCCTTTTCCTTTGTGTAGTCTCACATTGTAATTTCTATTTTATCGATCAGAAAAATAGGAGTATTGAGATTTAATATTTTAGATTAATCGTATTGAATTTACTTCCTTTTTTAAAACAATATTCAACAAATTTCATTTTTCCGAACTATTCAATTCGTATGCTTTGGCATTTATAAAATCAAATAAAATTGGAATAGAGTTGTGTTTATAATATTTGGTTTTATTTAAAACGTTTAATTCTATTTTAAAAGATAATAACAGAAATTTTGAGCAGTTTTAGATAATTGTTTTGACTTTTGATGCTAAAATTGTTAATTCGATTAGATTAGAATAACTTTTTTTGACAAAATTATAAGTTAGCTCGGTTCAACTTTAGGGAAAGAGTGAATAATCCATTAATTTTACTATAACACTATCATTTAAATTTTTTATTCCTTAAAAATATTAGTACCACTACATATCTTATGATTTATGAACATGTAATAATAGTAAAAGCACTTTTAGACTGTTTTGTACTATCAAAATGTCAATTTTTAGAATATTCAACAAAATCTTAAATTCGATTCACTACTAAATGAGTCAAGATTAATCCAGCCGGAATAAGTTTGTCACGCCCGCATTTTCTAAGGATAGAAAACATAATTAATCGCGACTAGGGGAGGATTAAAGAAGCGGGGAAGAAAGGGGAAAACAACCCAACTTGATCATAACTCGAATAAAATCAGAGTATCTCAACAATCAACAACTCAAAAATGAATATTATCTCAGCGATACAAGAACTCAAAAGAATGACAACTACTCAGCGGAAGCATTTGAGAGAAGGAATATGCCACGTGTTAAGACATGACACATTCTAAACACTTAAATTTCTTCAACGGTCTTGCTCAACACCCATCACACTCAACCTGTACATTTTTAAAAAGAAATGCAGGGCTGAGTACTTGATGCACTCAGTGGACTCATGCCGAAAACATTTTATAAAAAGTATTTATCATGCCACCATTGAGTGACCTCGGGGTTTAAACTTTAGAAATTCCCGAGACACTAAAATAATTTCCATTGTAAAAATTCGGTTGATCAACCATTTTCCCATAGCTGTCTATCATATCTGATCCATTGATGACAAGGAATGTGGCCACATTCCAAGTCACTAAACTGGGGTACCCAAAAGACGGCTCACGATCCCCATTGGTGTACACTAGTATGAGTAGGGACTCACTCCCTAGTCAGACCCGAATTCGATTATCCATAGATGGCGAAAGCCACATCATATAGGTTCCATAGAATAAAACAAAAAACGGCATGACAAATATTCATATCATTTTCACATAAAAATATACTTAGGGCATAGCCCTTATTTAAAAAGAAAGCTCACAAATAATGTAGGATAGAAAAGTCCACCTTAAATGCTTAACTCCTCAATCACTTTCTGCTTCAACCACAAACGACGTCCAAAGTTCACCCTTTTTAAAATAATATGATATGCTAAAATTAGACTTTGCAAAATAACTTAATTTAAAACGATGCATGCATCCTACGTGCGTGCTCAAATTATTCTTCGTTCTCATATAATAAAACAGATTCATCAATTAAACACCAAAGTTCCCGACGTAGTTAATCTCTCGGTCGTCACTGAAAAAAGGCAGTATGTAAATTTCCAAACAAATCAGTCCAATTACTTAATAAACTATGTCAACCCATGGACCAAACATTATTAGTAGTACTAATTAACTAGCTAGATTAAGTCCAAAAGAAAAGTCAAATCAACAAATACTTTGATATTCTCACATCACTACACGTATATACTCCCTAACGTCTCTCTCAATTTTTTTTACTCATCTCCAAAACATTTCTCTCTCTCTACAGCTCACGTCTCTCTCTCCCTCAATTTTTCATCCAAAGACGTGAACAGAGTATCCAACTCCCGCACTCTACACGTCTATACTCCCTTACCCAACACATGTATATGTATATCAAGGAAAAGGAGTAAATAATACTCCTATATACTCCCAGCCATCGCCACACGTCTTCTTCATCAACCCAAAACAACTCTCTCACTATCTAGTTATCAAACTTCACCACTCTCTGTCATCTTCTACAATTCACAAAACAGAAAAATCCCAACTTCCATCTCTTATTCCTCTCTTCCTTATCCAAGTTCTCGCTCACCGCCACTTCTGCAATTCACCGGCGTCCGTCGGCATCAGCGTCTCCGTCGTCGCCGAGCTCCATTCACAACCGAAGTCACAATGTCCGATTATGTTTTCCCCTTTCCCCTTTAATTAAGTTTTCTTCTAATTGTTATTCAGAGTATTACATTTTGTAATTGGTAAAAAGGCTAAACTTAAAGGTTGAGTCTTTGAACAAGAATGGATCATTCAACAAGTTTTCAAGAATTTCAAGGCTGTGAATTACTGAAAAAATTATGCAACTACAATGTGGTGGATTTCAGAGATTTAGAGGGTATACATTTGGAAAGAAGAAGCTTACTAGCAAATAGGGGAATTTGAGATCACCTCTCTTTCTCGGTTTCAACTTTGATTGGAAGAGAAGAAATGCTGCAATGGAATGCCGTTGAAAAATTGGCTGAGATTGTGGGAAAAGATATATAATAAATTCTTCGAAATTTGGTTTGTTGGAGATATTTTAGGGAGTGGAGATATGGGGAAATCGTTTGGTGATAAGGTTTGGAGAAATATATTTGACTAAGTAGTGACTGCAAATTTGGAACAAATAATTGATTTTTTGGGTTCTCAAAATTGGTCCCAACTAAAAGAAATAAAATGGATATAACAAGATAGACAAAAAGTAAAAGTGATAGGCCCAAACATTGAGTTTCTTTTTCTTTTACCTTGTCGAAGATGGAAATTAATTAATTCGTATTATTTTGTTTTTAGTACTTTGGTGTTATTCCAAGTACTCGCGAAAGTAACTTATAATTTCTCTACGACATAACCCATAACATTCATCGAGATCCCAACAACACGATCTAAAATATTCGTCGATCCTTCGATAAAACATACCCATAGATTGTCGAAACAAAACAAGGACGATAAAAAAATAGCCCAAAAAGAAAGGAAAAAGGCGGGCATTACATCTCGACTCGATTCATCTACACTACAAATATAAGTAGGGCAGTAGTAGATTCCAGGCAAGAGCTTCCGGATGCTCAATCCCATGTTTGGAATCTCGTATACAACTACATAAGCTCAATGTCCCTTAAATCCGCGATTCAATTAGCCATCCACAAACACAACAAGCCTATCACACTTTGTGAGCTGGCCAACGCCCTCTCCATCAAAGCCAAATCCCACGCCCTCTAGTCCATTTCAACAAGGTTAAGATCGATGACGACGAAGAGGAAGAGGCCTACTCGCTAACAAGGGCTTCGCGCCTCTTGCTGAGAGACGAGCCCTTGAGCTTTGCCCCTCTCGCGATCACGGTGGATCCGTTCCATCATATGGCCGAGTGGTTTAGCGACGAATCCCCAACTCCATTCTTCACTAGAAACAGTGTAAATCAATGGGAGTTTGGAGGGAGAGGTGAGGGCTGGAATAAAGTGTATAATGAGGGAATGGCTAGTGATTCGCTGCATACTTGTGAAAGAATGCAAGCATGTTTTTGAGAGTTTGGAGAGTGTGGTGGATGTTGGTGGGGGCACAGGGGTGGTGGCGAAGGCGGTGGTTGGCGCGTTTCTGGGCTTGAAATGTGTCGTGCTCGACCTTCCACAAGTGGTTGATGGGCTTGAGGGATCTGAGAATATGACATTTGTGGGTGGCGATATGTTTGAGTTCATTCCTCCTGGTGATGTTGTTATACTCAAGGTATGTATGGAATATTGGTGTTGGTTTTATTGTGTGTGAATTTTGAAGTGGTGCATTGTTTTTTTGTAGTCGATACTATTAGAAATGAGTCACTCACCCCTTAAAAGGCCTCATAAGGGGGAGGATTATCCACACTTATATAGAGGAGCTAGGATCATCATCAAGTCGATGTGGGACAAGAATTAAGAGTTTTAACACGCCCTCTCACGTGTGGGCCGGAATGACACATCGGGTCGATGTGGAACAAGAATTAAGAGTTTTAACACGCCCCCTCACGTGTGGGCCGGAATGACACATCAGACTTCCATCACGTGGGTAGGCAATAGAAGAGATAAAGAAATAAAATCCATCATCTAACACGCCCCTCACGTGTGGGCCGGAATGACACATCGGACTTCCATCACGTGGGTAGGCAAGAGAAGAGATAAAGAAATAAAATACATCATTGACTTGGGCCCGCTCTGATACCATATTAGAAATGAGTCACTCACCCCTTAAAAGGCCCCGTAAGGGGGAGAGTTATCCACACTTATATAGATGAGCTAGGATCATCATCAAGTCGGTGTGGGATAAGAACAAGAATTAAGAGTTTTAACAGATACTACAGAACTGGGGCAAAGAAGATTGTGTTAGAATATTGAAAAAAATGCAAAGAAGCAATAGGGAATGGTGGGGGGGTGATAATTGTGGATATGGTTGTGGATTGTGAGAAACAAGAGCATAATGCCTTTCAAACTCAGTTGTTTTTTGATGTGCTGATGATGACTGTGTTGGTTGGAAAAGAGAGAACTGAGAAAGAGTGGGCTCGCCTCTTTTCTTCGGCTGGCTTCCAAAATTATAGAATCACTCATATCTTAGGATTAGGATTGAGCCATTGAGGTCTGTAATCCAAGTATTTCCATGATAATTACTACTCACTCCGTCCCACAAAAAGATGTCACACTTGTGGGACGACACGAGATTTTATTAAGTTTTGTTGTGTGTTAGGTGGAAAGAGAAATTATAATATTTATTATAGTGAGGGATAACTTTTTCTATAAATGGAAATGTGACATCTTTAGTGGGATAAACTAAAAAGGAAAGTGAGACATCTTTTATGAGACGGATGGAGTATCAAATTATGTAGGTGTATGCTTTTGGTGAACATAGGCAATGTGAAGTCCACCAGAGTGTTTTTTTCATTTACTTTCATTATCAAATATTTTATGATTAAGATGATCAATTTTATAATGGATGGAGTATCAAATTATGTAGGTGTATGCTTTTGGTGAACATAGGCAATGTGAAGTCCACCAGAGTGTTTTTTCATTTACTTTCGCTATCAAATATTTTATGATTAAGATGATCAATTTTATAAAATTTCACTAGTGTTTATTTTTCATGTCAGATGTGTTAGATTGTGTATTAGTGGATCCCCAAAATCAATTATAATAATATATGTGAATGAAATTTTATTAAACTCAACAAGACTATCTATGAAACACTAAACCCACAACATGGTGTACACAACCCAACATCAACATAACATTTCAATTGTTGAAGGACACGCCTCACAAGACACTGAAGAAGTACTCCCTCCGTCCCCGAATAAGAGTCGTTAATTTTCATTTTTGGCCGTCCCCCATTAAGAGTCACTCTTCATTTTTACCATAAATGGTAGTAGGCCTCATATTCCACTAACTCACTCCACTCACATTTTATTATAAAACCAATATAAAAAAGTGGGTCCCACATTCCACTAATTTTTTTCAACTAACTTTTCTCAACATTTCTTAAAACTCGTGCCCGGTCAAACAACGACTCCTATTAGGGGACGGAGGGAGTATATTATACCTAAAAACAAACTTTATTTGTGTTGATTTATTAATAAATCTAAATTTTATTTCCTTTGTCCTATTTTAAGTGACATTTTTTTTTCAAATGTCTCACTCTTGAAACATTTTTTTCAAATAGAAATATCTTTATCTCTACCCAACTCACAAAACAAAACTGGTTTAGTAACACTTCTAACAAAAAAAGCTTAAGGGAACTGGATTATAGCAAGGGCGGAGTTTTAACAAAAGAACAATGTAGAGAATCTGCTGATGTCCGAAATGCATGGAGTGATAGCCCTATTTATTGGCATAGTCCACTGCATTGGAGGCTGATGGAGTCTTAATAGACATTAAGTCTGCCTTTGACATGACAATCGGCAGACTTGAGCTGATTAATTTGGTCCATTTATTGCTCTAAAAATTAAGTCGTGCTCGGATAAAAACCCCGATTGTCAGGTCCAAGGCCTTGTCTCGCGGCCTCAGCTGCAGCGAGACGGGCGGCGCGCGAATGTGGGCTTTATAACTCATTTTTGTGCACATTAATTATTAATTTTTAAAAACTTGTCTTTTAAATACAAGTATAATGAAGGCTTTAAAATTAATTTGAGATTAATTAACAACACGCATGTTAATATATCTCATAGCTTCATTATTGTGGCCAATTTTAATACATTATTTCTCATTTATCAATAATCGTTTTTGAAAAATAAATATACGTGGAATATAGATTGATTCTGTATCATTTAATTCAGTCTACCTCTATGACCAGATCAAAATACTTTGATCGGGCTTAGATTCCAACCCATAGTTGTCACTACTTTTATACATTCATGGGTTGTTTCTTGGAAATTCTTATGATATTCTAGTTTGCAGTCATTCAACTAACTTTCAATGGGACGTGGAAATTGAGTAGACATTTTCCATTATGACTGCGTCACAATTTGATACACACGCTTCATTACTACTATTCAAATTTTCTTCGAGATTTCATTATTTTTCTGAGTCAATTTGAGCAACATTTGTTTTGACGTGGACTTTCTAGCTACTTTGAATATTTATTGAGAAAACGATTTGTATCTCTGTCTAGTTTCATTTATTGTATGTTTAAGTAGAAGGTGTTTGATTTGCAAGATTGTATCCGGGATTAAATTTGTAGTGTGTTTGATTTATGATATTCAATCCTAGATAGATAGTCATGGGATAATTAGTCATAGCTAACCCCCTATGACTAAAATAATCTCACAATTCAATCATAGACTATATCTTGGTATTATTTTATCTTGAAAACCGAACACCACAGTAAAGCATGAGAAAAGAACAACTAATCTTTACTGGAGTAGTATAAATTAAAAAATGTGACCGGATCAATTATTTCAAGCAGTCGAGTTGGAGCATTGGATAATCCCTACCCAAACTACTATTTGCAACATTTTATAATCTGTTGGATGCTGAAAATTTTGTTTCCCAATTGTAACTTAAAAAAAAAAGTTTACATTCTTCTATTATACTTATTTTAACATAAAGTCTAATTAACCATATTTTCATACAAAAAAATGATCAACATCGATCATACTCCTATTTTACTATTTGTACTCTACTTGCGCAAAATGACATTGTCAAATAGTTCATACTTACTATACATTTTAAGTACAATTGAATGTTTCATGACGATAGTTTTAATTACGAGTCTTTTATATTATAATTTCATTATATCAGCATCATAGACTTACAAACACAGTGAAAGTATAAATATGATCGTATTATAAACAATGATTATTTATGTAATGCATTTTACAAATTAGATGTTCTTAAAGTTCTTGTAAACATTACCATATGTTACTTTAATTTCATAGTATCCATATCCGTATATAGTAGAAATATTTTGTGTTAATGTTGGTATCGAATTAGTCTTTCACAATTAACCAAATCAATATCTTGAGCAAACCAACTAATTAGTAGTATTAACAATTCAAATTAAAGAAATACTTTCATTCACAAAAAAAGCAATTTTTTTCCAGCGCCAAATCAGCCATGCCTATGGCCATGGGAATAATCCAGAACTCAATATCATAAAACGAATCCAAAATTTCCCCCAAATTCCGTCTTCAATTCATTCTTCACCAATCAATCGGAATCCACAGCGATCGATTTCACAATAATCAGAAGTGGCAGCCGCAGCAGAGGTAGAAGAAACAGAGCTTGGCGACGAGCACCGCGGCTTCGAAAATCGATACGATTTTGAAGAGGACATTGTCCACGAACCAAACGCGAAAATTGAAGTTGATTTTCCTCTTCCACCGGAATCCGGTGGAGCTCTTGGACTTCCGCCGCAACGAGCGGCCACCGCCGTTGCTGTCCGTCGCTTTCAGCCTCTTGAAGAATAGTGACGAAAAAGCGGACGGCGACTTCTTCTTCTCCGTGGCGAACTTTTCCTCTCTTTCTCTCATTGAAAACATCGTGATTCGGGTTTGGTGGAATTTTGTGTTTGCTGTATTTGCTGTTGAGTGATTGGGTTTTTATGGTGTTTGGGGTTTGAATTTTAGGAATGAAGAGGCTGGATAGGGGTAGTTTAGGAAGATTTGAGCGCAGGCTACCGCGTTTTTCTTAGTCAACGCACTCTTCTTAAAGTTAGCTTTTTTAATATTATTATTATTACTTGAGATTTGCAGAATATATCGAAATTGGTGGACATTAGATGACGTGGAACTTGAATATGTTAGTAGTTTTTAATGAATCAATACAACTTTATCATTGTTGGATAATGATGAATCAGTAAATAGTGTAAAACTATTGAAGATCGATTATTAATTTGGATCTTTATATAATTATCATTTTCCTATATTATATAGTGAGCTGCTCAAATAAGTTCAGATACGTTTAATTTTCAGCATATCGATACTGAAATATTTATGATGAATTTAGCTAAATAAATTGTTGATCCAAAGCTTGTATAGCATGGATATGGAAAGATTACATTTTATTAATTCTATAATTTTTCACAACAAATTCATAATTATAGTAGTTAATTTAAATGGTATCATCGAAACGTATTATATACATAATAAATTTGATTTTTAGAATAACTCAGCTGGCATGGTTTCAATCTATGCAAAATTAAATTTCAGAATAATCGTTTTACATGATCTATTTATTATTAAAATTATTAAATATTGATTAAAACTAAGTTGACATCGACATACATTATTGATTAAATATTAGACACTATCAAATATTGATTAAAACTATTAATTTCTGTTATTTAATAATTTTAATTAATAAAAATTTATTGATATTTAAAAATCTAAATTTAAAATTTAATTTTATAAAATTAAATATAATATTGAAATAAAGAAACAAAGTGAAGGATGACAAAGGGAAGAAGAATGATAATTTTGAAATAGTATCAAATTTAATACATCACTAAAATAATATCAGATTTAAAATGTTAAAACTGTAAAAAGATCAAATTGCCCAAACCCTGAAAATGATATTTTCGTATAAAAAAATGGCAAAAGGACCAGTTTCGAGATAAACCCTTAGTCCAGGGATGTCTGACAATATTTTTAAAGTCCATGAACTATGAGCGGAATAAACCCATAGTCCAGGGATCATTTTTGTATTTCACTCTTCATAATAAAATGTGAGTATGAATGAGTTAGTGGAATATGAGGTCCACTATAAAAAATGGTAAAAAGTGAAATGTGATAAACTTTATGGGAGGGACGGAAATAGAAAAATTTGACAAACTTTCACGGAATGAGGGAATAATTTATTTCAAAACAATACATCTTTCGTATCTTAGTTGAAGGCAAGTTTTTGAAACGATAATCTAAGGTATTTTAAATAGATTGAATATTGCTAATTTAATTAAATGCAGGAATTTTTATGCACTAATAATAATTGCATATTTTTAGTGTCGACGATTTAAAAATAATTCAGAGACATTACGGAGCTGCGAGAGAGATAAATAGTTTGAAATTCATTTTTCTCCTCTTATGTGGAGCTTTATATTTATCTTATATTTCTCTTCTCCAGTATATTTTATATTTAATACTATTTACTTAATTTTTATTATGCTTTTACTCGTTTGTTCCCGCCATCCGGGTGAAAAAATTACTCACAATTAAAAAAAGTCTGTTGATCTGATTGATATTCCTTTTTAGAATGTCACGATAAAGTTGAGTAATTTTTTTTGATATAACATCCAATCATTTTTATTTTATTTCATCATCTACTTTGCTTTCTCTTATCTCTCATACTTTTTTTCTCACTCTTATTTTATATTCCCTCCGTCCCAATTAAGCTGAGTCATATTTCTTTTTAAGATATTCCAACTAAGTTGAGTCATTTTTTTTTACAAAATATAAAACACCCAATCACTCTTACTTTATTCCATCACATACTTTACTCTCTCTTTTCCTTTCCTCTTTTAGTCTTTTCTCCAATTTTTCAACACAAATTTTTAATTTTCGTATCCAAAATTTGTTACTCAACTTAATTGAAACAAAATAAATCTCTATTTTCATTTAATCTATTCAACCTAGTTTCTTAATATTAACAAAAAGTTTGTAGTACTCCCCAATTTAGTTGGGAATTTCTTAATATTAACAAAAAGTTTTGTGGGGTAAATCATACAAAAAGTTTCTTTTGTGTTTCAATTTAGTACATTCCGTTATATGTGCTTAAACAACGTTAACTCTCTGTCTATATAAAGTACAAAATGTTTCATCATTGGTACAAAATTTTTTTTGATTGTTTCATATTGATACAATTTTTTTTATCATTGTTTCATGGTTTATACGTCGTATAAGTAAAAAGTTAACACCGTTTAAAGACATATATAATAGAATATACTAAATTGAAAACATGAAAGAAATTTATTTTATGATTTATATCAACTCGAATTCGTAACGTAATATATTTTGTATTTACCCGAAATTTTGTAGTACTCCCCAATTTAGTTGGGAGGAGGAAGGGGGTATAAATTAATTTGAAAAACATAATCACGACACGTATCAGACACCTTAGTACTACAACGATAACTTTCAGCTTACAACGATTACTTTATTATCTGAAGTCAATCTCTATTCTACTAATATATTGCCAATACTTTTCGGAGCATAAATTTATCAATTTAATTAGTATATATTCGTACGCGATTAATTTAAATTCAGATTTATTTTATAAACCCCTTGATTAAATAGAGACCGAGGTAAGGGATTCCGAATCAGATCTGTAGAGCAGAGGAATTCAAAGATACCATCCAAAAAGTTGTGAATCAAAAGATACACTCCTTGATAATCGCCGCTGTTTTGTGGAGTATGTTCATTATATATCTACATATATATATATATATATATTATATATACTATTTCTATGCATACGCTGTCTTTTGCAGTGTGAATTATCTATAATTAAGTGATTGTACCGCACACTTGAGGTGAGTGAGTGTTTGCGCAGATTGTGAGAGAGACGGGGGGAAATTAAAATGTTGGAAGTGAGACATGGGAGTTGCTATCCGGAGGCGGTGGTGGGAGTGAATGTGGGACTTGCCTGTGTTGATGGCGTTATTGCATTCATTGCTTTTTATCAGGTAATTTTATTGTTTTTTTTTTAAATTTTTGTATACTTAATTTTGTGAAGTTGATGATTTATGCATTAGGCGACATTGTATTTTTTGGTGAGGGTTGGTTTTTGGCAATTTTTTGTTGGGAAATTTGATTCAGTTGGAAAAAAGGTTATTTAAGCAGCAATTTTAGATTTTCCTTAGTCCTGTTTTTCGATTGCTTCAGATTAACAGGTTTTAGATGGGGATTTGCAACAATGGTTAAGCAAATGGGGATTGATTGAGGCATTTATTGCTTTGTATTAGGTGATTCTTGGCCTTCTTTTGGTTGTTCTGTGTAGTATTTGATGGATGTATCGAGGTGACATTGTATTCTCGAAGGGAATTGGTTTGGATTAGCTAGGTTTTGGTTGTTTTAGGTGTAGATTTGGTTCAATTGGAGGTAGGTTATTAGAGTGAATGCCATGTGACCATGGCCGTCCCGACAAAATCAGAGGCCCTGTGCAAAAATCTAAAATGAGGCCTACCACTATAGAAAAAAAGACAATGCATTTTAAAGCTATATGATAATTAAAGAAAAAAAGACAATGCATTTTAAAGGAATATACTATAGAAAAAAAGACAAATTGATGCGTTTGCGCTGCTCCCAATCGCAATGACCGACGATGGCAGGCGCTGCAGAAGCGATCAACGATGGCTCTGGTTAGCTGGTCCCTGTTGCGGCGTTTGTCGATGAGGAACACCGAACACGAACAGGCGGCTCCCAGGTCTACGATCGGGAAAAGAAACCGATCAGAATTGGAGTCACGGTGCTAGAAAAAGGCCTGGGCGTTGCTATACAAGAGAAATAGCTTTGTTGGGCTGAAAAAATAGGAATACATGTATATGGGCTGAAATATTTCAGAGGCCCCTGAAATTGGGGGCCCTGTGCGGTCGCACAGGCCGCACTGGCCAAGGGACGGGCCTGCATGTGACATTCTTGAGGTTTCCTCTTGAAGTTCTCTTTATTTGTTTTGGACTATTCTGGTAGAGGATTGACGTTTTGCTGTGTTTAATTGTGGATCATTGCTCTGCTCTTTAGTGAGATTTAGTTTGGCATTAACAAATGAGAATTGCATGGTGAGATAAGCAATTGGAGAGTGATTTAGGCATCAATGTTATCAAATAGCGGATATGGCGGCGCTATGGCGCTATGGCATGGCGTTCGGTGGTGGAAACGCCATAGGACCATGGCACTGCCATAGCACCGCCATATCCGCCATTTGACAACATTGCGTGTGTACTGCATTTAGGAATGGAGCATTATGCAAGAAACATGGATGTTAGAGTTGTATTTTATGCTTTATTAATTGTTTTAAGAGTTTTAGATGATATTTTTTATTATTTTCTAATTTTTGAATTATATATAAATATATAAGTATTATTTTATTAATTTAATTATTGACCGCCATATCTGCCATACTAATACAGTAATACGCCATATCCCTGTGGCGGTTTTTAGGCGAACCGCCATAAGCCGCCATACGAGATTGATAACATTGTTAGGCATAAGTAGACAGTGTCAGGGTTATTGGCAGCTGCAGAAAGTGAATCATGTTAAATGCAACTTTGAACATATCTATGGAGTTTCTATTAATCAACACTAGTCTTAAGTTCAGATTTTATATGCCTCATTGAGATTGACTTAGGAATGCAGCCTTTCAAGCATGGGCTGATACAGTGGTACTTGTTTGTTTTAGATGACATCATATTACCTTATCTTAATCTTGGCTCTAGGGTGAAGAATTACACGGGAGCATTCTCTTTGGTTGTAAATTTATTATGAGAAATGAGGGATAAGAAAAGATTGGAAAATTTTCTAACACCATTTTTTCTATCACATATTCTCTAGAGTGGAAAATATGGGAAAATAAATCAACATTAATACCCCATGATAATGTTACCATGAACTGGAGTATAAATGAGAGAAAATGGGTTGTCCTGGAAAGTTTTCCATTGTACAAAACATGTGAAAAAGAGTGAAATATAGGCATTTAATCATTTTCCCATCAAAGATAACACACCCTAATAGATAAAGACCTAAAGAAAAAAGAAAATGAACATTTTCTAGTTTTCAGATTTTCGTCAATTCTTGTAAAATTGTTAATTCATCAATGTTTGTACCAGTTGAGTAGATTTATTGCCGAATGCTAAGTTAAAAAAAATATGTAATGTGAGAAACAAATGGATCGACATGAATTTTGGATATTATGTTCAAATAAATACTTTTCCCCTGAGTTAACTGTGAACCGAAACCAATGTGGCCATTGATTTTTTTTATGATCTACAGGCTACAGCTCTCACTGAAATCAACATTAGTAGAATATAAAAACCTTGTAGCAGTCTACGTGTAGCTTTTTATATCTCATTTGATCTCTCCGCATTTTTTCAGTTAATAAGGATTCACTCAAGGAATCCTCTGCTTGGCTGGAACCGTCAAAAGGTAATTTTATGATTACTTGTTCAGACTAATACCATGGTAGTTCCAGTTCTTAACCACCTTCTGGAATAATTTCTTTTCGACCCTTTGGCCCTAATGATCAATAATAAGTGCTCAAGACTATGTTGTTTTGTTGTTGATTTTCCAAACTGGCTCTTCAGCGTGCATTCATTTTTATTTAAATTTTTATTTGATGTAGTTTTGCTCTTGTTCCAGGTCTTTCATCTTCTGATCGGGTCTTCTAATCTGGGTGAGAAAAATTATGGCTTTTGAGTACTGTCATCACACAGAACCCCTGAGTTGATGAAAGTTGTGCTACACACACGACAGCATGCACACAGGCTTGTATTGTTTTATTTTCTTAATCAAATTCCTTATCTTATAAACTTTATTTTCATAAAAATATCCCAAACTTTTCAAATTCGTTTAATTTTGTCATGCATAAAAATTCCAGTTAGGCTCTCCTATTAGACATGTTTCCTATGAGATCATAAAAGCCAAATATAAGGTCATAAACTGCTATTAACCCTTTTGTAACTTGTTTTTGTGCTTCCTGATCCTGACAATGGCTTTTAGATTCTCAAATCTAATAACTGGGAAGCTCCCCTTTCATCCTATGAACGATTCTTAAAATATAAAATTTCTCTGGCTGTCTGGCAGGTAATTTCCTATATTTTGTGTTGACTCTCGTTGCTGCTTGTAAGAGTTGGACTTGTTGGTCACAGTCCTGCGGGTTCATTGTCATGGGTATGCTGATCACAAGCATGTTACGATTTTAGAAATTCAATGTTGATAATCATATTACAACAGTTGCTCACCTCAGCGATATGATTTTTCCACAGCTTTCCCAAAAATTCTGTTTGTTGCAGCATTCCTTCTACTATTGTCATTTTGGTAAGTTTTCTTTTTATCAAATTAGCTATCAAAATTTATTTTTCCATTGTATGCAGACCTTAGTATTCGTCCCACTTTTGCAATATTGTACTTCTCACCACATATTTGGTTTCTGGTGTGCAAAATAACTGTAGATTTTTATCTATAAATACCCATGGTGTTTATCTCTATTTTCTGTAAATTAGGAATAATGAAACGGTTTCTTGTAGACATGCTAGCAATCATGATCTGTTGATATGTTAGGCACCCATATTTATATTTAAAGTCGATTTGAAATGTCTAGGGAGAAAGTCTTCATAGATGAAGGTCCTTTATGCCATCCTTTGTACACTAGTAGAGTGTTGCTAGGCTGAATATGCAATACTTCTGAATATACCATTTCGAACTAAGATTAGATGATTATATGCACTAGAAATAGTAGTAGCTTGTAAGTTACTGAACTTCTAGCCAAATTCTAGTTTTGCTCACTACAAAAGTTCTACCTACACTATATTTATAAATTGATTATGAACTTACTGAGATTAGTTTAATCCCAAAATTTCATGCAAGCAAGACACATAATTTTTCAGTGATTACTATATTATGGCAAAGTATTTAGATGGTTTCCAGACATGTCAGCATTAATTTGGGGGTAAACAGATCTCAGTTGCAACATCAGAACCATTAAAAAGGAAGTAAGGTACAGAATCTTTTTGCTGTGCGCCAGGCTACTATCCTAAATATAAAACTCCTATCAGACATTAGGACAGTATACTTTTTTTTTAGTTTGTGTACCCTACTATCTTAGTTATGTCTGTAATTCACGGGCAAATGATTTTCAGATTCCCATTTGTGTTTAATGCTGACTCAAAATAATAATATCATGGTTCAAGGCTAAAGGGCTGATATGATGGCTTGCAGGGTTGACCTTTGCCATCACTCAAATGATGACGATGAAGATGATGGATGGAACCCCCAAGATACCTTGCTGGAGAAAACAAACACAACAGACTCGAACACCAGTAATCGGTGTAGATGTTTCTCCTTCATGTCAATTCGTATAGGAAGCCGTCAAAAAGTTGTGATTCTGGTATAATATCAACTTCTTAATCCTTCTGCAACAGTCTTTATCTTAAAAATATTATCATACATGTCTCTTATCTAATAACAACTGTTTGACCAGGTTTCTATCTTAATCTTTGCAATAATGGTTGTTGCTTCTGTGCTTATATGGATTGGAATGGGGAAGAATCCTATCGACTCAGCAGTCGTTGCTCAGGCACGAATACTTGCGTCTTTGTTATCCTCGGTTCTAGCGTGTTTGAATCGAAAGAATTATTCTCAAATTAGATCTAACTACTTACTTCTCGAGTCTCATCTAGTTATTTTGTTCACAAATGGGTACCCATCACTGTTATGAGTTAAAAGATGCATCAACTTTAGACAATGCTAATACGGTAATGCCTATGCCTAGCAAGCAAAAATTTTATGCCTGCTCGTTACCATTTTTGCAGGTATATGTAGATCTGATGGCCATAGCAGTTCTTTTGCTCGGAGGAGCCTTGGCTTGCTACGGTGAATACCTGTTTCCCTCTTAGTAAATTTTCAGTTTTTCCTTCAGCAACTTTTAAGTGCCATGACAAAATTGTTGAATTTCATGCGGTGCGCTACTCGTACGGGTTACCTTATTAGTGTCCTAAATATTAAAGCAATGGTTATGATGCTCATGCGTCTAGTTCCTTGAGCCTTGGAGTCACACGACTTCAACAAGGGAGCTCTAAGATGTGCGTCTAGTCTCGTAGGCTTGAAGATCTTTTGTTCCATAAGCATTCCTTCATATTAATTAATAGGCCTCCAATTTGTTTGGTGTTCCATAAGCAATCCCTCATGGTAGCTTATGACCTCTAGTTTGTTCCGTAAGCATTCCCTGATAGGATTTTATGACCTCTGTTTTGGCGTTTTTATTAATGACCTCAACTATGATCTGCATTGAAAATCTCTTGAACCTTGCAATGTTTTTAATTTATCTCGCATTAATATTCCAGCATCGGATATGGAGCAGGACAAAATTACGGGTGAGTGTGGTGAAATTTGCAAAGTTAGGTATATTTAAAAATAAAATAAAATTGAGGTAATAAACAAAACACATGCTAACATTGAGGTCATAAATTACTATTAGCCCAATAAAATAATACCATGAGCATGCATTGTATTTAGTCCACGGAAGTTCAACTTACCGTTACTACTGTGAATTCCTCAGTGTAGTATATCTTGATGTTTCTTTACCCATGCTTTCTTTTACCAATCTCTTTGGTTTCAGGACTTATATTATTCCTAAAAATGAGAAAAGTTAGATCTGACCGAGCTTCAACAGAAATGTGGAAGGTTAACTACTTCGTACTATTTTGTGTCATATCTTGTCATTTAATCTTAGCCAAAATGCTCAAATATTATTTCCCAAATTATCACCCGTTTTCAATCTAGCCCGAAATATCAAAGTTTGGCCAAATAATATTTTTGTTGTCTAAAATATCTCTATCGTGCCCTGCATCATGTACAGGTTGCTGGCTTGGCCATTGTGTCTGTTATATGTTTCACATCAAGTGCTGCTGTTGCTATGGCAACAAATATACCTGTAAGTTTTCACTGATCTTCGTCACACATTTTCTCCGATTCTGATTTCAGCAGAGAAATCACATCAAAGCAAATTTATTCTTGCTGCAGCTTGTTTATCACTGGCACGAGCAACAGATAGGCGACATTTATACATCTCTTCTACTGGTTTTATATTATTTCATAGGTACTGTTTCCAACTTCCCCATTCCGTTACAGTCCTGTATATGGAATATGGAAACTGCTCCATTTGAAAATCCTGTTGGATTTTCTTGATGCCTATTTGTCTGATGTCCAGGTTCGTCAGTCCCTTCGGCCTTTGTCCTATTTGTCATGAGAGAGTTACCGCCTCTGGCCCTGATCAATTCACGACGAGAATCGACCACAATAGCCTTCATTAGTGACCGATCTGTGGCTGTCCATCCACAGCGCCGGACAAATGAAACCAATGCACGGAGTCAGGTTCGGCTCTCCTCCCTCAAAATTTTTTTTTCCTTAGAAATTCGGATACTTTATATGATAGTTTTTGCCCCTGTTATATTTTGATTTGCTGACAGTTTTAACTTGAACTTCAGTTAACATTATTCAAGCTTTCATAAATTGAACTGGTGACAGTTTTAGCTCGAAGTGATATCCAACGTCGGAAAATCCAATTGACGTTTCCTCCTGTATAAAATTTAATAATGAAAAGTTGAAATGTTCCGAATCACCAAAATGATGTTTTATGCATTTATTTTTATTTTATATAATATTTAAAAGACACATATATGACGTGAAAAATCTTAAATTTCTAGTAGTATATCATTAAATTTATTCAGGTCAAAATATCACCCGTAAAATCTGGCCTTTCAACTGAACTTTCTGATGCCAAGAATTATTAACGAGCTAATATTATCTCTGAAAGAATTTATGATGATTGAATAATGTATTAGTTGAAGTTCGAGCTGAAATTGACCTATGTCAATTTTTGGGCTAAAAGGGTATTTAGCCCCGTAGATTTAGTTTCGATACTATTTTTGTTTGCTGTGTTCGCTTGTTTAATTCATTTCAACCTCCCAAATTTACTAAATTTCTAGCCCCACCTCTGCCACCAGCTGGTTTAAGGTTTCGCGATTGCAGATTTCTCGAGCGAGCCCGGTATGAAAGACTGCATTGTGCACCATCACCCTCCATGTCATGCCTGAATAGCCCTCAGCTGCGGAACTGTGGGAAGACAGTGTTGTAAATTAAGGGGAGGAAGAAATCGAATGGGACAGGGCATGATGCAGCTCCATCACAAGCTCTAGAAGGCAACCGGGGTTATGACACTCACCTCTCTTTTGTGCCTTCAAGTTTGAAACAGCTTTGGGTGTTGTACATAGCAGCTACACATGGAAGATGTTGATGAAAGAAAGTTCCTTACATAATGAAGACCATTTTAGGTGTTATTTTCTTCTCTAAATTTTCTGTACTATATTTTGTTCAGTTTATAATTTCTGCCTGTTTTGATGGAATAGGTAGGGTTGGGTAAAAATATCGAAATACCGAAATACCGCCCTTACCGTATCGAAAAAATATCGAAAATACCGGATTTTCGGTATACCGCAATTTTCGGTAAGGTATCATACCTTACCGATTTATTTTGGTACGGTAACGGTATGAATTTTCATATACCGAGGTATACCGGGGTATACTGAAAATACGGTATATATAAGATTTTAGTTAAATTAGTTCCAAACAAATATCGTTGAACGTTATGTGATTGTGTGAAATTTAATTGTTGTAGTTTTTTTTATTGAATATGTTTAAGTTTGATTAAATTTCATGTTTTCTAAGTATTTTGAAATTTTATTTTCATTTGTGTTTGTATTTAGAATTATTTACAAAATAATGATATTTTGGTATGTCGTATTATAGTCCGATAGAATTATTTATAAAATAATGATATTTTGGTATCTACGTGCCTTTTTTTTCTTGTTCTTTTTGTACTTGGTTTATTTGGACAGTACTAGTAGTATTTTATTTTATCAATAATATCAGGGCTCCAGGCTTAGAAAGAGAAATTATGTTGGTCTATAACTATCTAGTAAGTTTAAATTACGAAAAAAGGATATTGGAAGGAAAACTAAAGTTAAATATTGTGCATTAAAACTTTTTAAATGAAAAAATACTCCTAGTGTGAAGGATTATGCGAATTTTCCAAAGTGACCTATAGCTCAACTATTTTACAGCCATATCGAATGAGATGTGGCAATTATCTTATCTACGTGTAAACATTAGACTTTTATTGAAATAGGATATTGGTCTTGAATTGAACATAATCCTTTTTTGGGAGGCACTATCATAGTTAGGAAAACTTAACTTCAGAAAATGCTAGTAGTAGTATAATAGATGAGGGAGGGATGACCTTGTTTCATGTTTTAATATTATCTTGTCAAGACACGTCACCACACAATCTAGATATGATTAATTTTGCAGTATAGAATTAAACGTACCACGTCAGTTTTAAGTTTTAATGATTATCGGAATAACCCGCTATTATAAATATTTTTGGCACGCTACATGAATTGAATTCAATGGGTTTTTGATCACTTGTAATGTCATGTGGAATACCAATTTGGTCATAAGCTCATGATTTTCCAACTAATATATCTTTTTATGACATAAAATTTTGACACCATATAATGTCAAATATAATTACTTGTGCCACGTAAATTAAATGTGTCACGTTTATTTTAGCAATTGCCTAAATAACCCGCTGTATGAAATTGACACATGATGTAAAGAATGATTTTTTGGACCACTTTAAAAATCTGAAAAAAATATCAGATTTGGGTGAATTTTAATCTTGTAATTGAATTTTGAACATTGTGAATAAATATATAAATTTAACGCTGTTATAATTTTTTTAGATTTACATACGCAGAGTTATGGTTTTGTTGTCCGCTATTGTAACTTTTTCTACACTAAAAAGAATTTTTTTCCTAAAATTCATAATACATCGGATATTAACCTAAATAAAAAAATATGATGCAAAACATAAGACCATCAAGCCATCACACATCTATATATCAATATGAGAATTGACAAAATGTTATCAAGCCAAAAGCAACCATCAGACTAAAGTTAGGATGAGTAAGTATTTCTGCAAAAAGTGAAATTAATATACTAGCTAGTATAATCTTGTCACACGTGAAAGAATAAAAACAAGAAAAAGAAAAGTAAGATAATAGTATTTGATAAAATAAAATGATCCTTGAAAGAGGAGAAGTTCATATCACACTGGGTTGGGGCTGTCACCACAGAAGCGTGCACTTAGCATGCGCGTCGACTCATATCACTCCAAATTTCCCTAATTTTCAAATTATATACTACTACTACTACTATTTAGGTTCACTAATTAGATTAGCACAATATATATTCTTTTTTTTTTCAATCAGATAACATAAATGGTCGTTAGACAGTGATGTCTCAAAAATCTAGAAAAATGTGAAATAAATTTCTTTTATTCTGTGCATGGATTATCGTTATTATCTCCACAAAATAGTCTATATTGATCTAATATTATTAGTTAATGAATCGGAAAACTATAACTATGGACAATAATGAGGAATGCTATGCTATATATCTTATATGAGCTCCTTATGTGAGTATCGATCACGTTTGACGCACGTTTAGTATTGTTTGTTTCGATTTATATATTTAGTTTGATTCTAATACATTAAAAACTGTTATTGATATTTTTAATTTCACAATATTCATAAAAAGCAAAGGTTAATTTGCTAATTAATTTATTTGAAATTATAGAGAAAATGAGCAAATCGAGCTTTGATTTTTATAATTTTTGTGAAATTAAAAATTTCAATAACACTTTTTAACGTATTAGAATCAAACTAAATATATAAATCGCAACGAACAACGCTAAACGTGTGTCAAACGGGAGTGATGCTCACACAAGAAGCCCACATAAAGTATGTAGCATATAATTTCTTAGACAATAATATCAATTTGGCCCCTTTTTGTTAATACTTAAATTGATAATTTGATTTATTTTACCATTTTCGACAAATATTATTTAAAATTGTTGAGTGCTAGTATAATTCAAAAAAATTATTTACAAAAACTATGACCCTAGTTTAATTTAGTCCTATTTTATCTCGACATATATAAATGGTGTAATGGGCATAATATTATAGAAGCCTCGTGACAATATGAATTTCACCACTTCTTTTTAAGTTGAGATCTTAAGCACCTCTCTAGTGATTGTGAGGCCATCAGCAACGATGTCTCTCATCCGTCTCTTAACCGTCTCATCTCTTAACTATTCATTTGCCATACTGTACTTTTCATCTCATCTCTTAACTACGAGACAATACCCGCAACCCTCCATCTCTTAACCGTCTCTTAACCATCTAATCCCTTAACTATTCATTCAATTTCATTTTTTATTTTTATTTCCAACAAATTCAATTAATAAAAACACACTTCATTAAATAAAATAAAATTACTAACTTAAAATTCTAAAAAAATTAAAAATCTCATTAACAAAATCCTAAAAAAAAATACATAATTTAAATAAAAAATACAAATTTTTTATGGTGGATTAATTTGTAGGAATGATTTGATATTTATAGAAGTGATTGGAGGCTTAAAAAAAATAAAATATTTGCAAAAAACGGCTATAAACAGTTATAAACTGCTAGTATATTTTTTGGATTTTTTTTAATTTTTGAATTTTTCCTGAATTTAAAAAAAGCAAAAAAAATATTTTTTCGGATAAAAACGACGCCCACTCGCGGGCCGGCGAGTGGGCGTCACGGACGAACCGGAGCTCGCCACGTTGCCAACGCGCGTGGCGAGACGTCCCGCGAGCCGTCCCTCCGGGACAAGCGTCTTGACGAGATGAGACGGAACGCTGCAACGCCATTTCATCTCTCCGAGACGAGATAAGAGACAGATAAGAGAGCGATGCAGTCTCCTCGTCATATAGGAGTCATAAAATAAAGAGAGATGCGTAGTTATATACTGGTATTACTATGTTGGAAAAACTAGATTAAATATTTATTTTTTAAATATTTGGGCTATTTTAACTGGATTTGACAGTGACGAGTTTGATTGTTGATTGACTTTTATAGCTAGCCATAAATAATGAATTGGTTGAATGTTGAAGCCGCGTGATATTTTGGTTTTACAATTTTCAACAATTCACCACTCACCGAAATCATTTACAATTCTATCAAAGCATGCTTTTCTCTACTTTTCACAGCATCCACCTCAAGAAAGCACGAACGTGGTCCCGGATCCACTTTTATTATTTTTTTACTATCTGTTCTTCACCAAGAGTACAACATCCAGGTACATGTTCTTCTGCAAGGACATGCTCAAGGATCTCACCATTCTATTATTCAATTATATAAAAACATTTTCACAATATTAAAATGCATTAAAAATACCCGGAATACTATTACAAATTACAAAAAAATTAAAAATTATATAATTAAAATCCTAAAAAATAAAAATTACATAATTAAAATCCTATAAATTAAAAACTACATAATTAAAGGCTAAAAAATGCCCCCGTGGAAGACTAGTCCTCTGGCCTTGTCCCCAATATTTTTCGGAGACCCCGTATCATTGTCAAATGTGAATCAAGTTGCTCGGGAGTCATCCGAGACCTATCGGCCAAATTGAGTTGAGCCAAAAGGCTGTACAACGAGTTGGTGGGGGTAGAGGTGGCACAAAGGGAGCGGAGCGGATGGAGTCGTGGCGCGATGGCGGTTGGTCGTTGCCGCCTTCTTCCTTCCTTGCGGCCGGCGTTGGGAACTGCTCGGGCCGGCGTCGGGGCTACCCAAGTTAGCTCCGGCAAGCTGGCTAGCCACCTCATCCTCGCCGGCATCGGATAGGGATACCGACCTCGACCTTTTGCTGGAGGAGCTGGAGGAGGATGATACGCCTCCCTTATACTTCGGATGCACACGCACCTCTTGCCAAGTGCCGAGGTACTTGAACGGTTTGTAATGTTGGGATTGGTAGGTCGCCAACGCGGCACTGATGATGTCGAGCTCTGTTGGGTCCCGGTGGTGCACACCCGAACTCCACATTAGTATGATATTGTCCACTTTGGGACAAGCCCTCACGGTTTTGCTCTTGGGGTATTCCCCAAAAGGCTTCATACTAATGGAGTTGGAGTAGCCCGTTTATATGCTTACAAGTAGCCCATTTATATGCTTGCAACTCTTGTTCATTCTCCGATGTGGGATATGGTTTGCTTCACCACAATCCTCCCCTCAAACCAAGACCACCAGACCAAGACCACATGTCTGTGCCCCCATGTTACAGGTCACCAGGTCACCACAGGTCTTGGTCGAGCTTACACAAAGACATCGGAGAACTTGCAAGCACAACCCACCGAACCGCGAGCCACACAGGCCCAGCCCCTGAACCAGGGCTCTGATACCACTGTTGGGATCCCGGTGGTGCACACCCGAACTCCACATTAGTATGATATTGTCCGCTTTGGGACAAGCCCTCACGGTTTTGCTCTTGGGGTATTCCCCAAAAGGCCTCATACTAATGGAGTTGGAGTAGCCCATTTATATGCTTGCAACTCTTGTTCATTCTTCGATGTGGGATATGGTTTGCTTCACCACAATCCTCCCCTCAAACCAAGACCACCAGACCAAGACCATATGTCTGTGCCCCCATGTTACAGGTCACCAGGTCACCACAGGTCTTGGTCGAGCTTACACAAAGACATCGGAGAACTTGCTAGCACAATCCACCGAACCCCGAGCCACACAGGCCCAGCCCCTGAACCAGGGCTCTGATACCACTGTTGGGATCCCGGTGGTGTACACCCGAACTCCACATTAGTATGATATTGTCCGCTTTGGGACAAGCCCTCACGGTTTTGCTCTTGGGGTATTCCCCAAAAGGCCTCATACTAATGGAGTTGGAGTAGCTCATTTATATGCTTACAAGTAGCCCATTTATATGCTTGCAACTCTTGTTCATTCTCCGATGTGGGATATAGTTTGCTTCACCATAAGCTCGCTCCTGCCGCTCCCCGCCGACCGCTCTTCCTAGAGGTAATACCCCTGGAACTTTTGGATTTCTTCGTTGGCTCTGAAGATGGCATTACACTGTAACGCCCCACTTTTCGAACCCTAATTTTTCGAACCCTAAGATGTTGTACTTATTGCTTTGATTGCCGAATTAAATGACGGATTTATTATGTGATTGAAATGGTGACCTAATTTTGATTTGATCGAGTCAAATTCGTTGATTTTATGAAGTGGCTTAAATTAATTAATGTGGAATGAAATATATCATGGTGAATTATATTATTTCGGGGAGTGAGATTTAATTAGGATCATAAATAATTACCTTGCCCTTTTATGAAGGGAATTTTCGACCACTATTATTATTTGGAGAGGAATTTATTTTTCTTGGATTTAATTATTTGTTTTGGGATAATTATCCAAATTAAATCCTAAAGCCTAATTATCTTATTTATTTCTTGATAAAATCGGCCCCTATTGTTTTGATTAGGGAGATTTCGAAATCTCCTAGCTTGTGGAAGAAGAAATTATTCACTAATTATTTTGATCCCTAATTATTTCCTTCCATGTTTTAATTGGAATATCCTAGCAAATCTTTCCCTACTTTATTTATCAATATTTGGAAATTATTCCTTGTGGGAGGAATTGAATAACACGCCTATTTTCATATTATTTGGGAGGGTTTTTATTGATTTTCTTGCTCCGTATTATTTTATTCTGCTCCGTGAAAATACTAAATTAAATCAATGGCTAATTAAATAGCCATGATTTACAAAATATCCTCCTTATTTCTCCATCAATGACACGCCATTTCCTCCCCCAAAATCTTCCCAAATATCTCAATCATTTATTTCAATTATTCTCCCAAATCTTCAATTAATTGTGGGATATTTCTTAATCCTATAAACAAAGGATCAACCCCTAAACCTAACACACAAATCACACGCCCACTTCTTCAAACCACACGCCCCACCCCCTTTTTCATCTCTTCTCCCACTTGTTATCCATTTCACTCAAGATCCTATCAATTTTCCAAGAGATTGTTGAAGAACCAAGGTTTTAATTGCTTCCTACCGATTATTTCGTCCAAGAAAAGGTAAATTCAAACCCATATTCTTCAATCCTCTCCATCTAGACTTTCTTTGACTCCCTCATGCATGTAGAGAGTGTAGGGAATGAAGATCTAAGGGTTTAATCGGTGGGAATGTGAAATCATATGTGTGAGTGCGTTTTGATTGCAATTGCTTGTTGATTTATTGAATCCTCGGTGATTGATGTGCGATTTCATGAAAATATGTGTTTAAGGACTCTTTTGAGCATGATTGTATATCAAAACCATGAAAAGATTGATTTTGAATGAGTAGGGATAAACCCTAATTCGAATTGCTATCAGTATGAAAATCTGTGATTTCCGAACAGTGTGTTCTGATGTATTTTTGACCAACCAAACGAACTCCGATTTGACCGATTCTTCTTCCTGTGTAAACTTCGTGATGTCTTCTATATTGTGTGTAAATTTCGACCCATTTGGCTAAACGATGAATTTATGGTGAATTTTTAAAGTTGACTGCGCGATTCTGCCAAAAACGTGTTTTCTCGACCAGTAGGTTACGCCTTTGGTTTGCCCGACTTAAAAGTGGTATTTTGACATGAAATTTAAACTGAATGTTATTTGATGAGTCTACTGCCTTGTCATAAAGTTTTAGCCCCATCGGAGGTCGGATGATTTTTAAATATTTTTACAAAAAAAGTTGCGCAGAGCTGCCAGATCTCTACTTTGGTTAAACAACTATATTTGTATGCTTGAATGACATACATGAGTTTACATATGTGATGAGGTGATGTGATATGCAAAGATGGGTGATATGATGTGATTCCTATTGTTGATTGGGAAAGGGGAGTGATCTAGGACATGCATGATTTTAGTCCATGTTAGTGACTAATCGGGGACACATTATCCAAAGGTGAAATTTTGTGCGAGACGCGTGATACCAAAGGAAAAGCGAAACTTGAAAACTAAAGGATCGAGGTGGGCTCTCTTTTTAAATAAGGACCATGTCCTAATGTTTTATCAATGAGAATAAATGTGATTTCATGCCTTGTTTTGGTTTTTACGTGCCTATCTGATGTGGTTTTTGCCACTATTTATAAATCGAATTCGGGTCCTCGTAGGGCAGCAAACCCTACTTGGATTAGTGTACACCTATGGTAGACTGTGTGCTAGCGTACGGGCTGGCCGGTCTAGTGACCTGGTTTGCGGCCGCATTCCTTGTCATGTATTGGCAGATATGGTTAACGTCTATGGGAAAAATGACTGATCAGTCGATGTTTGAAATGAAAAAATGATTTTGAGTGCCTCGGGCCTTTCTAAAGAAAAACCCCGACGGTTACTTACGTACGGCATGATATCATAAACTGTATTTACAATGTTTTCGGCATGAGCCACTGAGTATTATTTCATAGTACTCAGCCCTGCATATGTTTTCCCTATATGTAGGTTGAGCGGCGACGGGCGGTTGGCGGTGTTGAGCAGGAACTAATAATGAACTGTGGTTGTTTTGGTTTTGAAATTCCGAGTGTCGTTGTGTCTTCACACATGACGTCACTCTTCTCTTGGATGCTTCCGCTGTGATATTTTTCTTAGAATACTTTTCATTTAAATTCTGAAACTATTTTATGATGGGATGTTTGAAACTCGTTACACTTTTTGAATAAATGCTAAACCCTAGTCTTTATTCATTAAACCCTAATACTCTTGGTCGCATTATTTATTAGACTTAGTTTTTAGTCAAATTTTATTGAAAACCCTAGTCTTCTATGCCGTTCATCTAAACCCCTTTAAGTCGCGATCGCCCGCTTTTATTAACCCTAAGGGGCGGTCGTGACAGTTTGGTATCAAAGCCTCAGTTCTTTCCGCTCTGGACCCAAGAGTCTTGTTTGAGTCAAAATCTATGCATGTGTAATTTGATAAATTGATAAACATCGATAGCTCAACACCACAACTCGTCTCCGCCCAACCACAAAAAAAAAAGAGGTAAAAATACTTTTGTGAGTTTTGGATTTGATTAACCGAAGTTGAAATTTTCGATGGGGAACAAAGTTGATATGATATTTTCGAAATTTTTGCTTGGAATATGAATGGATGAAAATGCATGGATATGGAATTGATATTTGCGCTTATGCCCAAGATGATGAATGTCGTTATGCGATGAACTTGTATTTTACTTGATAAGGAAAAATTGGCAAATATGTGATAACTCTATATACGTTGGATGAATGAAGTTATATGATTGTGATTATTCAATTGCTTTATGAGGCAATATGTGAAAGAACTTGAGCATGCTGCTATACATAATTGTAAATCATGTATGAATGAAAAATTTTGAGATAGTGTCGAACGTGGAGGCAGGAAAAGCCTAACGCAAGGCAAGCGACGCGTGGGGATATATATCGCGACTTAACGAAATGCAAAAACGCACGAACCTTTTTGCTTCGGAAATGAAATTCCATTCATTCTTGATATGATACTACCCGCACACCTCCATCATTGGAGATTTATATATACGCACCCATCATATTCTCAGCATCATTCGAAACCTCATACACCGTTATTTCTTTCGATCCTTGTGCTGATGCTGAGTTTTTATGGCCCAACGGTATTATGCTCTGATGCGTAATCGCTACTCCAGCGAAAGGGACCACCCGGTTGAGCGCTACCGAGATTACGAGTGGGACGGGGAGCTCTTCCTCATGACCTACGTCACCGAGTTTTACAGTAAATGGATGAACGCCTATGCATATGGGGGAGCTACCCATCACGAGGGGATCCAAAAGCTCATCCACACTCTACCATCTCCTTGGAGCGAGTGGACCGCTCAGGCGTCTCAGTTTTTCATATGGTATAGCCCGCTCGATTACACCGCGCGAGGGGATTTGGTTGGCCTTATAAAGGTGCTGCTTCCGGCCATGACAGCGGCATTTGATGGACCGCCACGTGATCCACCTCCACATATCTATCCGCCGGGTACAGCCCGCATGCGGAAGTATCGATGCGACGAGGAGCCACGCGTCTCCCGTGTTCCTAAGAGAAGGAGACTCGGGATGCGTGTCGCAGCCCCTCAAAGAAGCAACAGAGAGGTCAATGGGAGGTTTGGGATGACCCCTCCACCTGCGGGTGTCGAGGAGGAAAGTGAGGAAGAGGATCCCGAGGAAGAGGATCCCGTAGAGGAGGAGGACCCAATTAGAGAGAGCGTTGGAGAGACCGAGGAGAAGGAAGATGAGGATGGAAGGGATTAAACATAATAATTCTATAATATTTTATTACGATTTCCCATGTTTTGGATACTTTACCATTTTTGCTTGACCTTGACATCGTTTTGTCATTTGTTTTCGTTATAATGGAACTAAGACCTCTTCGAGGCAACTTTTCATATTTCTATGGGAAATTCTTGTCTTTTGCTATCCTATTGTGTAATGATTTGGTACCATCCCTTATTATCTTTTGTGCGATTATCTTTTGCTAGCCTATGACGCAATGGCCTCTTGCTATACTATATTGTAATTGTCACTTTCTATCATATTGCACAATTACCTTTGATGTACTATTGCGCAACTATCTTTTGACCACTCCATTGTACAATTGCCTTTTGCCGTCTTATTATGCAATTGTATTATTCTGTTGTGCAACTGCCTTTTTCTATCCCAATTGTGCCCTTATGTTTTGCTATTCTATTGTACAATTGTCTTTTGTTACATTATTAAACAATTACCTTTTTCTACCCTGTTGAGCAATCGCCTTCTTCTACAATCACCTCCTGCTATGCTATTTTGCAATTGCTCTCTTGTTATCATTCTGTGCAATTGTATTTGATACCTTTGCAAAAGCTCTTTATGATGCAATTGCCCCTTGATCTCCACTTTTCAACTATGCCACATGACTATTCTTGGATTTTGAATAAATGCGATAGTAACTCGTGTGGTACTGAATCAGAATGCCGCCAAGACGCAACATAAGACGTAACAATCCCGAACCTACCCCTCAGACGATGGAAGAGAGTGTGACACAACCCATCCCTCCACCACCGCCTCCTCCACCTCCGGTTGACCGTGAAACTGTGAAGCTTTTTCTAGAGCAAAAACCTCCCGTCTTTGATGGAATGGGAGAACCGGCCCAGGCTGAATCATGGATACGCGCATTGGAGCGCATTTTTGCAATCTTAGGGTGCAATGATAGGGAACGGTTGAGTTGTGTGACCTACCAACTAACCGAGTCTGCTGACTTCTGGTGGGATACCAGGATGAAGACAATGCCCCGAGATCAAGCAGCGGGGATGACTTGGGAAGGCTTCAAGACAGAAATATATAATAAGTACGTGCCCAAGAGCTACCGGAAGGCAAAGGCATCTGAATTCTACAATTTGACCCAAGGGCGCATGACTGTGACCGAATATGACCGTGCGCTCAACAACATGACCCGGTACGCACCTGACCAAGTCGATACTGACGAGAAGCTGGCTGAAAAGTTCCGTGAGGGACTAAGGCATGAGATAAGGATGTCGTTGGCTAGTCGTGGGAGACTCTCCTACGCGGAAGCGTTAGCCCTTGCGCTAGATATTGAGGCAGCTATGCCCAAGGAGAGGATGAAGGAAAACACTACTTTGGCACTACCTCCACCACACCACTCTCGAGAGAAGAGAAAGTGGGAGGGGAATGGGACCCCATATGACAACAAGAGGTACCAGCCCATCCAGAACCGACCACAGTATGGTGGAGGGCAAAACTCATCCAACCAGAGAGGCGACTTTCGGCCCAAGCCACCCCAATGCAATGTGTGCTCCAAGTACCATTTTGGAGAGTGTAGAATTCAGAACACCACCAAGTGCTTTAACTGTGGGGGAAATGGCCACTTCTCTAGAGAGTGTCCGAGCAAGAATGTGGGAATGGGGTCGAGGCAGAACACTCAAGGATCCCGCCAGCAGCCAAGGGCACTGCAAATTGAATCAAGGGGAAATCGCGATCAACCTACGCGACAACAACAACCTTACCGCCCAAGACTCCCTTCTCAGGCTAGAGCATATGCCTTGAGTCAGAAACAACCCAAGACTGAACATGGGAGTCACGAGAAGGGAAACCTGACAGGTATGGGCAAAATCCTCGACACACCCATTGTTGTATTGTTTGATACGGGCGCATCACATTCATTCATATCTGAATTGTGTGTGGACACCTTAAGTTTACCTGCTTACAAATCTGAACATAAGATGATGGTGTCCTCACCAGTGGGAGGGGTAATAGAGGTTTCTCGAACATGCTCGAACGTAGAAATTGTTATGGGAGGACTTAAGTTAATCGCTCACAACCTACAAGTCATGGCAATGGGGGATATTGACATAATTTTGGGAATGGATTGGTCAGCTACGAATTTTGCTACTATTCGTTGCAAGGAGAGACAAATATCTCTGCAAGCCCCGGGGAAGGAACCCACCATATACTATGGAATCTCGATGAACCGGCGAACGTCTATCATCTCCGCTCTTCAAGCTAGTGCGATGGTGAGAAAAGGGCGTCCTGCTTATCTTGTCTATCTACAAGGAGAGGAGAAAGGAGAAATGAAAGTGGAAGATGTTGCCGTTGTACGAGAGTTTCCAGACGTCTTCCCCGAAGCTTTGTCTGGACCACCGCCAGATCGACAATTGGAGTTCACAATCGACCTAGAGCCAGGGTCGGCACCCGTGTCCAAGGCACCATACCGAATGGCGCCTAAAGAGTTAGAGGAACTCAAGATACAACTTCAAGAGCTTATGGACCTGGGTTTCATTAGACCCAGTGTCTCACCGTGGGGCACTCCGGTGCTCTTTGTCAAGAAGAAGGATGGGTCGATGAGGATGTGTATCGACTATAGGGAGTTGAACAAAATGACCCTAAAAAAACAAGTACCCACTGCCGAGAATAGATGACCTATTCGATCAACTCCGAGGAGCCGGTGTGTTCTCAAAGATGGACCTAAGGTCCGGATACCATCAATTGAGAGTCCGAAGGGAGGACATACCAAAGACCGCTTTTCGCACAAGATATGGTCACTATGAGTTTGTTGTAATGCCGTTCGGATTGACAAATGCACCCGCAGTATTCATGGATTTGATGAACCGAGTATTCCACCCATACTTGGATAAATTCGTCTTGGTCTTCATAGATGACGTACTTGTTTACTCGAAGGATGAGAAAGAGCACGAGGAGCATCTGCGAATTACCTTGGAGACGTTGAGGACCGAGAAGCTATACGCCAAATTCAGCAAGTGTGAGTTTTGGCTGAAAGAAGTCAACTTTCTAGGTCACATTGTGTCGGCAGAAGGAATCCGAGTGGATCCCGCCAAGGTTGAGGCGGTACAACAATGGAAGGCACCTTCGACACCAAATGAGATTCGAAGCTTCCTGGGTTTGGCAGGATACTACCGAAGATTTATAGAGGGATTTTCCAAGATAGCGAGACCAATGACCCACCCAACAACTCAAGAAGGGGGTAAAAGTCAATTGGACCCCGGAGTGTGAGGCAAGTTTTCAACTTTTGAAGGATAAACTGACCACCGCACCAATCTTAGCCGTGCCAGAGCCTGGAATGAGCTACGTGGTATACACGGACGCTTCGAAGGTGGGACTTGGATGTGTGTTGATGCAAAACAACAAGGTGATTGCTTACGCATCCCGGCAATTGAGGCCACACGAGTTGAACTATCCAACCCACGATTTGGAACTGGCAGCGGTGGTACATGCCTTAAAGATTTGGAGACATCATCTCTACGGAGTTCGGTGTGAGATCTTTACGGACCACAAGAGCCTGAAATATTTCTTCGAGCAAAAGGATTTGAACATGCGACAACGAAGATGGCTCGAATTGGTAAAGGACTATGATTGTGGCATCAACTACCACCCCGGCAAGGCAAATGTAGTGGCAGATGCCTTGAGCCGGAAGAGTCATTCCCAACTGGCTGCTTTTCTCACCAAAGAAGAAAGCTTGATACGCGAATTTAGCAAGATGCGTTTGGAAGTGGTAAGGGCACCCGAAACAGTGAAGGGTCGAATTGCCACCTTGATGGTTACACCTGATCTAAGAACAAGAATTGTTGAAGCCCAGCGCATGGACGCGAAATTGGAAGAAATTCGAGTCGAAGTAAGAACTGGCGAATCTGGGAATTTCCGTGAGGAATCCGACAATGCTCTCACATTCGAAGGGAGACTCTGCATACCGAGTGACGAAGGACTCAAAAACGAAATCATGAGTGAAACACATGAGACTCCTTACACCGCCCACCCAGGGAGTACGAAGATGTATCAAGACTTGAAGAAGACCTTTTGGTGGAATGGTATGAAGAGGGATATAGCGGCATTTGTGGAGCGCTGCTTAGCCTGCCAACAGGTGAAGGCTCTACATCAACGACCGTACGGAAAGTTGCAACCACTAGAAATTCCCGAGTGGAAATGGGAGCATATCGCCATGGATTTTGTGACAGCATTGCCAAAGACGCAAAGAGGGAATACTGCCATCTGGGTAGTTATAGACCGACTCACCAAGAGTGCGCACTTCATACCGATTCCCATAACCTATGGATCAAATAAGCTAGCTCAAATTTATATAAGGGAAATAGTGCGACTGCATGGAGTCCCAGTGACGATCACGTCTGATCGTGACCCGAAGTTCACTTCAAGATTTTGGATCAGCCTACAACGGGAGCTAGGGACTCGTTTGAATTTTAGCACGGCGTTTCACCCGCAGACGGACGGACAATCCGAGAGGGCGATCCAAACCCTCGAGGATATGTTGAGAGCCGTAGTGTTAGACCGAGGAGGAAGTTGGGAGTCCGCACTCCCCTTGATCGAATTCGCCTACAACAACAGCTTCCAGGCAACGATAAACATGGCGCCGTACGAAGCCTTGTACGGGAGAAAGTGTAGATCCCCGCTCTACTGGGACGAAGTTGGCGAGAGAAGGGTACTCGGGCCCGGCGCAGTCGAAGAAATGGTTGCAATCGTTCGACAAATTCGTGAAAGGATAAAAGAAGCTCAAGACAGACAGAAGTCATACGCGGATGCACGGCGAACCGACTTGCAATTTCAAGCTGGCGACAAAGTCTTCCTCAAAGTATCCCCGTCGAAAGGGATAACACGTTTCGGCGTCAAGGGAAAATTGAAACCGCGATTTATTGGACCGTATGAAATCCTTGAAGGAGTGGGTCCTGTTGCATATCGCTTGGCGCTACCTCCGAACCTTGGGAACGTGCACAATGTCTTTAATGTGTCACAGTTACGTAAATACGTGTTCGACCCAAAGCACGTGATTCACTACGAGGAGGTCGCGTTGAATTCGGACCTGAGCTATGAGGAGAGACCCCAAACGATTTTAGACCGAAAAGTCCAGAACGTGAGAAATAAGCAAGTTGCCTACGTGAAAGTGCAGTGGAGAAACCACGGGCACGAAGAAGCCACATGGGAGCTTGAGGACAAGATGATGGAGTTATACCCAGAACTCTTCCCATGAGAGTACCAAATTTCGGGACGAAATTTCTTTTAAGAGTGGTAGGATGTAACGCCCCACTTTTCGAACCCTAATTTTTCGAACCCTAAGATGTTGTACTTATTGCTTTGATTGCCGAATTAAATGACGGATTTATTATGTGATTGAAATGGTGACCTAATTTTGATTTGATCGAGTCAAATTCGTTGATTTTATGAAGTGGCTTAAATTAATTAATGTGGAATGAAATATATCATGGTGAATTATATTATTTCGGGGAGTGAGATTTAATTAGGATCATAAATAATTACCTTGCCCTTTTATGAAGGGAATTTTCGACCACTATTATTATTTGGAGAGGAATTTATTTTTCTTGGATTTAATTATTTGTTTTGGGATAATTATCCAAATTAAATCCTAAAGCCTAATTATCTTATTTATTTCTTGATAAAATCGGCCCCTATTGTTTTGATTAGGGAGATTTCGAAATCTCCTAGCTTGTGGAAGAAGAAATTATTCACTAATTATTTTGATCCCTAATTATTTCCTTCCATGTTTTAATTGGAATATCCTAGCAAATCTTTCCCTACTTTATTTATCAATATTTGGAAATTATTCCTTGTGGGAGGAATTGAATAACACGCCTATTTTCATATTATTTGGGAGGGTTTTTATTGATTTTCTTGCTCCGTATTATTTTATTCTGCTCCGTGAAAATACTAAATTAAATCAATGGCTAATTAAATAGCCATGATTTACAAAATATCCTCCTTATTTCTCCATCAATGACACGCCATTTCCTCCCCCAAAATCTTCCCAAATATCTCAATCATTTATTTCAATTATTCTCCCAAATCTTCAATTAATTGTGGGATATTTCTTAATCCTATAAACAAAGGATCAACCCCTAAACCTAACACACAAATCACACGCCCACTTCTTCAAACCACACGCCCCACCCCCTTTTTCATCTCTTCTCCCACTTGTTATCCATTTCACTCAAGATCCTATCAATTTTCCAAGAGATTGTTGAAGAACCAAGGTTTTAATTGCTTCCTACCGATTATTTCGTCCAAGAAAAGGTAAATTCAAACCCATATTCTTCAATCCTCTCCATCTAGACTTTCTTTGACTCCCTCATGCATGTAGAGAGTGTAGGGAATGAAGATCTAAGGGTTTAATCGGTGGGAATGTGAAATCATATGTGTGAGTGCGTTTTGATTGCAATTGCTTGTTGATTTATTGAATCCTCGGTGATTGATGTGCGATTTCATGAAAATATGTGTTTAAGGACTCTTTTGAGCATGATTGTATATCAAAACCATGAAAAGATTGATTTTGAATGAGTAGGGATAAACCCTAATTCGAATTGCTATCAGTATGAAAATCTGTGATTTCCGAACAGTGTGTTCTGATGTATTTTTGACCAACCAAACGAACTCCGATTTGACCGATTCTTCTTCCTGTGTAAACTTCGTGATGTCTTCTATATTGTGTGTAAATTTCGACCCATTTGGCTAAACGATGAATTTATGGTGAATTTTTAAAGTTGACTGCGCGATTCTGCCAAAAACGTGTTTTCTCGACCAGTAGGTTACGCCTTTGGTTTGCCCGACTTAAAAGTGGTATTTTGACATGAAATTTAAACTGAATGTTATTTGATGAGTCTACTGCCTTGTCATAAAGTTTTAGCCCCATCGGAGGTCGGATGATTTTTAAATATTTTTACAAAAAAAGTTGCGCAGAGCTGCCAGATCTCTACTTTGGTTAAACAACTATATTTGTATGCTTGAATGACATACATGAGTTTACATATGTGATGAGGTGATGTGATATGCAAAGATGGGTGATATGATGTGATTCCTATTGTTGATTGGGAAAGGGGAGTGATCTAGGACATGCATGATTTTAGTCCATGTTAGTGACTAATCGGGGACACATTATCCAAAGGTGAAATTTTGTGCGAGACGCGTGATACCAAAGGAAAAGCGAAACTTGAAAACTAAAGGATCGAGGTGGGCTCTCTTTTTAAATAAGGACCATGTCCTAATGTTTTATCAATGAGAATAAATGTGATTTCATGCCTTGTTTTGGTTTTTACGTGCCTATCTGATGTGGTTTTTGCCACTATTTATAAATCGAATTCGGGTCCTCGTAGGGCAGCAAACCCTACTTGGATTAGTGTACACCTATGGTAGACTGTGTGCTAGCGTACGGGCTGGCCGGTCTAGTGACCTGGTTTGCGGCCGCATTCCTTGTCATGTATTGGCAGATATGGTTAACGTCTATGGGAAAAATGACTGATCAGTCGATGTTTGAAATGAAAAAATGATTTTGAGTGCCTCGGGCCTTTCTAAAGAAAAACCCCGACGGTTACTTACGTACGGCATGATATCATAAACTGTATTTACAATGTTTTCGGCATGAGCCACTGAGTATTATTTCATAGTACTCAGCCCTGCATATGTTTTCCCTATATGTAGGTTGAGCGGCGACGGGCGGTTGGCGGTGTTGAGCAGGAACTAATAATGAACTGTGGTTGTTTTGGTTTTGAAATTCCGAGTGTCGTTGTGTCTTCACACATGACGTCACTCTTCTCTTGGATGCTTCCGCTGTGATATTTTTCTTAGAATACTTTTCATTTAAATTCTGAAACTATTTTATGATGGGATGTTTGAAACTCGTTACACTTTTTGAATAAATGCTAAACCCTAGTCTTTATTCATTAAACCCTAATACTCTTGGTCGCATTATTTATTAGACTTAGTTTTTAGTCAAATTTTATTGAAAACCCTAGTCTTCTATGCCGTTCATCTAAACCCCTTTAAGTCGCGATCGCCCGCTTTTATTAACCCTAAGGGGCGGTCGTGACATACACACCATACTCTCATTGCGCTCGATGGTTCCAACCGAGCAGTTTTTATTGTACTACTATTTTAACTATGTAGTTGGTTTCTTTCAGAAGGAATTCCAAATATTTTTACCATAACTTCTGAAGAAAAATTGAAGTTGTATAATTGTAACGAGCCCTAACCTATTATTTTAGGGCTGATAAATACAAAGTCACGACGTATATATTTTTTCACTTGAGTTTAAAAAAAATAAAAGTACAGTCGTCTATAACGATCAAGATCAATTTGATCCGCTAAGTTTTATTGTGTTTTACTACTTCAATAGCAAGTTTCTTTATTGATCTCCAATTGATGAATAGTCACAAAACAATCAAACAATATTCATGGTCGGTTCGTAATAAACGCTTAACATGAGATTGTGAAAATAGTTGCCACATTAGAAGATGTTGCTATGCTACGTAATCTTTTATTAAAATAGTTTCAGAAAAATCAAATTTAAGTTATCTAGGAGCTCGGATTTTAAAATAATCATGCATGGTAATAATGTTATTAGATAAAATGCCAATTTTTCAGATGACTACATGGCAATGGAGGGGACATATATTTTAGGGATAATGTATAGTATATTCCGGATTATTTATAAAATGTTCAGTTGTCAAATGCACATGTAAAATGTTCAGTTGTGAAATGCACATTTCCCCTCTAATATTGAATGACCATGATAGGCCTGTGATCGGCAATCGGCGAGAGAGACCAATGGAGGTGGCCGGCCAAACATCGACCGAGAGGAAAGGTGCCAGAATTCGAGTCCCTAGGGTTAGGATTCGAAACGTTTTAGAAGAAAATAATGAAAAAGAGATTTAACTTTTATTGTGTTCTATAATATGAGAGATTTAACTAAGATTTATAATATTCTATTGTATTAAGTAATTAATAAGAGAGACTTACTACAAGTGTAACCAAATACAAACAACTTAATATGCTACTTCCTAACCAATCATATAATTACGTTAAAGAAATTTTGGAAATGAGTTTTATAATAATGCTTGACTCATTACATGATAAGTTAAATGACAAAATTAAGACAATAAAAAAATAGAGATAACTAATTTGACCTAATCTATAATACATTTTTTAGCATTGTATCATTCTTTTTTGGTCTTGTGGTGGGATTTTTTTGAAAAGAAAATGCTCAAATCAGATTCTTGGTGAGTTAGGAGTCTGTCTACCGATCAAGTACAACAGCATCACAAAAAAAAAGAAACGATATCTAAATACTATAATCTAAGTAGATCCAAAATGCAAAAATAACAGAAGACTAGCTAGACTACCACGCCAAGTCACGCCCACAACCACCCAGCTACTTTCTCCCAACAAACAAAAACAAGCAAGTAAAAACGTAACAACAAAACATATCACATTCATCAATTCCTACTCATTTGAGGATACGAAAACTCCAAGCCACTTCTAATCTCTTCCAAACAATCAGTTCCATGCGTCAATGATAATAAAAAGTTTCGAAACCAACCTTTAATCCATGTATCAATTGTTTGCACCAATCTCTTCCAAACTATCAGTTTGGTGTGACGAGGTCCTCACGTCTCGAGCCATCATTGGTTATGTTCGTATCAACTCCCTTGAGGATGTCAACGTCGCTTGGCGATGGCAAGACGAGGATGAAACAATGTTTGTTGGCCTGAAGGCACCGGCGGATCCGGTTCATGACAAAGGGGGTACAACTTTACCCCCAAATATATCCTTCTTAAATATACATTGAGTTAGAACTTACAATTTATGCATCTGCTCTAGTCGTTTCTGATGTCTCTTTCCTACTTGAAGGCAGGGTTCGATTCTTCCTCACGTTGTATTTCTTCGATTTTTATTATTGCAGTTCTTTTACTATATTTTTTTATGTTTGTCTTAAACGTAGTTTATTTTATGTTGTTTTACCATTGTACATTCTTTTACGTACCTATTCTTCTTCTTTTATATGTATATATTACTATATTAGGTAGTTTCAAATTTTATTGTATTTGTATGAATTTGATTTTTTGTGTTTTAGATATTAATTTATTTTATTTGTTATTAATATTGTATTTGGCAAGACATCGAAAATGTAATTTGCCATTCTATAAAAGTGTTAGTAGTAATATGTGTAATTTTAAATTGAACATTATTTTAAGATACAATTATATATATATTTTTTGTTGTATATTCATTAATTCATCGTAAAATTCGCACCCCCAATTAAAAAGTCTAAAACCGGTACTGCCTGAAGGCGAAGGCTCTGTTGCATATGGCGCAAGTTCTCCCATAAGGTCCGCAAGTGTTCATAGATCATACATTCCATCTTGTTTTTTGTATAAAACTTTTTATAACACTGCATTAACTTGAAACACTATTGAACCTTTTCGTATACTTTATATAAATTTAAAAATATTGTACTAATTTGAAATATTAATAAAATATTTTATATGTATAGTATAAATATCCCACTAAATTGACGCTAATGGAGCTCATGTGTCCTCAAACACGGGTCATATCGATACTTTTTAGATATATATCGAAGCTATATATGCAAGTTTCCATTGAAACCATTTGTATGCACTCTGATGGGGTACGGACTAAACAAGCCCAACAGCAGTGACGGCCCATCAGCCCAAAGCCCATCAGCCCAAAGCCCAAGGAAGAGTATGAGTTCGGCATTACCAAAGAGTTCGGCCTCAGCCTACAGCTCGGCAAAAGCCAACCAATCAAGCTCTGCTCTTAGGTCGGCATCAAGCTCTCAGATCGGCAACCAAAGCAGTTCGGTCTCAGTAAGAGTTCGGCCTCAGCCTACAGCTCGGCAAAAGCCAACCAATCAAGCTCTGCTCTTAGGTCGGCATCAAGCTCTACTCTCAGATCGGCAACCAAAGCAGTTCGGTCTCAGTATTCGACCGAACAAGGAGTTAGTGGACCCATACAGGATTTCCACAACTTCCAACACACCCACTACCACGTGGTGTCAACTCAGGCCACGATCGTAGGCCATGACCTACACTACATCCACGATCTTAGGCCATGACCTACACGACATCCACGACTTAGTGGTGATGCAAGCCACGATCTTAGTTCATTGTATAAATAGAACTTAGATCAGATAGAAAAAGGTTAGAATCTCTCTAGAGAAAGAGTCATATAGCAAGTCTGTGTTGTAAGCTGTAATTCGCAGATCAAGCAATACAAACCTGCCCCCATTTCTCCCCGTGGACGTAGATTTACCTCAGTAAATCGAACCACGTAAAATTTCCGTGTCGTAATTTATTTTTACGAGCATTCATCATCATCAATAATTCGCGGATTCATCACTGGCGCCGTCTGTGGGAAGCAGAGAACAAAATTTGTGATAAAGCGAATTTTTGATCCATTTTTTCCACCCAAAAAATGCATACCAGATCGCAGAGTACCCGCATTCCTGCCCGTGAGAACCAGGAGGAAGCCAATCCATCCCATAGGTCTGGAAAACAGCCTAGGGATAAATCCACCACCAGTTCTCATGGCGAAGGAACAGGCCGCTCCAAAAATCGCCCCACTGAGTCTTCCCAGCAGCCTGATTTGAATGAGGCTGTCAAGCTGTTCTTGGCTGAGAAGCAGGATGAGTTCTTAGCCTTCCTGCAAAAGAGCCAAGAGCCGAAGACGAAAACGGAGGATTCTCCTTCCTCATCCAGACATGAAAGTCACTACCGCAGTAGTGCCGTGTCTTCCAGGAAGAAGAATCCTCAACCCCGACATATTCCTGTTCCTCCTCGGTACCGGAATCACAGGAGAACTCAATCTCCTCCATACCGACGAGATATCGGATTCGCCGTGTACGGAGCACTGAAGACTCCGTTCTCGGACGACATCACCCGAACTCCCCTACCACAGAACTACCGAACTCCGTCGATGACTTACGACGGGCTCGTGGACCCTCACGATTTCTTGGGGCGCTATCAATATAACATGGCGAACCAGGGTCTCAACGAGGTCCACATGTGCAAGCTGTTTCCCGAGCTGCTCATCGGGAACGCGAGAAGGTGGTTCGATAGCCTCCCCCAGGGCAGCATCAGATCTTACCGAGATCTAATGGATGCCTTCCACAGGAGGTTCTTTCAGAAAGCGGAAGCCCGAATCACTTCGGCTCAGCTGCTTTCCATTCGTCAAGGTCGCGACGAAAAAATCAGCGAATTTATGACAAGATTCCACAAGGAATGCTTGCAAGTAGACGATCTCAACGATCTGCTTGTCATCTCGGCATTCCAAAATGGAATCCTGCCCGGAGCTCTCTACAGGAAGCTCGTTGAGTGCGGTCCGCAGACAGCTCAGGAAATGTGGGACATTGCGGACCAGTACTCCCGGGCCGATGAGGCAGACCGTCGCAAACGGTCGTTAGACAGCTCATCGTCCCGAGGAGACAGGAGGAAGCCCGATCATAGCGATCAGGGACATCCTCGCCGAACTCCTTTTGGCGATCAGGGACATCCTCGCCGAACCCCTTTTGAAAGGATTCAAAGGACTCCGGTGCAAGACAGATTGGGACCCCCGTCTCAATCCCGAGAAGCCGCCCGCTCAGTTCGTACCGCTGAACAAGCCGAGAGCGGAAATTTTCGAACTGCACTCTGACCTGTTCGAAAAGCCAAAGCGGATGACGAAATCAGCCGCGCGCCGACCCCAGGATAACTACTGCTCCTACCATCAAGACCACGGTCACGATACCGAGGAGTGCAGAAACTTGGCTGCAGGTATCGATGTTCTTGTGAGGGCAGGGACATTGAAAAAATACCAAAGCAAGCAGTCAAAGAAGAATAAGAAGCAGAGAGGTGCGAACTGCGCCCCTCAGGATCCGAAAAAGCAGCCGGATCCCGAAGACGATGACGAGCCGCAATATGATGGAGTAATCCTGACTATTGACGCTCTCCCTGCCGGGAAGACCAAGTCGTCCCTGAAGTCAGAGCGCAGAGGCTCCAATCGAGAGGAGCCAACGCATAAAAGGCTGAAGCAGGACGAAGTGATTACGTTCTCGGATGCTGATCCCGTCCCGGCCATCTCTCCTCACCAAGACGCCATTGTCATCCAAGCCGGAGTGGCAAACAAACTGATCCACAGGGTGTTTGTGGATACAGGAGCGTCAGTCAGCATTCTTTTTAAAGAGTGCTTCGACAAACTAGAAGTGGACCCAGCTCGACTCAGCCCGGCTCCGCTTCCCCTGAAGAGCTTCGCCCAGGAGGACACCCGCCCTGAAGGTATTATCAGCCTTCCGATCACGGTGGGGAAAGCGCCTACTAGCTCCAGTACGATGATTGAGTTTTTCGTGGTGAAAGCTCGGTCCCCGTACAACGTCATCCTAGGAAGAGACTGGCTCAACACAGTTCGGGCCGTTTGCTCCACTTATCACCTCACCATCAAGATCCCTACTAAAGGAGGGATAGCGGTCATCCGAGGTGACCAAAAGAGAGCAAAGGAATGTCTGCAAATTGCGCTTAGAAGTGCCGAGCAGTCAGATCGGCACCACCAAGCATAGCAATCACAGCAGCCGGAGTCAGAGGCAATGACCGAAGTCATACCGGAGCCGAATTCGATGACAGTTCAGCTGTACGAAGACGATCCATCCAGAACGGTTAAGATCGGTTTCGCGGGAACGCCTCTACTTCGGGAAAAAACCATCCAGCTCCTCAAGGAGTATAAAGACGTCTTTGCATGGTCTCCGTTGGACATGACCGGAGTGCCCCCCGAGGTAATCACTCATCGTTTAAATATTGATCCTTCGGTCCGGCCGATAAAACAGAAGCAAAGACTCTTTGCGGCAGAACGAAGTCAAGTCATCCATGACGAAGTCCGTCAATTATTGAAGGCGGATGTGTTATTCGAAGTGAAGTATCCTTCGTGGGTGGCCAATCCTGTCATGATCAAGAAAAAGGAAGGAGGATGGCGGATGTGCATAGATTTCACCGATCTAAATAAGCACTGTCCCAAAGATTGCTATCCCCTTCCGAACATAGATAAAAAAGTAGAAGCTCTGATAGGCTTTGAAATTTTTTGTTTTCTTGATCTATACAAAGGATACCATCAGGTTTTAATGGATGAGATTGACGCTTCAAAAACGGCCTTCATTACTGATTTCGGCATTTTCGCTTATAAAAAGATGCCATTCGGTTTAAAGAATGCCGGAGCCACTTATCAAAGGATGGTAGACAAGCTTTTTCGGCACCTGATTGGAAAGGAGGTCGAAGTGTATGTTGACGATATAGTCGTCAAGAGCAAAAGCACCTCGGAGTACGAGCACAACCTCAAGTCCACTCTCAACGTGCTCAAGAAAGCCAACCTCAAACTTAATCCCCAAAAGTGTACCTTTTTGGTAGATTCGGGAAAGTTTCTGGGTTGTTGGGTTTCAAAGGACGGACTCAAGGCAAACCCCTCAAAAGTTCAAGTCGTTCAGAACATGGCAATGCCGAAGTCCATACATGACGTGCAAAGGCTAACCGGATGTCTAGCCGCACTGAATCGATTCCTTTCCCAAGCAGCCGAAAAGCAACTGCCGTTCTTCAAGGTGTTGAAAAAGGCACCAAAGTTCGAGTGGGGAGCCGAGCAGAAAAAGGCCTTTGACGAGCTCAAAAGTTATCTAGCCGAGCTTCCTATTCTCTCTGCTCCAACCGAAGCCGAAGAAATATTCTTATACTTAGCGGCATCGAATCAAACCATCAGCGCGGTGCTTATACGAGAAGAAGGCCTAAAGCAGCTTCCCATCTATTTTACAAGCCGAGCATTAAGAGGTCCAGAAACAAGGTATCAACCTCTGGAAAAAATTGCTCTGGCATTAGTAAATGCAGCAAGGAGACTGCGGCCATACTTCTATGCTCACAAGGTATGCGTCTTAACTGATCTGCCACTTCGGCAAGTGTTGACCAAACCAGAAGCATCAGGCAGAATCGCCAAGTGGGCTATAGAGTTGGGAGAGCACACAATTGAATATCTAACTCGGAAAGTCATCAAGGGACAAGCCTTGGCGGATTTTCTTGCAGAAGCGAAGTTCGATCAAGCAATTCCTATTATTGCCGAACAGAAGAATTCTGCCAATGCCGAACTAGCACAGCCCTTGGAATCCGAAGTAGAGCCGCCGGACTGCTGGAGCGGATTCGTAGATGGAGCTTCAAACAAGATGGGAAGTGGAGCTGGTATTTTACTTGTCGCTCCCGACGGACACGAGGTAACCTACTCACTTCGTTTCCTATTCCCCACTACTAATAATGAAGCCGAGTACGAAGCCCTCCTGGCCGGACTCCAGTTAGCGCAAAGTCTGCTCGTCAAATCTCTCAAAGTCCATTGTGATTCACAAGTCATAGTAAATCACGTGTTGGGTACAAGTGAAGCTCGTGACGAGAGAATGAAGAAGTATTTGGACAAAGCGCAAAGCATCAGCCGAAGTTTCTCCTATTTTCGGATAATCCGCATTCCCAGAGCGGAAAATAGCCGAGCAGATGCCTTAAGTAAGTTGGCCTCAGATCCGAGCTCAAAGGCGGAAGAATTAATGCATCGAAGCATTGATGAAGCCGAGGTACATTCAGTATCCAGCTCGCCGAACTGGATGACGCCGATCTTGCAGTATCTGGATCAAGGACAATTGCCCGAGGATAAGAGAGAAGCTCGGAAGATCACGTGCCGAGCACTTCGGTACGAACTTCATGAAGGAGTCCTCTTTAGAAAGTCTTACCTCCAGCCGTTATTGCGGTGTGTAGGACCAGAAGAGACGGACTACATCCTCAGAGAAGTCCATGAAGGATCGTGCGGTAGCCACATCGGAGCCAGAGCTTTAGCTAAAAAAGTTCTGAGATGGGGATATTATTGGCCAACCATGGTACAAGAGGCAGTGCAGCTCGTCAAGAAGTGTACGAAGTGCCAAATTCATGCAAATGTCCCAAGGATGCCGCAGACCGATCTATACACTATGCAAAGCCCTTGGCCTTTCATGCAATGGGGCATAGACATAGTGGGACCACTTCCTCAAGCTCCTCGGCAAATGAAATTCCTTATCGTTGCCGTGGACTACTTCACGAAGTGGGTGGAGGCTGAACCATTAGCTACGATAACGAGCTCAAAGGCATTGGACTTCGTCTGGAAGAACATAGTATGCCGATTTGGCATACCCCACATCCTCATCTCGGATAATGGGACTCAGTTCACCGACAAGACGTTCAAGAATTGGTGCCAAGAGCTGAACATTCAACAGCGGTTCACTTCGGTCTCCCATCCCCAAGCAAACGGACAAACGGAAGTAACGAACCGGATTCTGGTGAAAGGGTTAAAAGCTCGGTTAGAACAAGCCAAAGGACAATGGGTAGAAAATCTCCCTCAAGTCCTATGGTCCTACCGAACTACACCCAAAACCTCCAACGGTGAAACTCCGTATAGTCTGGTGTACGGCACTGAAGCCGTAATTCCGGTGGAGATCGGCGTACCCAGTCCCCGAACTCTAAATTTCTCCTCAGAAATGAATGACGACGGACTGAGAGCAGAACTAGATCTCGCCGAAGAAAGAAGAGAATTGGCGTGCATAAAAGCAGCCAAGTACAAGGAGCAAGTAGCCCGGTATTATAACCAAAGGGTGAAAAAGCTTCAATTTCAAGTGGGAGATCTCGTCTTGAGAAACAACGAAGTAAGCCGAGCAGAAAAGCTGGGCAAACTCGAACCCACATGGGAGGGTCCATATCGGGTGTCAGAAGTCCTCGGCAAAGGGTCTTATAAATTGACTCACATGTCAGGAGAACAAGTACCCCGAACATGGCACGTCTCCAACCTCAAGAAGTTCCACTTGTAAGAGATAAAAGTCCGGTCAGTCCGTCTCGTGTCTAGTTCGGTCATAGGGGTACATGTTTTTATTTGTTTGTTTTTTTACTTGTACCTTTTACTTGTCGTTTTTTTAAAAAAATGTTTAAAGTTTTTTTCCTTCGTCTTTTTCATTTTTTCTCTATGTGTTTTGTCTCTATGTGCTTGTCGTCTCTTACAAATGGTACCAAGGTATATCGTTCTTTAAAGACTGATCCCCTTTTTAGATCGATTATTAAAGACTATTGTGAGTCCAAGCTTCTAAGGAGGATATAAGACCACAATTCAGCTTAACAAGCAGTCCGTCTGAAACGAACTGCAATAAGCCAACGATTGTGAGTCCAAGCTTCCAAGGAGGATACAAGACCGCAATTCAGCTTAACAAGCACTTCGTCTGAAACGAACTGCAATAAGGGAAAGTCCGATCCACGCGATAAACCTCGCCGAATTAGGACGACCAAGTTCGGTCAAAGAAGTTTACCTCATAAGACCGGGGACGACCATGTCTAGTCAAAGAGGTTTACTGCATAAGACCACTTCGGTTAACTGGGAAAGTCCGATCCACGCGATAAAACTCGCCGAATTAGGACAAGGGAAAGTTCGATCCCGGCGACAAAAATCGCCAAATTAGAACACAAACCAAGTCCGGTCAAAGATGTTTATTTCATCAGACCAAAGACGAGTCCGGTCAAAGATGTTTATTTCATCAGACCAAAGACGAGTCCGGTCAAAGATGTTTATTTCATCAGACCAAAGACGAGTCCGGTCTAAGATGTTTATTTCATCAGACCAAAGACGAGTCCGGTCAAAGATGTTTATTTCATCAGACCAAGGACCAAGTCCGGTCAAAGAAGTTTACTTCATAAGACCGAGGACGAGTACGATGAAATTTTTTCGCTAAGCTGTAAATACAGTGTTAGAAGCGAAAACAAAATTTCATTTTTCAAATCTTGTTCGGCATACAACTCAGCTACCCTACAAAATGGCATTACGCTATTACAAAGGACCATTCTACTGTCCAGGGTTGCTGAAGTTAAGCCACCTATCTGCAAAATCCTCTGGAAGCCGAGTTCGGTTGTTCCGAGCAGATGAAGAATAAGCAGGTCGACGAGATGCTATCCTCGACCCAACGCCTCTTCCCCGAGCCCGAGAAGTCCTAACACCTCGGCGATGAAGAGTCTCTGCAATAAGCATCTGCTGATCTTGCTCGCTCATAGTCACAACTCCTCGGCGAATTTCAGTCCGTCCCTGTCTTGACGATTCCGGTTGCTCCTGAGCCCGTTCTCGTCTTGACGTTTCCGGCTGTTCCTGAGTTCGTTGCTGACTTGGAGCAAGATTTTGAGCAAGGGAACCAGAGGTTTGATCTGGAGTGCGAGCATCTGTTGGCACGATATGCCGAAGGAATCTTTCTATGGAGGGGCGCCGAGAAAGAACAATGTTGTACCGAGAAGCCCAACGCCGCAGTGATGTCACAACTTGTTGGCAAGCCGGGCTCTCCAGCACATTGTTCATACGGAGTACATGATATTCCTCCCACAGTTCGTCAACTCGACTCTGAACATCCGAGATGGTAACTCCCCCGCGCTCACGGATATAATCCTCATACGCAGTCCTCTCAGCAATGGCCGTATTCAGCTCGGCCTCCAGATCCTTCTTATCGGACTCTAAGTCCTTATTATCGGCCTCCAGCTTCACTAAACGAGCCAGAAGCTCGTCATTCTTCGTCTGATCGGCTATAGCTCTTTTCTCAGCTTCGTCTAAAGCCGAAGAGTACAGCCGTTTCCAGTGAAGTATCTCCATCTCCTTGAGTACAAAGCAGCTATATTAGTTCGGCAGCTGTACCGAGCAGATAGTAAAATACAACAGGAATAAAGGCGAGTACGAAAAGCTATACGAAGACAAGTGTAGAGAATTTTTCATTCACAAGGAAAATTTTTTACACTAGGAGGGCTTCAAGGCCATTTTACAAGGAAGAAACTAGACTAAGAGAAGGGAGACGAAATCATACTCCGTCAGCTTCGTCTCCGGCTCCTTGGTCTGGTTCAGCTTCTTTCTCCTGAGCTACCTCAGCCTCGGCCTCGCATCCTGCCGGCCTCGCCTCCGCCTCCTGATCGGCCTCCTTCTCCGGATGCCCGGCCCGCTCGACTTCGGCCTCCAGCTCCAGCGGCTCGGCCTCACCCTCTCCGTGGTAAGTCGAAGCGGGTGAAACGGGTCTCACGGAGACAAAGATAGCCTCCAGGTTCTCGTCCCGATCAGCTCGACAACTCCGGACTCGGTCTGCAGAAAGCAGGACCGAAGATGAAGCGAGCTCCTCAAGGAGCGGCAGATTCTGAAGCCGAGCCGCTATCTCTCGGCTGTACAGAGGCAGCACGACGTCGGCCCCCTGCTCGCCCTTATCGGCAATTAGCCTTACCAGACTACCGACAAAGGCCGAGAACTGGCTGCTCAAAAAGAGTTTCTCCGTGTAAACACGGAGAGCCTCCCCTTGGGCAACCACGGCAGCAGCATCCCTCCGTTTCGTCTGCTCCCGCTGGATGACGAGCTGGTTTTTGGCAAACTGAGCTTCATCCTGGGCCGAAATCCTAGCAGCTCTGGCCTTCTCAAAGTTAGCCTCAGCCTGTTCGGCCCGATGACAAGCAGCCGCCAACTTCCTCTGCATCTCAGCATAGTCATTGGACGCTTTGGAGAGTTCGACGGCGACGAGCTTGGAGAGCATATCGTTCCTCTGAAAATGAATAAAGAAAAAAGTCAACAAAGGGACCACAAAAAATACAGGAAAAAAGCAAGGCCAGAAAATCAAGAAGAGAATTCACCTCGGCGAAGTCCGTGGGCCATAAAAACGGCTCACAGATATGTTCCGAAGGAGGCGCCAAGACCACGTCTTTCTCTGGCGCTCTCGGGGGCTTCTGGGCCTTCCCCCTCCCCTTTGCCGAAGTTGACTCCGGCTTCTTCGGATCCGAAGAGGTTTTTTGCCTTTTCGGAGTCCTCTCGGCATCAGACGCCGAGCTGGTGGTTTTCGGCCTCTCCGGCTCCTTGGACTCCGAAGATTTTCGGGTAGCCTTGTTCAGCATGTACACTGCCAAAAAGCAAGAAAGCAAGGTTAGTTTTCTTCGTTAAAGCAGTAGAACATAAAGGTAGAGAGAAATCCTCACCCTCGGCCTCTTCATCCGAAGACGAGATGTCGAACACGACGTCGCCCTTGACGAGCTCAGACTCCGTGTATTGTTTCCTAACTATGGGAATCTTGTTGAGCTCGCCATCGAGCTCGGCCAATGGTTCTAACCGAGGATGAGGAATCACGGACTTCGGCCCCCTCCAGGGGAAGCCCGGAGCCGCTGTCCTATTATAAAAAAAGAAGCGGTTTTTGCCATTTCGGCCACTTGGTTTTGCAGAATGCCCTAAAAGGCTGTAAGGGGATCAAGTAAAACCAAGATCCCTTCCTTTTAAATTGGAAAAAATTAAGGATTGCCCGCAGAGACAGATCCTTATCTAGCCTACGGAGTTCGGCAGCAAAAGCCGACAAGTGCCTCCAAGAATTCGGAGTCACCTGACCTAAAGGGAGTTGAAAAAAATCAAGAAGCTCTACAAAAGGTGGGGGAAGAGGGAAACGAAGCCCGCATTCTAAGCAGGCTTCGTAAACGGTGGCATAACCCTCCGGCGGGTCGTTAGCCCTATGATCATCGTCGGGAACCACCGCCTTCCCCCCGGGAAGAAGATATTTTTCGTGTAGAGATACCACGGTGTCCTTACTCAAGACGCTGTGAAAGTATTCTACAGTCTTCTCTCCGGACTCTTTCCGGCTAGAAGACCCCTTGCCCCCTTTCCTACCGCTACCTAACTCGGAAGAAGAAGAAGAAGACATGGTTCTTACTCTTTGCAAAATCTGAAGAAATTCTGAAGAAATTCTTGAAAGCGGAAGGAAATTTTTACGCAAAGGAGATAGAGTGCAGAAGAAGCAATCGCAAAAGTGCTTCAATGATGAAGAAGGGAGGTATTTATCAGATTCGGCGAAGATTTCAAAATCGTCGCACCGTTTCGAATCCCACCTTTTCAGGATTCAACGGCCGGATTTTACTGTCGCATTTAATGCAGTCACGTGCAAGGCGTCAGCCTCCCCCGTACCTTTATCCAGAATGCCGAAGTGACTCGCTTCGCCGAAGTGTTTCACTTCGTCTTTCGGGGGGGGTAGTGATGGGGTACGGACTAAACAAGCCCAACAGCAGTGACGGCCCATCAGCCCAAAGCCCATCAGCCCAAAGCCCAAGGAAGAGTATGAGTTCGGCATTACCAAAGAGTTCGGCCTCAGCCTACAGCTCGGCAAAAGCCAACCAATCAAGCTCTGCTCTTAGGTCGGCATCAAGCTCTCAGATCGGCAACCAAAGCAGTTCGGTCTCAGTAAGAGTTCGGCCTCAGCCTACAGCTCGGCAAAAGCCAACCAATCAAGCTCTGCTCTTAGGTCGGCATCAAGCTCTACTCTCAGATCGGCAACCAAAGCAGTTCGGTCTCAGTATTCGACCGAACAAGGAGTTAGTGGACCCATACAGGATTTCCACAACTTCCAACACACCCACTACCACGTGGTGTCAACTCAGGCCACGATCGTAGGCCATGACCTACACTACATCCACGATCTTAGGCCATGACCTACACGACATCCACGACTTAGTGGTGATGCAAGCCACGATCTTAGTTCATTGTATAAATAGAACTTAGATCAGATAGAAAAAGGTTAGAATCTCTCTAGAGAAAGAGTCATATAGCAAGTCTGTGTTGTAAGCTGTAATTCGCAGATCAAGCAATACAAACCTGCCCCCATTTCTCCCCGTGGACGTAGATTTACCTCAGTAAATCGAACCACGTAAAATTTCCGTGTCGTAATTTATTTTTACGAGCATTCATCATCATCAATAATTCGCGGATTCATCACACTCGATAGCTCGACTTTTATAAATTACTTCTATAAATTATAATGAGGCGATGTATGTTACATTACAACAAGAATTTTAATTCAAGATTTATTTATTTATTGTTTGAGTTGGGGTTAGTTGTTTGATGAAATTTTATTTAATTTGAATTTTAGATAAAACATAATCAACAAATACGTAAAATCAGGGTGAGTGCATGTACCTCGAGAAACCAATTTTGGAGTAAGTCAATTCCTAGTATATACCATAATGCAATTTTTATTTAATTAACGGGTTACTTAAATTTAGCTATTTTCCTCTAAGTATGTTCTGTAGACATATTAATACAAGTATATAAGAGCATCCACTATAGGCGTAAATGGGGCGGACAAAAATTTGGGGCTATTGTGGGGCTGTCTATAGTGCAGCAAACGTCCGCCCCATGGCGGACAAGAAAAATGGGGCTATTGTGGGGCGGTAGAGGCATCGCCTCCTACGGGGCGATGGCGGGGCGATGGTGGGGGCCGCGGGGCGAAATGGGGCGATGGGTGGGGCGGTCTATAGTGGGGCGACGGGCTATGCACGTCCGCCCCAATTTGATTTTTTTTTTTTATTTTTTTCGAAAATTACATCTATAAATACTCCTCCTCCACCATCCATTTTTACCCACTTTCACACACTTCATTTTCACACATCACTATCAACACTTTCACTCTAAAAAAATGCACGGTGGAGACGACGAATCCCCCGGCTCGCACGAATCGGGATATGGCGGCAATCAATCCCAGCCGTCGGGATATGGCGGCGGACCGTCGGGATATGGTAGCGTACCGTCGGACGACGGAGATGAGGAAGAGGAATCGGACGACGCCACCGATTAGACGGTGGCGGCGTTTTTATTTGTATTTTTTTTACGTTCGTTGTATAATTTTACCTTTGCCAATACAACGAATATTCGGTCTCAATTACCTCGTTTTGCAAATATTTCAATTTAGCTGATTTAAAAACGAAACGAAAAAATTAAAATAAAAATTGGTTACAAAATTTTGGGGCTATTGGAAGTGTCCGCCTATAGTGAGGCAGTGTTGGAAAAAATTGGGGCTATGGACAAAAAAGTGGGGCTGTGGACAAAAAAATGGGGCGGGGCGATTGAAAGCATCCGCCTATAGTGGATGCTCTAAGCCACAATTGTTAACAGCCATTGTTTACAGACTTACAGTATAGGATAAATTTTTACTATTACACATTCCATAATACTATTAAATTAGATCTCAATTTACTTATTCCATCGTATTAATACTAAACTAATCAATCCTCACTCGGTCACTACTCACTACTCCTCATGTTATAGACTTACGCATAATTTGGTTAGTTACAATATGAACCTTTCATTTTCATATTTTTATAGTAGTCCTAAGTTATTGGCATTTATATTTACACAATATTCAAGTTGCCTTTTTCGTACGAAAAGTTAAAGAAATAAAATCGTTAAAATTTTCAGTACATAATGCGTTCTTGATGTGGTTGTAACAATAATGTTAACTTAGTGTGAAAGACATTTAGTTTTAACTTATTCATTTATCCATACAATACTTATTTATGTTGGATGTGTTATGCTTCTTTCCCCTACAAAAGAATCTTCGTTTTTGTAAAGATTTTCCATTTAATAGTACATAAATTTTATTCTTTCCGGCCCATTAATGTTAAAGAATTTCTATTAGATATTGAAATTAAAAAATAAATATTTAGTGAGATAAGTTGAGGGGATAAAGTAAAAGATAAAAAGAAAAGGGAAATTTGTCTCTAAAACTATGAACTTTGCCTAAAATTTGGTATTTCCCATGAACTTTGAAATTGATCTATAATATCACAAACTTTGTATTTTGTTTGGTATTTCCCACGGGATGTCTATTACTATATCTGACTAACTTAAGAGGCTTTTTTTAATCATACTTGACACAATTAAATCAACGTGGTTTTCAACGCAACTTTTTATCCTATATGTTATGAACTTAAAAAGTGGTTTAAAATATCATAAAACGTATCACGGTTGCCTACGTAAAATAAGATTTTGCTGAAAATATCATATTTGAGTGAGTTTGTGAAATACCAAACAAAATGCAAAGTTTGTGATATTATAAACTAATTTCAAAGTTCATGAGATATACCAAATTTAGGCAAAGTTCATGGTTTTAGAGACCAATATCCCAAAAGAAGAAGTAACAAAGAACAAAGTAAAGGATAGTACTCCCTCCGTCCCATTTAAGATGTCCACATTCTTGAGTGGCATGATTTTAGGAGAAGGAGTTAGGTGAAGTAAGTAAAGAAGAAAACATAGTTGAATATTTTAATGAGGATAGATGAGAGAAGATTTATTTCTAAATATAGAAAGATGACATGTTGAATGAGACAAACTAATAAGAAAATGTGGATGCCTTGAGTGGGGCGGAGGGAGTAATATAATAAAACAAGACAAATTAAATTTGTTGATTTTGTGTAATAAAAAATGATTCGACTATATTGAGACAACAAAAGAAATACGAGCACTACCCAACACTAAGGACACTCACAGACTCACAGTAATGCCCTATAAATCCGTCTATCCGTATTACCTTCTGCGACGTCAACATTTTATCTTCCAACCCAATCATATGTAATAGCGTCCTAAATTATGTCCTTAAAATCCGTCTATCCCTATTTTCACCATAATTTTTATTGTTTTAAAAATTTTTGTGTTATCAAATAAAATAAAATAACAAAATAACGTAAATTAAAGGCAATATCAAATCATACTTAATTTTTTAGAAAATTACAAAGCAAAAAAAAACTAGTAGTAGAAAAAATATGATATTTATAGAGAAGAGATTGAAATGAAGGGGTGATAAATGAGGTGAAAAATATACTAAGTAGTATTTATATAGTAGAAAAATAGATTTTTTAAAAAAAACACAAGAAGAAATCGGCGATTTTATCTTCTAAAGATACTGTAATAGCGCCCATCCCTACGCCCAAGAAATCCGTTGATGATCGGCGCCCGATCCATAGGGCGGGTTCGTTGGCAGTTGCTTGTAATAGGACCGATAAAACTGCCGACTCGTAGGACGAATTTATGAGTCTTATTAGTTGCTTGTAATAGGGCCGATAAAACTGCCGACTCATAGGACGAATTTATGAGCCTTATTATGAATGGCCTAATGAGACAGATTGAGTATTTTTCATGCATCCATCCCTAAATCACATAGAATTATGAAACCTGTGCCATTTTTAAATTCTGATTTTATGGGATGGATGAAGTAATTAAAAAAAGGAGGCGAATGGGCGAGGCTATGAAAGTAAAACCAAGTGAAAGAAAATAAAAAGTAAAAATGTCGAAAGGTAGGAATTAAATAATATTACGAATTCCAATATTTGATACGCATTTTGTCAAACACTTCATAGTCTTGGACGCCTACCTTTTTCTTATCACGCGTGCTCGCCCATCCGACGGCCACCGCCGCATCCGCATCGCACGGAAATCCCCCATCCCACGGCCCTCCTTCGCCTACTTTGACCCCCCCACCCCCCAACTCTCACTCATCCCCATACTTACTGCATTTAATAATCTTCACAAGCCACTCCACCACTACTTTTTTCCCATCTCTCCCAACAATAATAAGTACTCATCTCTCTAAAAGTCTGCTTGCTCGTTATCCTATCTGAACGACTAAATCTGCTCTGGGTTTCTCTAATTTCTGTTTTTTTCTTGGGTAATCTTCGCAGCTCAGCTCATGTGATCTCTCCTTGATTTTGTTGATTGTTAGTGTGAATGAATTGATTTGTTGAATTTTGGGTGATTTTTTTTGGATTTCGGGGTATTTTGTTTATAATCTATTTGCGAGCCTTATGATTTGCTTAGATTTTGGGGTTTCTACTTTCTAGGATTGTGATTGGTTAAATCAATCTGGGGTTATGTGTGTCTCTAATTAGTGCTTATGTTAGCTAATTAACCTCTAATTCTTGCAAGTTGTAACCTTTTCTTGTCTAATTTTGTTCCTGTATATTAAAATGTTGCATCTGAGATCAGATTTATTCCCCTTTATGAACTGTATAAACTATAAACATTTATTGAAGAATTAGGCTTTTTTATGGATGTGATTTTGCGGTGATTAAGTTTCTGGCTTATTGTTTCTGAGCCTGAGATCTGAAGTATTGTGATGAATTCTCTCTCACATTTTAGATTCAATGCTTTCAAACCTGAGATCTGAACTACTGTTGACTGTTTTATATCTCCTTAATTCTTTTAAACAAATAGTTGATTTTACGATTCAATTGTTATGCTGTTTGTATTTATATATCCATTCCACAACCGGTATTGATTTGTGTTCGATTATGTTTTCTCATGTGACAGAGAAGGGTTAGGTGCCAAACAATTTAAACCTATTGAGCTGAAGAAGTAGATCAACATGCCGTGGGCTCCGAATTATTTTGGGAAGTGTATGCGATTGGTTGTGTTTTTTCTCGTTATCCTATAAATTGCTTTCTTTCGGTGAGTTTCTCTGTTTTCATACTGACATTTAGTATTTGTGCATACTTCAATGCTTGATTTAAATTTTAAATTTGTATATAATGCTTAAATGTGTCTTCGTTGTTGTCTTATGTGGCATCTTGAAACCCGTTGATATTTTGGTTTGCCTGAAACATTTTTTTTCGTAGGACCAGTATGTGTGGTTTTACATTTTAGGATTTCCGAAGAGTTGTTTGCATGCATGTCTTTGTTTGAAGCTCTAGTTCATGATGTCTCATGTGATTTTGTAGTAAACATAAAAGTTTAAATCTTAATTGAGATCAATAAACCTTAAATTTCCTTTCCTTGGATGTTTTTTAGTTGTTGTGTGGATGCACTGCTGATTTAGTTGTTTTCGTCTTTTGAGTAATCTGATTTACTTCATGCCGATAACCTCTTTTGAGTTTGTTTCTGCAGATAAGTTTTCTTGAGCTGCCTTGTTTTGGTTGACTCGTCTACTAGCTGTATTTTGTTGTGGTGGGGGAAGTGAGAATGCACATTGCTGTTTATCGAAAGAAAAATCTGAAAGCAAAACAACTGGGACAAATTAATATGAGTATTGGAAGCATTGCTTTTTACCAATTGATGCAAGTTCGACAGGTTAGTGCTTCTTTCGTATTGTACATCATTTTGTGTGGATTTCCCTTTGCAGTTTCACATGATATGCTAGTGTTATGATCAATATTTTAGATTGATTTTGCATCTTCGGTGTATCATTTATTTTTAATGTCTCATGATTGAGTTTTAGTATTGTATTTATCTATGTGCGTGAATTTCGTAGTGAAGCTGTTTTCTTGCTTTTGCTCGATGTTACAAGATGAATCATACAACCTGCATGGTTAAATCTACTAATGTTCTGCTTAATTGGCTTCTAAACTATTTTCTTGCTTATCTATTGCTTGCAGGCCGAATATTTCCGTCAGTTGCTTAAGCCTGTTACGTAGTCTGGCCATTGGGATAAACCTTTGTTATCATTTGGTTTGAAATCAACTGAGAACTTGTTAAAAATAGTGTGCACCATTTAGCCTCGATGGATACAACTTAGTTCTACCAATAGCCTTTTGTCAATAATTTGTTCCTTTCCCTACACTCTGTCCAAATTCGAAACCCAACCCAAACCGTTTTTGTTATTTGTTCCAGACCTACTTTCTAGACTAGCTTTCATGCATAGCCACCAGCCAAACTTGCCTCCAAACTGGATGCCCCCTCTCGCTGATCAAGTGGGCTATCACACACAAAATGCTCGTATGCCCTCTCTCTTTGACGGGCTTGTTGCCCCTGACATTATCAACCCATGTATGCCTTTTGGCAACATTGATATCCAACCTACAAATGCCTGTCCGAGAAACTTCATAATCTTTGACCAAAACAAGAATCGAAGCCAGATCATGCTCCACCCAGAGATAAGCTCCAAAATGTTCTATCCCGGTTTTGGTGCCGAGACGGCTCTCTTCCAAGAGACCGTCAGTCTGAAGGAAGCTAACGATGAAGGAGAAGCTACAGCATCTCAACTGAAAGAAGATTCGGATGACATTGATGCTCTTCTTGCTACGGAATACGAAGAAGACGAAGAATCTGGCGATGAAGTGAGCACAGCGCGAACAAACGCTCCCTATGAGTGCAGCTCCCCGGATTCATGTTCGAACTTTGAGTCGGTGTCCAAGAGGAGCAGGTCACTGTTCAAGAAGTCAACTGAGAGCCGCGGCAACAGCAAGAAACGCCAGAGTGTGAGGAAGATGGTGAAGGCGTTGAGAGGGATTGTGCCTGGTGCTAACCGGATGAGCTCTGTGGCAGTGCTTGATGAAGCTGTTCGTTATCTGAAGTCCCTCCGTGTGGAGGTGAAGAAGCTTGAACGAGTAGAGCTTAAATGACGACGCCCATTGTGCCAGGTTAGCTAGCAAGATTGCCAATAAATTTCTTGCCATATTTGTAGTTTTAATATAATTATTGTGTAGTAGGTTTGATGATTGCCTAGTTTGTCTTTGATGATGCTATGTTTAAATTTCTTATTAGTATGTAATTTCTGTAGCAATGTAGTAACTCAAAACGAAGTACTCCTCTGTAATCTTGAATTTGAATTTGCATTTTATTTCCCATCTTAGTCGTGATGTTATTTCCATAACTTCAAAAATCCAAATATTACTATCTGAGTTTTTTATACAAATTGCTTGTATTTAGTTTTTGAAATTTAGTTTCTTTTTAAGTTTCATGGATTGTAGATAAGTTAATTGAGTAATTCTAATCATATCCTCTATTATACTACTCACTATAACATTACATTTGAAATTATTGCTGAAAAGTATGAACATGAATTTTTCTAATGTTCAAAATCCAATTACATTGCTAATAATGTGACTCTACTCTTGACTAACTCATAAGCATATGCCACTAGTTTTATAGGAGTATACTATACTAACCACCTCCCATTACAAGTTTAGTAGAAAATTAAACCTTTAAACCAATGACACTATCTTTCCTTAACTTTTCGTATTCAGATTAGCAAAAAAAATAAACTGCTACTCCATACTACCTCCTTCGAAAAATAGAAATTCTTGAAACGCCACGAGTTTTAATGTAGAATTGGTAAAGTAAAATAGAAGAATTAAGGCAAGAGAGAAAAAGTAGTGGAAGTAGGGTTAGTGGATTGTGGAATCCATGTCCTAAAATAGAATAATTCAAAAGTTTTTTATTTTTCATGGACAACCCAAGATGGAAATAGTTTCTATTTTTAGACGGAGGTAGTATTATTTTAGTAATTTTCAAACAAATACTAGTATTGTAGTAGTATTTCTATTGTTTCTCTATTTTCTGATACACATGAATCTATTTTGTTTCAGTAATCAATCCTACTTGTTCTTATAGATTATAGGCCTAAAATTGTTTCACTAATAGAGTAATAGTATCATAGATTGGCTGGCATGATTTCCACGATAAATTTATTTATACGACAATCAGAAATTTACAATGATTAAGTTGCAGATTAATTTACAATGATTATATTTAGGAATTCAAAACACAATATTTTGGTAGCTACTGTATTAATTTTAAACATTTCACAAAAATCATCGAAGTAATTTTTTAATCTGGTAGTACAATTTTTATTTATGTTCAGTTATTAAAATTTATTAAGTGGTAGTACTAAAATGTTACGGAGAGTTGTTTAACTATGTATGTACCATAAGTTGCATGCATAATTCTTTAGACCATTAAATGAAACCCAGAAAAGTAAAATGTCCGACAGTTTGGCCGAGTGGTCTAAGGCGCCAGATTTAGGCTCTGGTCCGAAAGGGCGTGGGTTCAAATCCCACAGCTGTCAATTATTTGGTTGCAATTAATATTTTTGTGCCTCCTTTTCAATCTTCCATTTTTTTTTTCTTTTATTCAAAGTTTTGATTAGAAATTTATAATAGCCCTTTTATTCTGTAATAAGTTTTTATAAGGAGACATTTTAAAGATTGAGAGATATATTTTTCTCAAAAAAATTGCAGTAATTTACTGTCGCATTTCAGGTATATAAATTTACGTTTGATTAAGTTTGAGAACTTAATTACATGTATTAATTCATTTGATTCTTAAAATCCGTTCCCATTGGTTTAATTACTCAGAAAATTAAACAATTGGAATCTTAAGTACACCCTAATTAGAGAAATAACATAGAAATATAATTCGGCACAAGAAATAATGAAAATCTTTCAGTGAGGATTACTCAACATCCCAAACAATGAAATTATAAACATGGCCCAATTTTATAATTAGGGAGGAATAAGCCCAATCCCGCAATAACACATACCCCTGAAACAAAACCAAATAATAATAATAATAATAATAATAATAATAGAAGTGTTTTCATTGTTGAAACATTGAATACAATGTTTGCAAAATTTCATTAATTATTGTCTCATGCTCCTCTCATCTCTTTAATTATTATCTCGTGTAATATTCTCGATTGAAAGCATTACAAATTCGTCTAATCTCCCCATTTGTCCCAACCTTCACCTCAATCCGGCCCATCTTCACAAGTGCCTTTGCAAAATCTTGCCCAAACTGCGACCCTTTGGCGTAGAAATCCACCACTGGTTTAGTCAGACCATCGTCGTAGAATCTAGCATCAGATGCTAACACGGCATATCCATTCTTGATATTTCGAAAGGGTTGATTGTCAAATCTGTCTCCCGTCACTGGATCCATAGGGATCCTAATGATGGGATACGAACTAAACAACTAAACAATAATTGCGAGCCCAATAGCAGTGACGGCCCATCAGCCCAAAACCCAAGAAAGAGTATCAGTTCGGCACAACCAAAGAGTTCGGTCATAGCCTATAGCTCGGTAAAAGTCGACCAATCGAGCTCAACTCTCAGATCGGCAAAAGCTGATATCAGTTCGGCACAACCAAAGAGTCCGGTCACAGCCTATAGCTCGGTAAAAGCCGACCAATCGAGCTCAACTCTCAGATCGGCAAAAGCTGATCGGCAAAGTTCAGTAGTTCGGTCTCAGTATTCGACCGAACAAGGAGATAGTGGACCCATGCAGGATCTCCACGACCTCCATTACACCCACGATCTATTTAGTGGTATTAAGCAGTTATCAACCCCACTACCAGGGCTGCAAACCACGATCTTAGTTCGAATGTATAAATAGAACTTAGATCAGATAGACCAGGGTTAAGCTCTCTAGATCCTGAATCTTATAGCAAATCAGTATTGTAATCTGTAAGCGAGACCAAGCAATACAAATTTGCCCTCTCTTCTTCCCGTGGACGTAGATTTACCTCAGTAAATCGAACCACGTAATTTCCCGTGTTGTGATCATTTATTACTTGCATTTATTCCCATCAAAAATTCGCCACATCATCACTGGCGCCGTCTGTGGGAAACAGAGAACCAAAACTGTGATAAAAGCGAGTTTTTGATCCTTTTCCACCAAAAAAAAAAAAATGCATACCAGATCACATAATACCCGTACTTCCGTCCGTGATGAAGGTGAGGAAGCTAGTCCAGCCCGCAGGTCTGGAAAACAGCCTCGGGAGAAATCTGCCTCCAGTTCTCACGGTGAAAGAACAAACCACTCAAAAAGTCATCGCACCGAGCCTCCCCAGCAGCTCGCTTTGAATGAGGCTGTCAAGTCGTTCTTGGCTGAGAAGCAGGATGAGTTCTTAACATTCCTGCAAAAGAGCCAGAAGCCGGAGAAGAAAACGGCGGATTCTCCCTCCCCCTCCAGACATGAAAGTCACTACCGCAGTAGTGTCGCACCTTCCAGGAGAAAGAATCCTCACCACCGACATGTTCCTTCTCCTCCTTGTTACCGAAATCACAGGAGAACTCCATCTCCACCATACCGGAGAGATGTCGGATTCGCTATGTATGGAGCGCTGAAGACTCCATTCTCGGATGATATCACCAGAACTCCATTGCCACAGAATTACCGAACTCCGTCAATGACTTATGACGGGTTAGTGGATCCTCATGATTTCCTGGGACGCTATCAGTATAATATGGCGAACCAAGGTCTCAATGAGGTTCACATGTGTAAGCTGTTTCCCGAGCTGCTTATCGGGAACGCAAGAAGGTGGTTTGACAGCCTCCCTCAAGGGAGCATTAGATCTTACAGAGATCTAATGGATGCTTTTCACAGGAGATTCTTCCAGAAAGCGGAAGCCCGAATCACTTCGGCTCAGCTGCTTTCTATACGTCAAGGTCGCGATGAAAAAATTAGCGACTTCATGACGAGATTCCACAAGGAATGCCTACAAGTAGATGATCTCAATGATCTACTTGTCATTTCGGCATTCCAAAATGGAATTCTGCCCGGAGCTCTCTACAGAAAGCTCGTTGAGTGCAGTCCGCAAACAGCTCAAGAGATGTGGGACATTGCGGACCAGTTTTCTCGTGCCGATGAGGCAGACCGTCGAAAACGGTCTTTAGACAGCTCATCCAGAGGAGACAAAAAGAAGCCCGATCATAGCGATCAGGGGCTTCCTCGCCGAACTCCTTTTGAAAGAATTCAAAGGGCACCGGTACAAGGCAGATTGGGACCACGTCTCGATCTTGAGAAACCGCCCGCTCAGTTCGTACCATTGAACAAGTCGAGAGCGGAAATTTTCGAACTGCATTCTGATATGTTCCAAAAACCAAAGCGGATGACGAAATCAGCCACGCGCCGAAGTCAGGATACGTACTGCTCCTACCATCAAGACCACGATCACGATACCGAGGAGTGCCGAAATTTGGCAGCAGGTATTGATGTTCTTGTGAAAGCAGGGACGTTAAAAAAATACCAAAGCAAGCTGCCGAAGAAGAATAAGAAACAGGGAGGTGCGAACTGCGCTCCTCAGGATCCTAAAAGGCAACAGGATCCCGAAGACGATGACGAGCCGCAATATGACGGAGTAATCCAGACTATTGATGCTCTCCCAGCCGGGAAGACTAAGTCGTCTCTAAAAGCAGAACGCAGAGGCGTCAATCGAGAGGAGCCTATGCATAAAAGGCTGAAGAAGGAGGAAGTAATCACGTTTTCAGATGCAGATCCCGTCCCGACCATTTCTCCTCATCAAGACGCGATTGTCATTCAGGCCGGAGTGGCAAACAAACTGATCCACAGAGTGTTTGTGGAAACAGGAGCGTCGGTTAGCATTCTTTTTAAAGAATGTTTTGATAAACTGGAAGTGGATCCAGCTCGGCTCAGTCCGGCCCCACTTCCTCTGAAAAGTTTCGCCCAGGAAGACACCCGCCCTGAAGGTACTATCAGCCTTCCGATTACGGTGGGAAGAGCGCCTACTAGCTCCAGTACGATGATCGAGTTTTTTGTGGTAAAAGCTCGGTCCCCGTATAACATCATCCTGGGAAGAGACTGGCTCAACACAGTTCGGGCCATTTGCTCTACTTATCACCTCACAATCAAGATCCCCACTAAAGGAGGGATTGCAGTCATCCGAGGTGATCAAAAGAGAGCAAAAGAATGTTTGCAGATTGCGCTTAAAAGTGCCGAGCAATCAGATCGGCACCATCAAGCATAGCAATCACAGCAGCCGGAGTCAGAGGCAGGCGAAATGACCGAAGTCACACCGGAGCCGAACTCGATGACAGTTCAGTTATACGAAGATGATCCATCCAGAACGGTGAAGATCGGTTTCGCGGGAACACCTCTGCTCCGGGAAAAGACCATCCAGCTCCTCAAAGAGTACAAAGATGTCTTTGCGTGGTCTCCGTTGGACATGACCGGAGTGTCTTCCGAGGTAATTACACATCGGTTAAATATTGATCCTTCAGTCCGGCCTATAAAACAGAAGCAAAGACTCTTTGCGGCAGAAAGAAATCAAGTCATCCATGACGAAGTCCGCCAATTACTGAAAGCGGATGTATTATTCGAAGTAAAATATCCTTCTTGGGTGGCCAATCCTGTGATGATCAAGAAAAAAGGAGGAGGATGGCGGATGTGCATAGATTTTACCGATCTAAATAAGCACTGTCCTAAAGATTGCTACCCCCTTCCGAACATAGATAAAAAAGTAGAAGCTTTGATAGGCTTCGAAATTTTCTGTTTTCTTGATTTGTATAAAGGATACCACCAAGTTTTAATGGATGAGAATGATGCTTCAAAAACGGCTTTCATTACTGACTTCGGCATTTTTGCTTATAAAAAGATGCCATTCGGTTTAAAGAATGCCGGAGCCACATATCAAAGGATGGTAGACAAGCTATTTCGGCACCTGATCGGAAAAGAGGTTGAAGTCTATGTTGACGACATAGTTGTTAAAAGTAGAAGCACTTCGGATTACGAAGACAATCTCAAATCAACTCTCGACGTGCTCAAAAAAGCCAACCTCAAACTCAATCCCCAAAAATGTACCTTTTTGGTAGATTCGGGAAAGTTTCTGGGTTGTTGGGTTTCAAAGGACGGACTCAAGGCAAATCCCCTAAAGGTTCAAGTTGTTCAGAACATGGCAATGCCGAAGTCCATACATGATGTGCAAAGGCTAACTGGATGTCTAGCCGCACTGAATAGATTCCTTTCCCAAGCAGCCGAAAAGCAACTGCCGTTCTTCAATGTTTTGAAGAAGGCACCGAAGTTTGAGTGGGGAGCCGAACAGAAAAAGGCTTTTGACGAACTCAAAAGTTATTTAGCCGAACTCCCTATTCTCTCTGCTCCAACAGATGCCGAAGTGATATTCTTATATTTAGCGGCATCAGATCAAACCATTAGCGCGGTACTTGTACGAGAAGAACTCCTAAAGCAGCGTCCTATCTACTTTACAAGCCGAGCATTAAGAGGTCCCGAAACAAGGTATCAACCTCTGGAAAAAATTGCTCTGGCATTAGTAAATGCAGCAAGGAGACTGCGGCCATATTTCTATGCTCACAAGGTATGCGTCTTAACCGATCTTCCACTTCGGCAAGTTTTGACTAAGCCTGAAGCATCAGGCAGAATTGCCAAGTGAGCCATAGAGTTGGGAGAACATTCAATAGAATATCTACCTCGGAAAGCCATCAAGGGACAAGCCTTGGCAGATTTTCTGGTAGAGGCAAAGTTCGATCAAGCAATCCCTATTATTGCCGAACAGAAAAGCCCTACCAATGATGAACCAACACAGCCCCAGGAACCCGAAGTAGAGCCGCCGGACTGTTGGATTGGATTCGTAGATGGAGCTTCGAATAAGACGGGGAGTGGAGCTGGTATTCTACTTATCGCTCCCGACGGACACGAGGTAACTTATTCACTTCGGTTCTTATTCCCAACCACTAATAACGAAGCCGAATACGAAGCCCTTCTTGCCGGACTTCGGTTAGCGCAAAGTCTATTTATCAAATCTCTCAAAATCCATTGTGATTCACAAGTCATAGTGAATCACATGTTGGGTACAAGTGAAGCCCGAGATGAAAGGATGAAAAAATACTTGGACAAAGCGCAAAGCATTAGCCGAAGTTTCTCTTATTTTCGGATAATCCGCATTCCCAGAGCGGAAAATGGCCGAGCAGATACTTTAAGCAAGTTAGCCTCATATCCGAGCTCAAAAGTGGAGGAATTACCGCACAGAAGCATTGATGATGCTGAGGTACTTTCAGTAACCAGCTCGCCGAACTGGATGACGCCAATATCAAAGTATCTAGATCAAGGACAACTGCCCGAGGATAAGAGAGAAGCTCGGAAAATCACATGCCGAGCACTTCGGTATGAACTTCATGAAGGAGTCCTATATAGAAAGTCCTACCTTCAACCGTTATTGCGATGTGTAGGACCAGAAGAGACGGACTACATCCTTAGAGAAGTTCATGAAGGATCGTGCGGCAGCCACATCGGAGCTAGAGCTTTAGCTAAAAAAGTTCTGAGATGGGGATATTATTGGCCAACTTTGGTACAAGAAGCAGTACAGCTCGTTAAGAAATGTACGAAGTGCCAAATCCATGCAAATATCCCAAGGATGCCGCAGACCGATCTATGTGCTATGCAAAGCCCTTGGCCTTTTATGCAATGGGGCATAGACATAGTAGGACCACTACCACAAGCTCCTCGGCAAATGAAATTCTTGATCGTTGCCGTGGACTACTTCACAAAGTGGGTGGAGGCTGAACCATTAGCTACGATAACGAGCTCGAAGGCATTGGATTTTGTTTGGAAGAACATAGTTTGCCGATTTGGCATACCCCATATCCTCATTTCGGATAATGGGACTCAGTTCACCGACAAGACATTCAAGAATTGGTGCCAAGAGTTGAATATTCAACAGCGGTTCACTTCGGTCTCTCACCCACAAGCAAACGGACAAACGGAAGTAACAAACCGTATTTTGGTGAAAGGATTAAAAGCTCGGTTAGAACAAGCCAAAGGACAATGGGTAGAAAATCTTCCTCAAGTCCTATGGTCTTACCGAACTACACCAAAAACCTCCAACGGTGAAACTCCGTACAGTCTAGTGTACGGCACTGAAGCCGTAATTCCGGTTGAGATCGGCATACCCAGCCCCCGAACACTCAATTTCTCAACAGAACTGAATGATGACGGACTGAGAGCCGAACTAGATCTTGCCGAAGAAAGAAGAGAACTGGCCTGCATAAAAGCAGCCAAGTACAAGGAGCAAGTAACCCGGTATTATAACCAAAGGGTGAAAAAGCTGCAGTTTCAAGTGGGAGATCTCGTATTGAGAAACAATGAAGTAAGCCGAGCAGAAAAGCTGGGCAAACTTGAACCCACATGGGAAGGTCCGTATCGGGTGTCAGAAGTCCTGGGAAAAGGGTCTTATAAATTGACTCACATGTCAGGAGAACAAGTACCCCGAACATGGCATATTTCCAACCTCAAGAAGTTCCATTTGTAAGAGACAAGGTCCGGTCAGTCTTGTATCTAGTTCGGTCCTAGGGATATGTGCTTTCATGTTTCTATTTGTCCTTTATGCTGGTCGTTTTATAAAAGTTTAAAATCTTTTTGGTCTTTTTTATTTGTCTTTATGTGCGTTTAGTCTCTATGTGCGTTTTGTCTCTTATAAATGTTACTGAGGTATATTAATCTTTAAAGGCTGATCCCCTTTTTAGATCATGTATTAAAGACAATTGTGAGTCCAAGCTTCTAAGGAAGATACAAGACCACAATTCAGCTTAAGAAACAAGCAGTTCGTCTGAAACGGACTGCAATAAGCCGAAAACCACTTCGGTCAACCAGGGAAAGTCCAATCCAAGCGATAAAACTCGCCAAATTAGGACACAAAGGGAAAGTCCAATCCAAGCGATAAAACTCGCCAAATTAGGACACAAAGGGAAAGTCCAATCCAAGCGATAAAACTCGCCAAATTAGGACACAAAAGGAAAGTCCAATCCAAGCGATAAAACTCGCCAAATTAGGACACAAAGGGAAAGTCCAATCCAAGCGATAAAACTCGCCAAATAAGGACACAAACTAAGTCCGGTCAAAGAAGAGTTTTCTTCATAAGACCGAAGACGAGTCCGGTCAAAGAAGAGTTTTCTTCATAAGACTGAGGACGAGTCCGGCCAAAGAAGAGTTTTCTTCATAAGACCGCGGACGAGTACAATAAATGAAATAAAAAATCGCTGAACTGTAAATACGCAGTGATAGAAGCGAAATGAAAAAATTTCATTTATTAAGTCTTGTTCGGCATACAATTTCGCTGCCCTACGAGAAGGCGTTACACCATTACAAAGGACTATTCTACTGTCCACGGTTTCTAAAGTTGAGCCACCTATCCAAAAAATCCTCATGATGCTGAGTTCGGGTGTTCCGAACAGTTGAAGAATAAGTAGGTCGACGAGATGCTCTGATCGACCTACCGCCCCTTCCCTGAGTCCGGGAAGTTCTAGCACCTCGGCGGCGAAGAGTCTCTTCACGAAGCATCCGCTGATCTTGCTCACTCATAATCACAACTCCTCTACGAACTTCAGGGCGTTCTCGTCTTGACATTTCCGGTTGCTCCGGAGTCCGTTGCTGACTTGGAGTACGTTCTCGTCTTGACGTTTCCGGTTCATCCTGAGTCCGTTGTTGGTTTGGAGTAGAATCTTGAGCAAGTGGATTAGAGGTTTGAGTTGGAGTGTGAGCATCTGTTGGCGGGAAACGCCTAAGGAATCTCTCGATTGAGGGACGCCGGGAAAGAATGATGTCGTACCGAGAAGCCAAGCGCCGCAATGACTTCACAACTTGTTGGCAAGCCGAGCTCTCCAGCGCATTGTTCTTCCGGAGTACATGAAGCTCCTCCCACAGTTCATCAACTTGATTCTGAACTTCAGATATAGTCATTCCCCCGCGCCCGCAGATGAAATCCTCATATGCAGTCCTCTCAGCGATGACAGTGTTCAGCTCGGCCTCCAGATCTTTCTTTATGGACTTTAAGTCCTTATTGTTGGACTCCAGCTCCACTAACCGAGCCAAGAGTTCGTCATACTTCACCTGGTCATCTATGGCTTTTTTCTCAGCTTCGTTTAAAGCCGAAGAGTATAGCCGCTTCCAGTGAAGTACCTCCAGCTCCTTAGAGTTAAGAATACAAAGCAGCTATGTCAGTTCGGCATTTCAGTTTACCGAGCAGGCAGTAAACCACAACAGGAGTAAAAGAGATTACGAAAAGCTATAAAGAAGACACGAGTGTAGAAAGAAGAATTTTTTCATTCACAAGAAAAAATTTTTACACAAGGAGGGCTTCAAGTCCATTTTACAAGGAGAGAGAAACTAAACTAAGAGAAGGGAGACGAAATCATACTCCGCCAATTTCGTCTCCGGCTCCTCTGTGGGTTTCAGCCTCCTTCTCCTTGTCTACTTCGGCTTCAGCCTCGGCCTCCCTACTCCCTCCAGCCTGCTCGGTGCCCCCATCGCCGATCTGCTGCACCTCCTGCTCGGCATGCCCGTCGCCGGCCTGCTGATCCGTCTGCTCGGTCTCCTTGCCGGCCTCGTTTTCCTGCCCACCCTCTTCGTTAAAGATTGAAGCGGGTGAAACAGGTCCCAAGGAGGCAAAGATGGCCTCCATGTTCTCGTCCCGGTCAGCGCGGCAGTTACGGACTCTTTCAGCAGAGAGCAGGACCGAGGAAGAAGCAAGCTCCTCAAGGAGCGGCAGACTCTGGAGACGAGCTGAAATCTCTCGGCCATACAGCGGCAGGACGACTTCGGGTCCCTGCCCAGCGTTATCGGTCATCAATTTCAGCAGATCACCGATAAAGGCCGAAAATTGATTGCTCAAAAAGAGTTTCTCCGCGAAAACACGGAGAGCCTCCCCCTGAGCAACCACGGCGGCAGCCTCCCTCTGTTTAGATTGCTCTCTCTGGATGATGAGCTGGTTTTTGGCACGCTGAGCTTCATCCTGAGCCGAGATCCTAGCGGCCCTTGCCTTCTCAAAGTCTGCCCGAGCCTGTTCGGCCTGGTGACGAGCAGCATTCAACTTCCTCTGCATCTCAGCATAATCGTTGGACGCTTTGGAGAGTTCAACGGCGACGAGCTTGGAGAGCATATTGTTCCTCTGAAAATGGAAAAAGGAAAAAGTCAACAGAGGGGCCACAAAAAATATAGGAAAAAAGCAAGGCCAGAAAATCAAGAAGAGAATTCACCTCTACAAAGTCCGTTGGCCATGCAAAAGGCTCACAGACATGTTCCGAAGGGGCCGCCAAGACAATGTCTTTCTCCGGCGCTCGTGGGGGTTTCTGAATCTTCCCCTTCCCCTTTGCCGAAGTCGACTCCGGCTTTTTTGGATCCGAAGAAGAGGTCTTCTGCCTTTTCGGATTCTTCTCGGCATCAGACGCCGAGCCGGTGGCTTTCTGTCTCTCCGGCTCATTAGATTCGGAGGATTTGCGACCGAGCTTGTTTAGCATGTTCACTGCCAAAAAGCAAGAAAACAAGGTTAGTCTTCGTCGTTAAAGCAGTAAAGCATAAAAAAGAAATCCTCACCCTCAGTCTCTTCGTCCGAAGACGAGATATCGAACACGAAGTCACCCTTGACGAGCTCAGATTCCGAATACTGTTTCCTAATCATGGGAATCTTATTGAGCTCGCCCTCGAGCTCGTCCAACGGTTCTACCCGAGGATGAGGAATTACGGACTTCGGCCCTCTCCAGGGAAAGTCCGGAGCCGCTGTCCTATTGTAAAAAAAGAAACGATTTTGCCACTTCGGCCATTTGGTTTTACAGAATGCTCTGAAGGGCTGTAAAGGGATCAAGTAAAACCAGGATCCCTTTCTCTTAAACTGAAAGAAATTAAGGATTGCTCTCAGAGACAGATCCTTTTCTAGTCTACGCAGCTCGGCAGCAAAGGCCGATAAGTGCCTCCAAGAATTTGGAGTCACCTGACCTAAAGGAAGTTGAAAAAAATCAAGAAGCTCTACAAAGGCAGGGGGAAGAGGGAAACGAAGCCCGCATTCTAAGCAGGCTTCGTAAACGGTGGCATAACCCTCCGGCGGCGAGTTAGCCCTATGAATGTCGTCGGGAATCACCACTAACCCCCCAGGAAGAAAATATTTTTCGTGTAAGGATATCACAGTATCCTTACTCAAAATGCTGTGGAAATATTCTACCGTCTTCTCCCCGGACCTTTTCCGGCCAGAAGACCCCTTACCCCCCTTCCTACCACTACCTGATTCAGAAACAGATTCAGAAGAAGAAGACATGATTCTTACTCTTTGATGGTCGAAAGTCTGAAGAAATTCTTGAAGAAGCGGAAGAATATTTTACGAAAAAGAGAGAGAATGCAGAAGAAATAATCGCAAAAGTGTTCCAATGATGAAGAAAGGAAATATTTATCAGATTCGCAGAGGCATTTCAAATTCATCGCACCGTTTCAAATCCCACCTTTTCTGGATTCTCTGGCCGGATTTGCTGTCACATTTAATGCAGACACGTGCAGAGCACGTCCCCTGCCTCCCCCTTACACTTATCCAAAATGCCGAAGTGATTCACTTCGCTTTTCGGGGGGGGGTGGTGATGGGATACGAACTAAACAACTAAACAATAATTGCGAGCCCAATAGCAGTGACGGCCCATCAGCCCAAAACCCAAGAAAGAGTATCAGTTCGGCACAACCAAAGAGTTCGGTCATAGCCTATAGCTCGGTAAAAGTCGACCAATCGAGCTCAACTCTCAGATCGGCAAAAGCTGATATCAGTTCGGCACAACCAAAGAGTCCGGTCACAGCCTATAGCTCGGTAAAAGCCGACCAATCGAGCTCAACTCTCAGATCGGCAAAAGCTGATCGGCAAAGTTCAGCAGTTCGGTCTCAGTATTCGACCGAACAAGGAGATAGTGGACCCATGCAGGATCTCCACGACCTCCATTACACCCACGATCTATTTAGTGGTATTAAGCAGTTATCAACCCCACTACCAGGGCTGCAAACCACGATCTTAGTTCGAATGTATAAATAGAACTTAGATCAGATAGACCAGGGTTAAGCTCTCTAGATCCTGAATCTTATAGCAAATCAGTATTGTAATCTGTAAGCGAGACCAAGCAATACAAATTTGCCCTCTCTTCTTCCCGTGGACGTAGATTTACCTCAGTAAATCGAACCACGTAATTTCCCGTGTTGTGATCATTTATTACTTGCATTTATTCCCATCAAAAATTCGCCACATCATCACTTAACATTTTCATCCCCGTACTTAGGGCACAACCGCTTCAACTCCGGTAGAAAGCGAGGATTGATCTCTGGGTCGGAATTATTTGTTGCGTTATAACTCTTTTGCATGAAGAAACATGCGGCCGTCCCAATCGTATGTGCCCCTACACGTGCAAGCGTATATTAATTATTTATTACATAGAGATGAAATGTGACAAAAATAAATATTTATACCACTAAGTATGATAAGTTCTTCATTTGAAAGACCCTTCTTTTTGAATATGGCTATGAATGAATCGGCTGACTCATCAACTCTTGGCATAGCAACAACAAGCTTGGAGTCTGAAACTCTACCATCTCTTTTTCCAGTTTCAACTTCATAAATTGGTCCTCCAACCTATACACACGCATAATTTTCAATGTGAAAATTTGTTTTCATAGAAAAAGAACATAAATAGCCTCATATGTGTCCAATATTATGCTTCCCCGTCTTCTAAAAATAAAAATTTGTGAAACGATACTGATTTTAATGCATAATTGGTAAAGTAACAAAAAAAATAGAAAAAAAGTGATTGAAGCATTGTTAGTGGATAATAGGTCATACCTCATTAGAAATGTTTTATTTTTAAAAAATAGAAAGTTTTCATTTTTAAGAAACGGATCAAAATAAAAATAATTTATACTAGTAGTATTTTTCATAGGACAAAGAGGGAGTGGCGGTAGTTTTTCAAGTGACTTAGGAGAGCAACAGCATCTCTAGCGGCCAAGGCGACGATGTCAGAACACGAGACAACCCCGGGGCACTCATTCTCAATTAGCTGTTTCGCTTTCGCAATATAATCAAAACCTTTGATACCTAGATGTTCGGCGGCTTTATTCTCCGACTCAGGTCCATTTTCGATCAGGATGGAACTGTCGCAACCCTGCAAAGTTAGACCAAAATTGAAATCAACTTACAAATGCATGCCAATAGTGAAAAACGTGAAATTAAGACCTCGACGAAGCAGTCGTGAAAATGGAGACGCAGAAGAATAGGCGGCGCTCGTGGATTGGAGAGAGTGGCTTCTTTCACGACGGATTTGACAATGGACTCCGCATTAGGGCATGTCTTGGAGTAGAAACCTATTTGGAGCTGCGCTTGTGCTTTAGAGAAGGTGGTGGTCACAAATAGCAAGAGAAACACCAAAATTACACAATTCATGACTCAGCTTAATTTGTTTTCAAATAGTAAATGGTTTGCAAAGAAGAAGAAGATGAAATTGTTTCATTGTTTGGGTTGAAAACATTTCTTAAATAGGTGATTCAATGGAGAGTCCTCTCTAATAATTCGACTTACTGATACGAGCATTATTTAGTTAGTTAAATTAGAGATTTGCGTATCTTTTCCACATCTTTGTTTATTTGCGTATCTTTTCCATATCTTTGTTTTCTTGTTAAGTAAGTTAGTTATTAGCATTATAAATATGAGTTATTGTAATCATTTGAGAAAACAATCAAGAATATCAATATTATCGTTCATTCTCTTCTCCAAAGTGAGAGACCCGTCTTGCTCGACGGGACTTGCCCGCGACAGACATTTATCAATCGCCGATCTACGGACGCCGATCAACCCGATAGGAGGTTTATCCTATCACTTACACAACGTTTTCCACGATTTTTGGTTAATATGCTTGAGATTGAGATAGTAAATACAATATGAATAAAAATAGTTATAAATATAACCATGATTTCCTCTTCAATTCAAAATATATATATATATATATATATATATATATATATATATATATATATATATATATGGTTTTGATCTATGCAAACTCATTCTTAATACAAAAATGCAGAACCAAGCATACAAAATTTATTTTTAGGTCATTGTAAGCTTATTTTTACGTCATTATAGTAAGGATGACATGAAATGATCTTAACATGACCTCAAACTCAAAATTTATAATATGACATAAAACTGCTTTACAATGACCCTCCGTGTTTTTGTTTAATTATTGACCATTGGATTGTCAAATCTCATGGTCAAGATTTGGTCTGGATTTTGTATTGAGATCAAGTTTTGTATTGATCATTTTCCTATATATATATATATATATAAAAGGGTGCATTATAATGATAATCCCAATTTTCGTAATAACCCTATAACTAAATCTGGACCACACATTTTTAAAATCACGTGGTCTAGATTCAAATTTAGATTTACTTCATAAAAAAAAGCACGGGGGTAAATATGTCATTTCGCTCACGATAAAATTTACGTATCCAAACTTCGCTCATTTAATTTCTGAATTTTGCTCATTTTATCATTTTATCAGTCAGTCAAAAGTATCATTTTATCAACTCAGAGTATCATTCTATCCGGCAAAACTATCATTCTATGCAATAAACCTAACATATATCATTTTATCATTTTATCAGTCAGTCAAAAGTATCATTTTATCAACTCAGAGTATCATTCTATCCGGCAAAACTATCATTCTATGAAATAAACCTATCATTTTATCACAAAGCAGTAAACGTATCATTTTATCAACTCAGAGTATCATTTTTATAAGGTTACTGTCATTTTATCCGCTTAGATTATCATTTTATCAGGTAAAAGTATCATTTTATTAAACAAAAATGTCATTTTACACACCAAAAATACCTATCATTCTATCGGCTGAAAGTATCATTCTACCCGGCAAAACTATCATTCTATCGGCTGAAAGTATCATTCTATCCGGCAAAACTATCATTTTATGCAGTAAACCTAACATTTATAAGCTAAAAGTATCATTTTATCAACTCAGAGTATCATTCTATCCGGAAAAACTATCATTCTATGCAATAAACCTAACATATACTATCATTTTATCATTTTATCAGTCAGTCAAATCAGAGTATCATTTTATCCGGCAAAACTATCATTCTATGCAATAAACCTATCATTTTATCATAAAGCAGTAAACGTATCATTTTATCAACTCAGAGTATCATTTTTATAAGGTTACTGTCATTTTATCCGCTTAGATTATCATTTTATCAAGTAAAAGTATCATTTTATTAAACAAAAATGTCATTTTATACACCAAAAATACCTATCATTCTATCGGCTGAAAGTATCATTCTACCCGGCAAAATTATCATTCTATCGGCTGAAAGTATCATTCTATCCGGCAAACCTATCATTTTATGCACTAAACCTAACATTTATAAGCTAAAAGTATCATTTTATCAACTCAGATTATCATTTTATCCCGAAAAACTATCATTCTATGCAATAAACCTAACATATATTATTTTATCATTTTATCAGTCAGTCAAAAGTATCATTTTATCAACTCAGCGTATCATTCTATCCGGCAAAACTATCATTCTATGCAATAAACCTATCATTTTATTAGTTAGTCAAAAGTATCATTTTATCAACTCAGAGTATCATTCTATCCGGCAAAACTATCATTTATGCAATAAACCTAACATATATCATTTTATCATTTTACGTGATATTTGGCGAAATTCAGAAATTAAATGAGGGAAATGACATATTTACCCCCACGCTTTTTTTTATGAAGTCAATCTAAGTTTGAATCTCAACCACAAGAGAAGAAAATATGTGTGGTTCAGATTTGCTTATAGGGTTATTACGTGATTTAGGGGTTATCATATGATCACAACTCTATATATATATATGAAATAAATACATCATATATAGTTATAAATATAACCATGATTTCCTCTTCAATTTTCCTTCGTGTGCTCTATGATTTCCTCTTGATTCGGATTGCCTCGTGATTTTATTTTTGAAACGCATCAATTGAGGAATTGTTATATAAGAAGTCAAATCAACATAGAATTTGAGGAAGTAATTCAGAAAAGAAGATCATGAAACATATCCTAATTATATTGGTGGCCATGAGTGGAGTATCGTAGGTGAATTGCAAGCTGCAAATCGCAAAATTGTTCCAACGAATAACAAAATTAGTGACATTGTAACTACGACATTGTAAGAGCATCCACTACGCAGCGCGCCAACCCGTCCCGCGTCCCTTGTCTCCAAGACAAGCGACGGGCCGTCTCGCCACGTGCCTCGGCGACGTGGCGCGACCAGCGTCGTGTGTGACGCCCACTCACCGGCCCGCGAGTGGGCGTCGTTACGTGCTGACACAATAAATATTTTTTTAAAAAAAACTCGAATTAAAAAAAATAAAAATAAAAGGAAAAAAATTTCTAACGGTAATAATACCGTTTTTTTGTTTTTGTTTTTGTTTTTTTATTTTTCAATTATTTTTTTAACTCTATAAATACTCCTAACTCATCCTCATTTCACACACAACTACTCATCTATTCTTCCTAAATCATCTCAATTTCCTCTCCAATTTTCATCTAACAACTCTTCTCCAAGATGTTCGGCGACGGCCACTACGGCGGTTCCGGCTCCGACGGGTGGGATCTCAACGCGTTCGGCGATTGGGAGACCATGATCAACACACTGGGAGGTTCCGGTTCGTCGACGCCGGGGACCCAGGGTTCGGCGACGCCGGGGGGGTACCAACCACCCAATTTTGACGTTGATGCTTATGCACGTTCCTCCGCCCTCGGTATTCGCAGGGATTATCCCAGATTCGGGAGGATTTTCCCGTTCATCCCACGCCGAGAGTAGGCCGAGGCGGTGGAGGTGGCCGAGGCGGTGTACAACCCCAGGCGGGCGAGGAGGAGGAGGAAGAAGGGGAAGGGGAAGAGGAAGAGGAAGATGATCTAGGCCGGCATCTGTACATCCACCTCGAAACGCTGGCGGTGTACAACGCCTGAGTTACCGTCTCGTACGATCCCATCGTCGGGAATCAACAACCCCGGAAGTGTTTCTGGGAAAAGGTCTGCGAGCTCTACCACTAGATGAAGCTGAAAGGCTCCCGCAAGCGCACATTTAAAATGCTCCGCTCTCATTTTGACCGAGTCGACAGACAGGTCAAAAAATTCTGCGGCATCTACTCGACCGAAGCGGCGCACTACCAAAGCGGCGCTTCGGGAGCCGACATTCTGAGGGCGGCTTTGCGCGCCTACAACCAGGACACCGGCAAACAATTCAAATTTGTTGATGTTTGGCAGGCTGTCAAGGACGAGGAACGGTGGGCCGGCGGTGTCCGCTCCAGCTCGGGCTCAACCTCGAAGCGCACGAAGCACACGGCGAGTGGCCAATACTCGTCTGGTGACACCAGTGAGGGAGTGACGCACTAGAGGCTGCATCGCAGGAGTTTGCGGGTACGGCCGGCGATGCCGGGGGATCCAGCTGTGGGCGCCGTCGGCCACAAGAGACGAAGGCGGCGAAAGCGGCTAGAGCGAGGAAGGGCCGAGGCGAATCAAGCTAGGCGGGCTCGGGATCGGGATCGGGCTCGCGGGGAGGCTCGGACACACTTATGGCGGTGTACATGACCGCCACAATGGCGGACGTTTCCCGCTACTCGCCCTCCCAATACGCGACCTGGTGGAACGGAATTGTGCATATGGCAGCACAACTTGGCCTTCCGACTCCCCCTCCACCTGGACCGCCTTCGGGGGATGATTCGCCGGCGGAATAGGTTTTTTATTTTCTTTAAATTTGTATTTTAAATTATGCAACTGTTTAATTTTTTAGGATTTTAATTGTGTGTGTGTGTTTTTTTCAATTTTAAGTTGTACTTTTTTTTTATGTTGTGTGTTTTTTTAATGAAGTGCGTTTGTTTTAATTGAATTGGGTTGAAAATAAAAATAAAAAATGAAATTGAATGAATAGTAATTTAAAGGACGGTTAAGGGACAGAGCGTTGCAGGTTCCGTCCCTTAATTAAGGGATGGAATAAAAAAGTACAGTGAGACCCTCAAATAATAGTTTAAGGGACGGTGGGGGACTTCTCTAACTCGCAATCTTTGCTTGGAGTTTATTTATTAATTGTTTTGTTCCAAGACAAATTTTCGGCAAGTGGGAGAGTCAGACTGTTGCTATTATTATGGGCAGCTTGGTGATGATTGTATAACTCTGATGGCCAATGAAGAAAAGCAAATGATAAATGCGGCGTAGAAGATGAACATATTTATGAGAATGCCCACAATCTTAAGCCATTTTGCTTAAATCGTACCACTTCATCAACAATAAATATTTAAGAATTTTTGTTTTTCTATGTTAATTCACTTTTACAGTTGTACTTGATGAATTTTGAAATAATAATATCTTGTGAATATGGTATAATATTTCTCCTTTTAGATGAAAAGAGTCGAGAACAGATGTTGATAAATATCTTGAATAAGTTACAGCAAATATTGCTAGAAACAAAGATAAAGACCACTCTGTTCCCAGGCTTATTATTTCCCATATTGAAATTTTATGACGCTGAACTTTGTGGTGGACCATCACTTCGATTTTTATGGTATACGTTTTGTGAGGTAAATTAAGATTTTGATAGATAAGATTGAATGTTTGTTGCCATGAACAAAATATATCTTTTATATACTCTTTGTAATTGACAAAATCGATTTGATTAACATAACCTAATAATTCTAACTTAAATAGATATAATAAAAAAATTCATCAATTTAGGAGGTATACATATTTTGTGCGGTTTAGAACTTTTTATATTCGGATATATAGTAATTTACGTTTGATTAAGTTTGAGAACTTAGTTACGTGGTATTAATTAATTAGAGGATTAATTAGTGTAGTGTTATGTTATTTTTCATCTTGGCATCGAATGGACGTCTATTAGAGCATCCGCAGCGGTGGCGGTTGGCGCCACCGCCGTCCGTGCCAGCGGCAAGGCGAAGGACCGCCACCGCTGCAACCGCGCCGCTGGCACGGTGCTGCTCGATGTATCGAGCACGTCCGTGCCAGCGGACGCACACGTGGCGGTCTCCCATTCGCCAACGGCATAGCCGTTGGTTTCAAACATTTTTTTATTTTTTTTTAAAAAATCGGATTTTTATTAAAAAAATCGATAAAAAATAAAAAAAAAAATTTCACTTCCCCAAAAAATTATATCCGTTTATAACCGTTTTTCCCCACTTTTTAATTTTTTTTTTATTTTTTTACCCCAAAAATACACACTTTCATCTATAAATACCCCCAATTTCACTCCAAAAAATTCACACTTTCACTACACAATTCTCATCATCAATCTCTCATATCCATTTTCATCTTCCTCTCACACCCTACAACACCACTATGTCCGGTAACGACGACAACCCAAGCGGCTCTCACGGTTGGAACCCCGAATGGTTCGGTTCGCAACCGTTTCATAGTCCGGAAACGGAATATTCGGCCCCTCCTCTCACCCAAGATTCGGGCGTTCCGAGTGGCTACCGGCCATACCCAATCGACGATCAAGGTGCCTCCGATGGGCGCTACGGGTGGACACCGGAGCCTAGGCCTCGCGCCCCTTCCCAAATGCCGAATCCTCCATCTCGCGCCGGTGTCCGCACACCGTACTCACCGGCGGAGATGGAAATCTCCGAAGATGCGGTGGTTGGAACGAATCAATCCGGCGATCACTTTTGGTGGCGCGTCTCTAGCCGGTACAATGCACACCGGCCGCCGGGAACGATCGAGCGCAACGAGAGTATGGTGCGCAACTGCATCGGCCGAGCCAACGAAGAAATTGGCAAGTTCAACGGCTATTTCATCCAGGAGTCCCGGAATGCCGGGAGCGGCCGAAGCGAGGTCGACATCATCACCGCCTCGCTGAGCACCTACCAATCCATGAACGGTAAGTCGTTCAAATATCTTAACGTTTGGCAGGAGACGCGGACGCACCCGAAGTATAAGGGAGGCATAACATCCTCCTCTAGCGGCTCCTCCAAACGCTCACGGTCGGCATCCCTATCCGACGCCGGCGAAGAAGTGGCTAGCCAACTCGCCGAAGCTAACTTGGGTAGCCCCGATGCCCAACCAAGCGGTTCCCGACGCCGACCGCAAGGTAGGAAGAAGGCGGCGGCCGAACGACGTCGCGCCGCGACTCCATCTGCCCCTGCTCCCGAACCCGCACCCTATGTTCCACCTCCACCCCCGAACAACTCGTTGTGGGCCCTTTTGGCCCAACTCAATATGGCCGATAGGTCAACTATGACCCCCACGCAACTTCAAACGCACGAGTCCATGATATTGGGTCTCCAAAAACAATTGGGGTTGGTGCCGCCGGATGCGTAGTCTTCCTCGGGTTATATTAGCCAATAATTATGTAATTTTTAATTTTTAGGAGTTTAATTATGTAATTTTTAATTTTTAGTATTTTAATTATGTAATTTTTAATTTTTAGGATTTTAATTATGTCTTTTTATTTTATTTGTAATTTGTTATTTTATTGTGGTTTTTTTAATGAATTTTAGTATTATGAAAATGTTTTTGTGTAATTGAATTTTATATTAATTGTGCTCGTCCTTGCGGAAGAGCACAGTTGTGGGTGTTGTGCTCTTGCCAGAGAGCAGGCATGAATAGTACCGCCCGGGCCCACAACCGTGCCGCTGGCAAGAGCACGGTTGTGGATGCTCTTAACGGCTTCATTTATTTTTGGCATTTGAGTGAGAAGTTTCAATCGTGTGTAATTGTAGAAAATTTCAATTTATGCATGAAGTTAAAATAATTGACCCGTTAATCATGGTATCTAGAAGTAGAAAAATAAAGTAGAAAAATAAGGTCATCACCATCAGTTAGAAGACGACTGAACTGTGGTTTTGTGTCCACTTCAAACTTAAACTTTGCTCGAATAAGGTAAAAGACTTCGTGAAAAAAATAACACACCTGTAATAATTTATCGTACCTCAAAATAAATTTTTTTATATAAACCACTAATTCAAATCATCATATTCTCATACTTGTATTCAATTTTCATAGTTTAGTTAGCACAGGAAATCAACAGGTATAGTAATTCCAAAGCAAAATGACAGACAAATTACAAAAACCTATTTTGATTTCCAAAATCCATGTATATCTATAATCTACATCTATCTATATACATGCATGAGAATCTCTTACAACTTGGCCAGCTCATCATTTTACCATTATCTGTCAACTTGCTTAATACAAATGCGTATACTGTACACAATGCTGCGCATTATCATATTTTTCCATACAAATGCCACCAAATTCTGTTCAAATTATTGCCAGCATTACCGACACTTGTTTAATCATAGTAAACGATAGTAGGAGTACCATATATATGTCCTAGAATATATATATAGTATTATATATACATGTTTGGTTTCACTCAATTCTCTAACTAAGAAAAATGCACACCTAATTTATCCACCGTTGACTCCACAGTCAACACCCAAGTTGGCTAGGTTGGGCCATATAACAAAATCATATAGTTAAATACCTTGATCCCATAAAGATTAAAGAAACCAAGAAAACATGTTCTTTCAAGTGATCATTCTACTCTCATCTTTCCTCCTCGGAGCTCTCTCACTGCACCAAACCTCCGAACTCCAAGCCTTGAAAGCCTTCAAGAACTCGATCACCGATGACCCGACGAGCGCCCTCGTTGGCTGGGATGAGACCGCCCTCCACTACTGCAACTGGACCGGAGTGGCGTGCAACCCCTCCACGGGCAACGTCGTCTCCATCACCATGGCGGACAAGCAGTTGCAAGGCCGGATCTCCCCATCCCTCGGGAATCTCTCGAGTCTCGAGGTACTTGACTTAACCCTAAACTCGTTCACCGGCCCCATCCCCGCCCAACTAGCCTTGTGCCCGAACCTCACCCAGCTCATCCTCTACCATAACTCCGTCTCGGGCCCCATCCCATCGGAGCTCGGAGGCTTAAGAAACCTGCAGCTGCTGGACCTCGGGGATAACGCCCTCAACGGGAGCATCCCCGATGCCCTATGCAACTGCAGTGGGCTACTAGCACTAGGCCTAAACACCAACAACCTCACAGGAAAAATCCCACCACAAATAGGCAACCTAGTTAACTTAGAAACGTTTGTAGCTTATAAAAACAAACTAGAGGGCTCAATACCTAATTCCATAGGAGAATTGACACAAATGCAAGTTTTTGACCTTAGTGAAAACATGCTAACCGGCAAAATCCCTCAAGAAATAGGATCCATACTAAATTTACAAATTCTCCAACTCCATATAAACCTCATCTCCGGCGAGATCCCACCCCAACTCGGCCAATGCACGAAACTCGCCATCCTCAACCTCTACACGAACAACCTCACCGGCCCCATCCCACCCGAGCTCGGGCGCCTAGCCCTCCTACAAGTCCTCCGCCTATACGAAAACAAGCTGAGCTCGACAATCCCGACCACATTATACCAACTAAAGTCACTCATCCACTTAGGCCTCTCCCAAAATGAGCTCTCTGGCCCGATCTCACCGGAGATCGCCTCCCTAGCGTCCCTAGAGACTCTTACGCTCCACTCCAACAACTTGAGCGGCGTAGTCCCTCCCAACATAACCCGTCTGAGCAACCTGTCCTACATCTCCCTTGGCTTCAACTCGCTCACGGGGCCCATCCCCCGTGAGATCGGGTTGCTCCACAACCTTATGAAGCTCATGGCCAATGACAACGGCCTAGAGGGCCCGATCCCCGCCTCCCTCACCAATTGCACCCGTCTCCTCACCATCTCATTGGTCAACAACCGGATCACGGGGCGGGTCCCACCCGGGCTTGGGCGCCTAACTAACTTGACCTTCCTCTCCATGAGCTCCAATGCCCTCACCGGAGACATCCCAGTCGACCTCTTCAACTGCTCGAAGCTAGAGGCACTTGATTGGAGCCGGAACGCCTTCAATACGACGATCAGTCCCCGGATCGGATCACTCTTGAGGCTCAGTACCTTCAGAGCAATCGATTCGGGAATTTTCGGCCCAATCCCAAGAGAGATTGGCAATTTAAGCTCACTCATTTACTTAGACCTTCCAAGAAACAGAATCTCTGGCCTAATCCCAACAGAACTTTCTAGACTCTCATTACTTCAAGGCCTCACATTGAATGAAAACCAACTCCAAGGAGTAATCCCACAAGAAATCTCTCTCCTCAAACACCTCACTGATCTCCAACTGCAGAGGAATCAACTCATGGGCTCAATCCCACCTTCTCTCTCCAAAATCAGCTATCTATCCAACTTAGACCTCAATGGAAACACTCTTAATGGCACCATCCACCCCAGCCTCGGCCTGCTGATCCGTCTAACGAATCTTGACCTGTCAGACAACCGTCTCACGGGCCCAATCCCAGGCCAGGTCATTGCCGGAATCAAGAATCTACAACTTAACCTCAACCTCTCACACAACTCCCTGACAGGAGCAATCCCAGATGAGATAGGCCTCCTGCAAATGGTCCAATCCATCGACATCTCCCACAACGCGCTCTCAAACGCCATCCCTCGCTCGATCAAAGGCTGCCAGAACTTGATCACACTTGACCTCTCAAGCAACAACCTCTCCGGCCAAATTGCAGACGACGGAATGCTCCCTCAGCTCGCTCAGCTAGTGAGGCTAAACCTCTCAAGAAACCAAATACAAGGCAACCTACCTCAAAATCTTGGGAGTTTAAAGCATCTCTCATCACTTGATCTCTCACAGAACAAGCTCACAGGGCCAATCCCACAATCATATTCCACAATCTCATCCTTGAAACACCTCAATCTCTCTTTCAATCTACTCGAAGGACACGTTCCCAACCTCACAACCATAGCCAATCTGGAAGGGAATCCATCTCTCTGCGGCACATCTCCTCTCCCACAATGTACAAACAAGAAAAGCAAGAAGAAGAAGAACAGAGTGGTAATGATAGCCCTGGCCTCTGCCTCGGCCTTTGCAATACTCATCGTCCTCCTCTCATTGCTCTACGCGTTGAAAAAGAAAGCGAAGAAACAGTCTCTCCCTCCCAAACACTCCATCACTTCAGCAGTGAGTCTCAAGAGATTCGAAGCGAAAGAGCTGGAAATAGCTACAGATTCGTTCAACAGCGAAAACATGATCGGATCAACTCATTTGAGCAGCGTCTACAAAGGCAGGCTGCAAGATGGGAAGGTAATAGCAGTGAAAAAGCTGAATTTGGAGCAATTTGCAGAGGAATCCGACAAATGCTTCTACAGAGAAACAAACATATTAGGACAACTACGGCACAAGAACCTTGTGAAGGTTCTTGGGTACGCGTGGGAGAGTGGCAAGATGAAGGCGTTGGTGCTCGAGTTCATGGAGAATGGGAGCTTGGAGGAGATGATCCACGGCGATCATCAGCGTTCTTGGAGCTTACGCGAGCGCGTGGAGGCGTTGGTATCTGTATGTGAGGGATTGGTGTATTTGCATTCAGGGTATGACTTCCCAATCGTGCATTGTGACTTGAAGCCTTCGAATGTGCTTCTCGATGGAGGGATGAGGGCTCGTGTCAGCGATTTTGGCACGGCCAGGATGCTCGGGGAGGGGGCCTGCCTCTCCGTTTCCTTTTCCTTTCAAGGAACCATTGGCTACTTGGCTCCAGGTAAATTCATAATCACAACAACCTTCACTCACAATGGAAATTGAAAAAAGTTGTGTGTTTAATAATGCATCAGAGGTGGCATACATGAGGGATGTGACGACGAAAGTAGATGTTTTCAGCTTCGGGGTCATGATGATGGAGATTGTCACCAACAAGAGGCCAACAGGCCTCATGTTACAAGAGGATGGATCGCCAATCACACTATCAGAGCTAGTTCATCAAGCACTTGAGCTCGGAATCAACGGCTTAGATCAGATCGTGGATCCTCAGCTCACGGACAAGAATCATGAGGCGTTGGAAGCAGTCCTCCTTCTCGCCCTCTCCTGCACTGCCCCGGACCCCCAAAATCGGCCTAACATGGATCGAGTGCTGGCTTCACTCTCTAAGATTCGTGTCATGGCCTAGTGAGATCAAGTTTTTGAGCATAGCACATACTTATGCAAGAGAAGGTGTTAAACATATTCAATTTCATAACTTATTAAACTTAGTTTCTAAACCATCTTAGTTCCATGGCATACTACATTAATTTTGTCCAATTATAATACTGGAATACTCCATAGGTTATTATTATTGTAATTATTATTACTATATTATTTTCATGTAGAAATGTTTGCAGACGCAGATATAGTTATAGAAGCAACACGACAAAATTAACATTCAAGAAGATAAGTTCAGTAGATAGCGATTGTGAATAAAAATTCTATTTATGATTGATTTAATTACAAATGTTGGAGTTGATTTTGGGAACTAACTAGCGCAGTCTAAGATTGACACAACCAATTGTGTCTTGATACAATAACTCAGATACGAGCTCGGTCTGGACGTTTGGGTTTGCAAGTGCGCCGGCGACTCTATTCCCTTCCCGATAAATGTGTGTAATGCGAAACTGCATGCGTTGCAAACGATCCAACACTCAGCATCCACGCCCCCTCATACTTCTCCGGCACGTCCGTTGATCGAGAATACAGTAACTCAACGACCCGTGTACAGTCGGATTCCAGCCACAGTTTCTTCCACCCTCTATCACTCGCTATATCGATTGCATTGATGCACGCAGCGAGTTCCGCCTCGAATGCAGTCCCGTCTCCTAGTTTGATGGAGAAGCAGCCCATCGCCTTCCCTCTGTGGTCTCGAAAAATACCCCCACATGACGATGACGATCCAAATGATGACTCGTCAGTGTTGACCGATGCCAACGAACCAACGTGGTGTTGACATCCAGTTGATCGTGCACAATCATAATCCGGCCACATCGCAAAGTGTACGACGGCGCAGAAGCTACCTTCATTAAGTCTTTATAGCTCGAAAACTGCAGAGAGTAGTAGTAGCCTTCGGCGGATAAGTCGCAAAGTGAGAGACGGCTGCCAAATGGCGTGTAGTGCGTCGCAGAGATCGCCGTCGTTGAGAACAATCTGCCCCGTCACCTTATATTTAAAGCCGTTCAAACTTTCGGGGCATGTATCATACTCTTTAATCAACGGATACACAGGTCGAATCGGAATTGCGATCAATGGGAAAACGATGATGGGGTTGAACCCATAAACGCACGCCATATTGTAGAACGTACACTAATAGTAATAAACCTGAATCTGTTGTTGGTGTGATTATGCCGTAAGAGTTGTTTGTTATATACATGTGATGATGTTGATCCAAATATAAAATGCAAATGCAAGTATATCTGGATTTCTTTCCTTTCTTATGTAGCTTATTAATTAATCTCCTGAGTTTCATATGGAAAGTTGAGTTCTACAACGGATACTTTATCCATTTAATTCCCAAACGTGTATAGCTATAAAATTTCCTTATTTACAGAGTTCCCAAACTTAAAGCTCAAATATTGTGTTATATGGGGATATTTTTATTGTTCTGTATTTGGATAACTTGAATCCGTTTCTGCAAATTTTTTTCATGGTTTCCAATTTCCAATTCTTTACTTCTTCGTTTTTTCGAGTGCCTAATCCAGATTCTCATTTCATATTAGTTTTTCAGTTCTCCTCCTCTCCGTCTTACAACTAATTTGTGAGAAAAATGTTAGAGAAGGCTGCAGTGAGCAAACTGGAGTTGTTTGCAATGCTGAGCTGAATGAAGATGATCCAAGTCACTGCCATGTGAGCAAGCTTGGAGCACAAGATAGAGTCAAGATTGTACCACTGCAGCTGGTGAAGATCAGAGAGATGCTGTGGTCTTGCCCAACAAAAGTGAGGACCACAAGTGTACTTGGAGAGACATAGTTGTTAAAGCATTGATGAAGAAGAAAGCTTAGTGACTCTGTTATGATTAGTGTCTGTAATCGGTTTGTACAAGATTAGTGAAGTGTTCTAGATCCTTCCTAGTCTGGATATAAATTCAGTTTGTATGTGTTACGATCCCCCTATATCTTAGGATTCCCCAAATATTTAGTTATCTTTTTATTCCCCATATCTTTTGATTCATAGTATATTTTCATATCTTGTTTTCTTGTTCCCTAAGCTAGTATTCTAGTATTATAAATAGGGCTAGGTTGTTATCTTTTTATTCATTGAATGAAGAAATAATTTGCCCACATTACTTGTGCAATACTACATCAAACCTACTTGCTGCCGACGGAGGAATTCCGCGCCAGCCTATCGTTTGATCGCCGCCGATCCTAGAATTAGGACGCCGGCACGGTCGTTGTACAATCGTGAGACAGGGGTTTCGGCGTAAGGTTAAGAGGGTTCTTAACAACTGGTGCTTTCATCGGTTCTCACCCTCCGCATCCATTCACCCTAATTAGAGACTTTGAGATGCCAAATTTGGAAGACTCCTATACAACCAAGTTGTTTGATCGCATACATGCTGCGATTGACAAACTGGAGACCCGGTTGGACGCAGCCAATCGACGCTTTGGCAAACTTCGTGCGGCTCCCCTGCCGGAGCCACCGCCTCATCAGACTCTAAACCCGATGTACTCGCAGCGAACCCGCCGCTATCCACCCCACAGTCAGTCGCGGCCTAGAACACCTCCATACACCTCTAGGCCGTTATCGTATTTCAGCCCAGATACGTACGGCCCACAACCGTATTCGTGTTCAGACTGGGAACAACCTGGAGTGCTCAGCGACTACTACGAGCCGCCGCACGCACGCTCTATTTCCAGCTGGTATTCCGCCCGACAGAATGTCTACCGGCCTCCGCGCAACGCATTCACCTCTGGGGATCAGTTCGCGGAGCAGGAACGGCCACTCCGACAGCCGCATTGCGCTCGCCAAAGCCCGAACTCGGGTTGGTCTTCGTCAGAATCGCACCAGCAGCCGTTTCTGCATGTGAAAAACCAGACTTGCTGGGATCTGCCCTCCCAAACGTCCGGTCGCCGTGTTGGAAAGATTCGCGCTCCCCCGTTGCCAGAACATCAGCCACAGCTGACTCCGTCAGATCGTCAGCTACAGCAGCCAAGTACAACATCGACTATTGAGCTTCCTCCCTACGCCGCACCGAGCCCTTGCCAGCCCTTGCTATCGATGTCCGTGAAAGCTCCATTATGCGCCTTTCCTCGTCAACCGCAAGCGGGTGTCTCAAGCTCAAGGAAAAAGGAGTGGAAAATTGATTCGCACGATGATGAAGAGAAGAGGGAAGAGAAGTTGATAGTACTTAGTAATGTGTGGAATCAAAAAGAGATAAGGAAAGAGAATGACTCTATTACCAAAAGAGAAGATGAGGTCAACGAAACTTTTCTGAGGGTGATCGAGAAAGAGATGAAACCTGAAGCTCTTGATTCTAGTTTGGAGTCGAAAGAAAAGACTTTAAGTATGCATCCTGAAAAGCAGAGCAAAATCGAGAGGATGGAGAGTCTAAGCCTTGTTGAGGAGGACAAGGCTGCTTTTGAGATACAAAAGTACAACCTTGAAAAGGAAATGGAAGAGAAGAGAATGTTATTTGAGGATGAGATTAGAGTCAAGACTGTAAAATTGGTTACGAAGAAGACCGCAATCAGCAACACAAAGAAAATATTGAAAAAGAGAGGGCAGTCTTGTGCGTTTGATCCCGGAGGGACTCTTCGTGGTGTCGTGGTTTCCACCTTGAGGACAAGGTGGATTTTAACCGTGGGGGAGTTGTTACGATCCCCCTATATCTTAGGATTCCCCAAATATTTAGTTATCTTTTTATTCCCCATATCTTTTGATTCATAGTATATTTTCATATCTTGTTTTCTTGTTCCCTAAGCTAGTATTCTAGTATTATAAATAGGGCTAGGTTGTTATCTTTTTATTCATTGAATGAAGAAATAATTTGCCCACATTACTTGTGCAATACTCCTTATCAAACCTTGAAGACTGCCGACGGAGGAAGTTCTCCGCGCCAGCCACGAATTGAGCCGCCGACCCCAACGTTCGGGGCGCCGGATTGGTGTGTTGCGAGTGTAATCGCAGGATTTCTTCGTTAAGAGAATTGTGCTCTTAACAGTATGTTACATTATCATCTATCAATGAAACAGTAAAATTATCTGACTGCAGAGATTATCAAATGTCTTGTTCTACTTTCTTCTTCATGTCTTTGCTTGATTGTTTTCATGGTGTCAGAGTAGGATCTTAGTGATCTTGTCTCTCCTACCTTCTGATCCTTTTCTTTTATCTTCAAAATGGTAGAATCAAACGATTCTAATGCCGCTTCTATTCCCTTATCAGCATTGTCTCTATACTCTCAACTTCATCCCATTTCAGTGAAGTTAACTGATGGAAATTTCTTGATTTTGCAGCAACAAGTAGATGTTGTTGTGTATGGATAAGGGCATGAGTCATTTCTCACTGGAGAAGCCCTGCCCACCACCACAAATGATTGTTGATCCAGCTGCAGGATCTCTGGTTATTAATCCAGCATTCATTGCTTGGCAGAGGCAAGACAGGAAAGTTGCAGGATGGTTTCTCTCTTCACTGTCTGAGTGAGCTCTCTCTCTTGTTATTGGTCTCAGATATGCAAAGGACATATGGGGAGCACTAGAAACCAACTTTGCTAGCCGCTCAACTGCAAAAGTTATGCAATACCGGCAGCAGATGCAAAGTCTCAGAAATGAAGAATAATTTTGACCTTCTCAGTTCAGTTGGTTGCAGGGTCTCTGATGGTGAGCAGATTCTATACATTCTTGGAGGCTTGGGTCAGGAATATGATCCAGCTGTATGTGCTGTCACCTCCAGATCTGAACCTTGGGCGATTGGTGATGTATCCTCATTTCTTCTCAGCTTTGAGTCCAGAATGGAGACAACAAGAGCAAACTCTTCCAGCACTAAGGGATCTCAACCCTCACTCCACTTGGTGCAGCAACAGTCAGGGCCAAAGAAAGATCTACAATCCTACAACAACAAGTTTGACACAGGTGGAGGAAGAGGTGGATCTAGAAATCAAAGAGGAGGTAGATGTGGCAGAGGATTTGTAAGGGGAGGCAATAAAATCATATGCCAACTGTGTGAGAAACCAGGGCACTCAGCTGCTAAGTGCTGGCACATATTTGAGCAAAACTACACTCTCATCAAGTGCAATTCAGAGCAAATCAGCCCCAGCAGCAGCAAAACTACTACAATCCTTCTGCTCACATTGTCCAGTCAGTGCCAAGATCTCCTACAACCAAATTCTCAGCAGCAAATCCCTCTGAGTTTGGATATGATTCTGCTGCTTCCTCCAGTTGGTATCCGGATTCTGGAGCTACTCATCATGTCTCTAATGATCTTGGACATCTGAACATAAGCTCAGAATATACAGGAGGCAAAAGCTTGGTTCATGGTAATGGTCAGTCCGTTCCTATTTCAAATATTGGTGAATCTGTGGTTAATTCTCATTCCTCTACTTTTTCTAGAAAGCTTCATCTTAAGAATCTTCTCCATGTTCCTAACATTACCAAAAATCTTCTTAGTGTATCACAGTTTGCTAAGGATAATTCAGTTTTCTTTTAATTTCATCCAACTTTTTGTTTTGTTAAGGACCTGTGCACCAAGGAAATCGTGCTCAAGGGAGCACTTGAGAAGGGCCTCTACCATTTCCTAGTTGATCATTCCCAATTAAGAGAAGCAATAGCTCCAATCTTCCCATTTTCGACCAAGAAGTTCCAACAGTCCATTCCCTCAGTCTGCCTGATTCACCTTCTAGCAGTAGTTCAAGCTCACCTTCTAGTCTTAATCTTGCTTTATGGCACAATAGACTAGGACATCCTACTCTAGATGTTGTGAAAAGTACTTTGAATAGTTGTAATATTCCCTTTGTTTCAATGAATGATCAGTCTCTTTGTCATCCTTGTTCCATTTCCAAAGCACACAGATTGCCTTATTCTTTATCAAATTCAGTTTCTGATCATTCTTTAGAACTCATTCATAGTGACTTGTGGGGACCTTCTCCTGTTATTTCTAGAAATGGTTTTGCCTATTATGTGTCCTTCATTGATCATTTCTCAAGATTCACTTGGATTCATCTTTTGAAAAATAAGATGAAAAATAAGAGTGATGTTTCATCTGTTTTTAAACAGTTCAAATCCATGAGTGAAAATCATTTTGGTTCAAAAATTAAAACTTTGCAATCTGATTGGGGAGGTGAGTTTCAAGGTCTAACTAGCTTCCTTAAGGATTGTGGAATATCTCACAGAATCTCATGCCTTTATACACCACAGCAGAATGGCTTGACTGAGAGAAAATATAGGCATATTGTAGAAACTGGTCTTGCTCTTTTAGCTCAAGCTTCACTCCCTCAACACTTCTGGGATGATGCTTTCCTCACTGCAGTTTACCTGATAAATCGAATGCCCTCTAAAACCATCAAAAATATCTCACCCTATGAGAAACTGCATTCTCATAAACCTAATTATTCTTCTCTAAGAGTCTTTGGATGCTTGTGTTATCCCTTCATTAGACCCTATAACAAGCATAAGCTGCAATTCAGATCAGTTAGAGCTACTTTCTTGGGGTACAGTTCATCTCATAAATGGTTCAAGGCATTACTTCCTGATGGGAAAGTTATTGTCACAAGAGACATAAAATTTGATGAGTCTTCTTTCCCTTTCAAATCTCTTCCTTCTGCCTCTGACACTCATCCTCATCTTGTCACTTCTATTCAACTTAGTTCCCCTATTCTATTTGTCCCTTTTCAGAATTATCAGCCTCCATCTCTTCCATCTGACCAATCTTCACATGCATAGCAGTTAGACTCTGATCCTCCTTCTCCAGCTTCTGATGCTCATCAATTTTCCCAATCTTCTCACTCAAGTTCTTCTTCTGATTCTCCAGCTGTTCCATCTGCTTCAGATACTTCTGCCCCAGATACTTCTTCTTCTACTCACTCCACTCAGCCTACTCATCACATGACCACCAGATCTAAAGCTGAAGTTTTTAAGCCAAAAATATTTTCCTTAACCATTTCTCAATCACAGATTCCCAAATCTACATTAGTGGATCTGCTAATACCAATTTGGAAGGCTGCTATGTTGGAAGAATTCTTAGCACTTCTCAGAAACAAAACTTGGATTTTGACCACCTTGCCTCTTGGTAAAAATTTGATAGGCTGCACTTGGATCTTTAAGCTCAAGTTTCATCTATCTGGTGCTATTGCTCGGCACAAAGCTAGGTTAGTTGCTCAAGGGTTCTCTCAACACCCAGGTTTTGACTTCAATGAAACATTTGGCCCAGTAGGTAAACCTACTACCATCAGACTAATCCTCAATTTGGCTGTTAGTCTCGGTTGGTCTGTCACTCACTTGGATGTGAACAATTCCTTCTTGAATGGTGATCTAGAGGAAGATATTAATATGAGAACCTATTGGTTTTTAGCAAGGAGGTCCACACCTGGGCTGTAAACTTAAAAAGGCCATCTATGGACTAAAGCAGGCTTCAAGAGCCTGGTTCTACACTGTCCATTATGTTCTCCTTTCTCTTGGATTTTCTCAATCCAAGGCTGATGCCTCCATGTTTTCCAGACAGAGAGGGGATGAAGTTGTGTATTTGTTGATCTATGTTGATGATATTCTCATCACTGGAAATTGTTCTTCTTCTATCCAAAAAGTGATCTCCAAACTGAATTCCCATTTTTCTTTAAAAGATCTTGGGGAGGTGAGCTTGTTTATGGGAGTTGAAGTAATCAAGACTGATCAAAATGGTCTCCATATGTGTCAGTCAAACTACATCAAAGATCTTCTAAAGAAGCCAATATGACAGGGGCAAAGGGTTGTCCAACCCCAATGGTGTCTAGTTGTGAACTTAGAAAGAACATTGGTGAGCCTTTTTCTGACCCTAAACTGTACAGAAGCATGGTGGGAGCACTCCAATATGCAACCATCACAAGGCCTGACATTAATTTTGCAGTGAACAAGTCAGCCAATATATGGCATCACCTTTGGATCCACATTGGAAGGCTACTAAATGGATTTTGAGATATCTATCTGGCACATTAGATCATGGAATTCAAATCCACAAATCAAATGGTTTGATTTCAGCCTTCTCAGATTCTGATTGGGCTGCTGACTTGGATGATAGAAGGTCCATCAGTGGCATATGTACATACTATGGCAGAAACTTGATTTCATGGTGTGTAAAGAAGCAAGGTGTAGTTGCTAGGTCCAACACTGAGGCTGAGTACAAAAGTTTAGCACTGGCAGCTTCAGAGATTGCTTGGTTGAGCTCCTTACTTGACGAATTAAAGATCAAGAGAAATGCTAGTCTAGTGATTTGGGTGGATAACTTAAGTGCTATTGCTTTTGCTTCAAATCCGGTTATGCATGCAAGAACCAAACATATAGTGCTGGATATTCATTTTATCATAGACAAAGTTCTTGGAAAAGAAATAGAACTGAGGCATGTACCAACAGCTGATCAAATAGATGATATATTCACAAAGCCTCTGAGTAAACAATCCTTTGTGAAGCTCAGGGAAAGACTAGGAGTAGTATGCTTAGCCCCACTCAGATTGAGGGGGTGTGTTAGAGAAGGCTGCAGTGAGCAAACTGGAGTTGCTTGCAATGTTGAGCTAAATGAAGATGATCCAAGTCACTGTCATGTGAGCAAGCTTGGAGCACGAGATAGAGTCAAGATTGTACCACTGCAGCTGGTGAAGATCAGAGAGATGTTGTGGTCTTGCCCAACAAAAGTGAGGACAATAAGTGTACTTGGAGAGACATAGTTGTTAAAGCATTGATGAAGAAGAAAGCTTAGTGATTCTGTTATGATTAGTGTCTGTAATCGGTTTGTACAAGATTAGTGAAGTGTTCTAGATCCTTCCTAGTCTGGATATAAATTCAGTTTGTATGTTACATTATCATCTATCAATGAAACAGTAAAATTATCCGATTGCAGAGATTATCAAATGTCTTATTCTACTTTCTTCTTCATGTCTTTGCTTGATTGTTTTAAAAAAAAGTTAAAAATGAAGGAGCAAGGAAGAATGATGAAGATGAATCAGTGTGAGTGAAATGAAACAGCGGGTAACCAAATTCAACGATTGCAAAGCTGATTTTATTGATTTTCGTCTTTAAATGGCTCCACTGAATCGGATCGCAGCAACAATTTGAAATCCCTTATTTGAGAGGGAAAGAGGTTTTACTTTCCTGCCATCGGTGGACGTAATTAGATTTTCAATATTGAATTTATTATTATAATAATTATTATTATTAAAATATGGAGTACTAGTATATAGTAGTATTACCTAAAAATAAAAGTTGTTAAACTCTGTTGAATGATGGGTTTATAAAGTCATTATATTATTGAGGTTGAAGAATAGTTTTCTATCAGGAGAATGATTATTTTAATTTTAAAAATTATCTTGAGTTTCATGTTTTGTGGCTCGCTCGTTACAATTCTACCGACGATTTTGAGTTTATATTAGTATCAAATATAGATGAAGTATGTGTTTTTAAATAAAGAGGGCCGGTATGATATTTAGATTTTATGAAGATTGTAGTTATTTAGATATGTTAATTGGTTTTATAAGATTTTTATAAAAATGATTTTTAATATTTTTTTTGTTTTTGAATATTTTCGTGCAATTAAAAATTTTCAATTTGGTTGGTTTTTATAATTCGAAATTCAGTATTTCTTTTTGGGTAACTTGGTCCAGAATTCATTTTATGAAAATCTCAGTTTTTTGTTCGATTTTGGGTTGAATTTGAAAGCTCACCCCTAATTGTAAGTGTTAATAAAAAAATAATTTTATTTTAATTTTATTGTAAATTCAAATTTTAAAATTTTAAATAACTATTATTACTAAATCAAAATACTAGGAGAGTATTTTTGCAAAAGAATCTATAATTAATACTCCTCTCCGTCCAGGAAAAGTATGCATTATTTTCATTTTTGTCATCTCTTACTTTACCAATAATGCATTAAAACTCGTGCCGAACCTAAAGTTCATACTTTTTAGGAACAAGGAAAGTCCTTACTACTACTAACTAAAATATTTATTTGAAACGTTACCTCAAAAATTGATGTGTGGCATTGGATGATTCAACTCTAATATGACAACATCCAAACTATCAAGGATAGATTTCATGATGGGAATTTGGGATGTTTGTCAAATTGCAAAAGTAGATGGTTAAGAATTTGCCAACTCAACATAAAATCTTGACATCCAATCAAAAGAGAGAGACATATTCTAATATGAATATCCCTATCATCACCAACATCATATTCACTACCTCTATATATAACTACCAACTAACCTACATTTCTCCCATCCTCAATCCCAACTCTCTATACAAAACCGTTACATTATCAATACAATGGCTTCCACTTCAATGGCTCTTTCTTCCTCTTCTTTCGCCGGTCAGGCAGTGAAGCTCTCTCCGGCCGCCTCAGAGACAGCCGGTAACGGAAGAGTCTCGATGAGGAAGACTGCCACCAAGAAGCCTGCCGTCTCCTCCGGCAGCCCTTGGTATGGCCCCGACCGTGTTAAGTACTTAGGCCCATTCTCCGGCGAAGCCCCCAGCTATCTCACCGGAGAATTCCCCGGCGACTACGGCTGGGATACCGCCGGACTTTCGGCTGACCCCGAGACTTTCGCCAAGAACCGCGAGCTTGAGGTCATCCACAGCCGCTGGGCCATGCTTGGTGCCCTCGGCTGCGTCTTCCCCGAGCTCTTGGCCCGCAACGGCGTCAAGTTCGGAGAGGCTGTCTGGTTCAAGGCCGGCGCTCAAATCTTCAGCGAGGGTAAGATTCAAACTCTATGCTTTCAGTTTAATTTAATTTCATTATAGATATCAAACTATTCGATGAAACACATTCTCATTATAATAATACTATTGTATTGGATATATAGGTGGACTTGATTATTTGGGCAACCCGAATTTGGTCCATGCTCAGAGCATCCTGGCCATCTGGGCTACTCAAGTGCTACTCATGGGAGCAGTTGAGGGCTACAGAATTGCCGGTGGGCCCCTTGGCGAAGTGGTGGACCCATTGTATCCGGGTGGAAGCTTTGACCCGTTGGGCCTAGCCGATGACCCAGAAGCATTTGCTGAGCTTAAGGTGAAGGAGATCAAGAACGGTAGACTTGCCATGTTTTCAATGTTCGGTTTCTTTGTTCAGGCAATCGTCACCGGAAAAGGGCCGTTGGAGAACCTCGCCGACCACCTGGCTGACCCCGTTAACAACAATGCTTGGTCTTATGCTACAAACTTTGTCCCCGGAAAATAAAGTAATTCACGAGAAATAGCGCAGCACAGAATTTTCACATGTATTAATTACTCAATTTAATGAAATGAACATGCGAACTATTCTTGGTCAAAGATGTGGATTCATTAAGGCCATCAGTTGAATCCCAATAAACACTTTTTTTTTGCATAGGAGAAATCAAAGAATAAGAATATATGTGTGTGTTGTGCGTGTAACAAAATACACTTAAGAAATTTTTATCATTCTTCGATTAGAGACAAGAAAAGTAATGCAGCGATATCTCTCAAAATTGCTGGGAATGAACGATCGCAATCATCAAACCAATCCCAAGAGAAGAAATTATAGGTCCCAGATTTCCCTTTGGGCGGAGTCTTGAACACGCCTTCTTTAGCTTGTTTATGCAGAAATCTGCACCAAACAAGTCAAGATTCAAATCAAAGATCACACAGTAACAGCAAAAGATGTGAAATGTCTAAATAAGAATATTAGTATCCAACAGTCAGTCACTTTCTTTCAGGATAGTGCAAAAACATCGAGCGCAGATCATGAATTCCAATTAATAGGTTGGAGCTTTTCGAATCTCAGCGAGGAATGAAAACAGAGTAGGTGCATTTTTGCCAATCAGTAGCTCACATTAATGTTATAGTAATCAGATACAGAACTTACTCGACTAATGGGGAATCTGAACCAGGATGAACGAAATGGAATACAAACACACGGAGATGACAGCCGCAGCAAAAAAGTTGTACAACAGTTTCTTATCATCTCTTGTGGGTATAAAAGCTGACTTGAGTGTATTGGTGAGCTCAAAAATCCGGCAAGATACCTGCAGCACCAGTGGGATTAGTAGCAGTACATCGATTCAACACAAAGCTAGGCAAAGTGACTAACCAAGATATAAATGGCAGTTGTCAGCATGAAGTTAAGCATGGGATAATCTGGAATGAAGGATAGCAACCATTTAGGCTGTCCATTGGGCGTATTGGATCTGTTATAATACATCAAGAGAAACATGTGAGGCGTAGTAAATCGTATTATGTTTGGTCACGCTGAGTTCATATATCATCGGAACTGCTCAAACATTGCCAAGCAGAATTTTATAAAGAACTATCCATTAATCAAGATGTACGGGTATATTGAAGGTCAGCGTTCGAGTATCACCATATATATGACATTGAAATACTACAAAATAAGCACACACCTCAGCCAGATATGGAACTGGGAAATATAGGTCTCCAAAGTAATTTTTCCAAGCCACCTGGAAAGAAAGCAGCAAATATTAATCCAGCAAAAGTAACGTGATATGCCAACATCTGCTGACTGTTGAGATCAAAAGAAAATCTTAATATGACTTACGCAAAAAGTGTCAAGGAAAAGTTCCGAAGGTTCTGGCTGATATTCCGCAAACAAATGTAGACACTGTAAAAATGGATTGAAGCAAATGAGAATAGATCTTTCTTCTCTTACAAAATTTAAAAGAACTGCCATTAGTTAGATTGAAACAATGTTTTGTTACATACGTTATGGGGATCCATGATGTGTAAGGATGCAGCTTGTTATATGCAATTTTGTCCAGCTTGTAAATGTATTCGTACCATAGGTAGCCAACCTACAACCCAGTATTTGCTTTTTAGTTATGAGAAAACTTGAAGAAGATTATCAAAACACACCATAAATCAATAAATTGAATGCCACACACCATAAATCAATAAATTGACTTACTACTAAGGCAACAGTAACAATGGATCCCTTGATGGTACGTCTCCTCTTGGCCTCAGATTCCTCCAATTTCTCCATCAACCTTTCAACCTGTAATGACATAAAAGGTCTTATTTCCTAATTCATGCTAATAGAACATTAGCAAAAATTGCAATTATAGAGCATTACATTTGGGTGAAAATAGGCATAAATCATTCCGATGATCCAAATATAGCGATCAAGTCCAGATCTAAAATGCCACTCATGAAGTCGTGGAAGTTCTGGTTTTGCTGGATCACTATATCCTGTCAGTAACATGATGATAAGGTATCATTGCACTGTCACAGTTAACAAATAGCCCAAGAAGAAGATGTAAATATCACTGAAAAAAGACAGAATGAGCTTGGTTTTCAAGTAACGTAAAATTAATGGATCACGAACCTAAAAGAAAGGTGAAAGGACTCCATAGAACTTCAAAAACTCCAGGAACTTCCCATACAAAGATAACTACCAGAAAGCACACCAAAAGCTTCAAAGCCATAACTGATCTTATATCATTATACTTGTGGCCAATACCAAGAGCCCCGTACACCATTAGAGTGAAAAGGGTATGCATTGGGCAGATATAGTACAGCATGTAGTCATTGTTAAGAACAATACAAGCAAATGCCACAAAAAAGTTGAGCCTCCACATCATCTGCATTAAGAACCCAGTCAAATTAGACCAATTGTAAGAAAAACAACAAAAGACCAATGACAGATTGCAACATCACCTGAGCAAATCGAGCAACACTGAAATCTTTGCGAATATAATAATAGGAGAAGTTTCCGAAGCCAGTCATCCAAACATATGCAGCAATAAAAATGCGAATTGCATTGTATATCTCGGCTGCGGCAAAGTAATGATACATCAAAAACAGCACCTATAATAAACGTAGTACATTGTCAGACACATCGCCAGTAGAAAGAGATTGGCATCTGAGAAGTGTCAGAAACATCCAGTATCAACTAAGAGAAAGCCAGACATAAAAGTCATGGGGCACCTACAAGACTATTTTTATTTCTTATACAACCTACTCATGAGTATAGCATTAAATTAAAACAAAAAGATTACTTGCCTGCATCCATCCTTTCCACTCCTCAGTCTGATGGCGATTAAGGTATAGAATTGCTTTTCCAGAAAAAGCTGATTTGTCATGGTGCTTCTTAAGAGAAGTCATCACCGAAGCTATGATGAGAAGGATATACAGAAAAATAAACAGATCGCGGTTGTAGTTCTGTCCAACAATAGAAAAATGAGAAGATTATGAAAGAATAAAGATCTATTCACATTATAGCATAACATACAGAAAATAGGGTATACTCGTTGCAGTCTTTATATTGTATCAGGAGATATGTATGAGATATTTGTAAAGTTTACTATTTTATTGGTATAAAATACATTTTCTAACTTAAACTTTGAACAGGTAGGCATACTGCTATCAGCTCTTTCTGGCATATATCAACAATAATAACAGAGAATGATAATGGCACCTTGGTAGAATCTGAAAATATATCTGTCCGATCGCATATATAAAAGTAGAACAAAATTCCCCCAAATTCAGCCCTGCATGAGTTATTTTTCATTAACAAATGAAACAACACAAGATCGAAAAATAATCAATATACAAAACTCACATTGCCCTTAAAAGTAGCCGATTTTCAAGTAAAAATGCATCGTCCATGGTTAGAAACCTGTAGATCACACACAGCTGGTAAGACTGAATCCATCAATTAAATTATGTACAGATCAAAAAGTCACCTAATTATGTTTGCTCATCTAGTCACAAGGAAAACATACCTAATTATGTTAGTCTTAATGGATGGACTAGACACTTTTGTAGACACCGATTTAGTGAGACCGCCTTCCATTAATAGTGCTCGCTCATCTTCTTTGATAGCTTCACTTTCCAGTTCAGCCAGGTTATTATCTGAATGACTTTTGGACATAAAAGCAAGTCATACATCATAGAAGATGATTATCAGAAGAAGATATGATGATGCTGATGATGATGATGATAATAATGGTTACTACCACCCTGTTGGTCCTAAGTGTATTGACGAGAGAAGTATTAGGAGCTCACACTTTAGAAGGGGAAGATGATTTCTTGTGCTCCAACCACTCAGAATAGATCCATGAGATAAAAATTGGGATTATACCAAGCAGAAACGACACCTAGAAAATCACAAGTAAAGATTTCAAACGAGAAGAATAGTTAAAGGAAGTAGCAATCCTCAAATATACTAGCTAACAATGGATCAGACTAACTAGCCCACCAATGATATCGCTTCGGTATATTAATGAAAAAGGATCCCATTAGGCATGTCCCAGAAAAACTGTTAATTAAGCTTAAGTTGCATAACATTTCCAATGACTCATCTTTATTAGGAAAAAAATCGTTGCACGACCTATGGAAAATGGAGCATCCTCAGTAGTAGTGCAAAGTCACTTTATAGTCTTTATTTTATATTCAAAGATAATAGTTCCTCTGAATCAGGGCCATTAAATTTAATTATTTATTGCTAGCTTTTCATGTAGTGCATTATTAAGCTTATATTAGGAACCTATCTTCTAATCAAGATTGTAGAAATCCACCAAATTATATTATCTAAATATAAAATGAAGTAGTACAAAGCTAGATGAAATAATTTCGCTGCCTCGTACTCATTTTCAAATTTTGTGAAAAAGGTCATCAAATTTCTCACATTACACTTGCATCAGACAAGATCTACTTTCTTTCATCCTAGTTATCTCATTACATCAACCAGATCATAGAATACCGCAAACCATCCCAAACAAGTTGAATCGTCCCGAACGAATGTACAAGCTCACCCAGAAAACAAACGCATAACAGCAGACAAGCACCATCGCTAATACTCATATCAATCTTTTACCCCATTTTTCATTCAATAAATGAAACCAACCTAGGAGTCAAACTAAACCTTCAGGGCCAAAAAACTTGAATAAATCGAAGCAGAGAAAATCAAAGTAGATTTACATCATTCAACATAAAAGAACTCCTAAAACCTAGACTCAAGTCAATGACGCTGTTAAACCCAAGCTATCAAGAACTAAATAACTAAATTTTAAAAATTGCAAATCAAAGCTTCACACACTAGAAAACCGAGTCACCATTACAGCTATTGGCAGCATGCACGGAATATCTTGAACCTCACTAAATAAAACTTCTCTGAACATCCAAATCCAAAATCAAGTAAATCTTCAACTCTCTCAGGAACTCTAAATCAACTAAAATCGAAGCATAAATGAAGTCATGATATCGAAATCGCACCTGTCCAGGCGTCACAGGGCCAGAATCTACAGCCATCAGGAATCGAAAATTCAAACGATCAAGCACCAAATCCCCAATCTACAGAAATCTCATCGATCAAGTGAATGCACGGAGCTGAGGTGCATCCACACACACATACACACGGTTGAATCAGTGATACACAGTGGACAATGCGCCGATATATATGAAAGGATGCCCTAGAAATTGGGAGAGGGAATGCAGAGATCTGAAGCAAACAATTTAGAAAATTGCAGGAAAAAAAAGCAGGAGTCAGTAGGTAGAAATTGACGTCTTCGTTTGCTTGAAGAATTGATAATGGCGACTTCTTCGGTCGAAATGTCTCTCTCTCTCTCAAACTAATCAACCGTAAGCAGATGGTGGTTGCAGGTTGGTTTATGATTATGCATTTTTTTCTATTTTACTTCTTCAATTATACACCATATTCTTATTTGAATAAGACATTATTCTACAATGGATAAAATCTGATTTTCGGGAAATTTTCTAATTTTGTTGTGACAAATTTAAAACGTATATTAGTAAAATGTCTTTTTTTTAGTAAATACTAATTTGAAAGTGATAAAGATTTAGTATTAGTAAGACTGTAAGAGTAACTTTTTCATAATAGGAATTTATTAATCTATTTTGCAATAACGAGTCTAATTAAAACAATGCTTTGATGTTTAAGTTTGATTGCACAATTAGGCCCAAATATAATGTCACAATGCAGTATGATAACAGATATACACGTTGGATAATAAATAGAGTACATGAATCTAAAACTGCCGTGTTTAAGTTATGAATATAGTCATTAATTATTATATGTAGGGAAGGACTTAAGAACTCTCCTTTTGAAACTAATTATCATTTAATGATTAGTTGACAATGAGTGGAAATGAAGCAACAATCTTTGTTGGGTGGGTATAATTGGAAAAAAGAAAATCTTGTAACGACAATAATGTTTATTTCATGATGATACTTACAATTAAATCTTGTCGGATTAAGAGAGTTACGTTATAGATTAATGGGACACTTGAATCCTAAGTTTGCTTATGAAAATTCAGTCGCCAGTATCATAAAATTAGTAAACAATAGTTTGTATACATCATTTGCCAAAAGATTATTGTTAATTTATTAAGGTCTTGAAATTTAAGAAATACCCCATAAACTTTTGGCATTTGTTTGGAGATGATGTAGCTTTCTAGGAATATCTACCAATTCTTTAAATCTAAAACACCAATGTAATTATCATAAAATAATTGTATAATAAAACTAAATCAGGTGTTCTTTTAATATTTGGTATGTAGTTACAAATGATAATGTCGAATATCCCATTACCAAGATCATTTTAATACGAATCAAAATCACAATTTATTAACTTTAGAAGAAATTCGGAGCTAGAGCTCAAACGTGTGTGTTTTGGGTGAGCTCAATTCATACTATAACGGTTGTGTGTATGAATCGATTTTTAAAACTTTTGGTCGATTCCATTTTTTATTATCAATCAACAATTTCTTAAATTATTTATAATTTCATGTTTGATTTTATTTATTTTGTGTAGGTCACTCTGTCATACTATGTGAATTAAGTATTACGTAATGAAGATCTGTGAAAATTTCATCCCAACGGGGTTAGGTAGGCGGTAGGCCTATAGGTAGTCTACTAATTATTGGGATTATTAATTTAATCAAACTTCTAGTAATAGCAATAGATTGAGGTTTGCTAACTTCAATAGTAATTTATATTTTCCTCAACTATCTTAAAGATGTAATCAATTGAACTATACTGCATCAAAGTAGATTCTCGTCATGTCATAACGTTGTATGTATATTTAATTGGCAACAATTTGCATGATCAGAGCTAAAATGTGGTGTCATTTAGTTGACTATACACTTCACGTGAAACATTAATTACCTATTTCACCGGTCAATTCATTAGTCCGCCAAAATACACCCGACTGATTTATTTTCACTTCTTCTCTATCAATTAAAATTTGCCATTTTGTTTTCAAATTTTCTACTCTTCAATTTTGTTATTGTTACTCAAAATCGACCAATGTTTTTTTTACTCTATCCCATAAAAATAGACATTCTTAGGACGTCAAGAGTGTTAAATTTTAATTGGTAAGTAGAAGAGAAGTAAAAATAAAAAGTTATTAGAGCACACCATATTAGAGATAAAAAAAAATAAAAAATGGAAGTGCAGATCAAAATGAAAATAGTCTCGATTTTTATGGGTATTTATTTCACTTTGGCTATTAGATTTTCGGACAGCTCTCTATCTAAATCGTCTTTTTGTAATTGTGATTTCTAGATCTAGAATGGTTAGAAATTTGTAAATTCGCCAAATTCAAACTTTCAGACATATGACTTCCGCATTGCACGCTGGTTTAGTAATGATTGTATGAATTAGGCCAATACCAATCGAGAATACCCAAAAAAAACCCTTTGTTCACGCATATATTTAAATATAAGTAGGACGGCGACAAGTTAGGTCATTCAATTCTGAATATTTATTCTCTAATCTAGTTAGCATTAACTTTGAAACCAAGTTGTATATGACTTTGTTTTGTGTTTGATGACATTATTAAGAAAACAGAATTTGGATTCTGTCGTTCGAGTTTAAGAAGTTGTTTCCAAAATGATTATGTAAAGAGTTTCATGATATCGAACTGTGGCTTGTTTAGGTGACAATTAGGTTGTAAATTTGTTTCTACGTTCACTTCATTTTTTCTGCGTTGCATTAAATTAAATATTTAAATTAATTAAATGTTTCTTCATTCAATTAATTGATGTGGAAATGTGTAAGTATTTTGTTTGATTATAATATTGATTCTGCATTCACTTAATTTCGTTCTCGATGTAAAAATTAATTTATTGATAGTTAAGTAGCAATGATTTAGAGAGAAAAAATGGTCTCATTTTTTATTACTCCGTAAGATAAAATGGATTAGTGGAGATTAAGTTTGAGGACCTTTTGTCATTGAAGAATAAAGAGTAGGAAAATAAAAACAAAAAGTAATAAAAAGAAGAGAAAAAAATAGTACTCTCGTGAAATGGAATGGGATAGAAATAGAATCATAGAAAACATTATCTTAGACATTGGTTTGGAAAAATCAATCTTAATTAACCAATGGATTTCAGATCTACATACGGAGTATAAAATTACTTTCTATGCTCACAGACTACATACACATACACTAGTTAAAGGGTCTTGGTCACCTGTGTGGTCTTGGTTGGGAGGTTTGTTACGATTTTGGTCATCGATTCAGTCTTGGTTTGAGGCGAGATTTGTTGGAATGCAAACTCATCCCTCGGTAGGTAAACAAGTACAATTACAAGCAATATATAAATATTTTCTCAATTCCATTAGTACGAGGCATTTTGTGGATAACTAAAAAATAAAATTATGAGGACTTAGACACAAAACAATCAATATTATAACCATATTGACCTCGAATGTACTTCGTTAAACCCTCACATCAGCATATGTTGCAGTACTTGTTAAGCGAGTGTATGCGAGAATCTAGCATCGTTAAGAAAATAACCTTACTTCACATCAAGATGACTGGGATTTATGTTTCAAGCAAGCAATGCTTGAACGATACAATAACTATCCGTATCGAGTAAAAAATTGGAAGTTATTTAAAATTCGAGACAGCTAAAATTTGGACGATCACACTCAAAACAATTCCAACCACCACACACCGTAGGATGGATTTTACAATATGCCAGTGTTTTTAAATCAAGCTTAGTATAAAATCAAACAAACCTCAAACCCATATAGTCTAATCATCCTCGAGAACACTTGTACGCCTCCGAATCTGGGAAGCAACAGTAGAAAAATCAACAGACTGAAAACTAATGATAGTGCAAGCCAACTGAATATCAACTACTACTACTTACTGTCACTTTGGTTTCTTTAGATGTTTGATTGTTGATTTGTTCGAGCAGCGATATGAGCCTCTCTTCAGATACCTATGTTGAATGCAAGAAATCGTTAGCAATCATTTTGAATGTTTAGAGAGCTACACCATGAAACCTGAGAAATTGATAGCATAGTGAAGCAAAGATACCTTCTCAACAATCTGACCCGTTTGGGCAGCTCTCAGTATAACATCCTCAACTCCCCTGGCCTTCTCGGGTTTTACCAGCGCAATTCGAGCAACTGCACAAATAGATGCATCATGAGTAAGGCACGTGGGTGGTTGCACCACGAGAATCTAAATACTGACATCTAAGCTATGATAGATAAAACATCACATTTTTGCACCTATGGTTTCTACACTTTTATTGATGTCCATCTTTGTACGTTTGGAAAAGTTTGAGTCGGAGAATATAAAGTGGAGCTATGAGGAAACATACTATTGAGAAATTTATGAGGAGTTACACAATTGGATTAAGCTCAGAAGGTTCCACTTACGTCTTGCACGTGCTTCAGATGTCAAAATCCGTGTCAGCATCAGTTGTCTTTGTTCCTCCGCCTCACTAGGTAAATTAATAAATTAAGAGAATCAGCAAAAGCTTTGCAAAAGAACTTCTAAGACACTCAAAGTAAAAACTCAGTTAAATTAGATAATGAAAGAGATAGTCCACCTTTTAGCTTCCTCCTGAGCTTTCTGTTGCTCAGGACCTTGATGACTACCCTGTATGTAAGTAAATACGTAACTACAACATGCAAAGAACGCAAAAAAAAAAAACTTTGACAAGTAAAATAGAACAAAACAGAGTAACTACCCCGCCACGTTGAGCCATTAGCTCCTGCATTCTCCTTTGCCTGATCGCTTCCAATTCTGGGTCAGCCTAGATACAATTAAATCATTAAAACAAAACCAAAAACTCGGACATCACCTTTTGATTACGAACGAACTACAAGAAATAAACCAATGCAAATGATGTTCAAGGAAAAGATAAGTAATATTTGATTACGAACGAACTACAACAAATAAACCAATGCAAATGATGTTCAAGAAAAAGATAAGTAACATTTGCCTACTCAGTACTCACTCAACAATAGCGCCACTAAGTGTTGGCACTAGACCAAGTAGTGCTCATTCACGTCTAGAGAAACTAACTCAATGTCGACCCCATCTATGTCTTTCACTTCCACATTCTGCAACCACTCAACTCTCCTTCTGGTTTCTTTGGGTCCATTGTTGAGTCCACATACCCATACCCATCTACATATAGGTTGCTTTATGTGATATTAACCCACCAGTTGAGACATTTTCTAAGATTTATCAGCTACAACACTAGATATTCTTACATCAATGTGGTTGCTTCCTTTTGTAATCCAAAGACACCATAACTAACAATTTTGAAAACATATAAATAAACTCTGCTGAGTACAATTTTCTCCATTGAGCAACAACAGTCAAGCATCATATGCCATTGCAACGAAACAGATAATCAATTGTCATAGTTAAGCTATAATCAGGAAAACCAGCTATGTTTGGGCATTATAGTTCAGCACACAATCCCGCAATTACCAGATTCAAGTGGATGACACCCCAGTCACAAAGGGCAACTGAACGGGTTACAAACACAAAATATTTTTACTAGTTTACGTATTCTAATCTTTTAATTTCATTTTAAGCAAACTTATAAGGCCCAACCCTATCATCACTGAGACTAAGTCATTATAAGGTACACATTTTCTTAGCTCAATCGTTACAAACCTCGAATCAAAGCTGTACAACTACAGGTGTTGAATAAAGTCTACACACACAATAAAAAGGAATCTTTTATCTAATAATTTCTCAACATAAACTAATCTAGCTTCACCTAAGAACTCAACAACCCTAATTTCATAAACAAATCATATCCTACTCCAGAATTAAATTTGATATCAAAACCCATGCGATAAGAAAACAAATTAACAGTAAGAAGAAGAGAATTAGAGAAAAAAACACTGGAATCAGCTGCTACACAAGCTTACACTAAGTGAATCGGAATGCAGAGAGAAAGAGTAACTGCGTAACCTTAACCAATTCGACACAAATTAAGATAGAAATTTAAAAACAAAAACTTGCAACAATAAAATAGAAGTGATCGAGAAGTAGATGAATAACTCGAGTACAGATAGGAATAAATTGCTCACCATTTTGTTTCCGCGAATTTGAATTCAGTGAATGAATGAGTGAACACTGATGATAGAAAGTATATTTGAGCATTTGTTCTCGCGGGCCCACATCTGCGTCCGAATTACGCTACCTGGCCGGGTTTTATCGAATTCTGACCCAAATCGGTGTCGGTTCTTTTTAGTTAGGTCAACCAACAAGATTCTAAGGCCATCCACAACGCTGTCTCTATACCGTCTCTTAAACCGTCTCTTAACTACTATTTGAGCACTATTTGAGGGCCCCACTGTCCTTTTTTCCTCCATCTCTTAACTAAGAGACGGAACCTGCAACGCTCCGTCTCTTAACCGTCTCTTAATTACTATTCATTCAATTTAATTTATAATTTTTTTTAAAACCCAATTCAATTTAAACAAACACACTTTATTAAAATTAAAACAAAAAAAAACACACAAAATAAAAAAAACACACAAAAAAAAAAATTTAAAAAAAACACAAAATAAAAAAACACACAAAATAAATGTGTAGGAAGAATAGATGTGTAGTTGTGTGTAAATGAGGATGGGTTTAGGAGTATTTATAGAGTAAAAAATTTAATAAAAAACAAAAAAAATATAAAAAAAAAACAAAAAAACGGTAATAATACCGTTACAAATTTTTTTTTTTTATTTAAATTCGAATTTTTTTAAAAAAAAAATATTTATTGCGTCAGCACGTGACGACGCCCACTCGCGGGCCGGCGAGTGGGCGTCACGCACGACTCCGGGCTGCGCCACGTCGCCTAGGCGCGTGGCGAGACAGCTCGTCTCGTGGCTCGCCGAGGCGAGACGCGCGACGAGACGCGCGACGAGACGGGACGAGATGGAGGCTGCAACGCGTCTCGCCGGGGTCTCGTCTCGCTGAGACGAGACGCGAGACGCCGGCGAGACCCGTTGTGGATGGTCTAAGATTGGAGAAATACTTTCGTAGTGCATTAAAAATAGATACTTTTGGTAAGACATAAATTTTAGTAATGTAAAGTATAATTAGTAAAGTATAAGAGAATTAAAAGAAAAGTTGATTGACGAATTATTAATGGAGAATGATGTCCATTTTATTAAAGCAAAAAACATTATTAAAAAAATTGAACTATTTTTATGATACGAGCGGACAGATCAAAATGAAAATAGTGTCCATTTTTATAGGATGGAGAAAATGCCATTCATCAAAATCTCTACTCTTCACTACAACTCATACAATTGCTCGTATTCTACTCCAGCAAATTTTATTTATTTTCATTTTTAAAATTATTATCTACTTTATAAAAATTAAATTACACATGTACAGTATATAACAAAATTACTTCATTAAGAAGCATAAAATTTACAAGTCCTATAATTAAAAATTACTTATATCCTTAGAAAATTAGAGCGTCCACTATGGGTAGGACGCGGCTATAGCCGCGTCTGGGGGCGGTGGGCGGGTGGCTATAGTGGGAAAGGTGGGCGGACAACTTTTGGGGGCTATTGGGGCGGCGGACGCAGGATAGCCGCGTTCGGGGCGAGGACGCGGCTGTGAAAATAGTAGAATTTTGTATTTGGAATTTGGGAGCTATTGAAGGTGTCCACTACAGTGGCGGAAATAGAATTTTGGGGCTGTGGACAACAAAATTGGGGCTATGGACAAAAACTGGGGCGGGGCTATTGGGCGTGTCCGCCTTATAGTGGATACCCTTACAAATCACCCTATTGGTTCGACCGCCTTTATTATTTTAATAATAGCATCACCGATCATGCGGTCGTCGTCATAAGTATTATATTGAATTTTTATAAAGAGATTTTCTTTTGGAGAATGGTTAAAATTGTGTGAATTATGATAGTGTTGTGTTGTATTTATAGCTAGAAAATACTAGATCCGTCTCATATTAAGTGTCACATTTTACCATAAATGGTTAGTAGACCAACATTTTATCAACCAATTCTGCTCACATTTATTATAAAACTAATATATATATATATAGGGGAGTGATCAAGATATAACTAATCTTAAGTGTATAACTAGAGAACAAATCCCAGCCACACATCTTAATGGAACAAATATTATTTATTTTAATATATAAAATAGGCCAAGGGTATTTTTGGAAATTACATTATCAAATTCAAATTTACGTGATTTCCTTTCTTTCTCCTTCCAAATCTGCGATCAAATCTCCTTCGATTTGGGGCGGCGCTGATGCAGGCACTGGCGACGTGGCAGAGTTGGGGCGGTTGGTTGTGATGGGCGTCGCATCGTGTTGATGTTGGTGGTGGTAGCCGTGATTTGGTGACAGCGGGAGCGGAGCTGCGTTGGTGCGCCACGGATTGTGTGCGGCGGTGATGTTAGTTGAGAGAAACTCCGTCCAAGGACACTGTTGTTGACAGCGATACGGCAGCGGCTGCGGTGTGTTAGTGATGGATGATTTCTTGGGCTTGTGTTTTTTGGATGGCATTGTTGGAAGTAAGGTTTGTGGTATCAGAATGTGGTGATGAAAGGGGATGTATCATGTATGTATATTGGTAGGTGGCCCTTGGTCCCAAGCTTGATCAATTATTCATTTTATGAAATGTAAATTGTTTAGTTTGAAGAGATTTTCAAAAAATAAGAGTGGTGTGTTTTGTGAACAAGAGTGAAGCGTTTTGTGAACAAGAGTGAAGTAAAATCAGAATAAGAGTGATGTGTTTTGTGAACAAGAGTGAAGTAAAATCAGAATAAGAGTGATGTGTTTTTGAACAAGGGTGAAGCGTTTTCTGAACAAGAGTGAAGTAAAATCAGAATAAGAGTGATGTGTTTTGTGAACAAGAGTGAAGTAAAATCAGAATAAGAGTGATGTGTTTTGTGAACAAGAGTGAAGTAAAATCAGAATAAGAGTGATGTGTTTTGTGAACAAGGGTGAAGCGTTTTCTGAACAAGAGTGAAGTAAAATCAGAATAAGAGTGATGTGTTTTGTGAACAAGAGTGAAGTAAAATCAGAATAAGAGTGATGTGTTTTGTGAACAAGAGTGGAGTGTTTTCTGAACAAGAGTGAAATGTTTTGTGAACAAGAGTAAAGTAAAATCAGAATAAGAGTGATGTGTTTTGTGAACAAGAGTGAAGTAAAATCAGAATAAGAGTGATGTGTTTTGTGAACAAGAGTGAAGTAAAATCAGAATAAGAGTGATGTGTTTTGTGAACAAGAGTGAAGCGTTTTGTGAACAAGAGTGAAGTAAATCAGAATAAGAGTGATGTGTTTTGTGAACAAGAGTGAAGTAAAATCAGAATAAGAGTGATGTGTTTTGTGAACAAGAGTGAAGTAAAATCAGAATAAGAGTGATGTGTTTTGTGAACAAGAGTGAAGCGTTTTCTGAACAAGAGTGAAGTAAAATCAGAATAAGAGTGATGTGTTTTGTGAACAAGAGTGAAGTAAAATCAGAATAAGAGTGATGTGTTTTCTGAACAAGAGTGAAGTGTTTTCTGAACAAGAGTGAAGTGTTTTGTGAACAAGAGTGAAGTAAAATCAGAATAAGAGTGATGTGTTTTGTGAACAAGAGTGAAGCGTTTTCTAAACAAGAGTGAAGTAAAATCAGATTGATCAAACACCTTCTAGCATCAGCATTTACAAATTTCTCTCTGATCAAATAAATAATTAAGAATGAAAATTTAGCCGAATTAGAAGAGGATGAACTTCAATTACTATTATTACAAGAATTTCCGTAGCTCAATTCGCCGTATTTATAGCTGAAACCGATCGCCGCCTTTGCTCGGGCAAATTCTAGCTTTGATGAACAGAGCTCCGAATTCTTCAATAATTCTTGAATTCACATACAACATTCAGCAACCTAAGAGTAATTAAACTCAATTTCGAGCCGGAATTCCCATAGCGGATGATGATTCCGGCGAGCAGCGACTTGTCGATCACCGTCTTCAGCTTCACATTCTTCGGCCCGGTCAGCTTCTGCGCGCGCTTCGCGATCTCCGCCAGATGCTGCGGCTCCAGCTCCACCACCGACGCCACTGTCGCCACCTCCGTCTCCGACAGCCGGTTCGCGATCAGCTCGAACTCCGCCGCGATCTCCTTGATCAGATCCACTCGCTTCATGTCCGTGAAGTTAACCTTCAAATGAAGTAAAAATTTACATAATCTAATTTTTTTGTGCAATGACAATAATACCCCTGACTTGTTATTATGGAGTAAATTTGTGATTGAGGGAGCTAATATCTCATTAAATTCGAAAATTAATATTAGCCCTTGATTTTTTTGATCTTGTGGCTATTATTTGTTCTCTAGTTATATGGTTAAGAGGTGTTTGCCATAGATCACTACTCTATATATATATATATATATATATATATATATATATATATATATATATATATATAAGTGGGACTCATGGTCCATTAACTTATTCAACTAAATGTTCTTTACACTTTTTAAAACCCGCGTCCACACTAAATGTGACAATGTGGGACGGAGGTAGTAATATATTAGCGGTCCGGCACAGTAGACGGCCTAGTTGTGTTCGGCCTTAGTATAGTGTCATTTTTAACTAGAGTTCATTAAAACCTCCCTGAAAATACGAATGTAAATGTTAAAAGTTTTGATTTTGTGATAAATAAGTTTGGGATATCTTTAGATGACTGTAGAATGATACATAAGGAGCACTACTAGTACCAATAAGTTCCTGGCCTTTTTATTTTTGTTACACCTTTTGTTCTGATTTGATTGTTAAATTTATTTCTGTTTTAAATCACACAAACTTTTTGTTTAGCGTAAAATAAAAGAGGAGCTGCAATAGAACCATATTCAGACATGAAATAAACAGCAGATTGGATAAACCATGTCCATTCGTTCAAAAACATACCTTTGACCGGGTGCACACAAAACCAATATAAAAACATATAAATATAAATAAGCAAGAAAAAAAAACAACCAAATGCAATCTATCACAAAATATCATGTGTGAACACATGTCTATCAATGTCGGGCTGTTACTTGTCCGTAGGTGTTATCCTTAGAAGGTTGTGAAGATTAAGTCCATTGATCTTTGCAGCAAGTATGAAATCATTCTCAGTCAGTCCACCTGCACCATAAAAAAAAGATAGAATGCATCAAGAGGCGTTTGTTCGTGAAACAACTTCTCTGAAATACACAAACTAAAGGGCCAAAAATGAAATAGTCATGCTTGTCCGATCAAAAAAGGAACATCTCATTATTCAATGAGAAGATCAATGCTGATTAGATATGTGTTTGTCAATAATTAGAATAAATCCATATAAGCTTTATTAAGGAGATCAGTGGTGTTTGAATGAACGTTAAGGTGTTCATTCTTTCGTTGCAATGGTAACCAACAAGAATGGAGAGCAAAGTTTATTCGAGGGGATCTTACCCACTGCATGGGTCCAAATATCAATCTTTATGTTGTTCCATCCGACAAGGTGAAGATCTGGGTGATGGCCTATATCAAATAAAGACATGTTGAGAAAGATGTAGAACACCAATCAGATGGTAATTTGAATCAATCCCTAGCCAACCAAACTTCTATGCTAATATTAGCTGCATATCTGTCTCGCTTTCCTTATCCAAACAGAAACATATAGAAGGAGCGCATATTCCTTATACAACGATAATTTTCAGGCAGAAGTGCATATTCAGGGGGCGTGTATCTCCATGGTGAAAAGAAAGAACTCTTCCTTACAATGTGAGGCTACTCTTAGATAACCAAAAAAAACAAACAACTTTTTTACGGTTAACGTTATTTTCTAATTTAAGTTACAAAGGAGGGGAAATATTGAAAATACGAGATCGCTCGGAATTGGTTTAAAGTGCACAAATGAACTTCAATACAAGAAAGTTCATTTATAAAACTTCAAGTATATTGAGAGGTTCATATAAATGACATCCCAACCCCAGTCCATTTACACTTGTAGAGAAGGAACTTTAGAATATAGGAAACCACCCAAAATAATCTAGATAAAAGTTTAAGAAGTATACCTTCACCTTCTGCAACATCAGCCACGAGCCGAAGAAATTCCATTCCTTTGGCGAAAGTCTTAACTTTCCAGGACTGATGCAGCTTCCATGAATCATTTTCCTTCACAAGATTCCATCCAGGAACCTGAGCCATAAATTACCAATTAAAATACGCAAATAAAACAAAGCTTACAATATAAACTTCCATACCCTTTTGATCAAAATGTTGGCTGTCTCCTCAGTCATAGGCCTCAAATCTTTGGAGCTGCATGGCACACACTTCTTACTAGCCAAATCTGGCACAAAAAGAAGAAACCATTACCAGGAGAATATTCTCAATTACATAAATCGCAAGAAGAATTAAGAATGCTTTCAGAAAGACACCAGATTCAAGAACATCAGCATCATATCCAAAGAGAACTCGGTTTGAAACTGTAACCTCAAAATCAACCATAATCGTCGTTAAGTCAGAGGGTGTTTCGGTAACTGTGCCTTCTAATATTCTAAAGGTTAGTGATTGATACGACAATATCTTATTCATCTCTGATCCCTAAGATTTCTTTTCTTCTAATATATCCTCCACATAATCCCTTCCTCTCAACATCACTCCCAGCACATTGAATTATCAAAATACTATAAAAGCACCCCTACCATAAACAAATCGAGCATTCCATATAAGCAAACGTATATCACCCGTGCTACAACAAAACCGAACATCTATAATCAATAGTAGCAGCTCCAGTGCGACCACTAACCTTGGTTAGTACAAAAAGTCCTAATTCCATAAAGACTGCTATTATTCAACAAGCGTCCTTCATGGCCTTGAGGTCTATCAGCAACAAGAATACTCGAGCTGTCCAAGGTAGAAAAAAAATAAAGTATTTCGCACTCATTGAAATCGTATTCACAAAAACCTCGATAGAGACATCCAACGCTCAAGCGACATTACGATGCTCAGCGCAAAAACAATTCTCACTCGTGCATAAATTTCACAGCATCGAGCTGCAGAAGCTAAGAAAGTTCATATCAACAATAGAAATCCGAGCATGCAGCTGGCACTAATGGCGATTCCTACGGCCTACAGGTAGCTAATATGGAGTAATAAAAATAATTAATTAATTAGGCACACATTGATTATATTTCTATATTTTTCTCTCACAATTTTATCGCCATGCCGCTGGTTCTCGTATATACGAACATATTGAAAATTGCATCAGATCACTCGAATTAAGATGCGAAAACGAATAAATTGATTCAAAAACGGTGAAAAAGAGAAATCGGAGAAGAAGAAAGTTACCGTCCATAACCAGTCCAGACTCCCTGCAAGAGCGGCGTCACTACAACCTGAACATAATCACCGGGAAATCTCAATATCAAAGACGCTGTGTGTGTGTGTGAGAGAGAAGAGAGAGAGATATACACGGGCGTTGGAGGAGAGAACGCAGAGACGAGGGTAAAGTGCCATTTGGAGCTAGCGGTGAATGACAAGTGATGAGTGTCCTTCACAGGAAAACGGTTCAAAATGGGCCAGCACCATGCAAATGGGCCTCAATTGAAAGCGGTTGAAAGCAGACGTAATTAAGCTTTTTTATTCTATCTTTCTCCTATTTTATTTTATCAGTGACGTGTATTAAAACTCAGTATCATTTTAAGATGTACTATTTTTATAAAAGTAGTAAGTACTCCCTCCATCCCACTTAAAATGTGTGATACGAAATTTTAAAAAGAATTATTGAATAGAGTAAATAAAGATAAAAATATAATTAAATATTTTAATAAGGAAAGATGAATTTATGTGCGAATATAATTTTAATTTTGACAAACTAAAAGGAAAAATGGATATTTTAAGTGGGACTGAGGAAATACCTAAAATCAAAATTATGTTGAAGTCCGCAAATCTTTTCAAATAGCCCAAAATAAACAAAAACACAAATAACCCCAAATAAACAAAAACAAAAGCGTCAAGCTTTTTGAAAAATAGTACTCGTAACACACATAATTGCCTAAAGTGAACTAGATTTAGCCAATTAAACAATTTGAATTTTCTATTTATTGGTTTTCTTTGAAAAAATATAGCTTCACGTGTGAGTGCAACTCAGTTGCCACCTATCATAATTTCAAAGAGGAACTTAAGAAGGCATCTCAAATTAATTACCTGACTTAAAATAAAGACATGACAATAAACCAAAACTCAGTTCCTCCTATTGTGTACACAAAGCAATGATACAGTGATGCAACAGAAAGGCAAGAGAAAAAAGAACAAGAAAAAGGAAAAAAAACATGATTAGACAATAAACCTTTAACTTGAGAAGCAGCTCTCTCTAAAGAAAAGTTGATCTATATCATATAGTGCAAGTGGAAAGGAAAAACACATCTCCACCAACACAAGTTAACAGCCATATCTCTCTCTAAGTTACATCAACTGAAGACGAGCAAGCCATGTGGACCTTCGAGGCAAGTGCACAGGCACAGCCCGTCATCTTGACGCCTAGAGAGGGTTTGCTTGTGCACTCGTTGCAGGCTCCTTGAAGAAGCGCGAGAGCTGATTAGTAACCATTGGGCCACATTTGGGACTGCTTAGGCTGTCCTTGAGGGGCACCCAGTGTGCTGTCTCTTGGGTTCTGTTGCTGGTCGAGCGATATCCCAGCCTGCGAATGGTAGAAATTCGGGTACCCAGGGGCTCCATAGTTCTGTGACTGCTGCTGAGCTTGCCTGAAACCACCAGGCTGCTGGCTTTGTCCCTGGTAATTGTAATAAGCGTTGGATGGAACAGCTTGCACAGTTCTTGAACCTTGCCCGTGAAGCCACTCATTCTGGAAAATGCCAGATGTTATAATACAAGACTTCTATCAGAGACGTAAAGAAATTGGCTGGAATCAGTTGGAGAGCATATAAATGAAGAGTTACCTGCTGCTGCTGCTGCTGCTGCTGTTGCTGTTGCTGTTGCTGCTGAAGAGCGAGCAAGTGACTACTTTCCTTGTACTGAGCCAAGACTTCCTCATAGTTAATAGCTGATCCAGATGAGGCGGTAGGAGGATTCATCTGATAATTTCCGGGGACTGTAGCAGTATTCCCAAGGCCACCATATCCAGACGGGACAGCTGCAGACTGAGGCAAACTACTAACTGTGACGCTGCTTTTATACTGGGGGAGTAGAGCGGCCAAGGACTGATGGTACGAGCTGTTTCCAGCAAATGATTGCTGAAAAGCAGAAGGCATGTATGTATAGCTCGGAGGCATGAAGGGATAGCTTATCATGTTGGCAAACGGCCCCAGAGGAAGCGTCGGCTGAGAATATGGATGTACAGCAATATGTTGCTGGGGGAGAGGAGGTCCAGTGGCTACACTCGTTCCTGAGTGCGATTGTGGAGTAGGCTGAGATGATGAATTAGCACTCTTCAAAGCCTGAAGCACCCGATAAGCATAATCAGCCACCAGACTAAGTGATATATGGTAGTATTATTTATATTTATAAGTAGACAAAGCTAAAGAAAACATTATCCATGAGAGAAACGTAATTTATACAGCACCAAAGAATTGTAGTTAAATGATTTGTTTAGATGGGTACCTCAGACATTGCTGAAGCACCAACAGAAGAAACAGAGTTCCCATATTTTGCAGCCATAGAATGCGAGACAGGAAACTGCGAGTATTGAAGATCAGAATCTCTAGCAGAGTGAACATTTCCAGTCAGCAATGCGCTTTGCAGTGAATTTGGGTACGACTGCTGCTAATAATAATTACAAAGCAAGAATAAGTAAAAGCCAAAGACCTTAAAAAATTAACATCCACATATAAATGAACACATTCACTCACCAAAGAGATGTGAGATCAAATAAAAATAGGAATAAAGCAGCATAAGAAAATATATGTTGTTAAACTAGAGCGAAGAATCTGAAGAACAAGGAGTAACTCTTCAAAGTTAGTCTCGGCTCGGGTACAGAAAAGTTACTCATGTATCACATTCATGCATCAATGCAAAAAATCAAGAGCACACTCCTTTTACTGGTACTAATAACTGCTATCCAAATAAGGTGAGAAGTAAAGGCTATAATTTGATCCTAATCCCCCTCTTCCCACTTATTCCCAAGACATGTCTGTGTGCATGTGCATCAAGGGGAAGTGATATGCCCACTCAAAGATGATCTTCAACACTTTCCATTTCCAATCACATAGAAATATACCGATTTTTTGGACTAAAATGGCTGAGAATATAGTTTGAAGGCTGTTAGAAAACTCACTTCAGGTAAGAACAGGTATACATTCTACTGTTTCCATTTCCAGTGCAATCTTAGAAATCAAATAATTTTCTTAATAAAGCAAGGGGCTAAATATCTTACCATGACATTAGAAAATTGAGCAAGATTGTGTATCTGGGGACTAGTCTCATTAAAAGCAGCATTCAGCCTTTGAGCATCATCTAAGGCATAACTAGGATTCGCAGACTGAAAAGGATATTGATTTACATGAGCCATTTCAGTACTCTCAGGTTTCAATTCTTCGGGCTGTGAAGCAGAAGGTGCATCATATGTCTCCGCAATGCCACCATTAGGACCATTGATATGAAACCTATCAGATGTATCTCTAAGAGAATCATCAATATAATATTCAGACTGTCTGCAGCAAAGGAACAAGAGATTTCAGGATTTTGAAGAAGATAAGCAATATCTGGAAATCACTAATAATCGTACCTAGTATCCGCATGACCAGCTGATGAAGTATCAGCCTCATTATGCCCCTCATCTAAATTACTTTTTACGGTCGCAGATGTCAAACCTCCAGAAGGATATGAAGCGTTCATGCTAGGTCCAAAACTACCAAAGCTTAAGTGTGAACATTCTGCTGCTTGAGCTTGCAAATGATCAGGAATTACCACCGAAGGTGTATCTTCTTCAGATGGAAACTCTGTATCATCCTTTTCAACACTTAGCTGTTGGATATTTCGGGTGACTGATGCCACTGAAGCACCAACTTCTTCGCCTGCAAACAATAGCCAACTTGAAACTGAGGTAGCCACCAAGGCACCAACATAAACATAAGACTAGGATTCTTTGAACCACACACATGTATGGCAAGGTGACTGCCGTGCAGGAGCCAACAATCTAAAACATACATATTCCAGCCTCAAAAACTGACGCTCCAAGTCATTTTCTTTTTACATATCATAACTAATATTAATACCATAAGACATTTCAAAAGCAAGAATCAAATGTTAGTTTCACAAGATAAGTAGCCTACTAAATGTTCTTCAAATTTTAGGTGGTGTTATACTTTAGTTCAGTAGAAATCCAAAAGAGAATATACCTTCATGAAGCTCGTAATCAGGATCATTGGACTGGTACGGAGCCATATTTTGATACAGCTCATTCTCAAATAGTGATGAACTTCTTGAATCATTCTTTGGAATCTTCCTATCGGTTACAGGAACAGCACTCAGATCATTTCCACCAGAGTTTCCAATATCATCATCTTCTCTTTCTTGAACCACTTCTTCCTCATAGTGGTGATCAATTTCTTCAGATACACCAGATGCATCTGGATACAGCTCACCATCAACTGTATATTCTGGGACAGGAATAACATTTGTAGGAACTGGCTTCTCTACAGGCCATTCATCAGTACTAGGAGCATGCTGAACTGAAGAAACTTCTGACTGATTAGCTTTAGAAGCATGATTTGAAGTAGATCTTAAATGGGGAAACGGTTCAGTTGCTGGGGCGTCTTGAAATTGGTGGTGAGATGCACTCGGAGCATGAGGTGCTTTGTTATGCGGCTTGCCCATCCTCACAATATCAGCCATGGAAACTTGACCAGGAACACCCCCCCAGGCAGATTGGTATCCAGAAGGTGTCTTTGCAACAGATTGCATACCATCAGCTGCTCCCAACAAGGATCCCTTACTCTCAGCAGCGCTGCTATCACTACAACATAACAGTATAGGAAAAGAGCATTAATAACAGCAAGGCTTCTTTATGGTATAAATACATTACTTCATTACTGTCATTGATAGATTAATAAGTTTCATCAGAAAGATTATTAAATATTATACTTTCAAGGGATCCACAGATTTGAATTGAACACTATCACACACATGCATTATTATTCATGGCATTAAAGAATATGAGGATCAAAAGAACAGACTCATATAAGGCAAAAAAAAGTTACATACCCCACCGTCCCATAAAAATATGGACATTTGGGACAGCGTGGGTTTTAATGCCAATTGGTAAAGTAAGAGAGAGATAGAAAGAAAAAGCAATTTTAGCATTGTTAGTGGAGGATGGGGCCCACCTTATTAGAAAGAAAGAAGTTACCAAAAATAGAAGGGACTATATTTATGGGATGGCCCAAAATGGAAAATGTGGGTTATGGGACGGGGGTAGTATGTATTAACAAACCCGCACCACATAGAAACATGAATTCCATTCTTAAGAAAAATTTATCATGAAAAGCAGAAAAAGCAATAACAAAAACACTGATATGTCATTCTTCATTGAAGTTCAAGCGCAAGTTAATAAATACTATTGTAATAACAACAAGCCTTGACATGCCTCTATAAACTTAGAAAAACCAAGGATAACACAAATAGGCAGCACACTTTACACCAATTCCTTGATTTAAACATTGAAGTACAGATTTTTGACAAACTGTAAGAGTTCAGTGAAAACAAACCTGAGGCCTGAAGGTACTTGGCTTCTATTATTTACTGACACACCAGCTGCTGAAGAAAAGTTACTTTTATACGAAGCTGATCCATTGTCTTTCTTATATGTTGGCTTTCCATGCATTGACTCTGATAAGAACAAACTTGTTTAAAGACATTTGCAATGTTCATTCTAATTGACCAAACCCAATAAAATCGAAGCTGCCATACCAGAAGCACTGTATGTTGCAGATGCACTGTATGCTGCAGAAGCACCATGGCGCTCTGCACCATTCCTGCTGCGTCTAGTTGAACTATTAGCACCATGCGACCTCGAATCATAGCTATCTTTACCCTGGAACATAACAGTTGTAACAAACAAATTAGGATGTCCCCGTGCTCATTTCAAATAATATCGAAGCTGTAACATAAGTTATTGTACTAGGTCAGCATCCTCATTAAAGCTGAACCATTATGCATATAAAGGGTAATGCAAGAAAAAGAAACAAATTAATCCAGGTAGCAGACCACAAGCCATAAATGTGTCATAAAAACTATTCCAGCAGACACACGGCCTCATGAATAAGATATTATGCCAATATAAAAGTTGTTTCCTTTATATTGTAAGTGAGAGTCTGCTATCTATATCATCCAGAACCTATGTCATAAATAACGAACCTCTTTCTTCTTTTCTCGTTTGCTCTTCACCTCATGGAAAGGATCTACAAAATTGTAAAAGACATGTCAGAGAAAACTTTAATCAAAGAAATAATTACAATGATTTCAGCTTCAACTGTTCCATTAGTAGGATAGTTCACTGCTGCATTCAGCCGATGAGCCAGCAAACAAGTATACACACTTAATTCTCAATTGAAAAGCAATTCAGTCATGAAAGACATGAGGTACAATTAATAGTAACTGCATTTTCCAAAAAAAACCCCACATAACCAGAACGAGTATGTCTACTGTATATCGAGAAAGAATGGTATGATGCATGATAGAGTACCAGAACGAGCCAGTACAACAGAACCTCCAAAAAGATCTGTGCATAACATGGCCAAAAAGTGAATAAACTGTATCCAATGTTTCGAAAAAAAATTCCACTCGAACTTTTTCTTATCAACTCATAAGTTGTCTTTCATACACCACCTCCAGCTAATTACCATTTACCAGCAAAATCCCAGTACAATGCATATGATAAACAAAAAAAATAAAGTTCAGTACCAATCCTGAGATGGCCAATTTTGCAAAAACTATCATCTAGTTAAGAAGTGAGGTAGACGTCATTTTGAAAATAATCTTCTTATCACATTGTCAACACAAAATAGCTCAGAACTTTTTTCGAAACTCCCACACAAGGTAAAAATCGTTTCTTTGAATCTCTTCCAAGTATACTTTTATTAAAAAAATTATCAAAAACAAAAACATATGGTGTATTAAGAGTTCTGGTTTTTGCGCCACGGTGTATTCACTAACTAAAACGTAACAAAGGTGAACCTTTTCAATTAAAACATCTTAAATCCTCACCAATGCATCTCTTCCTCACGGAAAGGAAACAGTAAAGACACAAGAGAGAAAAATTAGGGCTGGTTAAAGAAAATACCCTGACGTAGGAGACGATCAACTGCCTCGTTAGGGTCCATATTACAGTCCTTGAGAGCAGCGTAGATCTCGGCGTCGGAGCAGTTAACTATCTCCTTCAAGCTTAGCACCACATTCCTTGCCCCCGCGGGAATGGGCTGCACGGCGCCGCCATTCCCCGTGCCGCTTCCCCTGGCTGTACTCATCCTCCCGGCAACAGATCTAGGGCTACTCCTCGCCTTGTTTCCTTGTTCAGTCACTTTCCCCTCTTCTTCTACTCCAATTTGTTCAACACAGAAGACAATCAATCTCTCTCTCTCTCTAGCACGAAATAGAGTGAGTGGTGCAGTTATTGGAATTGGATTGTAGTTGTGTGATGAAGCATCCGCAGCTGGTTGCGAGATTTATCGGAAACCCTCTCCTCCCTCGCTCTCTATCTATATAAGCTCGAGTTTGAGTATATCTTCCTCACTCGCCCCTTTTTTTATTTCTGTTTTTCTTTTATCTGTGCGTGGGATGGTGTAGCTTGTGGGTGGGTGGGTGGTGGGGCACGGATAAAACTGAAACTGTTCAATATTTGATCTCATCCAAATTGAAATTTCTATGTCAATTCGTTTCCATCTAAGTTTTTGGTACCTCAAAACTTAATTAAATTTTCAATAGCATAAATATTTTTTCATGACTTTAAAAAATTACAAAAAAATATATACTTAAATTTGACCATCATGAGCTTTGATTGTGAAGTTATTTTACATGTAGAAATGTGAATCTTTCAACTCATTACCCTCATTGTTAAATTTGCGACAATGTATTATTCATTTCGCCTCATTTATTTATTTTAATGTTCTAAACTTTTAGGAATTCATAGTGTTGTGTCTCAGCACATATATATGTATATTATGGATAATATTATCAAATAGTCTGGCAAAATAATATGATGGTGAAAGCAAATAAACTTTGTAAGTGTCTGTATCCATAGTGAAGAAAGATAGAAGCCTAGAAAAGTTCCTTAAGTTTTATTACAAATAAAATCATAAAGGTATGAGACATACCATCCTGAAAACAAGCTTAATAGTTGATCCAAAAAACAAGATTCTTTAGATCATGATTGCCACTCTTACGAACTCTAGGGCTTGTTTCAAGCTTGGTGATTTGTTTTGGTGTTTCTATGTGTGTTGTTCGTAATCTCCAAAAAGAATTAGAGCACCCGCAACGATGTGCCGTTGCGGTGCCTGTGCCGTTCCGGTGGAACGGTTCCGCTGCGGCACGCGTTGCAGCCGCCGTGTCGTTGCCATTCCGTGCCTATGCCATGCCGGGTGTCGTTGCCGCGGCACGCGGCACGACACGTTCCGCCACGCGCCGAGGCGACGTGGCGGGCTCTCAGCGCACGCGTGACGCCCACTCGCTGCCCCGCGAGCGGGTTTCGTCACGGTGACGCAATAATTCATTTTTTTAAAATTCGAATTTAATAAAAAAAAAATTGCAACGGTATTGTGACCTTTTTTTATCCGTTTTATATTTTTTTATTTTTTTTATTTATTTACTCTATAAATACTCCTATTTCATATTCATTTCACTCACAAACACACATCTATTCCTCTCAAATCCTATCTATTTCCACCCCAATTTTCATCTCAAATCAACTCTGTTTTTCTTCTCTCAAATTTAATCAAACTAATGGATCCTTTTAAACAAATGCGTCAAATATTGGAACAATCACTTGAAGAAGATCGACGACGGGAGGCGGAAGAAGCCGCGCCGCCCCAACGACGCTCCCGTACGTACATCCATCGTAACTGGGAGGAAGTCGCCGCAAGGTTAGTACGCGACTACTTCTGCGATAACCCGGTTTGGGGAGATACGTACTCCCGTCGCCGTTTCCGCATGGGGAAACCGTTATTTCTCCACGTCGCGAATACTTTGGCAGCCTGGGAAGAGTTCTTCCAGGAAGGGTTCGACACGGTCGGCCGTCCCAGCCACACGACGCTGCAGAAATGTACTGCAGCAATCCGCCAGCTTGCGACTGGACAAACGGTCGACATGTTCGACGAATACATCCACGTCGGAGACATCACTGGGCGAATGTGCTTGCTCAAATTCTGCAAAGGCGTCCGGGCAGCCTTTACCGATGAATTTCTCCGACGGCCAAGCACGACCGATCGTCAGTTCCTGCTCGACCTTCACGAAATAGTGCACGGATTCCCCGGGATGCTCGGCAGCGTCGATTGCATGCACTGACAATGGAAGAATTGCCCGGTGGCGTGGAAGGGGTCCTACACGAGCGGCCACAAAGGCACCCACCCAACCGTTATACTCGAGGCCGTTGCCGACTACCGCCTTTGGATCTGGCATGCGTACTTCGGGGTCCCTGGGTCGAACAACGACGTAAACGTGCTCCACCAGTCCGACCTCTTGACCGAAGTTTTGGATGGTAAAGCGCTGGCCATCAACTTCGTCGCCAACAACCGGCTTTATAAAATGGGGTACTATCTCGCCGATGGCATCTACCCGAAGTGGCCTACCTTCGTGAAGACGTGCAATAGGTCTGCGAACCCAAAGCAGACTCTTTCTGCGCAGAAGCAGGAGACAGTTCGCAAGGATGTAGAGAGGGCGTTCGGGGTTCTCCAAGCGCGCTTCAACATCATCAAAGCCCCGGCTCGTACGTGGTTCGTGGAGAACATGGTCGACATCATGTATACGTGCATAATCTTGCACAACATGATTGTCCAAGACGAAGGACCCGAGGCGGGAAATTGGTTCGACCCCGAATCCCCCGGAAGCTCAACCGCAAGTAGTCCGTCTAAGGAATGGAGTAAAAAAGTACAGTGGGACCCGCAAATAGTAGTTTAAGGAACGGTTTAGGAACATCGTTGTGGATGGCCTTAGTACTACTAGTATTATTTGATTGGTAGAAAATAGTGGGGTGAAGCAAGCTTCTCTGTCAAGAGCAGTGTTTTAAAAACCGTTTGAACCGGCCGGTTCGACCGCGAACCGGTAAATAATTCGGTCCGGTTTACCTATTTAGACCAGTGTGAGGTTGAGTCACCGAGAACCGTTTGAACCGGCCGGTTGGACCGGTCTGGTCGGAAACTGGAAACCGGTTTTTGCCTTTTGTGTTCAAAATTTTAAAAACTTATTGTTGGAAGAGCTTGAACTCATGACCTCCACTCCAATTAACATGAGCTTAACCACTCCACCACAAGCCCCACATGGAAAAATAAGAACATTAAACAATGTTATACATATAATATTAATATTTTTATTTAAACCAACTAATAATTCATTTATTTTATATTTTTTATGTAATTATTTATTATGATATATATAATTATCATCCTCTAAATTTTATCTATACTTTCCTAGTTACTATACTATTACTATAACGCTTAATACTATCGTTATATTATACTCCCCCCGTCCCATATTACTTGCACAGTTGCTTTTCGGCTCGTCACAAACTCCTTACTCTATTTATAGTTTAAGTTAGAATTAATGCATTCAATTAATATGTTAGTTTAAGTTAAGAGCTCCTTTATTAAGTGATGTCTCATTACACTTAAAATTCTATTTTAATTACACTAAAAAATCAATCCCAAATTTACGGCCTAAAATGAAAAGTGCGAACAACATGGGACGGAGGGAGTAAGATTCTATTTTTTCAATATATTTATTTATTATAATTATTATTTACTAAATATATATTTTTTACCATATATTTAATTTATGTATCCTAACTATTGATATTAAAGTATTCTTTTGTTTAAACTAACTAATAATTTGTATTCGATTATTCCACCACATATATTTTTTCTGAATTAATATAAATTTGGTTTATTTTTGTATGTAAAATATTTAATTTTTATTCACACTAACTAACAATTTGTATATTTTATTATATTCACTAAATTTTAATATTTTATATTTGTATATATACTAATTATTTGTAAGATTGAAAGTTTTTGTGATACATTATTGATCATATTTTATTATTTATTATATTAGACACTATATTTTACATTATAAATTGAATTATACATATTTGTAACAGTAAAACGGTTCGACCAGTGATTAAATCGGTCCGACCGGTTGAACCATGAACCAGTAGCTTCACCAGTTCGCTTACCAGTCCGGTTTTTAAAACATTGGTCAAGAGTGTGTAAGTGTGTATATGTGTGTGTGAATATTAAAACTACTTGGCGTCAATAATGGTTAGATTTTTTTTCGATAGGGATATTATTAATAGGTATGGGACATTCCTTAGTAAGATTTTATTTTGTTTGAGACTAGCGATGACAACTACTACTATGTTTTTCGTGAGTAATCGGGATATTAATAATTGGCAATGTTTTAAAAACCGGATCGGCAAGCGAACCGGCGACGTTACTGGTTCACGGTTTAACCGGTCCAACCGGTCGAACCACCGGTCTAACCATTTTACTGTTGCAAAAATATATAAAAATATATTATATTTAGTAAATGATTTACAATTAATAATATATCACAAAACATTAAACCTTATAGATAACTAGTGATGTGTAAATATAAATAATATTAAAATTTAGTAAATATAATCAGATATATATTTAATATTAGTTAGTCTAGATAAAAATTTAATATTTCATGTATTAAAATAGATAATGTTTATATTAATTTAAGAAAATTTATTTCATAAAATAATATATAATTAAATACTTATTAATTAGTTTAGATAAGATTATTCATTAATGTCAATAGCTAGGGTATATAAATTAAGTATGTAATATAAAAAATTTATTTATAGTAAGTAATGAATCTTATATTGTACTAATAATAATATAGGTGGTAAGTAGAGCATCATTAAAATATAAAGGATGATAATTATATATATTATAATTAACAATTATATTAAAGAATAATAAAATTAAAATGAATTATTGGTTTTTGTAGATAAAATTAATGGTTAATGTATAAAAATATTTAAAGTTCAAATTGTTCAATGAGCTCATGTGGTGGAGTGGTAGAGGTCTTCTTAACTAGAAGAGAGGTCATGAGTTCAACCTCTACCAACAATAAATTTTAAAAAATTTTGAAAAAAAAAATAGAAAACCGGTTTCCGGTTCACAATCCAACCGGCCGGTTCCACCGGTTCACGGCGGTTCAATGCAGTGGTGGTTTAAAGGGATGAACCGGACCGGACTACTTACCGGTTCGCGGTCCGACAGGTCGAACCGGCCGGTCCGGTCCGGATTTTAAAACATTGATAATTGGTATGTGAATGTGCATAAAATGTACCAAAAGCGAGTCCAAGCAGGCAAATCTCCCTTCCCTATGGGGTGGGTGGATGTTTGGCCTCAATCCACCCGGTTAGGTGGAACCTTATAGTTCATTGAAAGGCTTCACCCGATTGGTTGAAGTTGTGTCATGTGGCTATAGCTAGCTGGCTGGTAGCCAACTTTGGCAACTAGAAACATTCACACATAAGGGTTCTTCACCCTTCTTCAATCCTTCGAGCAATAGTGCCTCCTTCTGAACGTCACTCGGCTCTCTGTGGCTCGACCCTCTCATCCACCTCTTACACTCCTCTTCAAAGTATGTTACTCTCACCATCCCACTTTAGCAATCCTGGTTTTCTATTTTAGTCTTTCATAATTTAAGAGTCTCAGTTAGTATATTTCATAAGTGGTAATAATCCTCACATTCCATAAACTCATTTCACTTACATTTTATTATAAAACTAATATACTCCGTAAAAGTAGGACTCACATTTCACTATATTTTTTGCCAACTTTCCTTTATATTTCTTAAAATTCGTGGCTTACTCAAATAGGACTACTAAAGTGGGACGAGAAGAGTATTTCCAAGTTGTAAATTAAACCCATATTCCACTATCTTTTTTCATCAATTTTCATTTACATTTCTTATAATATGTGTGGAGTCAAATAATACTCCTAAAGTAGGATGAAAAGAGTAATTCTAAGCTGTAAATTATGTAATAGAAGTGAATCAGTGGAGTTTGATGAATTGAAGAGAAATGATAAACATTTAAATAATTTCCTCACATTGGGGTGTATTATTATTATGATTAATTAAAACTTATAAAAAAGTCAAAGTTAAATCCAATTTTATAACAAAATAAAATACTATATATTACCAAATAAAAATAAATACTAAAACAACAATATTATTAAAACAATGTACTCAGGTGCGACGCACCACAAATCTCCAAATGTACATCCGCGGCGTATACACCCAAACCCTAAAACCCCAATTCAAAATGATTTCTATATAAACCTCTCGCATTTTACTTGTACCATATCTCAGCGGCGGAGGAAAGCAGATCTCAAAGCACAAGCCAGCACAGCCTTTCGCCGCCATCCCGATTTTCAGCTCCGTCCAGCTTCGGAAGCTACTTCTGTTTCTATTATTCCGCATTTTATTTCAATTTATTCAAATTTATTTCGGTCGTTTGGATTTTTCTTAAGAGGAATATGATGATTGATAATTGTCGCCCCAGGCTTAATTTGCATCTAAACATTAGTTGTAACGTGGTGATTGACATTTTCAAATTCTGATTCCTCTTGTAAATTTTGTATAAATTTTTTCACAATTTTTTGATTCATTGAGATATCAACAAGAGACATGATGATAATCTACCCATATAGATATATAATCTGCATTTGAATGATGAATACTTTCATGCACTACCATCTGATCTCTTATCCATATCTCAAGTTTATTTTTTTAATTACGACATTTTTTAAATGCAAGCTGCAATCTGTGATGAAATTTGTTGTCAATTAACTGATATCCTGTGATTATCCAAAACAAATTCACCATCTTTCGGCTGAGATTGCCAGTAATCCCAATAATTTTATTAATATTATTTTATAATAATACTAAGGTTTATTTGGTTAATGCCCTTGGTATCTAATGTCAAGAACTGTATTATATGTCTTGATGTTTCGTTTTTGATGGCACAAAACAACTTGAACAGACCTTGCGACACAGATTGCTTCTCTATAAGTTTTCTGTTACTAATTTCCTGTCTACATATTCATTCAAAGACATTTATTTATTTCTTATTCTTTTTTATATCTATTAAAATCCAACTCATTATAATTTGCCCTCTTTTTTACCCTATTTAACATTGGCGTATGCAAAACTGGAGAATTGTGTTGGCGGAATTTAATACTCCCTTAACAATTAAATAGTACTCCATAATACTATTAATATTTTAAAGAAGTTTCCTAGAATGTAAACTTTTTAGTTTTAGGAATTAGATTAAAATGGAAAGAGTTTTTGCTTTTTGGAAACTAATGAAGTATTTGAATCTATGGATAATAGCCATCTAAATTGTGAAGTTTGGTCTAATCTTGTTTGTCCTACAACTTTTAAAATTGGAATATTAATTTAGGAACTTTCAATTTTTTTAATTGTTCCATTAATGCACAAAATATCATTTTTAATGATGTTAGAAATGGCATGGAGTATTTCTTTAGAATAAATTATTTTTTATACAATCCTTTATTTTTTGCCTACTAGTATTTCTTTTCTTACATGGATTGTACAACAGAGAAAAATTGAAATTTCTTGATTTAATATTTCAATTTCAAAAATTCTAAAACTAACCAAAATTTGACTAACTTAATAATTTAATAGACTATTATCCCTTAAATCTATTGTTTGTCTTTTACATAGCTCGAATTAATCTCAATAGATTGCTATGGTCGTATCCAACCCAATTTATCGTTTTAGCACATCATATATACTTGTCTTTTAATATTAGTGATTCCCCATTTTCTCCTTTAATTTGACTTTTTCAGTAAATACTTTTGAATACTTGAGTTGTATTTGAACTTCTAATTTCTTTATCCATCATCGAAATTGTGAAGGTATAACACTATGATATTGTGTTAATGATGGAATTTGTTAATACTACTACTACTAACAATTTTGGTCTTATCATTTTTATGTCAACTTTCAAAATTTATCACAAGTACTCCATATGTTTAATATTTTATAAATGTAGTAATTTTATCCCAATTTTAAAGTTACCAATTATATCATTTTTTTAATATAGTACTATCACTTTCTATGCTTTAAACGTAATTCAAACGGTGTAAGTTGTACTGATAGTATATGAGAATGCTAATTTATATTAGTATTTATTAGGAAAGTTATCTAAAAAAACGATTGATAGCATTGATACCAATTAAAAAAGATGTGAATATATTTAATAGGTTTAAAACATGATTTAAGGTTGGGATAAATTACCTTATACACCAGAAATAATCTTGATTATGAGAATAAAATCCTAGTTACGGTTGCCTTAATTAAACTCGTAGACGGTAGACGTATAATTTCTTGCCTTCCAAGGTCACCACTTTCCTTTCAAAGTCCAGTCAAAACTAGGTTATCTTCTTCTATATAGTGCGACCGCATATTCAAAATTCTTTAAACCAGAGAGAGAATTCAAGAGCATGGAGAATACTTCTGATTCTGAGTGCCAATTGAAAGCATCAAGCAGGAAAAGAACATCGTACTTTTCCGATGAGGAGAGTTCCACCGACAAATCCAACAAAAATCAATCACGAAAACGCTACTCGGCCGGAATTGGGGATTATAACCCTAATCACCACCGAATTGAGCAACACGCACAGCCTCTGATTCGCGCGGCGTGGGCGGGGCGTTTCCTGGTCTACTCTTACGTCGAATTTACTTGCGAGACATTCGAGGGTTTGAAGGGCTGCGTATCGAGCAGGGCGTGCGCGGCGGTGCGATCGGCGGCGGAGCGGCTTCCGGCGACGATAAAATGGAAGAAGGTGCCGAGGGCGTCGGTGTGGCCCAAGAGTTTCGAGCGGAAGGGGGGCCCCACCGATGATGATATCGCGCTCTTCTTCTTCCCGTCGGTGACCAAGCACGAGACCGGCTATGACTCCCTCATGTTTGATCTGATTCGGAAGGATGCAGCGCTGACGGTGCCGCTCATGGGCTCGCACACGGAGCTGCTGCTCTTCACTTCCGTTGATCTTCCGCTGCTCTTCACCAGATTCCAAGGCAGCCTCTACCTCTGGGGAGTTTTCCGGGGCGATCAGCCTTGCTACTACTAGTATTTACTTTGTGCATAAACTCATTTTGATGTAAAAGGAGGCTTCATATGCCCTTGAAATTGTTCATAAATATAAAATTGATTTCATTGATATCACATTTTTACTCTATAAAAAAATTGCTACAATTCTCTAAAAAGAATCCCCTTAGTTTAAATACGTATTCCGAGCAGTTTCTTTGTCTGCTCCGGCCGCCTTCATCCTCGCGACGTCCCCCCACCTCCCACAACCTGCGTAAATATTCGACAGAAGCACGTATCCTGCTGTGTACCTGGGATCCAACCTCAAAATCCTCTCCGCCACACGCTCTGCCACCTCCACCTCCACCTCCACCTCCCCCACTCAACAATGCCACCCATATCGACGCATTCGCCTCTATAGGCATCCCCTCCACCAACTGCTCCACCTCCGCCACCTCCCCACTCCTACACAATATATCCACCATACACGCGTAGTGCTCGAGCTTCACCTCAACCCCGTCAATGAAGCTACAATATATGTATCAAAAGCATATCCAAGCTTTGCAATTTGGCCATGGAGTTGAATCCCTAAACAGAGCTCCCCAGTTTTAGCACAGCTTGATAAAACAGAGCATAAAGTGCTTGAAGTCAGTTTCACTCCAATCCCCACCATCTTCACGAACATTGAGAGCGCCTTGTCATTCCTTCCCATCTGATCGAGCCCACTGATCATCGTAGTCCACGAGATCACATTCCTATCCGGCATTACCTTAAACATTGAACTCGCCTCCTCTGCTCTCCCATTCACAGACAAGCTGTGGATCATCACGTTCCACGCGGCCGTGTCCCTCTCCGGCATCTCCTGGAACAGTCCCCTCGCCTGCTCGACCATCCCGTTCTTGAGAAACGCGCTGATCACCGTTGTCCAAGATACAACGTTCCTTTCAGGCATTTCATCGAACAACTTCAGGGCCATATCGAGGCTCCCACAGCTGATGCAGCCTTTGATCATCAGATTCCACATGACTAAGTCTCTTTGCGGCGTTTCATCGAACAGGTTGAGGGCTTCATCCAATTTGAAGTTGTTCACGCAGGAAGATATAATTTTTGTTCGTAAGCAGACATCTCGAGATGAAATCGTTTCATTTGGGGATTTTTGGTATTGATTGAATCCCCAGTTTATGGAATTGCTAGGTTTTGTGGGGATTTTTGATGAAAACGAAGGCGCTTTAGAATCGGATAAATTGTTCTGGAAAAAGGAAAACTTTTGAATTTGGCGCGAAAATTTAGCATTTCTAATCATTGTGAAGAAATCCTCTCATTTCCGGCGAAGGCGTTATAACTACAATACAGATGTGTGTAGTCACAATGTATTTTATCAATAATTTTTTATAAATTTAAATAAAAATAAGTAATGAATCAAATCTCTTTAAATGATTATTCCACTTCACTTATTCTTAAAATAAATGATTTGAATATAGTGAAGAGAATAATAACAGTCACAAGAAAATTGCGTTTTTTAAATTTATATACTAGTAATTATTTTACTAAATCACTAACAAATAAATTACTAATTTTTTTAATTTGAAATATTAACAAAATAAATTATGAGTGAATAATGTCACTCTCATAAGAAACAAAGAGATGATTTGAAACTTGACACTAGCTCGTCAACGGTCAACTAATGGTGAAACTATCATAAGACCACGTTTATCGGTATGTGGAGGTCGACCTCCACGTAAGTAATGCAATTAAAAAAAATCTACACATGTGTCTCTCTCTCTTCCAACAGACCTTTCGGTCTCTCCTCATCTTCCACCACTTAGCTAATGAGATTGTGCCAAATGACACAATTTCATTAGCTGATATTATTATTTTTAATAATTTATATATCTTTAATATATTATATTAAAAAATTATAAAAATTATATCAAAATTCATAATTTTTCTTCCTTTATAAATAGAGACCACATTTGCTATAGTTTTGCACACAAAAAAAATATCATCTTTTCTCCTCCTATAATCCTTATTGTTTAATAGAATTTCATATTTTTTAGTTTCCCTTGTTGCTAGTTATGGAGGATGATGAGAATAATATATTCTCCGATTCCCAAAACTTCAACCCTTCCCAAAACTTCAGCCCTTCCCAAAATGTTAACCCTTCTCAAGATTATTTCCCTAGCTTTGATGATTTTCCGAATTGAATGTCTAGTTTCCATCTTATGTATGAGCACCAATTATGTATTTTCAATTCGTATTTCAATGATTGTAATTTATGTTTTTTATTTGTTTGTTTTTTATAATTTTTAGTTTGTCATTTATTACGTTTTTCGATAAATTTACAATAATAAGTATTTCATGTAATAATAATAGTATTAAAAAATAATATAAAAATAAATATATAATAGTGTGGTTGGGTGGTCATTGATAAACCATGAAAATATGTGTGGTTGGGTTGGATGAATATTAATGATGTGGAAAATGATGTGGAGGAGATAAAAATGAATTAAATATTGAAAAAGTGAATGGTTGGGTTGGGTTGGGGGTTGCTGATTGATGTGAATCAAATTGTACATTTTTATTCCCCTAACTTTACATGATTTATATAGCTTGATGCTTTCAAAAGTATGTTTTGTGGTGTAGGAAGAGGAATAAATGGTGAAACAAAGAATGAAGCTCGGATTGTGAAAAAGCTGTCCAGAAAGCTCTCAAAATTGGCCACCCGGCCGGGTGTATTTTATGCCTAATAATTCACCTGGCCGGGTGATTTTCGCGAGGTATGGAAAGTCCAGGAGGAGTCGATTTCAAGTCACCCGGCCGGGTGATTTTTCAGTTAAAAAATACCACCCGGCCGGGTGGATAAATGATACTGCAAAGGCAGTTTCTTTCGGCAGTTGCAGAGAAGAGAAAGAGAGAGAGTGATGGGACGTTTCTGAGGTGAGGGGGCATTATTTATTCAACAAAGACAAAGGTGTCAGGGGGAGTGGACGTTTTTTTGGCAGAGGAAAAAAGAGAGAAAATGGAGAAAGAGAGGAGGAAGAAGTTCCGGCCAATATTCTGACTATCCGTCTCCAAATCCCGATTCCACTCAACGAGAGCTTGAATCCTACGGTTTTTATTGCATATTTCACAATGTTTTTAGGCTAAACTCTCTATGTTGCTCCAAGTTGTAATCTAGGATTTGTAAAAATGTTCTTACACCATTGAAATCATATTTTTGTGTCCAACAATGTGCGCAATATTTATTCACTATGTTTTTGGCTAATAACGTAGTGATGTTAATTCCTTTGCTATTGTCTCTTTAACATAGTTTATGAGTGTTTGATTGTTGGATTGCTATTGAATTAGAATTGTTCAGAGGATAATTTAATAGTGGATTAGGTAAGTTCGCATAGTAGATGATCTTTAATTCCCGCGCTTCTGCAGGAATTTAATATCTTCGAAAATTAATTCATGGAACAAGTGTTCAGCTGACTGTGAATTATACGTCGCAAACATGTTCAGTGCACGCGATTAGGTTGATTAGTTAATCCCAAATATGTGCTTTTAATATAGGTGTAGAACAATACAAGCCTAGTAAGCAACTTGGAGTGACATATTTCCCCATTCAAAGAGTCCGTCTTTCGTTAACTTGTAGCTTTAGATCATCTTTAATTTGTAGAAATCAAAACCTTCAAATCAAGATCATTTTTAGTATGCTTTTCCTTTGTTTTGGAGTTAAATAGCCTACGCCTCCATGTGGTTCGACACTCGAAGTACTACAATCGACTCTGTACTCTTGCAGATTCATTGTAATATTAGAGTCAATTTATTAAACTTGTGTGAGCTTTACACTTGATATTTAAACTCGAAAATTACACATCACTGATAAACATGGTCTAAACTCATAACCTAGTTCTAAAATGTAATGTATATAATCGTTATATTTTCAAAAGCGAATCATTTCTTTTCAGTAACAAGTTTTATGTAATACTACTAGTAGTATTATTTAATGTGTTAAGTGAAAAAAAATAAAATAAAAGACAAAATAAATTAGATGTTTTTTATTTTTAAAAATATAATCACTTTAAGGTGAGATATTCTAAAAGGCAAAATGTTTTACTTTAGGTGGACTAATGAATCATTCTTTTAAGTGTAGTTAATATATTGATTATCTAAATAGTTATTTGTCATAAGAAAATAATATATCTTCGGACAAATAATTTATTTTTTTTAAGATAGGGATGATTGTTTTAAGGTTAATGAAATTAAACATCACTTGTACTGTAATTTAAATTAGGGGACCTCAATAGAAGCATCCTAAAAAGGAAAAAAAAATAAGATAATTTACCTTCAACTTTTGGATTCTTTCTTTTGCATCCAAATTAATTATGATTATTTTGAAAAAAAATTCAAATGCTAATAATTGTGTTATAATTTTTGTGCCCTTAAAAAAAATACTCTTTGTAGTGATTCTTATTTTTTACTAAAATAAAATATACTGTATAAGCTTGCAACCACAAATGATCAAGCTCGACTCGACACTTGTATAATGAACTTACAAAACGGTCCGCTATGGTTTTAGTGAAGATTTCCTTTAAGAGATTCAGCATTTATTAAATCATGAAAGTTGGAATAAAGACAAACTGAAGAAGGATTCAACAATATTCAAATAAAAAGTTGGGAGGTGTAGCAGATTGTGAGGCAAGCAAGAATCTATGGCCTTCAACTTTTCCTTCCATTGACACAAAGCTTCCAACTTTATCCAAAAATCGTAATCTAGAACTAGAACATTCACAAGAAAAGAATTATTGCAACATTAATGTAAGCGTTCATGGCACTTATAAAACCCTTCCAAATCTGCCCAAAACACATGGAAAAAAGCCTAAAAAATTTCTTGATATTCCTTTGATCTTGTTATATATAATCAGTTCGATTTGGAATAGGATGGGCTTTAGATCTGTTGCAGGGCTTCTTCTTTTTCTCAATTTCTGCATGTATGCTATAGTGTTGGGGATTGGTAGCTGGGCCATCAATAGAGCTATTGATCATGGCTTCTTCATTGGTATATATGTGTCATATGCTAATATTTGAATTAAATTAATAGTAGTAGTACTACTTTTTCTAAAACTATTTTGGTGCATTGATTTGTACAAACAGGTCCTGGATTGGAGCTCCCGGCACATTTCTCACCGATCTTCTTCCCGATGGGGAACGCAGCGACTGGCTTCTTTGTGACGTTCGCTATGCTTGCCGGGGTGGTGGGTGTTGCTGCTGCTATCTCGGGCCTCAACCATCTTCGCCACTGGGATGCCGGTAGCTTGTCTGCCGCGGCCACTGCTGCCACCATTTCCTGGACCATTACATGCCTTGCCATGGGGTAAATACCAATAAGTGTGCATTTTGTGGGATTTAGACCTTAGTTAGACATTTAACATTTTATTTTTTATTTTTTCAAGGTTTGGATGCAAAGAGATTGAGCTGCACATCAGAAACTCACGTTTGGTGAGTTTTGAATGACAATTCAACTAGTATTTCATTTTTTGAAATTACAGAATTCCTAATTTTTCGAATATACTATATCTCTAAAATGACTTGGTTTTTGCGCTCAAGAATTTATTGTTGTATTCATATGCAGAGAACAATGGAGGCTTTCATGATTATTTTGTCTGCTACTCAGCTCTTATACATAGCTGCAATTCATGGAGCTGCTTCAGCCTCAAGAATTTGACCCTAACCATTTCTGTTTATGACTTTGAGTCAATTGTATAATTTCATTTTCTAAGATGCAAATAATTTTATCAGCTTTTTTGGGTTATTCATCTTGTTGTAAGCCATCTAGTAATTATTCCTTTTAAGGTTTGGATTATTGTCTCTGAATTCAAGAACTCAAAACTTTGTAAAACATAATATAACAAGATTGAACATTAGATGTATATTCATCTTCATTCAATTTATTAACACTACTATTTCTTATTCGGGCATCTAAACAAACGAGAGTGAGCAATGAAAGATTCAAAAATTCAAAACAAAGTGTATAAATATAATGCAGCAATCACCATATCAATAACAACGATCGTACGATGAAACACGGTCAGAAACCTGATAACTACACAGACTCGAACAAGAAAGAAAAGCGAACCTTTTTCAAGTTTCACAACTACAGAGGTTCCTCAATCAATACCAAACTGTGTTACATGAAACTCAAGGAGAAAACTCGCCTATCCACTGCAAAAACGAAGACTAGTTTATAGCTTACCTTTCACATAATGCCAATACATTAGTGAGACTTACAAGTCGCAATCACCTTCTCGCTGCTATTTCTTCTTTACTATCCGAAAGAGCCTAAGAGGCGTGCTCACGAAAAAATCTCACCCAGCGAGGCACAGGGAAAAGGGTATTCGTCATGCTTTAATACTGCAATGGCGAGATGATGGGATTCAGAAAACATAAACCAAATGAACAAATTTACAAGTAATGAGAGAGTGGTTGAGTTTTTGTTTCGTTGTATCTTTATGATTAGATGGCTTTTCACAATCTGGTCAATAATTGTCACGATGTGAAGTGAAAACAACACGTGTTTGCCTATTTATCAACAAGAAATGACATCAAGATTATTGCCTGGTCATTGTTTTCATGGCCCCCTTGAAGAGAATCTCTCCAAATCCAGCTATTCACTTATAGCGTTTCAGATAAGAAGTGCGTGGTTCTTAGATGCCATAAGGTCTATTCATCATCTTCATAATGACTTCAAAATCAAAACCAAACACACGATTCACCAATGAAATTTAAAAGTATTTCTATTTGATACATGCCATCCATTCATCCATCAGCTGAAACAAATAAACCTTAGTTCTGGATTTGTGACCACGAATAAATAGTCGGGAATTTTTACTGGAAATTCAACTTTTATAACGATCCATAGATCAACTTAGGGTGACAAAGGATTTAGAGAAGCTCATTTAATGGGTCTTTTACCTTAGAACTCAGTGGAGAGAGAATCAAATCTAATAGAACAAGAATACTTTTCCTATAATCTCTTTATATTGAATTTGCTCCTAATCTCTTAAGAAGGAAGACTTGCTAGAAAATCAAGCTAGAGTTTTCAAGACTCAATTTTTAATGAGCAAAAAATGAAGCTAAATTCTACATGTAGCAACTTCAGTTCACAGTCCTAGCAAAATTCTTCGGTAGAGTTACTCATGGAAAGATAAAAACAACTATACTAATATAAGTATAATTGTAAAAGAAACAGAACTACAAATTCAAGCCATACTGTGTATAAGGATTCGGTGAGCAGTCAAAAATTGAAAAAAAAGGTTTCCTTTTACTAACCGTAAATTATCTATACGAGCTCGTAAACAGTTCAAATAGTCCACAACAGCCCTTCCATGATGTCGTTTTCACGGGACAAGGAGGAGGAACCAGCAACGGCTGCAAAAAGACATGAAACAAGAGCAAAAATTAAAGCAAATTTACCATAAAACAAAGTTGAATTTGCAAACACAGAAGAAGCACCTCAGTGACTCCTGAATCTTTCACAAGATCCACTCCATTATCATGAGTAGCAATTGGGGCATTGTAAGACAGACTGAACCGTTCATCAGTTTCTTCCGCTGATGTCTTCAGATCAGAAGCCACCTCAACATGCTCAACAGACGGAGTGGTTACTTCCGCAGAGACCTTTTTCTCGCCATTATCCTTAGATACAAACTGAGAGCTCGTGTTCATTTCCAAAACGGCCTCACTTGCCTCTACAATTGTGACGGTAGGCACAGTATCAATTTTTTCACCGTGAGATTCATCATCTGAGCAGCTGCTGCTGCCTGAGCTCCCGGATGACCCTCCATCATATGATTTCCTCTCGGTTTCATTGTGGTCAAACTTGCCAGCTAATTCACTCCCATTTTTTAATTCTCTTTCGACTGGAACAGCAATGTTGCCCTTCTCCATATCCTGAGAAGTGGTTGAGCTAGCCGCGCCTGCATCTAACATATTTGAATTCACCCAAATTGATTCAAAACAATGAATGCAAATAAACAAATGCAACCTAAGATCTACTCTCATAGCACATTCCAATCTAAAGAATCAGAGGTCTCATTACACAATCAATGTAATCAAGAAACTATTCCCAAATCACTTTCCCCCGTAAAGCATTTGCAGCATAACAATAAAATCAGAAAAATGCTCAGAAATCCCTCTCCATCACACACAGAGACACAAACAAAAACACAAAATTGAATGGAAACAATATAAATTGACACGGATTAATGGAGAAAGCAAACGAAAAACAGAAATCAAGATACGCATAGCATAGAAGCTGTAAAGCTAAAAGAGATGGAGCAATGATTGGAGGTGTGTTAGTGTGTAGGTTCAAGTAAACAAATCGAAAACAAAATTTAATGGAAAAAAAAGGTGGGATATTGGTACCATGCGTAGAAGCAGCAGGGGACGGATTGGAATTGTTGGTGTTGGGCTGAGTTCCCTTCCTTTTGGCAGCTTTACGCTTCTTGGCGCCTGAAGGCATGATTGTTTGAATGGGAAAATTGATTGAGAACTCGAATTATCGATTCTCTCTCTCGCCAAAGCGGAATCTCTATGGAGATAGCGAGAGGGAGAGAGAGAGATGATGTGAGTTTGAAAATGGTGGAATTTTTTTAATTGTAAAATAAATAGTACTCGGCTCACAGATTGGTGGTGTGGAATGGTTGGTTATACTGATAGAGAGAGAGAGAGAGAATAGGTTAACCATTGATTTAACACTAATTATTTTATAGTAGTAGTAATTTTTATCTATATATGTATTACTCAGTACTCATTTACAAAATTGTGATTTAGTCTCTTCCTATATTATATGATCTCTGGCTCTCTGTTCGTATTAAGATTCTACATCTGAATTGTTTACTTATTATTTATAAAAGTAGTTTAAGGATCGTTCTGAATATTTAAAAGATAAAAATGGTCGACATGGTTTTGAACAGTCTTGGGCTTATAAATTTATAGAATAACGGACATTTTATATTTTGGATCCTAAATCGATAAAACGTTGCGATAGAATTACTATTTAAAAATAAATAATTGGGCTGCATCTCAGACACTAACGTATTTCTATGTCAGGGATTTTTTAGGAAAAGGTAAATCAATCAAGTATCTAGCATCGTTATGATTATAGCTATGATTTATAATTATAAACTGAACTACAAAAATTGTACCATAAGAGTTTACATTTTTTAGGTGTTTAATGTAGGAAAAATCATATACTATCTATGCACTTGGATAATGAATAATCACATTTTATATGTCACTTTTTTTTGTTATTTTGCGCCTGTAGCCATTAAAGACATATCAGTCTTTTAGCTGAACACTAATTTGTGATTTTATTTAAATTATTATAATCGTCCATTTTTATTTAATTAACTAATACATATTGAATTTTACTTAAACAATCACTGCTATTATAAATTCTTTTTTCATTATTTATTTTAAACACATTAACTATTGGAGTCGCAAACAATGAACACAACATCTTGAATTATTTCTCTAGGTGTTATGGGTTACATTGCATTTTGGTAGATTTGAAGTTCTGCTATTATTCTATTCTATGCAATATTTAATTGAGTTTAGTTTCTGTTTTCTTGTTGGGTCTTGTATCTCCAAAACACTTCTCTTTTCTTATTGGGCCGATTTCAATACCTAATAACGATACAAGGAAGTTGTTTTTTTAAACCAAAAGGAAATTCATATAATCATGAACTCTTTCCTCGGTTTTTTATACTCCAGTAATCTACTTTTCATTATCTATAGATATAACGTGTCGTTAGTTTTTTTACTTTTTTTAATGATTTTTTGTAATACTATATGGTTCGGTGTATTACTAGCTAGTTCATTATAAATTATCTATATTAGTGATAAACAAATTTAGAGTCAAACAAAAGATCCATTTGGGTCGATCAATTATATTATAGTACCATGTAAATGGATCATTCGTTAAAATTGATTCTCTTGCTAATTTATTTGGTTAGGCATTCCAAATCTCTACAAAATAATTGAAATTAAACAAAAGTCAAATGGATAACGACGAAAGTTCAAATCCAACACGGTTCGATTTTCCAATTTTTTTTATAGTTTGATAATTTTAAAGGGCAGTTCCAACATATATATCGGCGATGCTGAAAACAAGCTGAAAAATATTAAGTATGTGTCAGAATGACTTAAAATTCGCACGGTGCATGCGAATTGAGCTTAGAAATCGTGATGATGGACGATGGTTGGCCATCTGACATCGTTTAAGCGATGGAAAAAAATATTTACTGTTTTTTCAGATTTATTTGTAACTTTCGTAGTTTGCATTTTATTTCCTTTTGAATTCCAAGGATTTTCTAAGTGCTTATAAATAGCATTTGTTTTTTTCTAAGATTTTTTAAGTGCTTATAAATAACAAATGTTTTTATTTTGACAGCAAATTTTTATTTGTATTAATATTTTCTCTCAAATATCAAAATTCGCAATAGAAAACCAATCAAAATACGAATTCAAAAGCTTTAAACATTAGAAGGAAAATGACTCCAAACACCAACATATTTGGTTTTGATCGATCTAGATTCCACCCCAAAATTAATACTCCTACCACTTTTTGAATACTACATTTATATATTGTCTGATTCGCATTGTAGATGAGCAATTTAGATGTTTTCTTGTCCACCATGTAAATTACAATTTCCATAAATTGTTCAATAACATCATTTGTAATTTTGGGAGCCCTACGTGGACAACACACGAGCCTCATGATGCACCAAATTAAATCGGTAGGTTGCCGACTTTTGCTATTAAACTGAAGCTTCACACTTATCTACACTGTTTTTCAAAATCAAATATAGGGATTTTAGAAGCAACTCTCCATTTTCTTTAACAAAAAAACAGGTAATTAGTTTGTTGAAACATGAACGTTCTTCAATAAAAAACGATGGTACAACAACTTATGTTTACAAAATAATAACTCCCATATTTACTAACTTTAAATATTAAAAGGACACAAGCCGAAAAAATTTAAAAATACAACGACATAAATTCGTTCATCACATTTGATTTTCTTTCTAATAATATACAATTAATGTGTAATTATATGAAGCTAATTAACATATATTAATGAATCTACAACAAAATTTATTTTTTTATCTGGTCATGGACGGCTAGCATGTGCAGGTTACTGGAAAACATGTTGATTAGGAAATTGAATGCGAGATGCCTAGGCCAGCTATATCTATATTTTCATTTTCACAATTAAAGCCAATTAATATCAACCTAGAATTCAATATTTAGACGACTAATTAGCATTTGCCGAATACTCATATTTTCTTAGTTATACAAAAAAAACCTAATTTACAAATTTAATGTACGTATATTTTGCTAAATTTAGAACAAAACAATTAAGTTGAAACTCAAATCAAAGCAGAAAATGTAAGTATTATAACTTATAAGTCGTTGAATGATTAATTAGTGAGACACATTCTTAAATAACGATTACGAATTTCCCTTTATGACCATCTCTCCGCCCATTAGAGGAAAGAAAGGAAAAAGAAAAAACATAAAAAGAAAAAGATGAAAAAAAACCAAGATTGCAAAGCAGACTACAATTTTTTATTTTTTTTTTCAAGTTGAAATATTTCAATGGTAAGCTTCATACACACTGTTCAAACTCGAAGAGAAAGCGAGAATATCACATGAAAACACTTTTAGTTATATTATTTGAAGAACTTAAATCAATTAAATACTCCTTTCATAACAAGTTACTTGATGCGATTCTTTTCAACACGCAATTTATAATTTAGTGTTTAATAATTTAAGTGAAGAAAAAATTTAGTGAAATCAGGGAGAGCCTGGAGGGGTTCATAGCGGAGCTGCAAAAGGGGGCGAAATGGATTCTGGGATTGATCGCGGGAGCTCTGGAGATTGACGTGCAAGAGATCGAAGAGATGTTCGAGGATGGGATGCAGTCGGCAGGGGCGGAGCTAGGAATTTGTAGGAAAGGGGGCAAATTTACATATGGAGGAATTTTAAAATTTTGAGGAGGGCCAATTAGTAGAAGATTAAAAGAAATTAATTTAAAATGGGTATACAAATACATGGGATGAAAAACATGAGGTGGGGCAATTGCCCCTCTTTAATAACATATAGATACGCCCCTGGAAGTCGGTGAGGATGAACTACAACCCGCCCTGCCCGGAGCCGGACAAGGTTATCGGGCTGATGCCGCACTCAGACGGGAGCGGCGTGACCATCCTCCTCCAAGTCAACGGCGTCGAAGGCTTGCAAATCAAGAAAGATGGAGTTTGGATGCCTGTCAAGTTCTTGTCGGAGGCTTTAGCGGTCAATTTGGGTGACATTGTTGAGGTCAATGCTTCTTGCTTTTTCATCTCCTTTCATTATTATTACTATTAATTTAGGCAATAACATAAAATATAAGGTTTGATTAAGTATATATTCATCACCCCGGCCTTAAATTATTATCAACGACCAACACTAAAGTTGATTACTCAATCAAAGATGGCTTGACTAATCAATAAGAATATTATTAGAATATAGGAGTAGTATTATAGCGTTCATTTTGTTAGAGATAGATTTCTACATTTTTAAAAACGTGCCTGGTTTTTATAAAGTAGTATTCTCTATATATGTAAAAGAATGATATGGAAAATCATCATAATTTAATTTACCATTATTATTTGGAAGTCGCCCATGCTCATGCAAATATAGGTGATCCGGTGATCCCAATATGTGATTATGGATAATTAATGGTATATGGACCACATAATAATTGAGATTAACCACACCAAAATTTTAACACTATCTTCATTTGATTTCTAATCAGTAATGCGATTCAATTTGGTAGTTCGAAATAAAAAATAAATGGAGTACTACCATTTTAAAATATTTTTTTGTGGCATGTATATGCTTCAAACCAACACGAAGAGGGTATGGTCTAGTCCCGAAAAAATAGTAGGGTTTGTTCATTTCCATATAATAATAAAATATGGAAATTGAACTAACTAATTATTATAGTAGCCAAGAATAAAATTATTACTCCATTCTAACAATACTATTTGACGTTATTCTTAAATTATTGACTTGACTCATTCATGCACATTAATTAAGAATTAAAATAATTCCAGTCCAATTTATTTTTTATTTATTGACTAGATTCGCTAAGATACATTAATTAAGCATTGGACCATATTTTATTTGTTTTATTTCAATCGTATTTACTAGGTTCATTAATAAACCTCTTTTATGTTTTGCAGGTGTTGAGCAATGGATTGTACAAGAGCATTGAGCATAGGGCAACAGTGAATTCAGAGAAAGTGAGAATTTCAATAGCAATGTTTTTCAACCCTAATTTTGAAGCAAACGTGGGCCCATTCCCAGCTCTCTTGGCTAATCAGAAGCCAATATTTAAGACTATGTCAATGGAGGAGTTTGTTAATGGCTTCTTCTCTAGGCTTCATGGCAAATTTCTAGACCTCATGAGAATATAATAATTATTATTAATTATATTACTGTTAGTATAATTATAATATAGTACTATATCTCTATTTAATAAATGCCTGATTTGCATCTATTTGTATGCAAATTTCATAATAAGAGTATATAGTATTTTACACATTCTTGATTCTCCGTCTCTTGATGTAAATACGACCACGTCAAGCATTAATATGATTAGAAGTAAAAATATTTGTAAAGTTTATTCCATTAGTATCGTGATTTAAAATTCACGTGCAAATTAATAACTCTCTCTCTCTCTCTCTCTCTCTCTCTCTCTCTCTCTCTCTCTCTCTCTCTCTCTCTCTCTCTCTCTCTCTCTCTCTCTCTCTCTCTCTCTCCTCTCTCTATCTCTCCGCTCTCTCTCTCCTCTCTCTCTCTCTTCTCTCTCTCTCTCTACTCTCTCTCTCTCTCTCTCCTCTATCTATCTCTCTACTCTCTCTCTCTCTCTCTCTCTCTCTCTCTCTCTCTCTCTCTCTCTCTCTCTCTCTAATCAAAGTATAACTAATATTAAATGTATAACTAGAAAATAAATCTCAGTCATTAGATCAAAATGATCTAGTTCACTATATGAGCGATTTAGTTCACTATAAGAGTGATTTAGTTTACTATAAGAAAAAGTGAACCAAAACACCATTATAGTGAAGTATTTACTTCGTGAATGATTTAGTTCACAGTAAAGTAGTTTTGGTTCACTCCTTCATATAGTGAACTAAATCACTTTTATAGTGAACTAAATCGCTCTTATAGTGAACTAAATTCGTATTCTCTAGTAATGCATTTAAGTAGTGGTTTCCCTAGATCACTACTCTATATATATAGAGTCGTGATCATATGATAACCCCTAAATATCGTAATAACCCTATAACCAAATCTGGACCACACATATTTCTAATCATGCGGTTGAGATTCAAACTTAGATTTACTTCATAAAAAAAAGCGCGGGGAACTGTCATTTCCCTCATTTAATTTCTGAATTTCGCCAAATATCACGTAAAATGATAAAATGATATGTTTATTGCATAGAATGATAGTTTTGCCGGATAGAATGATACTCTGAGTTGATAAAATGATACTTTTGACTGACTGATAAAATGATAGGTTTATTGCATAGAATGATAGTTTTGCCGGATAGAATGATACTCTGAGTTGATAAAATGATACTTTTGACTGACTGATAAAATGATAAAATGATAGGTTTATTGCATAGAATGATAGTTTTGCCGGATAGAATGATACTCTGAGTTGATAAAATGATACTTTTGACTGAATGATAAAATGATAAAATGATATATGTTAGGTTTATTGCATAGAATGATAGTTTTTCCGGATAGAATGATACTCTGAGTTGATAAAATGATAGTTTTAGCTTATAAATGTTAGGTTTACTGCATAAAATGATAGTTTTGCCGGATAGAATGATACTTTCAGCCGATAGAATGATAGTTTTGCAGGGTAGAATGATACTTTCAGCCGATAGAATGATAGGTATTTTTGGTGTATAAAATGACATTTTTGTTTAATAAAATGATACTTTTACCTGATAAAATGATAATCCAAGCGGATAAAATGACAGTAACCTTATAAAAATGATACTTTGAGTTGATAAAATTATACGTTTACTGCTTTGTAGGTTTGTATATTATGTATTGTGCCGATTATATTAGGTTTATTGCATAGAATGATAGTTTAGAATGATACTCTGAGTTGATAAAATGATACTTTTGACTGACTGATAAAATGATATATGTTAGGTTTATTGCATAGAATGATAGTTTTGCCGGATAGAATGATACTCTGAGTTGATAAAATGATACTTTTGACTGACTGATAAAATGATAGGTTTATTGCATAGAATGATAGTTTTGCCGGATAGAATGATATTCTGAGTTGATAAAATGATACTTTTGACTGACTGATAAAATGATAAAATGATATATGTTAGGTTTATTGCATAGAATGATAGTTTTGCCGGATAGAATGATACTCTGAGTTGATAAAATGATACTTTTGACTGACTGATAAAATGATATATGTTAGGTTTATTGCATAGAATGATAGTTTTGCCGGATAGAATGATACTCTGAGTTGATAAAATGATACTTTTGACTGACTGATAAAATGATAAAATGAGCGAAATTCAGAAATTAAATGAGCGAAATTTGGATACGTAAATTTTATCATGAGCGAAATGACATATTTACCCCCGCGTTTTTTTATGAAGTAAATCTAAGTTTGAATCTAGACCACGTGATTTTAAAAATGTGTGATCCAGATTTAGTTATAGGGTTATTACGGAAATTGGGGTTATCATTATAATGCACCCCTATATATATATATAAGGATGTGATCATATGATAACCCATATTTATGGTGATAACCTAATAACCTATCATTCTATGGACGAAATATATCATTTTATAAAATAGAATATCATTTTATGGATTAAAAGCATAATTCTATGCATGCTGAAAAAATATCATTTATAGTGTATAAATATCATTTTTAGTAAAAATGATATTTTTGACCCATAAAATGATAGGTTATTAGGTTATCACCATAAATATGGTTATCATTTTAACGCACCACTATATATATATATATAGAGAGAGAGAGAGAGTTGTGATCATATGATAACCCCCAATTTGTGTGATAACCCTATAATCAAATCTGGACCACACATATTTTCTAATCTTGTGGCTGAGATTCAAACTTAGATTTACTTTATAAAAAAAGGCGCAGGGGGTAAATATGTCATTTCGCTCATTTAATTTCTGAATTTCGCTCCATTCTTTCATTCTCTCTCAGTTCGATTCTCTCATCTTTCTCGGCGATTTTGTTTCCATTTTCCTCTTCTCATCTATTTTGTTCCCAAATTTGATGGTGTTGAGGGAAGAATTCTTGTTGATGAAACTACTATGTATATCATATAGTAGTTTTTTTAGCAAGTATGCAGCAAATAATTAAAAAAAGTGGTAGCAAAAGGTCCACAATAAAGCAAACAATGAGCAATCTATAACAAACTAGTCCACTAAATTCTAAAATAATATTACAACAAAGAAAAGCAAAACTCAATGCCAAAGTGGGAAAAAAAGTAAAAATAAAATCTTTACTGATATAAGCAAGGCAACAACTTCAACATAAAAAGAAGAAAATCTGTATAATATAAATTGTTTCTTTAGTTCATTATGATTTGAAAGAATTAAACTGATGGTACTCCTAATTTAAATTATATTAGTCTCGACCACTTTTGTTAATGATACGTTACTTTTTCATTGAGAAAATAAAAGTACCCTATAAGAAAGTTTGGTTTGACAAATTTTCATAATTAACGCATTAAATATTTTTTAGCATTACTAATATGCCTATCACGTGCTGGAAAATTATTACTGTATATAAAATGTGTACAAAATAATGTGAACAAAACTATTAATGATATCATCCGGTGAAAATACAATTATTATGACTAGTCCTTTTCATCCAAATAAATGGAAAAGAAAAAAATGTCAGTTTATGTAGAAATTGGATGATCGTGCTTTCGACGAATTTTGATAAATTAGTACTGCTAGTATTTATTCCCTCCGTCTCACGTTACTTGAGACATTTCTTTTCGGCACGAGATTTAAGAAAATTGTGTTTAGTGAGTTAAATAAAGATAAAATAAGGTAGATGAAAGAATAAAGTAAGAGAGAGTAAAGTAAAAGAAAGAATAAAGTAAGTGAGATTAGATGTTTTGTTTTTAGCTAAAAAGAGAAATGACTCATGTAACTTGTGACATACCAAAATGGAATACAACTCAAGTAACTTGAGACGAAGGAAGTATTAGATTAAAGTCTAAATTTGACCCCTTACATTTATCGTAAAAAAATTTTAGTCTTATACGTTAGATTAAAGTCTAAATTTAACCCCTTACATTTATCGTAAAAAACAGTTTAGTCTTATACGTTAAGTATATATATATATATATATATATATATATATATATATATATATATATATATATATATATATATATATATATGTATATATATATATATATATTACATTTTGGTTCAAAAAATATGTTTTGATCAAAAATTACCTTTCCCATTAAATTTAACGGTGAAACTTATTTTGACGAAATTAGTGATTTAATTTTGAATCTAATTAACTAGATTAATCTAATTAATTTGATTAAAATTTATAAAATATTTTTACATAGAACAAAAAAATATTAAAATACATATTTTTTTTTTTAAATATCATAAAAGATATGAAAATTTATAAATACTCTTTTACCTAGAATAAAAATTAAATCGAATTAAAATTTATAAAATATTCATAAATTTAATTTTTATTATAGGTAAAAATATTTAGTTTACTTTAATTTTATAAAACATTTTATAAATTGTAATTTAATTTATTTTTTATTATACGTAAATATTTTATAACTTTAATATTAAATAATTTAGGTTAATCTAGCTAATTAGATTCATAATTAGATCAATAATTTGTTAAAAAATACGTTTGACCGTTAAGTTTTAACCCAAATGTTAATCCTGAACCAAAACATATATATGGTGTTATACTTACAAATGTAAGGAATGAAATTTGGACTTTGATCAATTTTGTGGAGTATTATAATGGGCAATCTTTTTTTAACCAAGTCTAATAAAATACCCAAGTACAACTCAAATAAAGAAAATAGAAAAGGAAAAAAAGTGAAGACTGAATCGATCAAACCAAACGTGGCCTTAGTGCAGCAATAAAATAGTAACCAACATAACAAAACTGCGAAAATTGATAGAAGAAATTGAAAATCAGAGAGAGACAGCTCGTCGTCGATGAAGAAGGAAGACGAATCCGACGTGAAGGAGGCGGAGATCGTAGCCGCCGATTCTGACGGCGTGGTGGCGCCGCCAAAGCCGGCGCCGACGAGGCATCCGCTGGAGAATTCGTGGACGTTTTGGTTCGATAATCCCTCCGCCAAATCGAGACAAGCTGCGTGGGGATGCTCGATTCGTCCGGTTTACACCTTCTCCTCCGTCGAGGATTTCTGGCGGTATTTTTCATTTTTTATTGTTAATTTAATGATCACATTTTAATTTTAATTTGCATGAGTTTTTGTTTTGTTTTAATTCGAGGTCGCAATTTCGTTTTCGTGTTTATCGTGACTCATAACCCTAGGTTGAACTTTGAGATTTGTAGATTTTATGTTATGTGATTTCAATTGCATTTTAATAATATCGCCAAATTAAAATTGTTGAGATCGTATAATGCACTTTGGCAACTGGATAAAATTTCAGTTTTGCAACAAAATAAAAGATGCTACTGCTACTACTATTCTAATTGTTACTGATAATTTGTAAGAGTCGTGGCAATTTTTTTACTATAAATGAAAGTTTGTGCATTAATCAGAGTTGAACTTTTACCTAACTATAACTAGTGGTTTTGAAACCTAACGAAACTGAACAAGTTAAAGCCTATTTAGGACATTATATGGCTCGCTATTTAATATTCCCCTTCGACTTAACGATGATGACTACGTACATACTGTGGCGGTTCGATTTGTTAGACAAAATAATCATTAGATGTAGTCAATAATTGAGTTGTGAGATTATTTTAGTTGGAAGAAGGGACTATGATTAATTGTCACATGATTATCCATCTAGGATTGAGTAGAATTAAGTTGTGAGATTCAATCTCATGAACCAACACAATACACATTTAATTTTGAAGACCGAACATCCCCACTAAGCACAATTCGATTCATGAATATGAGTCTTACTTTTCTATATTGGGATGCCCTTTGTTAATTGTCCTACATTATGTTTGCTACTAGTATTTTTTCGTAATGAACCTCATAGTTCACTATCTCATTTCACTTATATATTATTACTATAAAACTAGTACTGTAATATATAAAGTATAACACATATTTCACTAATTATTTACACATATCCCCTTTCCTTTACTTATTTTAAAACTTGTCTCGGGTCAAAGTGTTGTACATATTACCTTATGTCTATTTCATTTCTAAGTGTAGAGTAATAGTTATTTTTTTTAATTCTAGTCTCTTACCTGTTTAGATATATTTACCTTACAATGTTGCAAGTGTGTTTTCACAACTTGATCAACTATTTGATGATGATGATGATGAATTGATGATAATGAAATTGTATTGGTATATTGATTGCAGACTTTACAACAACATACATCATCCAAGCAAGCTAGCAGTTGGAGCAGACTTTCATTGTTTCAAAGAGAAAATAGAGCCAAAATGGGAAGACCCAATCTGTGCAAATGGTGGCAAGTGGACTGTTAGTTTCTCTAGGGGAAAATCTGATACTTCTTGGCTCTACACAGTAATACTATATATTTATGTGTTTTAATTTCATTGTTTGTCGTCCCAGCGCACGATTGATGATGTTGTTGTTAAATGATGTAGTTGTTGGCATTGATTGGAGAGCAATTTGATAATGGTGATGAGATATGTGGAGCTGTTGTAAATGTGAGAGCTAGGCAGGATAAGATAGCTTTATGGACCAAGAATGCTGCCAACGAAGCTGCTCAGGTATATACTCCATGTTTGTCTTTGTGTGTGAAGGGTACATGAAAATAGTCTGATTGAATTTCAAGCATGATGTTTATAATACTAATAGAATTGCTTACCCTAAAAAGTACAGGGGTAATTTAGTCATTCATCATCTTTCATTGGAAACTTTGAAAGATTATTTATGTGATCATATTCATAGTTAGTGTATGAGACTACTACTACTACTACTCTCGCAGTTGTGCATAGGAAGACAATGGAAGGAGTTCTTGGACTACAATGAACAAATCGGTTTCATATTCCATGTAAGTCATCTTCTGCCATTAGTTTAGCATGTTCAAGTTGGTAGAGCAAGTGATACGATTTTCCGATGCAGGCTGATGCTAAGAGGCTCGACAGAGGTGCCAAAAATCGATATACGATCTAAGGTCACTCTTCCATTGGATCGACTCTTTGAGTTCATTACTTGGATTTTCTTCTGAACTGCAACGAATAATTTTCAATCTTCTGCACGCGATAACAGAATAGAAGATGAAAACCAGCCAAATGGTAGATTAATAAGAAAAAGAGTTCTTCAGGTTGGGTTTTGGCATGTACAGAGATCCATGAGAATTTTTGTTTCAATGTGAGCATACAAACTTATCAATTATCCGACACAATTCTATCCACGTATTTTCATAATAAGTTGATTTCTTGGGTATTTCATTTCTATAAATGTTGCAATTCATTGTTATAATTTGCTTTTTTATTGGCTTCTCATATTATTATTATTATTATTATTATTATTATTATTATTATTATTATTATTATTATTATTATTATTATTATTATTATTATTATTATTATTATTATTATTATTATTATTATTATTATTATTATTATTATTATTATTATTATTATTATTATTATTATTATTATTATTATTATTATTAGGATTATTATTATATTATTATTATTATTATTATTATTATTATTATTATTATTATTATTATTATTATTATTATTATTATATTATTATTATTATATTATTATTATATTATTATTATTATTATTATTATTATTATTATTATTATTATTATTATTATTATTATTATTATTATTATTATTATTATTATTATTATTATTATTATTATTATTATTATTATTATTATTATTATTATTATTATTATTATTATTATTATTATATAATAATAATAATATTATTATTATTATTATTATTATTATTATTATTATTATTATTATTATTATTATTATTATATTGACGTTGAGTTTCGTGTATAAAATTAGTAAACAGTCCATCTGATTCCTTGAATCAGATACCAATAATATAGTTTGCAAATGTTTATGTTGCCAATATATGCATAACTCGTTTATTAACTGAAATTTAATTTTTTTTTCTTTTTAATAATACGGCCCACGAACACATGGTTCAATCATGGGATAGTCATGACCGGGGCCCATCGTGTGTGTTGGCCCGATATAGATAGCTGAAATTTTGTTTTTAGTCATTGACCCGAGTAAGTATTTTCGATTGTAAATTAGTACGTACTAACTTTTTGCTAAAATTTACAGCTTGAAGCATCAAATATTAAATTAATGGTATTTTTTTTGCTTTGATTTATAACTCACTACTAGTAATAATACTATAAACGACTATTCAATTTGCAAGATTATATTTTGAGATAAAAAATGTACTATATTATGATTGGCTCATGAAATTGAATGGCTCACAACTTAATCTTAGATGAATAATCATGTGATAATTAGTCAGACCTATCACTCTAACTAAAATAATTTCACAGCTTAAGCTAAATTCATTATCCCATGATAATGGCACCAAAATTGAGCACATTACTAGTTACGAATTAGTACTACTATATTATTTTAGCTATAATCGCAACTACAAACACTTTGGTGGTGTTCGGTTTTCAAGATAAAATAATGTCAAAATATAATCTAAGATTGAGTTGTGAGATTTATTTTAGTCATAGTAGGTTGGTTAGCTATAACTAATTATCTCATGATTATCCATTTAGGATTGAGTTGTGGAATTGAATCTAATGAACCAAACACATTATAAATTTAATCACGGATACAATCTTGCAAACCGAACCCCCTCTATAGATAATATATTAATGATAATAACAATGGATACTTTTTAGTCTATAAATAACGATGAATATATACATTAACAAGAACTAACTAATAATAGTACCAATATTTAGTTTTCTCGCAGCGAATAATTTTTCAAATTCATTTCCCCCAAATGAAGAAAAATTAAAAAATATATATATAAGAAACAAATTAATTCAGAAAAAAATAAAAATAAATTAGTATTTTTTCATTTGACATTTCTTCTTCTCCAAGCTTGAGTTCACGTTTCGAGAAAGCCAGTCATCCGCAAAATCAAATTCCGGAACTCACTCAAATCCCTCCCCTTCCTCAGAATCATCCCGCAGGTCGACAGCGCCATCATCTTCCCAGCCACGCGCCGCCCTACAATCACGTGCGGCGGCACCATCTCCCCCTCCTCTCCGCCGCCGCCGCCATCGTCCGCGCATCGCCGCCACGCGTTCGTTGGAATGTTCACCGGCGCCGATCTCGATCTAGATCGCGATCTCGATATCCTCCTCCTCCTCGACGGCGGATCGTAAGCGGCGGAGACCTCGTCACAGTCTCGGAAAACGACGTCGGACTCCTGGAATTCCTCCTCCGCCATTGCAATTGACAAATTAGGAGGTTTTTGGTGGGGGGGGGGGGGGATTGGGGAGCTGCGGCGGTGGTGAAGAGGTGAGGGATTGGGAAATTTATAGAGGAATCGAATGAATGATTGATTGGAAATGAGACTCGTAGTGAGCACATATTAGGGTTGAGTGCGGTCTCAAGCGATTTAATGCTTGAGTTATGAATATGAATATTGTTGCTTGGGCTTCACGGCTTCTTTTTTATCTTCTTCGGACTTTGTATTTGGTTACCATTCACTCATTCTCATTCAAAATAATCATTTTTTTCGAATAACACATAATTATACTATATTAAGAAAAATTAGTTTGTGTATTAATGAGGAAAGATAAAAAAACAAACTTTTATCCTTACCAAAAGTCACATCTTGATTGAGATAAATTTAAAATAAAATTATCATAAATGAAAAGAAGAAAATAAAGTATACTTTTTATATTTGTCACTTTAAACTTGCCCGGTAAGGTTTCATTTAACCAGTACCAACTTAAACTCTCGGTTATTTCACTATCCGACTCGTTAGAAACGAGCAGTTACCACGTTAATTGATACGGACCCAAATTGATATCGATTAAAAAAAGGGCATGAGTGGGATTTGATCCTAGGTCTAGCGGAAACATCGAATTAAACACCAAAACAATATTGGTCAAAGTCCAACAATCAAAATAGAATTATTAAGACCAAAACAATTAACCAAGTTTTCACCTAATAATCCAAATTCAAATAGAATGTGCAAACGTACTCATAATTCATCCAACAAAAGTTAAAAAAACATTATAATCAAGTGCTTGAAAATCAAAATTGAAATTAAAATTAAATCTAATTCTATCGATAGCCAACTTTACTCAAATTAGTACAAAATGGGTACCTACTCTAACACAGTTAATGTCGGTTATCTACCTATAACCGAGGAACCATTTACTCAGACCTAGTCTAGAGCAATAAGCTGATGAGTGATGACCTTCATTGAGTTTCTTCACATAAGACAAAAACCATCATATTTTAAAATATTAGTAGAAAAATATTGTTTTTTTCATAACTTCTCCAGCATTCACTCCAAAGTGCCGTCCACAAAAGGTGAAAGTCACAAACATAGATACATTAGGAATGCTTATACAATATTTAGGTTTTCACGTGAGTAATTAATAGTTATGGATGTAATGTCACTTTATATTGCTTAATGGTGGACTAATGGAGTAGATGATAAGTAATTTATGGATGTAATGTTACCTTATAGTAATTGAAAAGCTTAATGACGAGGGAAGCTAATATTTTTTTCTTTTACTACAAAAATCGTTAAAAGCAAAAAAATTCTGGCAAAAAGGATTTTGTTTCTTAAGGAGAAACATATACTTAATTCTATTTTTAATCTCTGGAGTACTGTGGAAAAAAATTAATTCTTGCATTTTAATGTAGTTTATTTAGGAGTATTCTTAGATCATAGGTCTCACTACAATAAGTAAAATCCGTTAAGGACGTTTTTAATACATTTAAGGACGTGAATTTGTGTTTCTAAATAATCGCTGTAAAATGCGTCCTTATTGTTTGTGTCTCAACTGAAATTAGAGAACGCAAACAGAAGTGTTCTAGAAAAAAAGATCAAGTTAATTTATTATGAATTTAAGGACGCTTTCTTTTGCGTCCTTAATTATTACTATTATTTGAAAAAATTTCCAACGTAGATAATTGCGTTTCAATTTTGTGACCTTATAAAATATTAGTGTCTGTTTGATGGATTTAGAAAAATCATTTTATTCAAACCAGTAAAGATAAAACACACTATCGCTAAATACAACCAAAAATCCAAACTATATATACCCGTTGCACAAAGCTGGCTTAATAAAGTTTTTTATCAACATAGAGACTTTAATTTGTTCTAAGAATTTAAAGAACAATTTATAGTGTTAAAAATAGTACTTCCATCTATTTTTTTTTAATAAACCCTATATCCTATCTTTTATTTTCCAAATATCGTAGGGAAATTTCGATAATTCGCGAGAATAGGTACTTGTTACTTGCTCAAAGCTTCTGAACTCTTAGAGAATTTTGTTTTTCTAAATTTTACTGTTATTAATTACAATATAGCCATTTCTTTTCTTTCTTTTTTTCCCCTCCACACCATGGTCATATCAGTTATTATGATTTCGAAAGTTACAAATTGCATGTTTTTAAAAGATAAATTTACACGATTTAAATACCACAACGTCTGAGTCTCTGACAAATGCAGAAGAGCCTTCCGCAGAAGCAGTAGATCCATCCAATTCAGAAGAGACTATGATTTATGAGCTACAGACTACAATCAATGCTAATTCCAAATCCAAATTTACCTTCTGCGTAAGAAGAGTAAATATCACAAGCACCATTACCTTACTATCTAAACAAAAAATATAATTGATGGAGTACGTACTAAACAAGCCCAACAGCAGTAAAGCCCATCAGCCTAAAGCCCAAGAAAGAGTATCAGTTCGGCATGACTAAAGAGTATCAGTCCGGCATGACTAAAGAGTTCAGTTCGGCACAACCAAAGAGTTCGGCCCCAACCTACAGCTCGGTAAAAGCCAACCAATCAAACTCTGCTCTCAGGTCGGCATCAAGCTCTACTCTCAGATCGGCAAAAGCTGCTCGGCAATAATTCAGCAGTTCGGTCTCAGTATTCGACCGAACTAGGAGATAGTGGACTCATGCAGGATTTCCACCTCCACTACACCCACGATCTATTTAGTGGTGTCAAGCAGTCATTAACTCATGCAGGATAGTGGACCCATGCAAGATCGCCACGATCTCCACGACATCCACTACCTAGTAAATGGTGCTGCATGCCACGATCTTGGTTCAATGTATAAATAGAACCTAGATCAGATAGATAAAGTAAGTTCAAAAGAAGTTCTCTAGAGATTAAATGTCAAATAGCAAGTCTGTATTGTAAGCTGTAGAAAACAGATCAAGCAATACAACTCTGCCCTCTTTTCTTCCCGTGGACGTAGATTTACCTCAGTAAATCGAACCACGTAAATCTCTGTGTCGTGATCTGCATTTTCCTGCATTCATCACCATCAAAAATTCGCCAAACCATCAATAATCAAAATACCATTATATATATATAATCATTGTAAAATATACAAAATCATATAGCCAGCCAACCTATGACAAATTGTGATCCAATCCACACCTATCTGTCTGTGCATTAACACATTATTTTCCAAAATGTACATTATTGACCACACAAAATAATCTCTCTGACATTATATACTAAAGTATTTACTAAACATAGGCACAATAGTAATATAATATTAAGACATGAAAGATTCCAACGTTTGTCTGGAGTAAATAACAAGGTTTAAATCGCAATCTGACTAATGATTAGATCAGAGGCGTAGATATGAAGCGATCGGAGAATCGGGCGGCTGCGGATGTGCCTTCACCTTAAAGAAGTCAGCACCGATTCTCTGCACTCGCGTCCAACCAAGTAACCCTGAAGAATCTCACCTCATCCCGTGCTTTGCTGCCACGTCGCCCCTGCGGCTTGCGTGTAGTAAAATAGCGTTTCTCCCTACAAGGAAGCAAGATCGCGTCTGCATACAGTCACACGCTACAAAACCCTTTTTAATTTCCCTGTTTCATTGTTTAATTAATGTTTGACCTATGTGTTTATTATAGTCACAACGCAGTATTAATCCCTGTTTTCTTTCGAGATGACTGTTACGTATATACAAAAAATAAAATTTCTTAATTACAAATTTCACGTGTAAAAATGTTTTGACAATGTCTTCCATCTTCAATATTTGGGAAATTAGGCAGGATTAATAGGATATAAACTGAGGTTACAGTCATATAGAGTCATACATTTAGTTGATTATGTCACCCATATATATCCATAGATTGGGCATTGCATACAGTAATAATGTTAGGATTTAAACAATTTACAAGTTAGCGTCATTAATGCTAGCTCTAATTAAATAGGTACAATGCGTTAAGGGTTACTAATAAAATAGATGCTTCTACGCAAATGACATGTTCCACAATCAAATCATAGATCATTTCATAAAAAATAGTCATAAGTATTTTTTATAAATTTTTGGTCGTCCTCAAAATTATACTTCCCCGTTCCATAGTAGTAAAGTTATTTTGTCATTATAGTATGTTCCATAATAGTAGAGTCATTTCTCAATTTTAGTAAAAGTCAACACATTTCTTCTCACTTAATTTTCTCTCTCTTCCTTTATTCTCTCTATTTTTTCTTCTCTCCTACTTTGTTATCTTTTTATTTAATACATTACACACCTATTTCTTAATATCCGTGCCGGAAAGAAATGCCTCAACTACTATGAAACGGAGGGAGTACTACAAGCAATTTTTCCTCTCTAACGGGTTGAGTCTCATTTTTCTATAAAAAATGTAACCATTTTTTTTTCTATTTATATCTTATTTTATCAATTTTACATTAAAATTCGTGTCATACGCTATCAAGACTAATTTTTATACAAGAAGATAGTATTATTACAACAGGCAAATTGCAGAAAAATCATAAATTTTGATCAAATTTTACTTCAAAACTCAATCATGAATTCTAACATTTTTCTTAAATTTACCAAAGACTTATTTGGATAAAATTAATCTAACGTGACATAGAAAAAATTATACGAGGACAAGACCTATTGTAAATTTTGTCATTTTCTCAACATACTTTACTAATAACTTAACCATGTCAATAGGAAATATATGTTAGTCAAATCAACCTCATATCACAGATAAAAAATCAAAAGATTTTATCATAAAAAAATAATATAAAAATATTAAAATTCATAGTTTTAAAAGCTATTTTAAAGTTACCGAACATACCATAATTTAATCGAATTCATAGTTTTTTAGCAATTTGTCTACTAAAGAAGTAGTCCAGTACCTTTTAATATATTGATCAATTTTCTTGTTTTTGACATATCTAGGGGTGAGTATTCAGGTTTCGGTTCGGTTTTTCACCCAAATCGAACTGAATCCGAAAAACTGAATTTTGCCTAAAATTGAAACTAAACCGAACCGAAAAACTGAAAACGAACTTAAAAAACCGAACCAAAATGAAAAAACTGAAATTATACAAAAAACCGAAAAACAGGAAAAGAAAAAACATACCATAGCATGATTATATCCATGATCCATCACCAACAAAAAACAAATATTCAATTCACATTCCACAAACCACAATAACAAATATCAACTAAAAGTCCAAAATAAATCCACTCTAAATCATCAATAGTTTCAAAATATTACATCAATAAATCCAAAATAAAGTTCCATGACAAGTCTTCAATATCTTCCAAGTTTCAACAAATAATGGAGATTGAGTAATTTGTTGAATCTTGAGTAGACATCAATGCAATACCTAATATACAAAAAGAGTAAGAGCATCCACAACCGTGCTCTTGCCAACGAGCACGGTTGTGGGTCAGGCCCCACTTTTTCCGTCAGCTGTTACGCAAGAGCACAACACACACAGTTGTGCTCTTTCGCAAGGACGGGCACAAGGGTCCCACCATTATTCAATTTAAATAAAAACATTTCCACAAAATGAAAATACATTAAACATACCCGGAATAATATTACAAAATACATTAAAATTTACATAATTAAAATCCTAAAAATTAAAAATTACATAATTAAAATCCTAAAAATTAAAATTTTCATAATTAAACTCCTAAAAATTAAAAATTACATAATTAAATTTGTAAAATTAAAAAAAACACACTACTCGTTGCCGAATTTCGCCTACATGTGTTTGATTAGGTCTTCTTGTAGCTCAATGTGGGTTCGGGTATCACGCATTGTGTGCCTTGTTTCGATCCTCTCACCCACCGTTGTATGCACACCTCGACGTGGGGGAGACCTCGCGGTTGAGTTTCTGGCTTCATCCTCGTCGTAGAAGCTAGCCGTCCTCGGTCCTTCGTCGGCTATAATCATGTTGTGTAAGATAATACACATGTACATGATGTCGGCGATATTATTCACGTACCACAGCCAAGTCGGGGCCTTCACAATGTTGAATCGGGCTTGAAGGACCCCAAAGGATCTTTCGACGTCTTTCCGGGCGAACTCTTGACGCTGCGCAAAAAGAACTCATCTCGGGTCTTGCGGGTTGCTGAGCGTCTTCACGAAAGTCAACCACCTTGGGTAGATACCATCGGCGAGATAGTAACCCATGTGGTATGTATTTCCGTTGACGGTGAAGTCGATCGCCGGTGCTACACCATTCAACACATCATTGAAGAGGGGTGAAGAATAGAACACATTCAAGTCGTTGTTGAATCCGACAACGCCGAAATATGCATGCCAAATCCATAGGCGGTAGTCGGCGACCGCTTCAAGGATAAGTGTTGGGCCGCCGCCTTTGTGGTCGATTAAGTGTTGCCCCCTCCAAGCAGTCGGGTAATTCTTCCACCTCCAATGCATGCAGTCAATGCTGCCAAGCATGGGAAAGCCATGGACTGATTCGTGAAGACGAAGTAACCGTTGGCAATCATCGGTGGTGGGTGCTCGAAGGAATTCATCACCGAAAGCTATACGAACGCCCTCGCAAAATTTTTTAAGACAAAGGATTCAAGTAGACTCACCGACATACAAATACTCGTCGAAGAGGTCGGCCGTTTTCCCAGTAGCGAGTTGTCGGATGGCACACGTACACTTCTGCAACGCCGAGATACTTTGCCGACCGGCTACATCTGGACTTGTTTGAAAGAATTCAACACGGGCGGACAATGTGTTGATAATACGCATAAACAAGAGCTTTGACATGCGAAAACGACGCCTGAAGTAATCTTCCGGAAACCGCGGCGGGTCGGTAAAATAGTCGGCAACGAGCCTTTCGTGGGCTCCCTCCCGGTCACGATGGATGTAGCAGCGAGTTGATCTAGTTGGTTAAGGAGGAGGGGTGGGGGTATTCGCTGCGACCTATGCTTCATAAGCGACACGGTGTTGTTCGTAGTATTCTTATTCTTCGCGCTCCTCTTCCGCAATAAGATGGGTAAAATCCATTTGGGGTTTTGAATGAGAGATGAAGGTGTAGATAAGTTGTATGAAAAATATGAATGAGAGATAATTTATTGTGAAAAATGAACAATGAATGTGTGTATTTATAGATGATTTTAGGGGAAAAATACAGAAAAATGGGAAAAAACGTCATTTTTTTGGGATTGGGATTTTTTTTTAATTTTTGGTATTATTTTGGATTTTTTAAAAAAATTCCGGCGGATATGCCGTTGGCCAATCACACGCTGCCACGTCGCCTGCTTGCTGGCACGGACATGCTCAATGCATCGAGCAGCGCCGTTGCAGCGGCAAGAGCGCAGCGGCGGACAGCGGTGCCGCGCCGCTAGCACGGACGAACGGACGAGCACCTGCTCTCCGTTGTGCATGCTCTTATATAAGTACTATAATTATTCGGCATCTACAATAAGAAAGATTTAGAGTTACTTAGCAATCAATTTGCAACATAACAATACATAATTATATTAAAAATAATTAATAAACTTATATTACAACTTGATGCAGAATAATCTATGTTGTAGATTAGAGAAAACCGGCCTATTTTTTACTCAATGAAATCTGAAATTTGAAATAGGACATAAACATGTCATGACAATTGGAGATATACTAAAACAAAATTATAAAAAATGCGCATACGTAGAAACAACACATCCTACCTATTTAAACACAGTTACACATGTCAAATAATCACACTTCCATATCAAGAACTTGATAACTTAATTACTCTCTGACTGTAATTGAAAAAATAAAAAAGTTGGTATAACTAGATATTCTTTAGAATTGCAGAATTAATCAAGACTAAATTTTGTGACTTTTCGATAATTTCTTCATAAATATTATTTGGTGCCCACCAAATCATGCTCATGTCTTAATTAAGGGTGAATATTATTTCTGAAAGCTATACAAGGTATGAACTCACACACATTTAAAAGAATATAAAATTAAATACTTAAACTGCTTCTTAAACAAATTCTACTCAATAAAGGTAGAGAGAGAGAGGCAATGGGTCACATAATTGTGCAATTGAAGATTTGGGTAGAGTTTTACCTGTAGCTGGAGACGTGAAGACGAAAAGGCGTGAAGCTGTGGAGAGGCGACGACGTGAAGCGTGAGGGGTGAGGGACGACGGGCTGAGCTCTCTCTCTCACGGCGTGGAGCTGGAGCTGAGGGACGCCGGGCCGGAGCTGAGTATTCTGTGAATCAGTGATGAGAGGTGGAGCTGGAGAAACGGATTTGAGAGAGGGGGAGGCAGAACCAGAACGGCGGAACAGTCACGACTGAATCATTTACTTTCTAGGGTTTTATTTTTAAGTATATTTAACTAATAGTATATATATATATATATAATATTAAAATAAAATTCGTTTTTTTTTGTTTTTTTTCCTTCCAAACCGAACCGAAAAAATCGAAATTTTGAAAATTCTAAAACCGAACCGAAAAACCAAACAAACCGAACCGAATTTTAAATTTTCGGTTTGGATCGGTTCGGATATTCGGTTTTCGTGTTTTTTGCTCACCCCTAGACGTATCCAAAACTTGAGCTAACAGTTAGTTTATCCGATAAAATAATTATGCCCCTACTAGTTGTAAAACTAATCAAATTGAGAGAAAGCACACACAATCAAAGGGAGTTGGCTTTTAGAAGGAAAATTGAATTATTACGCAATAGAAGGCTTCAAAGTGTCATTTTCTTGTAAAGTTTGTTTGCTTTTAGCATGATTACGAGATTACTAAATCAAATAATCCAGTTTGGGATAATGACACTTAATTAGGCCAAATTTTATTTACACACACACACCTTGAAAAAGGTGAGTGTCGACGCATTAATGAGCCAACGAGATTTAAACAAATTAAATTATCATTTCAAAACCGATCAATTTATTTAATTTTTTTAATTTATCATTCTTAACTATTTATGTACATGTCATGTCAAATCTTAGAAACTGGAGTACTTTTTTTTTTATTTTAAATTGCATTAATTGGTGTCATATTAATATATAATTGCTTATTCATCAAGTTTTCTTTTTATATGTATAACTAAATCTCTGTATCATTGTATAGTAGAAGTACTATAAATTAAGGTTCGAATCCCTAAAGTAAATAAAAACATAAAACAAGGCATGAAATTACGTGAACTTGCAACTCTTGATCTATTGAAGAATCGAGAGAATATATCCTCGGCTTCTTCATTAGTTTGTCTTTCTTTTTATTGTCTGTCTCTACCATACAATAAAAATACCAAAACAAACAAATAGTAAGTAAAATACGTGACTGTAAATTTTGCGAGGCAAAATATGCTCCTCAGAACGATACGCTACTCAATTTGTCATTGGAGTATGTTTTTAATTATTGAAACTATTATAAAATTTTCACTCGTATTTGCGTCTAGAGCCTAAAAACGAAGAAACATAAATAATTATTTGTAAAATACTCATATTTTAAAATTAATATTCTCATATTATTGCAATTAAGTGTCTTTAGTATTTCGCCCCGAGTTTTCTTACATGCAAATTATCAGATAAATCATAAATTATGGTACATCTCACAATTTAATAATCACAAATTTTCGGAGTAACATTTTTGTTAAGTTTGATGATGTAGTTAAGTTACTATTAACTGTTACTTGTTGACTATGTAAAGAAAAATGAAAAATTTACAGACGGTCTCGACGATTTTTTAAGCACAACAAGTACAATTTCACCAAATAAGACCGTGGGAAATCGAGAAAAATGTTACTCCTAAAACTCATAAATTTTATGATTGATTTTTAATTTTGCAGCACTAACTAGAATTTGATCGATATTTATAGTTCATCTGAACTTGCCATTTTCAACTTTTGTCCATGTTGGCTAGTTTTTGGCTAGTGAGACAAAAATAAAATCGTTGACTCGCGAATGGGTGATGTGGCATCCATGCCTATGAATTTAACGACAAATTAACTATTCTATAGTTAAAGATGAGAAGATCAGAGTTTAGGAAGAAAAACGAAGAGACATGACAAAGTGAAAGAAAAATAGATAGACAGAAGAGTGTTGATGTGAATTTTAAATTTTAACTTTTTATTTAATAAATCAAGATAAAGTTAATTGGATTGCCACATATGTTTTGCAACTAATGTTTTTATTTTTAGGAAAAAATCATAAAATTTTGAAATTCGATCGTGTGTTTATATTAAAATAATGTGTGTGAGAAAAATATGAAATCATTGAAAGTTCATGTATTTAAAAAAATATATTTTCAATTATTAGGTTCCTATAGGGCCAACTTAATAAGGACGTGAATCTAATAAAATTTGATCTAAATCAAATAATTTGGTGCATTTTGTGACGAAAATTGTCAGTATTGCTCGTCTCTGCTCCTACCTTTGAGGTGAAAAGAGAAAAACTCATTGACAAAACTTTAAGGCATCGTTTGATAGCTATGTCATGTTTCGATTAGACATGATACAATTCGTGATACTTATCATAGTTTCAATTAGTTTATTTATCTTGATTGGGTGCTTGATAGCTTAAGATAATTATGAGTTATCCTATTTAAGTGTTAAATGGAATAAATTACAAATAAGAATAAAATTATGATTATTAAAATTATCCTCATTAATTTAAGTTAATAGTATCTAAACTTTCCTTGAACAATAATTGTTCTCTCTCTTCTTCGGCACTCTCTCACTCTCTCTACTATACCTCTCCAAATTCCCAATATCCAAAAATCACCATCTTCCTCAATCTCTCTCTATTGTACCTCTCCAAATTCCCCAAATCACCATCTTCCACAATCTCTCTCTATTGTACCTCTCCAAATTCCCCAACTCACCGTCTTCCTCAATATCTCTCTATTGTACCTCTCCAATTTCCCCAAATCACCATCTTCCTCAATCTCCTCTTCACTCACCGGCGATTCTTCATGGCGCAACCACCGTCGCCACCTACCCTCTCCCTTCTCCCTCGTCTCCCTCCCTCTGAATGGTTCTCTCTCTCTCTCCCTCTCCCTCTCATTTCTGCACCGCACCCACTTTGTCTCAACTTTACTGAGAATTGATATTGCAAATATGAAATAATGCAGTAATATGATTCGATTATATGATAAAGAAATAGTAATAAAACTATTAATAAAACTTTTCTTTATGGATTGTTCCCAGAATCTATTGCAACTTTTGTGTTTGAAGAAAAATATGGAGGCTGTTATGTTTGGTTTAGGAAAAATTTGATGGGAAAAAATGTATTTTACTAAAAGTAATTAGGCATCCCAAATATGTAACCTAGCAAAATCGGTAGTTATATGTATACAATTGAAATATAGATTTTTCAGTGGGCTTTGTGGGAGCCGAATACAAAACACGAGCTATTTAGATTGGTAACTTAGCTACTAAATGCACAAATAAATCCAGATTCCTTCCTTTATCTAGGCTTAACGTATCTACCAACTGCCCAAGTATAAATTACCGCATGCATACGTCGTGGATGACTTTTATTTATTAATTGAAATAGACTTGGTCGTAAAGTGGGTTGTTCATTCAAATGCCTGATTTAATTGTTGCAGCCCCATAAGACTATTTATCATGTGCAATCAATATATATTTTAGTCAACTGCAATTATTCTTCTTCTTTTTATTTGGTAGGTTTGAGATTCATACTCTCGTCTCTCGACCTTACAAAGGCGAGGAATACCATTGAGCTATTGTGTCGTGGTTATTCTTCTTCTTTTTATCTCTATGGTATGGCACCAATTAATTTCCTTTAGCTGTATATTAATGTGTTTTTTCACACCGCTGTAGACTCGAACTTACATTCAGAATTAAACTATTGGAGTATTTCTTAACTTTAATCTAAAAGATAATTCAACTAAAAGATAACGTGTTTTTTTATATTTGAGTCATTTTACTTATAACTGGATTACGCCGAGTTCTCCGATTGCCAAATAGGTACACTTTTTAGCACTTTAATTGTTCACGACTTTCTTTAAAAAAATCAATATGACTTTCTGCAAACATTAATGTCAACCGCTTGCTAACAACCAGATTAAATGCAAGAAATCTGCACAACCATAAATCCATTCAAATACATACTACTCCTATCTTTCAATTTGAAGGTAGGATTCTGCACCGTCGTCTAGATCAACGCTAGCTAGTTGACTTAATTAGCTTTGATTGCCGACTTTAGTTAGAACGCAGAGAAAAATAAGTCATAATCGTTTTAAATCAAGAGTTTTAATTGGTGATCATTAGTACTCTCTTCTGCTCTCATTATCGAATAAGTGTCTTTACACATCGAACAACTAAAGAATTTACATTGAAGAAAAGGATAAAATGAGAACTTTAAGAGCACGGATGTGGGCCTGAACCCACTTTCTATATAACACGGATACTTCACTTTGTTGCCGTATCGCGTATCGGATACGTATCCGATACCGATACGCGACGGATACGCGACGGATACGTATCCTGGGCGTATCCGCGGGATGGGCCGTATTGGGCCGGGAAACCTCAGATTCGATACGTATCTCGGTGGATACGGCCCAGTTTAAAGCCCATCTAAAGGAGCCGGCCCGATAGAATTAACGGGCTGGACCAAAAAGCCCATTTGTGATGTAGCCCATTGCAGCTGGATGAACAAATCTAGCTCTATAAATAATGATGCTCTATACAATATAAGATTCCACACAATTGAGAAAGCCGCAGCTAGGTCAAAAACTCCCCGCCTCCATAGATTCGGTATGCTTTTTTTTTTAGATTTTTCGTTTTATGTATCTATTTTTGCCATCGCTTTTCTATGTTATAATTCAGTTTTTTGCTCCCCCAATTCAGCTTTTGATTCCCTTAGTGGTGTTGGTCTTCTTGAAGTTGCTGACCTCTCCATTGATGAACCTGAGTTGCAGGCTGTATCATTTGGATTGGGTGATGCCGAGGATGAAGGTGTGGAGCTGGAGGAGACGGGGAATGAGGAAGAAGCTTGATGTTGATGGCTTGATGCTAGTTTGCTACTACCTTTTAATTATTTCCTAATTTAGAACCTGCTGCTATCATGTTATTTTGAGTGTAATAGACCTTTAATGTCTCTATGTTGAATTAGAATATCTATTTTGTAATTTATTTTGCACTATTATTATTTATTAAAAAAAATAGTTAAAACGTATCCGCGTATCGGGTTGTTTGGGAAAGAGCCGTATCCGCGTATCCGTATCCTTCGGATACCGATACGCGTATCCGTATCGGTGCCGCATAGCCCACTTTTATTAATTTTTTACTCTCTGCTCTTCCCCAAGAGCACAACACCCACATCTATGCTCTTCCGCAAGGACATGCTCAAGTGTCCCACCATTCCATTATTTAATTTAAATACTTCAATTACTAAAAACATTTCTACAATATTAAAATGCATTGAAAATATCCGATACCATTACAAATTACTAAAAAATTAAAAATTACATAATTAAAATCATAAAAATAAAAAATTACATAATTAAAATCCTAAAAATTAAAAATTACATAATTAAATTCATAAAATTAAAAAAAACCCACTACTCGTGGCCGAATTTTGCCCAAATGTGTTTGATTAGGTCTTCTTGTAGCTCAGTGTGGGTTCTGGTATCGCGCATTGTGTGTCTTGTTTCGATCCTCTCACCCATAGTCGTATGCACACCTCGGCGTGGGGGAGACCTCGCGGTTGAGCTTCTAGCTTCATCCTCGTCGTAAAAGTTAGCCGTCCTCGGTCCTTCGTCAGCTATAATCATGTTGTGCAAGATAATACTCGTGTACATGATATCGACGATATTTTTAACGTACCACAGCTGAGACGGGGCCTTCACAATGTTGAATCTTGCTTGAAGGACCCCAAAAGCTCTTTCGACGTCTTTTCGAGCACACTTTTAACGCTGCGCAAAAAGAACCCGTCTCGGGTCTTGTGGATTGTTGAACGTCTTCACGAAAGTAGACCACCTTGGGTAGATACCATCGGCGAGGTAGTAACTCATGTGGTATGCATTTCCGTTGACGGTGAAGTCGATCGTCGGTGCTACACCATTCAAAACATCATTGAAGAGTGGTGAAGAATAGAGCACATTCAAGTCGTTGTTGGATCCGGCAACACCGAAATATGCATGCCAAATCCATAGGCGGTAGTCGGCAACCACTTCAAGGATAAACGTTGGGCCACCGCCTTTGTGGCCGCTTAAGTATTGCCCCCTCCAAGTAGTCGGGCAATTCTTCCACTTTCAATGCATGCAGTCAATGCTGCCAAGCATACCGGAAAAACCTTGGACTGTTTCTTGAAGATGAAGCAACCGTGGACAAGCTTCGGTGGTGGGTGCCCGAAGGAATTCCTCACCGAAAGCAGAACAAATGCCGTCGCAGAAATTTTTGAGGCATAGGATTCCAGTTGACTCACCCACATGCAAATACTCGTCGAAGAGGTCAGCCATTTACCCAGTAGCAAGTTGTCGGATGGCACAAGTGCACTTCTGCAATGCCGAGAGACTTTGCCGACCGGTTGCGTCTCTAGTTGATTGAAAGTATACAAAACAGACGGACAATGTGTTGACAATACGCATAAACAACCGTTTTGACATGTGAAAACGGCGCCGGAAGTAATCCTCCGGAAACCGCGGCTGGTCGAAAAAATAGTCGGCAATGAGACTTTTGTTGGCTCCCTCCCGGTTACGAGGTATGTAGCTGCGAATTGATCTAGTTGGTCGAGGAGGAGGGGAGGGGGTGGTGGCGGCTACATAGGCTTCATAGGCGGCACGATATTGTTCATAGTATTCTTGTTCTTCGCGCTCTGCTTCAGCAATGATATCAGTGAAATCCATTTTTAGAGAGGGTTTGAGTGAGAGAGGAAGATGTAGAGGAAGATGTAGATGAGTTGTATGAAAAAGGATGAATGAGAGATAATTTGTTGTGAAAAATGGATGATAAATGTGTGTATTTATAGATGATTTTGGAATTTTTAAAAATTATAAAAAAAATTAAAAAATTTCAAAAAACGGCAATAAAACGGATACATTTTTGGGAATCTGATTTTTTTTTGTTTGTATTATTTTCGATTTTTTTAAATAATCCTACGGATAATCCGTTGGCGAATAGAAACGCGCCGCGTCGCCTACTCAGCGGCACGGACGAGCTCGATGCATCGAGCAGTGCCGTGCCAGCGGCGAGCTGTGGTATCACCATTAATCAAATATCATTCACATGAGTGAATTAATGTACTTATTTATTAAATTTCTTCAATACATGCCCATTAATTTTAGATTATATGATTAATTAAGATGTCGGCATATTATTACGACAAGGTACAACATGTTGTGATAATTGAGCTTATTAATTCTCCCTTTGGAAATTATAAGCTTTGTTAGGGAATTAAAGTTAGAGCATCCACAACCGTGCTCTTGCCAGCGGCACGGTTGTGGGCCCGGCCCCACTTTTTCTGCCTGCTCTCTGGCAAGAGCACAACACCCACAGTTGTGCTCTTCCGCAAGGACGAGCACAATTAATTTAAAATTCAATTAAACAATAACATTTCCATAATAATAAAAGTCATTAAAAAACCTAAATAAAATTACAAATGACAAATAAAATAAAAACGACATAATTAAAAGCCTAAAAATTAAAAATTACATAATTAAAATACTAAAAATACTAAAAATTAAAAAAACCACTACTCGTTGCCGAATTTCATCCACATGTGGTTGATTAGGTCTTCTTGTAACTGAATGTGAGTTCGGGTATCGCGCATTGTGTGCCTTGTCTCGATCCTCTGGCCAACCAACGTATGCTCACCTCGGCGTGGGGGAGACCTCGCTGTTGAGCTTCCGGCTTCATCCTCGTCGTAGAAGCTAGCCGCCCTCGGCCCTTCGTCGGCTATAATCATGTTGTGTAAGATAATACACATGAACATGATGTCGGCGATATTATTCGCGTACCACAGCCGAGCCGGGGCCTTCACAATGTTGAATCGGGCTTGAAGGACCCCGAAGGCTCTTTCGACGTCTTTCCGCGCGGACTCTTGACGCTGCGCAAAAAGAACCCGTCTCGGGTCGTGCGGGTTGTGGAGCGTCTTCACGAACGTCGACCACCTTGGGTAGATACCATCGGCGAGATAGTAACCCATGTGGTATGCATTTCCGTTGATGGTGAAGTCGATCGCCGGTGCTACACCATTCATCACATCATTGAAGAGTGGTGAAGAATAGAGCACGTTCTAGTCGTTGTTGGCTCCGGCAACGCCGAAATATGCATGCCAAATCCATAGACGGTAGTCGGCGACCGCCTCAAGGATAAGTGTTGGGCCGCCGCCTTTGTGACCGCTTAAGTGTTGCCCCCTCCAAGCATTCGGGCAATTCTTCCACCTCCAATGCATGCAGTCAATGCTGCCAAGCATTCCGGGAAAGTCATGGACTGATTCGTGAAGACGAAGCAACCGTTGGCAATCATCGGTGCTGGGTGCCCGAAGGAATTCATCCCCGAAAGCTGAACGAACACCCTCGCAAAAATTCTTTAGACAAAGGATACCAGTGGACTCACCGATATGTAAATACTCGTCGAAGATGTCGGCCGTTTGCCCAGTAGCGAGTTGTCGGATGGCACACGTACACTTCTGCAACGGCGTGATACTTTGCCGGTCGGCTGCATCTGGATCTGTTTGGAAGAATTCAACACGTGCGGACAATGTGTTGACAATTCGCATGAACAAGCGCTTTGACATGCGAAAACGGCGCCTGAAGTAATCTGCCGGAAACCGCGGCTGGTCGGCAAAGTAGTCGGCAACAAGCCTTTCGTGGGCTCCCTCCCGGTCACGATGGATGTAGCGGCGATTTGATCTTGTTCGTTGAGGAGGAGGAACGGGGGTATTCGCCGTGACATATGCTTCGTAAGCGGCACGATGTTGTTCGTAGTATTCTTGTTCTTCGCGCTCCGCTTCCGCCATAATATGGGTGAAATCCATTTGAGGTTTTGAGTGAGGGATGAATGTGTTGATAGTTTGTATGAGAATTATGAATGAGAGATGAATGAGAGATGATTTGATGTGATAAATGGATGATGAATGTGTGTATTTATAGATGATTTTGGGAAAAAAAAATAAAAAAAATAAAAAAATTCAGAAGACGGGCAAAAAAACGGCCATATTTTTGGGATTTGGAAAATAATTTTTTTTATTTTTTATCATTATTTAAAATTAATTAACGAATTTAAAATGGGCAAAAAAACGGCCACGTCGACTGCTCGCTGGCATTGTGCTGCTCGAGCAGCGCCGTGCCAGCGGCGGCGAGCCTCGTCCTCGCCGCTGGCACGGACCGGCCTTTTTCCCCACCACCGTTGCGGATGCTCTTAGTGCTTTCTATCTAAATATTTCCTTGAAAAGTTTAACATGATCAACGAGTCAATTTTTTAATACTAATAACAATATCAGGAAAAAAAACTGACACCCCTCTCTTAACAAAGATTTCATCTTTCATCTTTCATTTTTCATTTTTCATTTGTTCCACGAAGGGCACGTTCTATTTCTAAATTCTCTTTATATTTAACACATTAAACAATATTTTTTAAATTGTCATATCATTTAAGAAATGAGATATTTTTAATCTATTAATTTTATATTAAAATTTGTGAAGGTTCACTATCAAGACTATCGGTAGTAGTTGATGAATATACTTTTAATAAATATAGAATGGAGATGTATTGATTTAAAACTTGGATCCAATAATTGGAAGAAAATCGAATACGGTTGCCATTAATGCACCGTGTTACACTAACTGCATATCCAAATGTACAACAGCGTAATGCCGTCCACTCCCCACTTGCCAATCTTGCTTGCTCAAATTCGCTATATATAACTATTTTTTCATCCCTTAAAAACTCACACCTCTATTTATCACACTATCCCATTTTCGCATCGCAGTTCCTTCTTTCTCACTATATTTTGGCGCGTAAATGGAGTATAGTGGAGTTAAGAGATGGATAGTGGCGGTGGTGGTGGTGCTGAGCCTCCTCCACGGCGGCGTGTTGGCCGAGCCCCAAGTTCCATGCCTCTTTATATTTGGTGATTCTCTGGTAGATAACGGCAACAACAATAACATTCAGTCCTTGGCTAAGGCTAATTACTTTCCCTACGGAATCGATTTTCCCAATGGCCCGACCGGCCGGTTTTCCAATGGGAAAACCACAGTCGATGTAGTGGGTAAGCACATTCCAATTATATCCTTATATAATCATATTTGATAATGTCCCATGCCATAACTCTTATAAAAACTTACTAGCTTTATTCATTTTCTTTTTTAGTAAAATCTTTAATTTTTAATACTTTCACTTTCTCTTTCATACTTTTAACCTTTAAAGAAACAGGGCGTGAAAATTGACTTGTTTTTGTTACTTCAGCTGAATTACTAGGCTTTGATGACTACATTCCACCTTACGCGGCCGCCCGCGGCCAGCAAATACTCCGGGGAGTGAACTACGCGTCGGCTGCCGCTGGAATTAGATCCGAAACCGGCCGGCAACTGGTAGTTCTCTGCTCTTCAATTGATTGTTTCTTAACTTAACCAACCATTAATTGTGATCAATTAAATTTTGTGAATAAATTAGGGTGGAAGGATTGATTTCACCGGACAAGTAAACAACTATAGGAATACAGTCCAACAAGTAGTGAACATTCTGGGAAACGAATCCTCCGCCGCAGATTACCTAAGCAAATGCATATATTCGGTGGGAATCGGCAGCAACGACTACCTCAACAACTACTTCATGCCGCTCTACTATTCCTCGAGCCGACAATACACACCCGAGCAGTACGCCAACCTCTTGATCCAACAGTATACCCAACAATTGAAGGTATTATGCCATTTTATTAAACTAAACTTAATTGGTGGAGTGAAAGTGAGACAATCAGAGTAATGAGTGTTGGAAAGAAATCAAGGAAATAATCAAGGAGATATGAAATTGATTGTGTTAGTAATTTACCTTGTAATAAGGCAATTAGAATTAGGGTGAATCTTTACCTTTCTTTGTATAGCTCCCTCTCTATATAGACGATTGTAAACTATGAACAATTCAAGTTGAATAAAAGTTGAAGCCTTGTAACATGGCATCAGAGCAAAGGCTCAGAAAATCTTCATCATAGCCTAGAAATATACCTCTCTCGACCTTAGGCAGAATAAGCCATGGCCGACGAAAAACCCACAAAAAACGCAGCAGACGACAACAAGCTGAGAGTCAGCAAGAATGTGACGATTGCTGTAAAACTCAACGGCACGAACTACTCAATATGGTCACGATTGATGAAGATCCAGATAGGGAGTAGAAGGGTACTCCGCCACATCAACGGTAATCCGCCACCACCCGAACCGGGGGCGGCTGAATACACGGAGTGGGAGGAGACGGATCTAATCGTCTTCTCGTGGATCCTAGACAACATCGAGACAGATATTGTCATCGATTTCGCCCATCACCAAACGGCAGAGGCTCTGTGGAAGAGTCTAGCCGTAACTTTCGAAGGAACATCCGATCCATTCCTGCTATTCGACCTGGAGGAAAAGGCAGAGAACGTCAAACAAGGGGAACAAAGCCTCGAAACATATTGGCGGCACTTACACGGGACGTGGATTGACGTGGACCGGTGTCAAGAGAAACCGGTCACATGTTGCGACAAAGGAGTAGGGCAGTTCCGGAAGTACATCGAGACACGCCGGCTTTTCAAATTTTTGACCGGCCTCAATCCAAAGTTCGATCAAATGAAACGAGAGGTCCTCAAAGAAAAACCATGGCCCTCAGCGGAAGTCGCATACGGCTGGATTAAGCGAGAAGCCGCGCGGCTGAAAATCATGCCGGCAACAAACAACGAACCAGCCGGTGCAACTACCGATTCCTCATCATCATCGGGCAACGTCGGGCTCGGATTTGCTGCCCGAAATCAACAACGGAGTGGACCGCCGCCGTCATATCGGACAGGAACACCAACCGCCCCGAATCGTCGACCGTTCAAGCCCGACAAATCCAAACTTTGGTGCTCCCACTGCGGAAAACACAAACATACCAAGGAGTCGTGCTTCCTCCTCGTCGGATTCCCGGAATGGTGGGATGAAAACCAGAAAGCCAAAGCAAAATTGGCTATCGGTGTAACCGAGAACGGAGGAGGGGCGTTCCCCAGAGCGGGCAACCAGGAGGCCGCCGACACTCAGGGGCGACCGGAGAACAGAGGTGGAACGATCGGGGAGGCGGCAATCGCCGATTTTAGGAGGAGCGGCGGAATGTTTGGAGGTAACGGGTTGGGGTTGAACAACCCTAACCCCCAATTCTTATTTTCAATTAAAACCCCCACTCCTATGAAATCTCACATTACACCCCATACTATACCCCATGTCGCACATAAGTCCCCCAGATTCGGAAAATTGCATAATTTACCCCACTGTGATTATACTATGCAATTAAGTCCTCAAAAAATTGACAATAGAGAAACTGACCCTCCAAATCTGAAAAATCCATATTTTAGCCCTAATTATTTTGCACCCCTTGAAAATACCCATATTGCGTGCATGGCAAAAAATTTAGAGGGTAGTACTAAAAGTGAGTGGATTTTTGATTGCGGAGCTACAGATACTATGACTTATGATAGGGAAGATTTCTCTACTTTTAACGGGGCAATTAAAAGCCAGATTCAAACTGCCGATGGCGAATTAACTTCTGTGCAGGGAAGTGGGACTATTGAAATATCCCCAAGTCTAAAACTTAAGAATTGTCTCTATGTGCCAAAATTGTCTCACAAATTGATGTCTATTAGTCACGTGACTAAGGAGCTGAATTGTACGTTATTGATGCACCCAAACTTCTGTGTGTTGCAGGATATCAGGACGAGGAGGATAATTGGGCGTGGCACTGAGCGTCAAGGCCTCTATTACGTGGACGAGATAGCTCACCAAGGTGGCGCCGCGATGCTTGCTCACGGATCTGCTAACAGAGAAGCTTGGTTGTGGCACCGAAGATTGGGTCATCCGTCTGCGGGTTATCTTAAACTGATTTTTCCGAAATTTTCTCACCTTAAAGACATTTCATGTGAGTCGTGTGTTTTGGCTAAGAATCATAGACAGTCTTTTAAATCCAGTAAAACGCGTGTTAAAAACATTTTTTCTCTTGTTCATGCTGACGTTTGGGGCCCTGCGCCTATTACTGGTGATCATGGTTTTAAGTATTTTCTTTTGTTTGTTGATGACTACACAAGAATGACATGGGTGTATTTTTTGCGAAATAAATCTGAAGTGTTTGAAAAATTTGTCATATTTTTTAAAATGATTCAGACACAATTTCAGAAAACTGTCTTGGTTCTTCGGTCAGATAATGGGAGGGAATTTGTCAACAAAAACATGGAAGACTTCTTTAACACACACGGGTTAGTACATCAAACCTCATGTCCATATACTCCAGAACAAAACGGGGTAGCTGAGAGGAAAAATCGAATTCTTCTTGAAATAACTCGAGCCTTGTTTTTTGATTCAAATGTTCCCAAATTTCTTTGGCCAGAAGCAGTCGCTACCTCAGTCTACCTTGTAAACCGTCTTCCTACAAAAATACTTGATATGAAAACACCCCTTCAAATTCTTTCAAAAGCCTCAAAAATCCCTGAACCTCTCACCCTTCCGCTTAAAATTTTTGGATGTTCCGTCTATGTACATGTTCCGAAACAAGAACGAACAAAATTTTCTGCATGTGCGGTGAAATGTGTCTTTCTTGGGTATGGGATTAATCAAAAAGGATATAGATGCTATGATCCGTCATCTAGGAAGATAATCACTACTATGAATTGTAACTTTCTTGAATGAGAGTATTTTTATCACACCCAACTTAGGGGTCAGGGGGAGAAGGGTGGAAATAACCTAGGAGAGATAAGTGGACCCCCAAGTTGGTTGGTGCCTCAATCAAGCAACTCAGAGGCGGAACCAACAGAACAAGCTAGCGCCACCGCCGAGCAGGTCACGTCTACTGTAGATCCTCCTCAGGAAACCACGCTACAGTCCAATCCTCCTCCAGTGATATCTGAGGTAACTCTCGAACCTGAATCTGAAAGTACATCTGTTTCTACTGACAATCCTGGCACAGAAGAAGTCACTGCTATTGATGGAGATACTGGTCGATATATTCTTCCGCAGCGCAGCACTCGAGGTATTCCACCTAAGAGATATAGTCCAGAAAAGATCGGGGCTAAGAGTAGATACTCAATAGCAAATCTTGCTAAAGCCAATCTCACAGAAATGGCTAAGGCGTTCACAACCGCCCTATATGAAGAAGAAGAGATACCTCAAACGGCAGAAGAGGCCATGAGAATGCCTCATTGGAGGAAGGCGATGATGGTAGAGATGAATGCTCTAACGAAGAGCGAGACTTGGGATGTATGTACCAAACCAGAAGGTGTGCGAGCTGTAGGATGCAGGTGGGTCTTCACCATCAAAAGGAGACCAGATGGATCGATTGAAAGATACAAGGCAAGGTTGGTAGCCAAGGGATACACTCAGACTTATGGGGTCGATTATGCCGAGACATTCTCCCCAGTTGCCAAGATGAATACTATCCGAGTTCTATTCTCTATTGCAGCCAACAAGGAGTGGCCTCTACACCAATTTGATGTCACTAATGCTTTTCTGCATGGTGAGCTCTCGAAACCAATATATATGGAAGCTCCACCAGGTTTCTCTGAAGGCTTCAAAGATGGGCAAGTGTGCAGACTCAAGAAGACGTTGTATGGATTGAAACAGTCCCCGCGAGCATGGTTCGGGAGATTTACTGAAGTAATGAAGAAGTACGGGTATAAACAGAGCAATTCTGATCATACTCTATTTCTGAAAAGGAGGGAATGAAAGATTACCTGCTTAATCATCTATGTGGATGATATGATCCTCACTGGCGACGATGAGGAAGAAATCAAATTGTTGAGACAGAACTTGTTTTCAGAATTTCAGATGAAGGATCTTGGAATGCTAAAGTACTTTCTGGGAATAGAAGTATTGAGGTCAAAGAAGGGAATCTTCATTAACCAGAAGAGGTATGTCCTCGACTTACTGGCAGAAACTGGAATGATAGACTGCAAGCCCGCAGATACTCCTATGGTGCAGAATCATGGGCTACAGATAGTAGAAGGAGCTGAACTTACCCATCGAACGAGGTATCAACGCTTAGTTGGAAAGTTAATTTACTTGTCCCATACGAGACCTGACATTGCATACGCAGTTGGAGTAGTGAGTCAGTTTATGCACAAACCCCAAGAAGCTCATTGGGAAGCGGCCCTGCGGATCGTTCGATACCTTAAAGGAACCCCGGGACATGGAGTAATGTTTAAGAAGCATGGTCATATGGACATATGTGGATTCACAGATGCTGATTGGGCCGGAAATCCAAATGATCGGAAGTCAACCGCAGGGTACTTCACGTTTGTGGGTGGTAATTTGGTCACCTGGCGAAGTAAGAAACAAAAGGTGGTAGCTTTGTCGAGTGCGGAAGCAGAATTTCGAGGGATCAAGAGTGGATTGACTGAGATCCTGTGGCTAAAAAGGCTAATGACTGAGTTGGAATTCATGCCCTCCGGACCCTGCAAACTATTTTGTGATAACAAGGCTGCTATCAGCATATCTGAAAATCCAGTACAGCATGACCGGACAAAACATGTTGAAGTTGATCGACACTTCATCAAAGACAACATTGAAGCCAAGATTGTGGAACTACCGTTTGTCCGATCAGAAGACCAGCTAGCTGATATTCTTACCAAAGCTGTAGACTCTAGAAGTTTCCATGAAGTATTGGGCAAGTTAAGTTTGGATGATCCCCTTACTTAACTTGAGGGGGAGTGTTGGAAAGAAATCAAGGAAATAATCAAGGAGATATGAAATTGATTGTGTTAGTAATTTACCTTGTAATAAGGCAATTAGAATTAGGGTGAATCTTTACCTTTCTTTGTATAGCTCCCTCTCTATATAGACGATTGTAAACTATGAACAATTCAAGTTGAATAAAAGTTGAAGCCTTGTAACAATGAGTATGTTTGTTGATGTAGAATTTGTACAACTACGGGGCTCGTAAGTTTTCTCTGATCGGGATCGGGCAGATCGGGTGCAGCCCGAACGCCCTGGCCCAGAACAGCCCCGATGGAAGGACGTGCGTGAAGAGAATCAACGACGCTAACCAGATATTCAACACCAAGCTCAGGGGATTGGTCGACTCACTCAACCGAAACACGCCCAACGCCAAGTTGATCTACATCAACGCCTACGGAATCTTCCAGGATCTTATCCAGAGCCCATCGTCCTTCGGTAACTGCCATGCAGCCTCTCTCTGTTATTTTTTACCTAGCTCTGATATCAATTTAAAATATTGAATGCAGGCTTCAGCGTGACAAACGCAGGGTGTTGTGGAGTGGGGAGGAACAATGGTCAGATCACGTGCCTGCCAGGGCAGAGGCCGTGCAGGAACAGAGCTCAGTATCTGTTTTGGGATGCATTCCATCCCACAGAGGCGGCCAACACCATCGTTGGGAGACGATCGTATAGTGCCCAAAAGGCTTCCGATGCCTATCCTTACGATATTCGTCGCTTGGCGCAGCTTTGAAATTACTATGTATTCAAACAATACGGAGTAATTTTTATAATTATTACTTGTGTTATTGTATTAGAGATCGACCGTTTTCGTGTTATTGTTTTCGTGTTACTGTTTATGTGGATGGAATTAATGTAAAACAAAATTAACCATCTAAATATATTTCTAATTCTAGTTGTGTTTTAAGTTTTAAATTTGTTTCGGGCCTTAATTATCTGGTCGGATGGGCCGGTATGGATCTTATGTCCATTTCTATTTTGTATATTGTCATATTGCAATCTAATGCTATCACTCAATTTAAATTGCTTATATAATCAACTCTAATTGTCAATTATCACCCAAAATTGGTATTTAAAACATTATACTTTTAATTATAGAATAGAAAATCCTATAATAGATTAGATTATAAAATAAAAATTTTAAAAATGATTATACTCATTAATACCGTAGTGTATCATAAACTCTTAGCCCACATATGATTTTCTGGCGCATATACGGGAATAGGAAAGAGAGGTTGCAACGCACACGAGATGGTAGTACCACTTTGGATTTCAACGAATTAGTAAAACTTAATTCATTGCCAAAGAAGTTTTATTTCTTATTTAAGATTAGTGTACCAAATTTATTTTTGGGAGGTGAGAATCGATGATGAATTAAAGAAAAAAACAGTGAGTTGTGGCCGAAATTTTCTGGTTACTTTGTTGGTGTTTGTGATTAAAATTTAAATACTGAGGTGGATGAAATTTTGGGGAGACGGCCTCGATGAAATGCACAAACCAACCAAATTCTACTTATTTATTTATATGGCCACATTCAAATAAATCTTACTAGTTACTACCATCTTTATGACATTCATTGCCACATGTCTCTCAGACCATCCACAATAGGAATAGCCCAGCAATAGCCCAGCCATAGCCTAGCCACTGCCATATCATCAGCACTAAAAATCCTCCTGCCACATCATCAAAACAAGCAAATAGTCCAGCAATAGCCCAGCCATAGCCCAACCACATACTATCCACATCACTATTAACAAATATATACAAAATGAAATAATTAACAATCACACAATATACGGAATTAAATTTACGACACAAAAACAAGAAAATTCACTAATATTAATAAAATTTAAAAAGTACATTAATTAAAAAAAATTACATAATTAAAAAAAAACTAACGGCGGTCAATCCTCCGCGCCCATAACTCTTCAATTAAATCCTTTTGGAGTCGAATATGAGCCGTCGTTTGGCGCATGTCGGCATGTGCTTGTAGGAGGCCGCCTTCATCGTGAGGTACCCCACTCCGTACGTTGGGGGTGGCCATGCCGTGGCTTGGACCGGCTTCATTATCGTCGTTGACCCAATTGGTCAGTTCGCCACCTTCATCTTCGACAATCATGTTGTGCATGATAATACAGACGTACATTATATCAGCAATGCATTGGACATTCCACAAACGCGTTGGACCCTTAATTGCCGCCCATCGAGACGGGAGCACACCAAATGCGCGCTCCACGTCCTTGCGGGCCGACTCCTGCCGTGCCGCAAAGTAGGCCTTCTTCTCATCTCCTGGGCATCGGATCGTCTTCACAAAGACGGGCCACCTAGGGTATATCCCATCCGCCAAGTAGTAGCCCATATCATGTTGGTTGCCGTTGGCGACAAAACTGATGGCCGGACCGACGCCCTGGCACTGCTCGTTGAAAAGTGGCGACGAGTTGAGGACGTTGAGGTCGTTGTTCGAACCAGCTATCCCAAAATACGCGTGCCAAATCCAAAGCCGGTAATCAGCTACGGCCTCCAGGATCATCGTGTGATTCTTTCCCTTGTAGCCAGACGTGTAGAACCCCTTCCAGGCCGCGGGACAGTTCTTCCACTCCCAATGCATACAATCTATGCTGCCTAACATACCCGGGAACCCATGTTGACTCCCGTGCATCCGCAACAGATCTTGGCAGTCTTCGGGGGTAGGCGTTCGGAGATACTGATCACCGAATACTTCTATTACTCCCAGACAGAAATTCTTCAGACATTGCAGGGCAGTCGTCTCACCGATGTGGAGATACTCGTCCCACATGTCTGCCGCGCCTCCGTAGGCCAACTGCCGGATTGCCGCAGTGCAATTTTGAATAGGTGTGTGGCCGGGTCTGCCAGCCGCATCGTGCCTGAAGCGGAAATACAGATATCGAGACTCCAATGCGTTGACAATACGCATAAACAGGTCCCTGCTCATCCTAAAACGACGCCTGAAAAGGTTGGCGTTGAACCGAGGCTCATGTGCGAAGTTGTCTTCGTATAGGCGCTGATGTGCAGCTACATGATCCCGATCAATCACACTGCGGCGGTGGACCACTGGGGGAGGTCGAGGTATCGCCGGCTGCAAGGCCCTTTCCATCCATTGGTTTATCGCGTTGGTCGTATAGGCGTCCAACGCTTCGGCCATTCGACGTTCGTACTCCTCAGCATCCCCTTCGCTACCACCACTACCACCATCAGCGTTACTCATTTCGCGTGGTTGCTCTTGTACATAAATTAAGATAGAGAGAGTACTCGTTAAAACAAGTGGTGCGAATGAAAATGACGAGCAAAGCGCGTATATATAGTGTTTCGGAAAAAAAAAATTTAAATTTCGCGCTAGGCGGTGCGCTGGGCGATCCGGGCACTGCAATAGCGCCTAGCGGACCGCCCAGCGCACCGCCCAGCGCCACTCGACCGCCCAGCGCTGCGCGGTTTCTCTCTCCATTCTCCCGTTGGGCGACTGCAATAGACCGCCCAGCGAACCGCCCAGCGCCGGCGCTCGGCTGGGCGGTCGGCTGGGCGGCATTGTGGATGGTCTCAGATGTATGGGGCGTTTACACAATCCTGAAATAAAGGATCCACCACCGACTTGCGAAGTTATAGCAGATCATTGAAGTCTGAAGATAACCTGATAACCACTTTTTACATTTCATGTCGGAGATATCAAGAAAATTTATGTGAATTGGAAAACATATGCATCAATAGAAATGATTAGGCTCTATATCCATTAAAAAATAGACCAGTGTTACTATTTTGATCGCCCACTAAAATTAGATCAATTTCTAAATATGAAAAGTTTTAAATAATTAATAAGAATACTCCTTATATTATTAACATGAACCCTACAATCCACTACCATTATATTTACTACTTTGAATTGGTTACTTGCCTCAATTCGGGTCTACCAAAGAATTCATGGACTCCACCAATCAAGTCACACAACATTTCAACCATAGGCTAGCGCCGCTCGTCGACTCCCTCAATGCCCGTCTCCGTGGGGTCCTTCAACCCTAGGTATGCTATAAATTAATAATCTTCTTCAATTTTCTAGTTTTATAATATGAATGGAAAGAAGATGAATATTTTGTATTATTCCAGGTATAAAAGTTGTAGATGTCCCATGTTGTGTGGTTTCAAAACAAACAGGACTATGTGATGCTGGAAAAAAAACCCTGCAACAACAGAAATGAGTATTATTTCTGGGATAGTTGTCATCCCACAGAAACTGCAAATCAAGCCATGGCTACACGATCGTACACTGCAGCCTCGCCTGCTGATGCTTACCCGACCGACATTCGTAATCTCGTCCGAAGAAATTAACAGTTTTTTTTTTCTTTTCAGACTAATTGTCATGGTTTCGTGTCTATTTTCTGCAAAGTGTGGAATGATATGTATGCAAATATTGCTACAATCACAATGCCTATTCATATAATCATATTATTCGTACTCCATTGATCTATTTAGGAACGTCTCCAATAATAATGAGAGTACCATCACATTTACCTCTAATTTCAAAAGAATCACAAAAAATGTCAAGATCAAATCCCCATATCTTCTTTCTTTAATACATGCATGTTACAAGACAGGGGGGGGGGGGTAAATTTGCACAATGTGGGAACTTACATTAAACAGCATTCTCACTAGTTACCTAGCAACAACAAGATGAGTTTCATCTTCAACAACAAATTAAACAGCATGGCATTGGCCTCATCACCTGCAGTTTCATGACTAGCGAGACGAATTTGTCCTGCTCGACCCATCTCTCATCCAATCTGAGCTCTGAAAGCACTTCAATGGCCTCATCACCTGCATAAACATGCACTCAATTCACTCTATAAGCTCAAGAAAAACAAAAAAAAAACAGAGGAAAGGAACCAGACGGGAAGTACCTTCCATCGCCTTCTGTGGCCAAATCGGTTATAGATTGCCTCCAGTCAGGGAATGATCTGCTTGAACGTCGGCCTATTAGCTGGATCATTGCTCCAACATTCCTCAATCAAACTGCAAAAAGTCCTCATCAATAACTCCAAACGACACCATCTTGTCACGCTGTATCATTGAAATTTTGGTTTTCACAAAGAACTTACTGTTTCAATCCGTGGTCATAGAACTTCGACGAGGCTCTGAAGGGAGGGCGTTCCTTTTCGCAATAATGTTTGGGAACTTCGTGGTCTTGCTTCAAATAGAATGGTGGGTATCCTTCAATCATCTACACACCAAAAAAAGATGGAATATTTCAAAGTCTACTAGTGAAAAAACAAAGCCGGTCGAAAGAAAAGTATACCTTAAATTGAGTAAAAGTGTAAATAACAGTGAAAAATGGCCACTATTTCCATAAATTTTTTACATGGCTACAATATTTCATATTATTATATGCCATTAGCTACTTCAGGGTGAGTCTCTTAATATTGTTAAAAAGCGAAAATATTACATTATTTAGCTGAAGGCCTGAAGCATTAAAAGTTATGGCCCTTACCTCTTGTAGGATTAGCGCAAACGAGAATACGTCTACTTTGGTGTCATACTCTTCGTTTCTGAAGACCTCTGGAGCTACATAACGACCTGACAGTGATCAACAGTCGATTATTCTAAGCTATGCGGCACCGATACGGATACGCGTATCGGTATCCGAAGGATACGGATACGCGGATACGGCTCTTTCCCAAACAACCCGATACGCGGATACGTTTTAACTATTTTTTTTAATAAATAATAATAGTGCAAAATAAATTACAAAATAGATATTCTAATTCAACATAGAGACATTAAAGGTCTATTACACTCAAAATAACATGATAGCAGCAGGTTCTAAATTAGGAAATAATTAAAAGGTAGTAGCAAACTAGCATCAAGCCATCAACATCAAGCTTCTTCCTCATTCCCCGTCTCCTCCAGCTCCACACCTTCATCCTCGGCATCACCCAATCCAAATGATACAGCCTGCAACTCAGGTTCATCAATGGAGAGGTCAGCAACTTCAAGAAGACCAACACCACTAAGGGAATCAAAAGCTGAATTGGGGGAGCAAAAAACTGAATTATAACATAGAAAAGCGATGGCAAAAATAGATACATAAAACGAAAAATCTAAAAAAAAAAAGCATACCGAATCTATGGAGGCGGGGAGTTTTTGACCTAGCTGCGGCTTTCTCAATTGTGTGGAATCTTATATTGTATAGAGCATCATTATTTATAGAGCTAGATTTGTTCATCCAGCTGCAATGGGCTACATCACAAATGGGCTTTTTGGTCCAGCCCGTTAATTCTATCGGGCCGGCTCCTTTAGATGGGCTTTAAACTGGGCCGTATCCACCGAGATACGTATCGAATCTGAGGTTTCCCGGCCCAATACGGCCCATCCCGCGGATACGCCCAGGATACGTATCCGTCGCGTATCCGTCGCGTATCGGTATCGGATACGTATCCGATACGCGATACGGCAACAAAGTGAAGTATCCGTGTTATATAGATTCTAAGCAGCAAATCAATTGTTTGGGAAACGATAAGAGTAATTTGAGATAAACTCACAAGAAGTATCGTGGCAAGCAAGAGGCGCGTCTTCTTTGATTCTTTTGGCGAATTTAAGAAGCTTGCTAACTCCAAAATCAGCAACCTTTAGGTGCCCGGAGTCATTCAGCAAGATGTTCCTGTTATCATACTCGATCATATGAGCAAACATTACGAGACACTCACAGATTTACGACACAAATACATACAGAATATGGGAACTACAAAACTTACGAAGGCTCAAGATCACGATGAACAATTGCTTCGGAATTATTTTCATGTAGGTAGTTCATTCCCCTGCACACCAAGTAAAATCAAAGAGATGAATTGCCCGCCTTTATATTGAAAAGACATAATAAACATATCTTGAACTAATCTGACCTAAAAAATCCGTTTGAATGAGAGAAGAAGTTATGTTCGTGTAAATAGGGCAAACCTGGCAATATCCATAGCGAATCTGAGAGCTGTTGCAGGCTTAAGCGGACCTTTTTTCTTCAAATACTCATGGAGGTCGCCCTGCAAGATCATCACGTGTATATTAGATTAACACAAGAATTGATTTTAAAGCTATAACGAAAAGAATCAGCTGCTTTGATGAATACCTTTGGTAAGTATTCAGTCACAATCATCATCGGACTGCTCTGTGTGACAGCGCCGAGAAACTGTACGACATTTGGATGTCTGATTTTCTGAAGCAACGCAAGCTCGTCCCGAAAAGCCTTGCTGCAAAAAAGCACAGGAATCAGACGATTGTAAGTGTCAAAAGAATTACCGTGTATTTGAGGAACTCACACTTTGTCCTCAATAGCAATTCCTTCCCCGAAAGTTTTCACAGCAACCTTCGTTCCACGCCACAAAGCTACCCTATATGTTCCCTGCAATGAAGTTCTCAATCATCATCAATTGAATAATTTAGTATACAATCAAACTATATGAAAATGAAAGATATGTAAATACCTTTGTTATCTCAATGCTATCAGTGAAATCAAGTTCATTGGGATGGATCTCATATTCAGGGACCTCACAAGCATTTTCAACGTGCATTGGAGCCATCTAAGCGGCGAAAACACAACATGTTAAGCCCCAAACAGAGAAATATGACCTAAGATTTTCTGATGTGGAGGAAAACTACGTGATGTGAACAAACGACTTACAAGATCCTTCGCACCGTACTTCTCCAGTAGTTTGATTACACCATGGTTTTTATAATGTATGGCGTCTGCAAGCGGCTAAGTAAGAAAAGCACGTCAGAAAGCAGTATTAGCGAATTGCCTTTGTATTCTGGCTTTAAATCAGCACCAACTAGAAAAGACACGCGAACTAGAAGTTCTATGCTACATAAGTCATCATCCATAGTGATCATCTCAAACTACTAGTATAAGAATCACTATCATTGCACTGTTGAAGATCAGTCTCGTGCTCAAAAAGTTGCAAATTTGACAAAATCAATAACAAGTAAATCGGGGCACGAACTGCACAGAATGGATTCAACTACTTAGGCCATTTTCTTCCAATAGTTAATTTCACATTGCACAGCAAGGCAGCATAAATCAATTTAACCACCACACAATCCATTTTCATCAATTCAGCCTCCCAAGCCCACAAAGATTTACCAAACAAAAACACATCACAACACAGCCAACTTCACAAAATGTGCATAAATCAAGAACTACCACACAAACTTAAAAAAAAATGCTTTGAGTCTCAAGATCAAGGTTATACCGTGCTTCCCCACCTATCACAAGAGTCCACCGTCGCCCCATTCTCAAGCAGCAGCTTGGCAACATCATCATACCCCTGGCAAGCAGCGATATGGAGCGCAGTCCGGTGATCAATATCGCGGAAATTAACATCCACACCGGACTCCAACAGCTCCCTGATCCCATCTAAATCACCCGCATTGACCACATACATCAGTTTCAACCCTGGATCAATATCAATCACGTCATTTTCTTCCTGCTCCTCCAGCTCATCAAGCTCCTCGTAGTCCCTCTCCGGCGCCATTGACGATTGCTTCCATAGAGTAAACTTAACTGGGGTATCGGACTCCATTGAAAATTTTAACCCAACTCTATCAAGATTTGAAAAAAATCTAAAATTGAAGATCTTGTGCTGGAATTCTTTAATTAACCTCTGCAAATCAAGAACTAATGGTTGCAAAAGATCATTTTTTTCGAGTTTTCCAGCAAAATAAAGTTTTGCAAAACAAGCTGATGAGTTTTTGAATTAGGAACGAATTCTACACCTAACAAGAATAAAAATGAAATTAAAATTTCAAACCCCAAAATTTGCCAAAAATTAAGACTTTAAACCTGAAATCAAATAGGAGAAACTAATCACAGGTGATTCAAACCATTAACACTTTCCGAAAAAGCTCAAAAGGTGAAAAATCACGAGAAACCTAAGAGCTCTCAGCAAACTAAACTTGGGCAGGAAAAAGGGGAAAAACTTATAGCAAGAATTCAACACGCTTAAGAAATGTGCATCTATGTATGTATATATATACTATGTATAGATGCACAAAGACACCCAGTAATGTGTGCAATTGACAGTGGGAAGATAGTTGGATGAACAGGTAATAAAGTTGACGAATTTGAAGAGGGAGGGAGGTGACTTCACGCGCTAACAAAACGTGTGAAACGGATAAAACTAATTTTTAAACCACGGAGAAAATGATATTTGATGGCAACTTGCATAAATATTTAAAAATGAATTTATGGAATTGGAAATTTTAAAATATTTCACTCTATTGGATTCTAACACTTACTATTATTTTTAAGACAACATATATTATTTTAAATTCGAATACTTATTTAACAATAGACGAAATATAGTAAAATGTTGAATTCTACACTAAGTTTTGATCTGATGGTACTCACAAGACATTTGAGGATTAAAATCTCAGATAGACTGAGTGATATTCAGGTCGAATTTAAATTTTAATGTAGTAGTATTATTTACCCATATATTTTTGTTAAACAAGACATTTTACATGTGATATGTCATTTTTCAAACTAAACAATCTCGTGAATAGTTATAATCCAGTTTTGGAATTCACGATTTTGTCATGTTTGATGTTAGATATTCTTTTATTTCATTGGATTAGAAGCGTATACGTACGGAGTATTTTATAGTCATCTGATACGATTCCCAGGCAACCACCGCATCAACACAACGCCGAGCTGCGCGACGCCGAGCTGCACGATGCCGAGCTGCGCGACGCCGAAGAGCACAATGCCGAGCTGCATGGCGACGCCGAAAATCTGCATGGCGACGTCGACAGATCGGAGGGAAGATCAGCGAGAGGCGAGAACGACATGCAGACGTCGGTCGCGACAACAAGGGGAAGAAGAGTTCGGCGCGCGCCTCTCCGATTCGGCGATTACGTCGCGAAGTAGAATTAGGATTCTCTTTTTCCTTTTAGATTTTATTTCCTTTTTATGTCTTTCTTATTTTTGGTAACTTAGTTATTTTAATGAGTCGAGCATATCTATAAGCTCCGTTTCGGGTTTTCTTTGTTGGTTCTTTCCCGAGATGCATTAGGTTTAGAAGTCGAACCAACCCTAGGGTCCTTAGTCTATAAATAGGGCTTTGTTTATCAAGTTACGGATGAATAAGAATTACAATATTTGCCCACAAAATACGTGAGTTTATCTAAACCTAGTTCGCCGCTGCCCGACGGAGAATCCTCCGCGCACAGCCGCTGCTAGAAGACGCCGCCGATCCTGTGTAGGACGCCGGAGTTATCGTTGGATCGCCGCGCAACCCCGCCGCCGATCACGTTGAGGTAATAAGGCCTTAACATCTGGTGCTTTCATCCAGTACTCATGAAAGGTTTCGACAATAACGGCAAGGCCGTTTGGGGGGGGGGACACAACGATTCCTACCCGCCATACAGATTCGGGGGTCGTCCGCCGAGGACGAACCGCCGCGACGGTGGGGGTTTCCACCGACAACATGGGGACGACGGCGAGGGGGAGATTCGCCAACCCGAGGAGTCGCGCAGGGAAGAGACCAACACTACTACCTTGGCTCAGGTTTTGGAGAGGTTGGAACGTTTGGAGAAATTCGATTCAGCGAGGGAAGATCCGGATCGCCGCGGCGGGAATCTTGGAAGTTCTTGGTCACGCGGAGCGGTGAATCCGCCAGAGTATGACGACGAAGACGATTGGGGATTTGATGAGACACGTCGCATGCGCAACGGAGGGACATTTGTTCGGGGTAAAAACCCTAATTGGGGTTTACGCGAGGGGCAACCCGACACGAGGCTGAGACGCGATCAATGGGGTCGCCATGGTCCGGGATGGACGATGCAGGGAACCCCCAACTCGAGGCTGGCGCCCGGAGGGTTCGATCAATCATACGACCGGCCTCCGACATGCTGGGACCCCCCCCAGCGATATCAGGGTACCGTGCCTGGTTTCGACAGACCACCGGGGGTAAAGATGGATCCGCCCAGGTTCGACGGGTCAGACGCGACTAATTGGATCGCAAGAGTCCAATATTATTTCAATCACCTTATGATGCCCGAGGCTCAACGATTACATTACGCGGTGATGCTGTTTGATCAACCTGCAGCTGAATGAGTCTTTAATTACTGCGCGAATAACGAATTCGTCACGTGGAATGAGTTTCTGGGGGACGTTCGCCACCGTTTCGATAGAAAGAGTTTTCAAAATTACTTTGGGTTGTTGGCCAAACTCACGCAAACGGGATCACTTTTGGAGTACCACAATACATTTGAAAAATATTTGAATCGGGTCCATGGAGTCCCGGAATCAGAGTTATTCACTTTGTTCGTAGCTGGCCTCAAACCGGACATTCAGGAGCGCGTGAAGTTGCACAGACCGGAATCATTGGCAGCCGCGATGGCCTTGATTTTGGAGTGGACGGAGGAGATACATGACCGTGGGGCACAGGCAGCCTTTTCAACCGTGCCTCGTCGCGCTTGGCAGAATCGTGATGGACGGGGGCAGTCAAGTACCTCGGCAGCACCGACATCCGCATCGGTCACAACCGCCGTGGGCCAGACCACGGGTTCAGTGGGTCGCAGTGGGGAAAGGCCGCGACCCGGCATGATACGGGTATCCCAAGCGGAAAAGGCGGAGCGAGCTCGTCAGGGTTTGTGTTATTATTGCCCCGAGAAGTGGATTGTAGGGCACGTGTGCAAACAGCGATTGCTATGCTATGCGGAGGAGGACGATGAGAACGACGGTGTTGCGGAGGACCAAGCGGTTGATGAGTCTGTGCCAACAGATATTTCGCATATTCACGCGATGGACGGTGGTCGTCGTTCTCGTCCGATGAAGGTCGTGGGATGCATACAGGACCACGAGGTGTGTGTCTTAATTGACACGGGTAGCGACAGGGATTTTCTACACCCTAAGATTGCGGAATCGTTACACTTACCCCTCTCGCCGATAAGGCCGTTCAAGGTAGTTGTAGGCAACGGGGGGGCCTTACTGTGCACTCACGTGTCCAAACAGACGAAGTTGGAGGTACAAGGGTCGGTGTTCTTGGTGGATTTACATATACTGCCTATTCACGGCCCAGATGTAATTCTAGGAATGGATTGGCTGGAGTCGTTGGGCAAGGTGACCGCAGATTTCGCAGGAAAAACTTTGGAATTCACTCACAAGGAGCGACCTATTACTTTGAAGGGGGTGGTACCACCGCCCCGCAAGATAGACAGAACGTCCTTGGCTGCTTTGATGTCTCCATCGATCGGGTTAGAGGTTTTTGAGATCATGCTCTTGGAACCGGAAACCACTATTACCACACAAGATGTCCGGGAGGATTTTCCTGCTGATCTAACACCACCCATCACGACAGTGTTGGAGACCTTCCGACCGGTGTTCAACATGCCATCCGGGATGCCTCCGTCACGCCCCTATGATCACCGGGTACATTTGTTGCCAGGCACGAAGCCAATCAACGTCAGGCCGTATCGCTATCCCTACTTTCAGAAAAACGAGATAGAGCGGCAGGTCAAAGAGATGCTCGAGCAAGGTATCATCCAGAGAAGCAACAGTCCGTTTTCTTCACCGGTACTCCTTATTCGTAAGAAAGACGGTACCTTCCGCTTCTGCATCGACTATCGTGCGCTGAACACCGCCACAGTGCCGGATCATTTCCCTATCCCGACAGCGGACGAGCTTTTTGATGAATTGGGTAAAGCTCGTGTTTTCACCAAGCTTGACTTGCGATCAGGTTACCATCAGATAAGGATGCATGACGAAGATGTATTTAAGACGGCTTTTCGTACCCATGACGGACATTTCGAATTCTTGGTGATGCCTTTTGGGTTGACGAATGCCCCGTCTACATTCCAGGCGGCAATGAACGCGATTTTTCAACCTATGCTACGAAAGTTCGTCATTGTCTTTTTCGACGACATACTGGTTTACAGCCCGACTATGGAAGTTCATGAAGAACACTTGTCCGCAGTATTGATGGTTCTGCAGACCAATAGTTTCGTCGTCAAATTATCAAAGTGCTCTTTCTGCAAATCGACCGTGGAATATTTGGGACACTTGATCAGCAATGGATCCCTTAAAGCAGACCCAAATAAAATTAGTGCAATGACGGCTTGGCCGAAACCAAAGAATGTGAGACAGCTTCGCGGGTTTTTGGGATTAACCGGCTATTACCGCCGCTTCATAGCCGGATACGCCTTGATTGCGTCTCCCTTGACGGATCTGTTGAAAAAGGATGCCTTTGTATGGACCCCGGAAGCAGATTCGAGTTTCTTAGACCTGAAAGGAGCAATGACGACAGCCCCCGTACTTCGTCTGCCGGATTTTGATAAGACTTTCTGCGTCGAGACGGATGCCTCGAACACGGGCATTGGGGCAGTGCTACTCCAAGACAATCACCCAATTGCATTCTTCAGTAAGAAACTGGGTCCGCGACGACGGGTCGCGTCCACTTATCACAAGGAATTATATGCCATCGTCGAATCAGTGCAGAAATGGCGTCAGTATCTGTTAGGGAGGGAGTTTGTCATTCGGAGTGATCAGAGGAGCTTGAAAGAATTGCTCCATGCGATAGTGCAAACGCCGGATCAGCAGCTGTATGCGCGCAAACTCATGGGATATAAGTTCCGTATTGAGTACAAGAAGGGGAGCACAAACCGAGCAGCCGACGCGTTGTCCCGCCGCGAGGAAGCCGAGCAGCCTGACCTGCACGAAGACGCGTCCTCGACAGCCGAGGCGAACCTGGACACAGACACGACCTCGGACGCCGACGAGGGCGACGAAGCAGCGCACGCGTGCGCCCTCCTCACAGCAGCGTCCCATCCTATTCCGCACCTTGTGGACTTGCTTCGTCGGGAAACATCTTCGTCCCCGGAGATGCGGGAGATCACGAGGGACATAAAGGAGGGGCGGGCCCTACCGCATTTATCATTGGTGAACGGGCTGGTATACTACAATCGTCGAATATTTGTGAGCTCACGATCATCGGCACGGACGCCTATATTGATCGAATACCACAGCTCGAAATCAGCGGGCCACCCTGGGTTCGAGCGTACGCTGCGTCGCGTGACTGCGGATTTTTACTGGCCGAATATGAAGAAGGAGGTAAAGCAGTTCGTCGAAGCTTGCGTGGTGTGCCAGACGACGAAGTACTCTACCCAGAAGCCTGCAGGGTTGTTACAACCGCTACCAATTCCGTCCCAAGTGTGGGAGGATGTCTCCATGGACTTTATTACGGGTTTGCCGCAATCACGGGGCTACACTGTAGTCATGGTGGCCGTGGACCGTTTGTCTAAATATGCACATTTTGCCCCATTGCCGACGAATTTTGATACGATAAAAGTGGCCAATGTGTTTATTGATACAGTTGTTCGCCATCACGGTTTTCCGAAGACGTTGGTCTCGGACAGGGACTCGGTGTTCTTAAACCAATGTTGGAAGGATTTGATGCGGCTTAGTGGCACGAAATTGAACTTCTCAACGGCTTACCACCCGCAATCGGACGGTCAGACGGAGGTACGGAACAGGGGATTGGAGCAGTATCTGCGAGCGTTCACTGCCGATCGTCCATCCAAGTGGTCAAATTTTCTACCTTGGGCGGAGCTGGCTTTGAATTGTTTCCATCATGCGGCCTTGGGAATGTCTCCGTACAAGGCCCTCTATGGCCGGGACCCACCGAGCTTGATTTTTGCGGAACCTTCGAGGTCGACGCCACCGGAGGCGGCGGAATTGATACGCCAACGAGGGGAGTTATTGGTGGAGTTAAGGCGAAATTTGGAACGCGCACAGCAGCGTATGCGCGAATCCGCTAACAAACATCGTCGCCACTTGGAGTTTAAGGTGGGTGACTTGGTCCTATTGAAGCTCCAACCATATAGGCAGCACTCGGTGGCTCGTCCACGGTCGGCCAAGCTAGCTCGTCGCTACTATGGCCCGTTTGAGGTATTAGAGCGTATTGGACCAGTTGCATATCGATTGCGCTTGCCGGAAGGGAGTAGGATCCACAACGTATTTCATGTGAGCCTCCTTCGCGCGTTTGTGGCAGGCAACGACTCGGGAATGGGCATGGACCTGCCGTCTGAATTCTTTGGAGATCGGCCGGTTGTCTATCCGGTCCGGGTGTTGGACAGACGCATGTTATGGCACGATGATCGACCCTTGGAGCATGTGTTGGTTCGTTGGTCCGATGGAACTGAGTCGCCGACGTGGGAACCGCTGGAACTAGTGCAGCGCAAGTTTCCAAATGTGCTCCTTGAGGACAAGGAGGTTGCTATGGAGGGGGGAGTTGATACGATTCCCAGGCAACCACCGCATCAACACAACGCCGAGCTGCGCGACGCCGAGCTGCACGATGCCGAGCTGCGCGACGCCGAAGAGCACAATGCCGAGCTGCATGGCGACGCCGAAAATCTGCATGGCGACGTCGACAGATCGGAGGGAAGATCAGCGAGAGGCGAGAACGACATGCAGACGTCGGTCGCGACAACAAGGGGAAGAAGAGTTCGGCGCGCGCCTCTCCGATTCGGCGATTACGTCGCGAAGTAGAATTAGGATTCTCTTTTTCCTTTTAGATTTTATTTCCTTTTTATGTCTTTCTTATTTTTGGTAACTTAGTTATTTTAATGAGTCGAGCATATCTATAAGCTCCGTTTCGGGTTTTCTTTGTTGGTTCTTTCCCGAGATGCATTAGGTTTAGAAGTCGAACCAACCCTAGGGTCCTTAGTCTATAAATAGGGCTTTGTTTATCAAGTTACGGATGAATAAGAATTACAATATTTGCCCACAAAATACGTGAGTTTATCTAAACCTAGTTCGCCGCTGCCCGACGGAGAATCCTCCGCGCACAGCCGCTGCTAGAAGACGCCGCCGATCCTGTGTAGGACGCCGGAGTTATCGTTGGATCGCCGCGCAACCCCGCCGCCGATCACGTTGAGGTAATAAGGCCTTAACATCATCTAAACCAAAGAACTGAATCATACAGCACAAAATTATCTTTCTCAAAGAATATTCAACACTGGAGTTCTAATTAATAGTATTAATTTTTGTAATTATAATTCCACTTCTAAAATTAGACTCCAAAATATTTCGATGTTGTAAACCTCCAAAAAAAAAAGAGGGTGATGTAGGATATACCTATACCCTACATGAAGATTATATATTCAAATTGTGATGAAAAGCTTTAAACTAGTTATCTTAATGTACTCTTATCGAGAATAAACTATTAGAGCATCTCCAATGGTGCTTTATGGGACGGACGGTGTTCGTGTCGCTGAGCAGGGTGACGTAATAGCACAACATTGGCCAACGGCATAACCGTTAGCATTTTCAATTTTTTTTAAATTCGAATTTTAATTTAAAAATAGTTTTAAAATAAAAAAAAATCTCACTTCCCAATAAATTATATCCGTTTTCTCACCACTTTTAATTTATTTTTCATTTTTCCCCAAAATTCACATTTTTCATCTATAAATACTATCATTTTCACGCAAAAAATTTCCCACCATACTATACAATTCTCATCTAAATTCTCTCATCAATTCTCAATCTTTCACTTTTGCAAAAAAAACTGTCCGGCTACGGCGATCACCCCTCCGACTCCCATGGTTGGAACCACGAACGGTTGCCTAGTCCGGAAACGGAATTCTCGCCCCCTCCTCTAACCCAAGGCTCTCAAATTCTGGATGGCTACCGTCCTTACCCGGTGGACGAGCAAGATGCCCCCGATGGGCTATACGGGTGGACACCCGAACAAGGATCGGGAGGGAGCGGCGGCTCCCAAACGCCGGGAGGGAACGGCAACTCCCAAACTCCTCCTACTCCTACTCCTAGTAGTACTCATGTTCAGGATCGTGACGGTGACCCTCACGCCCACACCCCGTACACTCCGAGGGAGATGGATATGTTATTCACAGCCTATTTGAAAATCTCCGAAGATCTGAAGATTGGCACGAATCAAACCGAGGATAGGTTTTGGTTTCTCGTCCCTCGCCAATACAATGCCATCCGACCAGAGAGAACCATTGAGCGCAATGAGAGTATGGTGCGCAATGACATCTTCAGAGCCAACGAAGAAATCCAAAAGTTCTAGGGGATTTACCTCCAGGAACAGGAGTCGGCGGGGAGCGGCAAGAGCGAGCTCGACATCATCAGTGCCGCCATGACGACCTACCAATCTTCTTATTACAAACCATTCAAGTACCTCAACGCTTGGCAGGAGGTGTGTACGCATCCGAAGTATAAGGGAGGCTTATCATCCTCCTCCAGCTCCTCCAACAAACGGTCGAGGTCGTTATCCGACGTTGGCTCGGATGAGGTGGCTAGCCAGCTTGCCACAACTAACTTGGGTAGCCCCGACGCCTGCCCGAGTAGTTCCCAACGCCGGCCGCAAGGAAGGAAAGAGGCGACGACCAACCGCCGTCGCGCTGCTGCCGCTGCCGCTCCTGCTCCATTTGTGCCACCTCAACCGCCCACCAACTCGTGACTCAACTCAATTTGGCCAATAAGTCTCACACGTCTCACTAGCAACTTGATACACATTTTGCAATGATACGAGGTCTCCGAAAAACATTGGGGATAGAATAGTCTTCCACAAAGGTATTTTAAGTATGTAATTTTTAATTTGTAGGGTTTTAATTATGTAATTTTTATTTTTTAGGATTTTGAGTATGTAATTTTTATTTTTTTGGATTTAAGTATGTACTTTTTATATTTTTTAATTTGTAATAGTAGTTCGAGTATTTGTAATGTATTTTTATAATGTAGAAATGTTTTTAGTAATTGAAGTTTTTAAATTAAATAATGGAATGGTGAGACGCTTGATTATGTTCTTGCAGAAGAGCATGAATATGGTATTGTGCTATTGGGAAGAGCATGGACTAAAAAATTAATAAATGGGGATGCTTTTAGGTTTGTAAATAAGATCTTGTCCCCTCTTGATGATTAATATTCTTTTATATCTAAATCATCTGGATTTTAGTAGTAGTATATATCAACAACGTCAACAAACCAAATACACTCACACAGCACTACATTATTTATTTTTGCAAAGAATTTTCAATTGCGGAGTTCTAATTAAAAAAGTGTATCAAGTTATAAGTAATGCTTAAAATTTCTTCTAGCCATTTTTTTGTTGGAGTGTGCTTAATGTGGATTAGAATATTAATTCATTAGTTAGATATATATACGGATCTACGGTTTAATTTCAAAAAGTGTTATATTTGTATCAAAATGACTTTTTAAAATATCACTCCTTCTATCTATGATTAGAAATCTCATTATTTTTGCACGCATTTTAAAATATATACTGTACATAAAAAAACGTTAGTTGAAAAAATGGAAGAGAGACTGCAATGCATTAACTGCACACATAGATAAAAGAAATATTAACGTAAAGAGAGAAGTCGCTGAACGTTAGTTTTGATTTAATCCGTCACTTAATTGAATTTGAAACTACCCTTGATCCTTGATGTAATCTACAAAATATCAGCATACTTTAGTTACGGAATTCCAGTACTTAAGTACTCCCTCCGTCCCAAGCTATTAGACTCGCATTCCTTTTTGGGATGTCCCAATCTATTTGACCCATTTCCTCTTTTGGCAAAAAAACATCTCTCTTACATTATTATCCACCTACTTTATTCTCTCTTCCCTCCTCTACTTTTTCTCTCTCTCATACTTTACTCTCTCCACTTTAACTATTTAAATACCACCTCCTAAATTCCTGTGCCCAAAAGAAGTGAGTCTAATACTCTGGGACGGAGGGAGTAGTAATTTTTGAACTGTCCAGAGTCATTTCACTTTTATTATAAATGGTAAGTAGGTTCTACATTCCACCTAAGAGTAGGGCGGTACGGTATACTGTACCGAAAATGTCATACCGCATACTGTACCGCAAATTGCGGTATGAGAAAATGTCGTACTTATACCTTACCGAATTTTTCGGTATACCGCAATGTGATATACTGAAAATTCGGAATGATAATTTCCGATATCGTTACCATACTGTTTATGCGGCATAACATACCGTAAAAGTACGGTATACCGAAATAATGTATGGTATATCGAGTACGATATAACAAAATAAAGTATGACATACCGTTATACCTGTGTTTCATACCAACAAAATCTTATTTTATAACCAAATATATAAAATAAAATATCACAAATTTATAAATGTCCAAAACATTAAAACTACACCACAATCAAATCTTATTCAAAAAATTCAAATTAACAAAACTTCAACAATCAAATTCATACAGTGGACTAGATTTTCATCTATGCGTGAGTGTGAGTGTATTTGGGGTTGGGTAGAGGAACTAAAATGTGAAAGTAGAGTAAGGGATTTTAACTTTTTAACTATTTTTATATAAAATATAAAAACAATTTACCAAAATTTTGGCAAATACTATCTATGCGGTGTACTGCGGCATATCGTCGTATACGAAAATCTATACCTTTATCATACCAAAATATATCGGCAAGGTATCATACCGTACCGCAACTTGCGGCATACCGCCAATTCGGTATTTCTACGGTACGGTAAGTGCAGTATTTCAGTATTTCGATATATTTACCCAGCTCTAATTCCACCAAGTTATTCCACTAAAATTTAGTACAAAACTAATACTCTCTCTGTCCACGAAAAATAGGACACACTGTGAATGACACGAGTTTTAATGTGAAATTGGTAAAGTAAGAGAAAAGAGAAAAAAAAAAGAGAAGTAGTGTTAGTGTAATGTGAGGTCCATATTATTAGTAAGAGAAATGAAAAAAAAAGTAAGAGAGAAAGCAAAAAAGTAGGAGAGAATTAGTATTAGTGGAATGTGAGTTCTATACTATTAGTAAGATAGAAGGGAAAAAGTAAGACATAAATTGTTGAAAACTTTTCCTTTTTAAAATGTGCTCTATTTTTTGCGGACAACAAAAAATGGCTAATATGCTTTATTTTTCGTGGACGGATGGAGTATTATATATAGGTGGAACTCATAATTATTCTGTTGGAGTATAATCTCACAATCACCGTTGGATGCAGCAAGCTAAAATCAATGTCATTCTCAACAGCTGCAGATTTGTTAGAGGTTGAGCTCGTTCAAGATTTTATTGAGCTCGGCATTTTATTGAGCTCGGCATTTTATTGAGCTCGGCATTTTATTGAGCTCGGCATTTTATTGAGCTCGGCATCATGCAGCACTTCGGCATGTTGATGCAAACCAAGAAACGGGAAGTAGCCATTGGAACAGTTATAACTGGTTTGTTAACTAACATCTCAAGAGAGCCGTTGGAGGATGAAGGGACTGATATAAAGCAGACGAAGGCTGCATCTGGAAAAGTTAATCAGCTACTTCGATATTCAAGAAAAGAGTCTCCAAACTATCACTTGATTAGTTCTTGGTTTAGAATTAGATTAGAGGTGTTGAGTTCTTGGAGAGAGTTCTTGAGTAATTGTAAATCTCTGCATATTTCTCAATATACTGAATCATATTGCCTTTGGCCGTGGACGTAGATCTTACGATCGAACCACGTAAAACTCTAGTGTTCTTTCTTTTTCGCATGGTTGTTGTTATCATCGATCTTTTGCATACTTTCATAACAAGTGGCGCCGTCTGTGGGAAACGCAATCGGAGTTGATATCGATGGCGACGACGAGGTTCGAAGCGGAGAAATTCTCGGGGAAGAATGACTTTGGTCTGTGGCAGATCAAGATGAAGGCTCTGTTGATCCAGCAAGGGCTCGATGAAGCGATCGAGCCAATTGATCCGAAGGGGAAAGAAAAAGAAGATCTCGATGAGAAGAGCGTGAGGAAGAAGGCTGAGATTGCCAAGAAAGCCCATAGCGCCATTATTCTCAATCTCACGGACAAGGTGTTGCGCGAGGTTGCGAAGGAAACCACGGCGCATGGGGTATGGACGAAGCTCGAAGCGCTGTACATGACCAAGTCGCTTGCTAATCGCCTATACATGAAGCAACGCCTCTTTTCATACAAGATTCTTGAAGACCGACCCTTCGCAGAGCAGATTGATGATTTCAGCAAGAATCTGGATGATTTGGAGAATGTAGATGGCCCCATGAAGAATGAAGACAAGGCCATCTTGCTCTTGAATGCTCTTCCCAAAACATTCCAGCATCTTAAAGATGCAATGCTGTTTGGCCGGAATGCAGAATCTGGCATCACATATGAAGAAGTTCAGTGTGCTCTTCGATCAAAGGAGCTGGAAAAGAACTCTTCGACGACAAATGAAGGAAGTGGCAGTCAAGCCTTGAATGTAAAGGTTTTCAAAGGCAAGAAAAAGAAATTCAATCAGAATCAAAAGCCTAAGTATCAGAAGCAAAATGAGGAGAAGCGAAGCTGTCATTACTGCAAGAAACCTGGGCATCTCAAAAGGGATTGCTACTCGTGGATAAGGAAGCAAAACGAAGAGAAGGCTACCCAAAATCAGGCTGATCTTGCAGAAGACACAGATCCACCCCAGATCATGAATGTGGTGAGTGGTGGGATAGAGAGTTCTTGGATAATGGACTCCGGGTGCAGCTTCCATATTTGTTCCAACAAAGCTTGGTTTGAAAACTTTTCTGAGGCAACCGGGTCAGTAATGTTGGGGAATGATCAGATGTGCTACATCAAAGGCATTGGAGATATCAGATTGAGAGCTCATGATGGATCAACAAAACTGCTTACTCAAGTCAGGTACATTCCTGAGATTAAGAGGAATTTGATTTCACTTGGCATGCTTGAATCTAGAGGTTTCAGGTTTTCTTCTGAGAAAGGCTATATGAATGTCTCACTTAATGGAAAAATCTTGCTGATTGCTGAGAGAAGAAACAGTTTATACTATCTAGTAGCAGAAACGGTTGTTGCTTCAGTGAATCTTGCAGAGGACTCTGATATGAGTCTGTGGCACAAGAGGCTCGGCCATCTTGGAGAAAGTGGGATGAGAGAACTGATCCAGAAAGGGGTCATTCCGGCTGGAAGTGATCAGAGGTTCAAGGAATGTGAACACTGTGCTCTGGGAAAGAGCAAGAAGCTACCATACAAGGCTGGTAAACACACCTCCAAATTACCTCTTGACTATGCGCATTGTGATTTATGGGGTCCAGCTCAGCCTGCTTCTATGGGAGGAGGCAGGTATTTCATGTCGATAATAGATGATTATAGCAGAAAAGTCTGGATATACATCCTAAAGCAGAAGTCACAAGCATTTGAAAAATTCAGAGAATGGTGCACAGAGATGAAGCTGAAGAAATCCACCACTCTCAAGTGCTTGAGGACTGATAACGGGCTGGAGTTCTTATCTGAAGATTTTGAGTCTTTCTGCAAATCAAATGGGATACAAAGGCATAGGACAGTCCCGGCTAATCCGCAACAAAACGGAGTTGCTGAAAGAATGAACCGAACACTCCTCGATAGAGTCAGATGCATGCTTTTATCATCAGGCTTGCCAAAGATGTTCTGGGGGGAGGCAGTGTGTACTGCTGCGGTGCTAATTAACAGTTCTCCATCATCAGCTATAGGAAATGAAATCCCAGATGTCAGATGGTATGGTGGAGATAGAGAGTACAATCAGTTCAAGGTGTTCGGTTGTAGAGCATATGCCCACTGCAAGCAGGGAAAGCTTGATGCAAGGGCTCAGAAATGTGTGATGGTTGGGTACCAACATGGAGTAAAAGGGTACAGGTTGTGGTGCACTGAAGAGGGGAACAAGAAGATAATTGTGAGCCGAGATGTGGTCTTCCATGAGCATCATATGCCATTCTTGAAGACTGAGGATCAGATGGGTGAAAGAGTATCTATTGATCAAGAAGTTCAGCATGGCCAGCCACCACCTAGTGATCCAGATGATCAGAATGGAGGTGGAGCTTCAAGTTCCCATAAAGCTTCAAGTCCACAGCAACCCCAGCAACGAGATCAGATTGATGATGATCAGAGATCACATATTATAGCCAGGGACAGAAACAGAAGAGAGATCAGAAAGCCAGCCAGGTTCAGTGATTATGAGATGAGTTTTTTTGCTCTCTGTGTTGCTGAGGTATTGGAGTGCTTAGAGCCATCCACCTATGCTGAAGCTATGTCGAGTAAGGAAAATGAGAAATGGCTTGCAGCTATGAGAGAAGAGATCCAGTCACTACTCAAAAACCATACTTGGATTTTGGTGAAGAATCCAGGGACCCAAAAGCTTATTAGCTGCAAATGGATCTTCAAGATGAAGATTGAAGTTGGTGAAGTTGAGAGTGTCAGATTTAAGGCACGGCTTGTTGCTAGAGGATTCACTCAAGAAGAGGGGATTGATTATAATGATGTGTTCTCTCCGGTTGTAAAACACAGTTCCATCAGGATATTGCTTGCTCTTGTTGCAAAGTATGATTGGGAGTTACACCAACTCGATGTCAAGACAGCCTTCTTGCATGGTGAACTTGAAGAAACAATATATATGCATCAACCCGAGGGGTTCATGGAGGCTGGGAATGAAGACAAAGTGTGTTTGCTCAAGAGAAGTTTGTATGGATTGAAGCAAAGTAGTAGGCAGTGGTATCTCAAGTTTGATGAGCATATGATGAGTATTGGTTTCAGAAAATCGCAGTATGATAGCTGTGTTTACATCAGAGAAAGGAATGGTGTACCAATTGCTTTTCTACTTTTGTATGTTGATGATATGCTTGTGGCAGGAGCAGATCTGGGAGTGATTGAGAGAATCAAGGCTGAACTGGAATCCAAGTTTGAAATGAAGGATCTTGGAAATGCAAGGAGAATCCTTGGCATGGATATACTGAGGGATAGGCCAAAGAGAGAGCTCAGGTTGTTGCAGAGGAATTACATCCAGAGAGTTTTGAAGAAATTTCAGGCTGATGACTTCAAACCTGTCTCTACACCATTGGCTGCTCACTTTAAGTTGAGCATGGATCAGAAACCAAAGAATGACTCAGAGAGGAAAGAGCTGAGCAAGATACCTTATGCAAACATCATAGGAAGCATAATGTACACAATGCTATGCACAAGACCAGATTTGGCTCAGGCTATAAGTGTTACTAGCCGATTTATGTCAGACCATGGGAGAGAGCATTGGATAGCATTGAAGTGGTTGCTCAGATACTTGAAGGGTGCTTCAGATTATGGTCTGTTGTACAAGGCAGATTGTAAGGATCAAGGTGGAGCACTGGTGGGGTTTTGCGATTCTGATTATGCATCAAATAGAGATAATAGGAGATCTCAAACTGGATATGTGTTCACCCTAAATGGCACTGCTATAAGCTGGAAATCTGGATTACAACATGTGGTTGCTTTATCTACTACGGAAGCTGAGTACATGGCAATGACAGAGGCTGTGAAAGAAGCAATATGGCTGAAGGGAATCCTAGAAGATTTTGGGGAGAAGCAAGACACAGTGGAGATAAACTGTGACAGCAGCAGCGCCTTATGCCTTGCCAAACACCAAGTGTTTCACGAAAGAAGTAAGCACATAGATGTGCGGATGCACTTCATAAGGGATGAAATACAGAGAGGTGAAGTCAAGATGGTGAAAATATCTACTGAGCATAATGCGGCTGATATGTTGACAAAGCCGTTGCCAGCCATGAAGTTTAAATACTGCTTGGGGCTGGTGGGACTTGTGGAGTGATGAGTTTGAGGTTTTGTCAGAGGATTATGATTCATTGTTGATTCTGAGATTAAGGTGGAGTTTGTTGGAGTATAATCTCACAATCACCGTTGGATGCAGCAAGCTAAAATCAATGTCATTCTCAACAGCTGCAGATTTGTTAGAGGTTGAGCTCGTTCAAGATTTTATTGAGCTCGGCATTTTATTGAGCTCGGCATTTTATTGAGCTCGGCATCATGCAGCACTTCGGCATGTTGATGCAAACCAAGAAACGGGAAGTAGCCGTTGGAACAGTTATAACTGGTTTGTTAACTAACATCTCAAGAGAGCCGTTGGAGGATGAAGGGACTGATATAAAGCAGACGAAGGCTGCATCTGGAAAAGTTAATCAGCTACTTCGATATTCAAGAAAAGAGTCTCCAAACTATCACTTGATTAGTTCTTGGTTTAGAATTAGATTAGAGGTGTTGAGTTCTTGGAGAGAGTTCTTAAGTAATTGTAAATCTCTGCATATTTCTCAATATACTGAATCATATTGCCTTTGGCCGTGGACGTAGATCTTACGATCGAACCACGTAAAACTCTAGTGTTCTTTCTTTTTCGCATGGTTGTTGTTATCATCGATCTTTTGCATACTTTCATAACATATTCAACTTATTTTTTTTACATTTCTTAAAATTCGCGTCATAACTAAATATGACTCATATCGCCGGATAGAAGAAGTAGTTTATTTCGTTGGTTACCGACTTAAATTTGCCAGCATCTACGTATACTGTACTAATTTAAATAGGAGTATTTAATAGTGCCAACTAGTAACAATGGGTTAAATGCGAAAATAATATTGTGAGTTTTGCTAAATTTAACGAATTTATTAAAATAAAAGCGTCGACTTTAGTGGCAGATTAAATATACATTTTCCGATTGCGATTCTGTTGTAAAATAATACTAATAATAAGGATTAGATCGAGGGCTTAGTCTAATCATTAAAAGCAAGACAATACTTCTAGAATCTAGATGCGATGATGTGAATCTAATTAATTCTATATACTCTCTCCGTCCCGGACTACTTGCAATTATTTCCTTTTTGGGCGTCTCAAGTTATTTGCACTCTTTCCATTTTTAGTAAAAATTATCACATACAGCCGCAATTGTTGACTTTGCTATACACTCATTCCTTAATCTTCGTGCCGAAAAGGAAATGTGCGAGTAGTCCGGGACGGAGTGAGTATATAGTATATTGCAAATGGTCTATGATTCCAAGTAGAACCGCATATTGTACCATTTTACAACAATTAATCATGTTCAATTGAATAATTACAACAAAGTCCAGTATTTATATATCCACTTTAACGAAGTGCCTCAGAGAATATCCACTTTAAATAAAACCACTCATTTCCTCTTACATCTATGGAGTATGGAGTATATAAGAAAATGTCGCTTTGCCTATGCTATTAATACTCCATCAGTCCATTAGAAAAATGGTCAAATTTTATGGTTTTAGTACCATATACTATTACAGTGGAAATCAATATTCACTAATATCACTTCAATTATTTTTCTCTTTCTATTTCATAGCACCTACTGCTTTATAAATTTTGTGTTGAGACTTGAGACTCAAGTGTTATTAGGACTAATATTACTTCAATTATTTTCTCTTCCTATTTCATACTCTCTCCGTCCCTGATTAATTGTCACTCTTTTCCATTTCGGTCCGTCTCTCAATAATTGTCACACTTTATTTTTTATCATAAATGGTAAGTAAGTCTCATATTCCACCAACTCACTTCACTCACATTTTATTATAAAACTAATATAAAAAAGTGGGTCTCACATTCCACTAACTTTTTCAACTAACTTTTTTTTACATTTCTCAAAACATGTGCCTGGTCAAAGAGTGACAATTAATCGGGGACGGCGGGAGTAGTACTTACTGCTTTATAAATTTTATGTTGAGACTCAAGTGTCATCCTAATAGTCCCTATTTTTAATAAAAATGCAGTGAGCTATTATATTTATGATAATATCAGTTCTCCTCTAATATCTTTTTTTTCCGGAAATAAATTAAATTTTTTAAAGCCCGTGCCAAAGAGGAATTAGAAATATTAGTACTATACTATTTTCTCCTAACCAATTCATGGGCCGTTTTTATAACCAATCCAGCCAGCCCCTTGGGTTAACATCAATGGCCCATCAAAAGCGTATCAAATACTCTAAATGGCTATTAGAAATAGTACGAAAATATAAACATTGGTTTGAAGTTGACCACCAACTGAAGTTGAAAGATTTCACATGATATTTTATCAAAAACTATAGACGTATAAATATCAAAATCAGAAACCATTTACGTAAGAAACTACAACACAGTGGTGATGGTTACAAATTATACATGATACTTGACAGAATATGACAAAAATGATATCACCTTCAGCCGCTACATACAAGTTTTACATGAATGTAACAGTAATGCTATCTACCATTACGTGTCTAAGCTACCTTCATTCAGCTTTACGTCGCAGCCTCGAATGCTCAAGACTCTATTGATACGCTCGTAGTTCACTTGACCAAACAACTAGGCCACACCGAAAGGTTGGATCGCGACTCGATCAATGTGATACACTCTCTCTACCGAATTCGGAAAAATCAGTGGCAAACGAGGAGAAGCTCGGATCGATTCCCACAGCTCCCGACATGCTAGTGTCGATCCGGCTCTCCTTCCTAAACTTGTTCATGGCCTCCATCCTCAACTCCGTGCTCCCCTCCGCGACCGTGTCCGGTATAGCAAGGCTCCCTTCCATCATCCGCACCGCCTCCGACATTGTAGGCCGCACGGATGGGGTTGCGTTCGTGCACAGAAGCGCCACCTTGACTACCCTCTCGACTTCCTCTCGGTCCAATCGAGATCCCAGTCTCTCATCGATGAGTTCGTCGATATTCTTGCTTTCTTGCAAGTGACAAGCCTGAGACATTACACATAGGCTTTTACGATAAAAAAAAAAAACCGAGATTCGAAGAGCTCGCGAGAATTCGTACCCAATCTAGAAGGCAAATGAAGTTGTGGCTTGGCATGTAGTTGCTGTTGCTCTTCCCGCTCACAATTTCTAGGAGCACGACTCCGAAGCTGTAGACGTCGGCCTTGTCGGTCAGGTAGCCCCACAGCGCGTATTCGGGAGCCATATACCCTCTGCAAACAAGTAAATCAGACGAGCGAGCAAGCACTATAGCAAAAAGTTTCAAAAATAATTAAGACGATGAACTCTCACATCGTTCCAGCAACTTTTGTGCTAATGTGCGTCTTCTCGTCCTCGTTAAGCCTAGCCAATCCGAAATCGGATATCTTTGGGTTCAGATCTCCGTCGAGCAGCACGTTCGTAGCTTTGATGTCGCGATGAACGATCTTGAGCCTAGACTCATCATGGAGAAAGGCTAAACCTCTCGCGATCCCAATGCAGATCTTGAACCTCGTTGGCCAGTCGAGGATCATCTGGCTCTTGTTCGAATCTGAAAACGGTGCCACCCAACGTAAACCTCACGAGCCGAATCAAAATTAACGAAATGAGTAAAGACTTAATTACCGAATAAGACATTAGCAAGGCTGTTGTTCACCATGTACTCGTACACGAGCAGCAGCTGATCACCTTCAATGCAGCACCCGTGCAGCTTCACGAGATTCGGGTGCAGCAAGCAAGAAAACATACCAATCTCGTTGAGAAACTCACGGTTCCCTTGCCTTGATCTCGACGAGAGCTGCTTAACAGCAATCACAGTTCCATCCTGCAGCAAACCCTGCACTAAATTTTTCGTCAGGAGCCACGAAACACGAAATCAAACATAGAAATGCAGGCATTAAGCTATACTAAACATACCTTGTAAACAGGGCCAAAGCCGCCTTCTCCAATCTTGTTCACCTCATCAAAGTTGTTCGTAGCTGCCCTGATTTGCTTCAACGAAAACGCAACTGTCTGTAGCTCTAAGCCATCGAACCCTGTCCACAAAAGCAAGAAATATAGAGCAAGCCTTTAGAAATCATAAATGTGTCAAACAATTCAACACGCGTTGCACTTCTACGTGCTAGTTCTCCTTCAGTTCTACACCCTAACAAGAGTCGTACAACAAGTATTGGCGTCATAAAACACAAGGCCTTTACAAATTACTGGACAACGAGGGATTCGGACATCACCTTTTCCTAGGCGAGTTCTGCGTCTCCGGAGACACTTCCACCAAACGATGCCTGCAATCAAGAAAATCACGAAGGCAGAAACCACCGGACCCACGATATAACCCGTTATATTCTTCTTTTTATCCCCATCTTTGCAAACCTTGAAATCTGCAGTGACAAAAAGCAAAAATGTGAGCTAACATTTCTAGGTTAAGTCAAACATTACACGAAAATGTATAGATCGTGCTTACTAGGATCCACTGAAATAGCCGATACAAGAGAACCAAAAACTCCGAAGCTAGGAATCCGCTTAGTCCCTCTACTAGCCCAGTAAAATCTGATCTCCAACGTGCTATCACGCACCGTGGCATTGTAAGACCTAACTACAGGCCTCCCATTTCCACGAGCTTCTTCTCCGATATCAAAATCTTTCTCCACTAAATCATCCTGAAACAGAGAGGATCAGAGAAAAAAACACCAGATCATCACGTTTCTTGTATGTTGAGAGACAAACCTGGATGTATATATCAAATGAGCGCCTCCCGAGGCTGTTATACGTGCTGTCGTCCGTGAACATTATCTCCGCAAAGTGGAGGCTCACATTGTAGCTCCCATTCTCGAGGCAGTAATGGAAGTATGTGAGAGACATGGGATTGAGGCGTGCCGTGGTGTACAAGTCCGGGATAGTTATATTTGACATGGGTCGGACTACACGTGAGCTGTAAGAATAAGGTCCGTCCAAGAATTTCCCACTGCTGACAAAGCCCCAGTGATTCTCGCTCAAAAATCTCACAGGATCACTTCCTGTGTCTCCTTCGTACAAAACTCGTCTCTTGTGATCTTCGACGGTCAGGTCAGTGCCACCGCAATTCACATGTAACGAACATTTATCTGCCAAATTGAGGTAAGGAAACTTATTCAAAGTTCTTATCAAATATAGCCACATAACGAAAAGTTATCGTACATCTTGGACAGGCTACGTTCCTTGTACATGGAAGCATTCGTTGTCTGTCAATGGTTAAGCACAGCCATTAGCATCTCAAGTTATCAAGTTTTATACAAGTAAACAGAAATTCATCTTACAGAATGTTTCCAGTCAACGAGCCCTTAAACAAGTTCACCCTTCGGTTCCTAACACCACCAAAAACTTAATAAATATAGAAGTCGAGAAACGAATAATGTCTAGTAAATAGATATATAAGATGTACTCTACATGTTCGTTTGGCACGCAGGTTGATCGGGGCCTTGCAAAGTAAAATTGTTGTACGACAGATCACTGCACACAATTAGCATCAACAAAAGGAAAAGATCGAGTTGCCTGCAAGAATAAACACGATATGCAGCAAGTATATTTATAAATAGAAACATACATGATGCTCCCTTCCTTCAAGAGTGCATTGGGTATGTCTCCACTGAGCATATTACCAGTCGCGAACCTACCATCGTATTATATACACACACGAGTCAGAGTACTCAAGAAGGCAGAGCGATCATTTTATAAGATTCAAGTGTAATTTTCACCCACACAGTTTTCAGATCCCTTGCGATGTTATGTGGAATCTCCCCGACTAAATTGTTGAAACTGATATCCCTAAAAACAACACAAAATCGAACAAGGAAAAAAAATCAGCCAGTTCTCAATCAAGTTCACTTCCTAGAAAAAAAAGAAAAACTAGTAGCTTTTACATGGCAAATCAAATATATGCATATTCATATCAAGTCGCGTATTTGGTCACTCACAACATGTCCAGAACTCGGAGTCGTCTCCAAATATAATCAGGCACTGCTCCAGAAATGTTGCAGTTCCTCAACACCCTATATGCAGAGCAAATGTCATTAGCTAATTAAAAAAGCAAGATAAGAAAATCAACGAAGCTTTTTTGCAGTGATGCATACAATGTCTCTAGGTTTGCAGCGCTTATTAGCAATGGGAAATTTGAAGCCGGACTATTAATATCGCTAATTCTCCTGCATAAGTAAACTACGTGAATCTAACTTCTAAGCAGTAATAAATATGTATAAACGCCACTAAAACTGGTTGACTAAGTGAGCTTACAAATCATGTAGCATAGTGAGAACGGATATATTCGACGGAATGGGCCCCACTAGTCCACTTGCTTGCATCTCTCTTCATTCAGACAGAGTCGAAAAATTAGAACATGTATGCTCAATGAAAAATAAAATGGTTTGGTTTGTTTTAGCATAGGTTGGGATTAAGATCTTACAATCTCGTAACCTGTTTCCAGTTCTGAATGAAGTTGGGTATTCGTCCACTTAGACGGTTATCATTTATCCTACTGTAACTCAACAGAAGAAACACTGAGTATACAAATGAAAATTGGAGACAAGAATAGAGCAAGATTGCATAGAGTACTTACAAATCATTCAAATTTGTTAGTGCTGCAAATGTTACGGGCAGATTCCCAGTCAATCGGTTGGAAGACAGTGTCCTGCAATTTAATCAATCATCTATCATTGGCTTATGCATCATATTTCTAATTTAGAACAAACATATATAGGGATATGGAGTCTTACAAAGTTTTCAAGTTAATCAATTTCCCAATATTGGAAGAAATAGTCCCTGAAAAATTGTTTGCTTCGAGGCCACTGGTAAGACTCATCGATAAATACAATCGAGATTAGAATAAGGCCAAGCATTACACAATTGGTTGAACTTGAAACGAAAATGAGAAATCATGAAGAACTGTGAAGTGCCTCCAAATAGAATACTTTGGCATCAATAAATGGATATGGAGATAAAACGAAGACATACAGGTACGTGAGGGTAGTAAGGTTTCCAAGTTCCTTGGGTATCTCCCCTGACAAGCGATTTACGACAAGAGAGCTGCAACGAAAATTCTGGCATTACCGCTAAATATTCATGAAACGAGTCTGCAGCAAATTCTTGCATTCTAGACTTTAGTCGAAAAGTTTGAGATATATTTATCATACATGCTAGTCAAATTTGTCGAAACCCATTGTGTTGGGATTGTTCCGCTGAGGAGGTTGTAGGCGAAATCACTGACAGTGAAAGTGTCTGAGTATGTTAGGCAATATGATGTTTGCATACATAAATCATTGAGCAGAATGGTAAACAAAGGTTCTTACACAGCTTGAAGGTAGGGAAGCTTCGTGATGTTAATAGGAAGAACTCCCGGAAGATTGAGACTCTTGAGCACGCTGCAACGAGTTGGATTTTAACTCTTCATGAACTAAATTTATGGCTTCCATTGGAAATAAATAGGAAATATGCCTCAAGTTCAAATGGCATGGCTTTTTAAGAGAACAACAAGAGCAAAATTGTATGAATTGAAAACAATGGAAACTGGCAAGGGGTAGGATTCTGGATGTGAAAAATATTGTGAAGGCAACTAAAGGTCTACAAAAATATGAACACGACACAATAAACATCGGTCTTTTTGTAGAAACGGGGAATGTGGGCAAACATAGAAATGATCAGAGATAGAAACCATACATATTGGTGATATGACAGACAGTGTTGTTCTTGAAATTGCAGTTGCAATCAACATAGCCCTCGGAATCGGTCGGGGGAGTAGGCGACATCCCAACCATCTCGATTTCGCATTGGTCACTGTTGAATTTCCAATACCTTGCACCCATCTCAGTCACAATTTGCTGAAGAGCAAACACTAAACAACAGGCACAAACAATAACAAAAACAACAAAATCAAGATTAGTAGTATGATAATCGACTAATCAAAATCAATATTCCAGTCCACTAAACAAAATTATGCTTCCTTCATCATGTGCATAGCATATCATAAATCAACAAGGTAAATCAACTCCGAAACCCATAAGTCAATGTGTATTAATCTTTAGTCTTTATCAAATCCAAATTGAATTACTCAAGAGGGAATTTACAGATAACACCCTAAATATTCAACTTTTCTTGCATCCCTCTTTCAATATTGCTACTGAATCATTTTCTATCAAGAATAAATAGTACTCAGACAAAGCTTAACAACAACAGCAAAAGCAAAGTTCCTATAATACCAGACTAAACAAAATGAAGATTACTATTAAATCCACTAAACCAAGTAGCAAATTATCCCACAACCCACAATTCAATCTAAAGTAAACAAGAGGCATTTCAACTTCGAGAAAGCACCCAAAAGATTCAAATTTTATCAAAACTAAACAACTAAAAAATGAAGATTGCTATTTTAGTACACTAAAACAAAATGAAGATTACTATTCCAAAATGGATTAAACAAGGGGAGAATTAATTTGAAGAAAGCACGATAAAGATTCAATTTTTATTGCATCCGTCTTTCATCTTATTAATGGGTCATTTTCAATCAAGTGAAAACTTAGTAAAGTTGTCACGTTTCTCATAAATGCTTTCAAGAAACAGAGATCAATATTGGTTACCTTCTTCTTGTGGCACTTGTGATTGGGAAACTTTCAGCAGCCCCATGAAGCAAAAGGCAATAAACCAAGAAGCAACGGTTTCTGTGAGACGCATATTCGATTTCGAGCATCGATAAGTCAAGAATTTGCATAGACTAAACATGAACTTTCAGTATTAGGAATTAAAGTGAGTAATGCTTTAGGGTCAATAATTTAGTGTACAGTGCGTGGCTGTGCATTCTAATAAGGAAGATTCAAATAGAGACTAGAGAGAGACTAATTGGGGGAAAATCTTATCATTTCTGAGTAGCAGTTGTCATTCTTCTCCTCCTTCATACGAACTTTCTTTTCACTTTTATTGCAGAATCTAATGTAACTAGATTAGTCTTTACTTCTTTCTATTTTTGAATTTAAAGAGTTAGATATTCTAAAATCACGACAAAATTTTGCCTTACGAAAACATTTGAGTATATTAATTAACTTTATTAAGGAAAAGTCGGAGAGAGCGCTTTGATGTGAGAGAAAACTCAAAAACGGCGGCGAATTCATGTATGTGCATGAAATTTGAAGTCTCACAAAAGTAATAACACTTGAATTCAAGGATTATGAATCCAAATCCAAAAAGATGTGTTATACTGTTATTAATATTATAGTAGTACGGAGTACAACTATTTTTGTTTTACTTTTGATCTCTTTATAATTGTTTATTTTGCCACTTCCAGAATACGACAAAAAAATCACACCAACTCCATTACGGATTGAGTTTGAAATATCATCCACTGAAATCATTTTCAATTAATCCACCCCGAAGCTTAGGTGTTCAAGATTCTGTTAATTAAAAATAATTATAATATATAATTGTACGTACATCATCGAACTTTTTTTAATAATTTATATTAAAAATTATTTTATAAATATTAATTGATTTCAATGAATTTCATACTATTCATTTTGAAAAATTGAAATTTTAACTTAATATTTGTATATTTAAGTAAAAAAAATATTTTTTTACTAAAAATTGTATAATTAATTCGAATCAAGCTCAGAATAATATTATGATTCGACATAAAATTTATATATCACTTCTTTCTTATTGCTACATATAATATAATAAATAACAAAACTAGTTTTTGATCAAATTCAATTAAATTAAAAAATTTAAGGATATTATGTACATGTATGTACATTTATCTTTTCTCTTTTGGATTTTCTATGATGGGTCTACACTCACTTATCCATGTTTTTCAATGAGAGAATCATTAGCCCTGTCCGCAATTCAGGCCTCAAGTCTCTTCCACATCATCATTCCCCTAAATTTGTGCGCGAAGGTAGGCGATCATCTCATGGTGTAACTCGAGATCGAACTCCGACATTGTAGAGGTATCCCTCGATGTCAACTCCGTCAGCTGGCTCATCCGCCAGGTAATACTCATCTCCGACATAGAGTCGGATATCTTATCCAGAGAATGATTGGGCGGCGGTGGTGGCATAGCAGAGTAGCTCGCAGTTGCCTTCCCCTTCCCTTTCCTCTTTGCCGTCTTTGTTCCCATCGACGACTTTGAGTGCTAAGGGATGAGAGGAAGACGTCGTCGTCTGTCACGTTGAGGTCGATTGCCGGACCTCCTTCGCTCGAAGAGTAGTTTCCGGCGGCAGAAACTTTGATTCTCTTCGGCGGCCCACTTGGCGCCTGTTCTGCCCCACCGGTGTACTTCAGGCTCTTCTCGACAAGCTTCCAAACGTCGAAGTACTTGAACTGCTTCTTCCCGTCAGAGAAGAACTCCGCCCTGGCTTTCTCCACGAGGTCCATCTCGCTATGCCCGATCGGCCACATCCGGAGTACATTGGTCAACTTGCCATTCCACTAGTTCATCTCCTTTTGGACCCGACCCCAATGCTTGCGTAGCTTCACGTAGCTACGCTCGAACGATCCTCTAGGACAACCAATGTTTTACTTCTCCACAATCCGCTGCCAGAACACTTTGCCGCTCTGCTGGTTGCCGATGATAGGATCCTTGGAGACGTCGACGAAGTTCTTGGCCAGCCACAATGTCTCTTGCGGACTAGACATGCCCACGGTTTTCGGTTCCGGCGGTTAACCGCCGAACCGGAACCGTGGCAATTTTTTTGAACCGGAACCGTCGCATTTGGAATCGCGGTTCGGTTCCGGTTCAAGATTTGTCAAACCGGAACCGTCACCGAACCGCCGATTAACCGGCGATTTCACGGTTCCGGCGAGGTCTCCGAGGCGGCAGCGGTGCGCAACTTTTTCAGGCGGTTTTTTTACCACAAACCGGCGGTTAACCGTGAAACCGGCAGTTTCCAGTTCCGGTGCGGAACACGAGGTTGACACGTTGCAGGTTGGCAGGCGGTTTTGCATGCGGTTTGTTGACCTAACCGGCGGTTTTGGCTGTAAAACCGGCAGTTCCGGAGGTTTTACACCAAAACCGTCGGTTTCGGCCGAAATTCAATTTTTTTTAATTTTGATTTTGAATTCAAATTCATCCATTCCCCCCCCCCATTTTTATCTATAAATACCCCCTTCTATCCTCACTTACATTCACCCCATTCTTGTGTTAACAAGAGTTTCTCTCTTCAATCTCCCAATTCTCTCTCTTTGTCTCTCATTTCTCATTTGTGCTATTGTGCTTACATTTGAATTATTCAAGTGCTACTCTTATTACGCATTGTTATACACTTATACTTGTTCTCGTAGTTCTATAAGTTGTCTTTCTCAATTGCTAAAACAAAAAATATATATTATTCCATATTTCTAGTTTTCTACTATATATTTTGTTACTATCAAGATGTCTTCATCCCGAGAAGGTCGTGTTGATAAGGGAAAGGGAAAGTCCAAGAGGCCAAGTCGAAGATCTGTTATTGATGAGATTTCTCAAAGGAACATGGATGCGTGGCAGGTTAATAATTATTATCTACTAATATTATTAATTATGAATTACATTACATTATTGTTCATAATTCTAGTATTTGATATTTACAATACAAATATTATTTTGTAGATTCGAGCTCAACAAATTCCAACCCCTGTGAATCTTGATGACGACGACGACGATGATGATGATGATGATGATGATGATGATGATGATGATGACGAGGAGGAGGAGGAAGAGGCGGAAGAGGTTCAAGAAATGCCACCCCCACCACCACCAAGGAGTCGTCGTGGACACCCTCCACAACCTCCTAAACCAATTGAAAGGTCTTTAACCTCAAACATCATGGTGAAACATTTCAAGAAGGTACAAGATAATACCAATCCGGACATTTATAATGTGTATTGCAACTATTGCGAAAACGTATACACATTCCGAAAGGGTGGAGGATATGGTACATTTACCCGTCACATGGAGAAAGCGCATCTGGTCGAGTTTGATATCGCTCCAACCCAAACTCAACTCAACTTTCAACATGGAGTCGGGACCGGGTTCATCCCAAACATCAGGTATGTGTAGCAATACTCTTTTAAAATATGATCACAAAAATGCTCTTAATGTGATATCTAGATTTGTTGTGATGAAACATTTTCCGTTCAATGCTTTTGATAACGATGCGTTTGAGTTGAGTATGCGACAAGTTTATAATGCCGCTGCACGAAAATTGAGTCGAACTTCTATGACTCGAGGTGTTGTTAGACAATGCTTGGAAAAGAAGGCGCAATTAGGTACGTTTATTGTTAACTTGAGTCATAAAGTTTCTATTTGCTCTGATGTGTAGACTGATTGTTTTTACAAAAATTCATATATGGACATCACTATGCATTTCGTTGATCACAGTTGGACTTTAAACAAACGTTTGATTGTATTTCGGAAATTTCCCGCACCACACACTGCACAAGCAATTGCTCAATTGATCATTCAAGTTTTGAATGAATTTCAATCGATCAATAAAATTTTTTCCGTTGGTTTTGATAATGCTAGCGCTAACACTGCTAGTATAGATGAACTCATCAGTGCATGTTATCTTGTTATTGATGGCAAATATTTTCATGTGCGATGTATTGCTCATATTTTGAATTTTTGTGTTCAAGATGCGACCGATTTGTGACAAAAGTATGTTGATCCTATTAGAACTGCTGTTAAGTTTATCCATAACAAAGTTCCTATTGGTAGAGCTTGGAAGAAATATTGTCATAGCAAGCAGTGCAGGTACACCAATTTTCGTTTGGATGTTTCAACTCGTTGGAACTCGACGTACGATATGTTGGAGTCGACCTTGAACCACATTGAATATTTATGTGATTTTTTTAGAAGTTGTATGCATGTTCCTTCTGATTTGCTTTTAATACCCTCTTGTTGGGACCACAACATGGATTTTGTTTCGATTATTCCAAGCTTTCAAAAATGCCACTGTTGAGTTATCCGGTGTTTATTATCCTACTTCTGTGCGCATTTTGGAGCATTGCATGTATGTGGCAATTGGTTTTAAGACATGTGTGAAAAATACTCAATTCATAGAGTTGAGGGCTATTTTGTTTTATATGGTTGAAAAATGGTTGAAATATTTTGCGCGTATTCCAAATGTGTTTTTGATTGCAAAATACTTGGATACAAAGTGGAAGTTGCATGGTGTTCATAACATTTTAGACATGTACTATGATTGTTTGCACGATTTGGATTTTTCTCAACTTCGCGAAATGGGCTTGACAAGAGGAGAATGCTTCAAACTAAGTGATGCAAAACCGGGTAGTGCTAAACCATGGAACGTGAGGTGAAAGAGGTGACAATGAGCCAATCTGCAATTGGGGTCAGATTCGAGCGACGATTCGCCTATCTATATGATGTCCAAATGCTATTCAAAGACTACCGTTGTCTTCATCGTCGAAAGAGCTTCGCGTAAGTATCTTGCACGACTCAATCGGAGCTCGGATGAGAAAGTTATGGTCGTTTTACAAAAGTCGCGCAGTCAAGCGAAGGAGGCTCCAGAGTGTTCACCCGACCGGGCGATGTGTGTTCGGGAATATTTCAAAAGGCGGGATTTTGAATTATTTTAAGTGCCTTTTCATATTCTAACCCTAGTTTGAGTGACCTTTCATCTCCTAACCTCTCACATCTATAAATAGGGTCTTTTGTATCATTTGTAATAGATTAAGAATAGATTGAGTTTAGAAAAAGAGTGTCTCCTTTGTGAGAGTCCCTCCCCATGTTGGGTGAGATGAATGTTTGGAAAAATCCATGGCCGGGCTATGGTTACTTGGTGGTTGGCCCGGGGTTAGACACTTGGTAAATTCACAACTAGCACCATGTAGCTAGTGGCGGAGCTTGAGTGAGAGTATACCCTAGGAGCGGAGCTCGAAAGAGTATATCTCTAGTGGCGGAGCTTGAACGAAAGTATACCCTAGTGTCGTGTAGCTAGCGAGTGAGTCGATATAAATGGTTACTTGGATGAAAGTTGCCAAGGGTTGCCATCATCTTTTTGGTGGAGGTCCTTCGGTCTTCAAGAGGTCATTTGTTCACTCCTCAACTTCTTCCATTTCGATCCCCCTCGTCCATTCTATTTTTGTTCTATCTTTTTGTGGGATGGAACACCTATCCTTTTTAGTGTAAAATTTTATTCAGTTTCAATGTAATGGGTTTTTATGTTTTTGTAGTGTTTTTAGATTGTTGTAATTTCAATAGTGTTGTTTTTTACAAGAACAAGTCTTGGGCTAATTTTGGAGATTCACATCACTAAGTCTTCCGAATGTTGATGAAATCAAACTAAGGTTAGATAGTGCACTTCGTGCTCTCTACGTGGAATATGGAATGCGGTATAAGACCACTCACCGGGTACGTGCTCCTCCTAGTCCTTCTACATTTGATTTTGGTGGCGGGAACTATAGCAATATCATGATTGATCCAGACGTAGTATCACAATTGCAAGATCTATACGGTGCTACAACCAATAGGACTGGAGCTACTAGTGAGTTAGATATATATATTTGGAATCGCGCTCTATTTTTCAAGATGCATGTCCTTCTACTCAACAAATTGACGTCCTTGATTGGTGGGGAGAACATGACAAAGAGTTTCCAATACTCTCGATAATGGCTAAGGAGATTTTCGTCGTTCCCGCTTCCACCGTCGCCGTTGAGCAAGCTTTTAGTGTCGGCGATTGTGTCCTAGACGACAAAAGGAGCAATCTCTCCGCCAAAAACATGGAAGTCACTATGTTACTTGATGATTGGGCAAAGGCGGACATGAGAGCACAAGAGCCGGATTTCGACTTCCGTGTAGAGAGTGATGGTGAAGACTTTTCCACCGATGGCGATGACGAGGTCGGAAGCGAGGGCGCTCAAGCTCAAAAATATCAATGACCGGGGGGGTGAATGGCGAGCGGTCGACCAAAAAGGTAAGCAAGGTAAGAGAACTACGTGGGCTTTGATTCCTCAATAAAATTGTGGATACGTATGCAACTCAACTTAAATTTGACGAGTTTAACTTTGAAAGTTTAAGTTGAGCTCAAGCCCTTTTCAATTTTTTCCTTTCCCCCCCATTTCATGTTTTTTTATTTATGTTCCGACGACACTTGTAAATTATATCACATTGTTGTATACTATGTATTGTAAATTGTAATGTATCGTTGTCCGTCACAACTCAAATTCAATAAAATTGATATGATTTTCACCTTATTCGTCTTATTTCAATTTAAATTATCCATTGTCTTGTTCCAATTTATTGTATAAGTCCAAATTTCAAATTACATAGAAAAAAAACCGAACTGCGAAAACCGTCGTTTTTCGAACCAGAACCGTGAAAACATTCCGAAAACCAGCTGTTCGGAACCGGAACCGCCAGTTTTCGAACCAGAACCGGAACCTTGAAATAGCCTCACGTTTCGGTTCCGGTTCGAACTTTCTCAAAATCGAAACCGTCGGTTTACGAACCGTGGGCATCACTACTGCGGACTATACTTCTTCGGCCCCTCATCATCCGCAACCTTGCCCTTGTCCCTCCCTTCAGCGGACTCCATATCACTGATTTCGTACTCATCAGTGCTTAGTGCTAACTGGCGATGTTATTTCCATGTTGGTAACCACCCCCGGACTAGGCGTCGCATCCGGGTTAGGCGATGGCGGCACGTACGTTGCTGTTGGCGTTGATGAACTCATTCATTGGCGTTCGTCGCTGTTAAACCATAGAAGCCGGAAATATTGTAATACAAGAGGATTGAAATGGGCAAAGTGTGGAAGAATGGTGCACAAATGGAGTATATATAGGCAAATAAAATGAAAAAAATGGAGGGGACTTGCGGCCCAGCCCGGAAGACATCCAACACCGCAGCGCGTGGAGCACGGGCACGCCTAACGCCAGGTCAGGACGGACCCCGGGCGCGGCCCCGGGACGCGACTGCGTCACTGGGACCATCCCAGGCCGCAAATCAGGGGGGTTTAACGCGCGGTGCCGCGGGCCGGACCCAGCCCGCGGCGTTAATGATGCTCTGAGTAAACTGTCTCAAACAAAAAGATAGGAAGTACAAACGCATTTTTGTTACTAATAATATGAAGTTGTGTGATGAATAATTTTTTCTATGTAATAATAGTATATAGAAACTAAACGTACTTGCCATGATTGGTACTAGTCACTACTAGCAGCACAATAGCACCGTCATTATCCCTTCGCCATTTTATTTTGAATTTAAAATTAATTAACCGAATTATTCAGATTTGAACCTGTTTGGAAAATTAAGACTCATTGGGCTGTTTTGTGCGACTCAAGTCAAAAGCCCGTATTATGAACCCAAGCCCAGATGTGTGGTGATAGTTCTAGTGTTGATAAAACAACTAATAGCATTCACAGTGGGAAGGACTTCCTACGGACTAGTACTAAGATTTCCTAAAAACACCTTATGCCACATTACTAGAACTTTCCACCCCACTGTCACATCACTAGGACTTTCCACTGCACAGTAGTAAACTAGCACTAGGACTTCCCAACAAACAAATTCACATTTATATACAAAATTTAAATACGGAATTCAAAATTCGACACGAATACGGGAAAATGCGAACATTTTATATAAATAAAAAAAACATAGTACATAATTAAAAAAAATTGCATAGTGAAAAAAATACATAGTTCAAAAAGAAAAAAAACATCCCAATAGCTTCGACACACGCGGCCCCCCTGTCACTCCTCGTCGTCCCCTACGCCAGTCGCGGCGGCATCGGAGTCCCCAGATGCTCCCCCACCGCCGATGGGTGGGAGCCCCACATCACGCCTCATCAAGTCGATGACCCCCCTGCAACATCTCCTTGTGTATGGGGTCATCGGTCGCTCTCCACTCCTTTATGGTTTCTATCATGTTCGTATGATGTTAGATATTTGCTATACGGGAGGGCTCGGGGGTCGGCTGGACTGTTGTAGGGGCTGCCAATTGGACCTCCTGGGACCCGCTGCTGGCGCCTCCCCTAGATATCCGCATTGTCTTCTTTTGCCCAATCGGGCGACGGCGGCGGTTAAACAAGGGAGGGGTCGGGATATCTTCGCCATCGTCGGGGAGGTCGGCGGAACTGGCATTACTGCTGTAGTCGCCGCCGGTGTTGATCTTCTACCGCTTCGGCCAGCCAGCGGCAACACCCGCCCGAAACTTTGCCGACTCCATCAGCACCACATAGGAGTCCCAGTGTTTAAACGGGCTGTGTTTGCCGCGCTCGGGGAACTCTTGCATCGCCATCCTCTATGGTCTGGCCGCTGGTAAGCATGCAAGTGTTGTTCTCGTATAGGCTGGCAAATCGGCAGACGACGGCCTTTAGTCGGTCCCACGTCTTCCGGCACTCCTCAGACGTGTGAAACCTTCCATCCGCCGGTTTAAACACACAGTAGGCATGGGAGATGCGGTTCCACATGTTGTCGATTCTATGATTGCTCGAGCGAATGTGATCATCGCAGACATTGATCCAAGCTTTTGACAAAGCCACACACTCCTCCTCACTCCAGACGGTTCGCCGCCCCTCCTCCTCATCGTCCTCCGCCCAACCCCCGCCTGTGAGGACTCACCCGCCCTTCTTCGAACCACCCCGACGTTCTACAGCCGGTGGACTCTGAGTGGGAGGTATCCTAACCGGAGATAGACCCAACTCCTCCAGTGAGAAAGTCTCAGCAGAAGTGTATTGAGACTCCAGTGGAGTACAGGTCTGGGAGGCCCCTGTAAAAAATTCAATAGTGGGACGATAGACATTGTCCCCAGACGACCCGGGCCCCCCCCTCTACTCCCCCCGGCAATGGCAGGCTGCCCATGCATCATCCCGCTCATCTGGGTCATTATTTGGGGCATCATCGCAGGCATCATCCGACTCATCTGGGTTGTGCCAGCACTCATGCCCCCCATTTGGGGCATCATCCCTGTCATCTGGGCCAAGAGTACATGTTGTAGTACTGTGGCATCATCCCCGGCATCTGGGACATCTCGCCCGTTTCACTTCCAATCAGGAACGTGGTAGTTTGCGATTCGCTAGTCGCTGGGGAGTCGCTGTCGTGGTGCTCCATTTATCTTGAGTAGAAATGAGAGTAGAGAGAGAGAAACTCGTTAATACAAGTGGTGCGAATGAAAATGAACTGAAACGAGCCATATATATAGAGTTTTAAAAAAAATTGGAAATACCGCTCGTCCGTAGAGGACCCACAATAGCGGACGAGACGACGGACGAGGGGTCGTCCGCGACGCGCTCGCCGGTAACAATAGTGGACGAGCGCGACGGGATGAGCGGTTCGCCGGTCGCTCGTCCGCTGGCTCGTCAACTATTGTCGATGCTCTAATGAGAGAGAGTTATCTGAATCATTAATTAATAAATTAGATGCGGTTCGGTTTCCTAGAAAAATTAATACTATCAAGATACAATTTAAAATAGAGTAATGAGATCATTTTAATCATAAGGGGTTAGCTATACTTAATTATTAAATAATTATTTATTTAGGATTGAGTCGTGGTATTAAAAACTAGTGTCCTCCCACAGCCGTTAATTCCCCGTGTACAACTCCCCGGGCACAACGTATAACAATAACCCAAAGAAAAAAAGGCAAAAATCTCCATCATACAAATTTCAGGCCATATACATGGGAATGGAGGAAGCGAAATCGAGCGCGCAATTTGGCGACGACGAAGATGAATATCAAGATGCCGTAGACGAATTCGAATTTTACGATTGTCGCGAGAAATTTTCCGATTCAATCGAATCCAATCGCGATGAATCAATCTCGGATCCTAGCCCCGTTCCAATTGAATCCAATCTGGAAGACAAATCCCCGCCGCCAGCGGTTCTCCGCCGCCGCAGGTCTCTGTCGAGAAAAAAATCCTTCAGAGATGACACGGCGGAATCGGCGAAGCTCGGCACGCAGGAAAATGTGGACAAATACTTGAGAGAAAGAGAGGTATCGCTTTCTCGGAAATTCGAGGGATACGAGAAGGCATTGGAGGATACGAAGCTTGCTTTGCTGAGGAGTGAGATGAACGAAGAGAAATCGACGGTAACGGATGCGACCGAAGCAGCTCGTAGTGGAGAATTGGGCTTCAGAGGAAGTGATGATTCGGATTTGGGTTCGACCCTTCCATTCAAGCTGGCTGGTATAGTAATCAAGCCTATTACCTTCCAAATTGATTTGCTAGTCAAAATTTTTACGTTTACGATTCGATTGGCGTATTACTCGTACATGATTGTGTTTAACCCCTTGGGGCTCTTGCTGGGATTCCGAGGGTTTATAGCTCAGCAATTGAAAACAATATGGAATCTCACGTTTGGAATTGCTTCAGAATATGTATATGAATGGTTGAAAGAGCAGCGAGCGATTTTGAAATTAGGGTTGAAATGTGGTTGGGGATTGTTGTGGTCAGCTTATGTGTGTTTTGTATTGGTCGGATTGTTGGTGTCGGCGTTTGTGATGGGCGGAGTGTTGATAAAAATGGTGGTGGAGGAGCCGATTACTATGACTAGGAGCTTGAATTTTGATTTTTCAGAGAAGTGCCCGGTGGCATTGGTGCCGATTATGTCAAATGTGAAGATGAATCGTGACATGGTGCATTTCGTTGAGAAGCATGGGATCTTTAAGAGCAGTGGATCAAGGGTCGTGCCATGGGATCATGGGTTGCAGATTACTGTGTCTCTAAAGTTGCCCGAGTCTGAATACAACCAACATCTTGGGATGTTTCAGGTATGTGTTTAAGTGTATGTTGTTTATCTGCTTCCTACATGAACTGCAAGGCTGTTGGTATTGGAATATATGTATTTATAATTGTATCGTATGAAGTGAGCCGTTTGGTTTATGTAGAGCTTTCAAGAATGGCTTGCTGCCTAGGACTTCCATTTGCATCCCTTTTTGATTCAGTATACACGCAACGCTCCCTGTTTCTCCTCATATAGATTGTTTAACTCTGAAGTTTTATATGCTTCAACTATATATGGGATATCTACAACTTTTGGCGTATACTGCTAGGAATCTCCCTTTCTATGTGTAGTTTATCGCAAAACAGAGAAAAAATTGATGATTTGCCACATCTTTTCGGTCTCTACTCTCTAGGCATGCTTCACATTAGATTATGTATCCGAAGCCCTGGTGCACATGCCCGTTGTTTATGTAGGGATCAGACCACCATGACACTATTACTAGGACCTCTTTTGCTGTTACACCGCTTACTGAGTTGGCTAGACTCAGAGGAACACAAGCCAGCTACAAAAAAGGGAAAAACAAGATTACAGTGAACAACTAAGTACAAGAAACCCTAGCTATGTTCAAATCCTTCACCAGACTTGAACCGTCAAGCTCCTCCGATTAATGCCTGTACACTAAGTAAACATGTTAGTAACCCAAACAATGATCCCGAAGGATCTAACACAGAACAGACAACACAAGGTCAGAAACAACATGATGTGGCTCAGGTCACAACAGCGACTACACCAGGCCAAGAACCTCCCTACAACTTCTACCAAGAGTCACAAGGCGAAGAGAAACGTCGAACTCCGGTGTCTAGCTCTACCGCGTCACCGACTACCGCCAGCACCGGCCTCCTCACACACAAACCTTCACTACTCACACGGATCTCACCAAGTCTACACAAGATCCCTCACACTACACATCAGCCAGGTCATCTGAAACCCTAGGTCAGATCCAACTCCAGAACTCAGCAAGAAACCGAGAGAGTAACCACACTCAAGATCTTCACCGATTGAACTAACTAAAACATAGATTCAATGGTAGAAACCAAAAATCTAAGGAGATGAATGGAGGAAACCATCTCTGATGAAGTGAGAGAAAGAAGAGAGAAGGGAGAGCTCATCACAGAAGGGAGAGAGAGAGAGAGTGAAGTGAATAATGAGAGGAGAGGAAACGGCTGGCTTGACTTACTCTCACAAAACAAGCACAGCCCTAAGATCAACGGCTAGCATTGGAGATCGGTGTGGAGCAGCCACGCGGCGGCCATTGGGACAGGTAAGTAAGTAGCGGGCCACATAAGGAAAATGGGCTGCTCATATTCAGACTGGGCCTGAATTAATATCAGCCCAATCAATTTGGTCCACCAAATTCAACAGTTTACCTATTAGATCTGATTATTATGTGTTCCTCCTTGAAGGTCAGAGTCGATTTCCTTGCCGCTGATGGCCAAATACTCGCAACATCACGACGTCCCTGTGTGCTGCAGTACAGGAGCCAGCCGATTCGCCTCCTGCTTACTTTCCTCAAGGTTGCCCCCATTCTGACCGGCTACACATCAGAAACCCAGAACCTAATAGCAAACTTCAAAGATTTCACCGAAGGTGAACCCCCAACCGCTTCCATAAGGGTTGTTCTTGAGCAGCGAGCTGAGTACTGTTAGGAGTGAAGGGCGGAAGAGAGGCAGAGAGCACGGGATATGCTCTCCAATCACACTTAATAATTTGTAAATGCAGAATAGAGAGGAACGATCACTTGATTGAATGGAATGTAAAGAAATATCAATCCTCCGCAGAGGCCTACGACCAAGTCGTCCAATACAAATGATCTCTCCAAGATATCTTGGACTCCCTAGCTTACATTTATTTATACTGTAAAATAAATACTAGAATGCATAAAATTAGGAATCCCATGATTTGCTCCATTTACTCCTTTGCAGCCTTGATTTAGGAATCCCATGATTTGCTTCCTTTACTCCTTCGCAGCCATGATTTTCTCACTTCCAGCTGACTGTCCCTTATGATCTGCTTCCTTGATCTTCTCACTTCCACTAACTGCCTTCCCACTTCCTCGGCGGCTGTAAACCTTCCAGCCGCTGGTCCTATCAACTGCCCCGGTCGTCGAAACAGCCTTGTCCGCAAGGCTGAAGAATGGAAATTGACCCTTGACATCTGCCACATCCATCCAAGTAGCTTCATCTTCCTCCAACCCGTCCCATTTGATGAGGACTTGGTCAACTGTTTCGCCCTCCCGCAGATCAGTACGCCTTGACAACACCTTCTCGGGTAGAATTGGAGGGTCAGCGCTGACGAGCCCGTCCGGCAGCGTGGCCTCCACCGGTGCATCCCCGATGGCCCGTTTGAGAAGGGAAACGTGGAATACCGGGTGGATGCGGGACGAAGCGGGAAGCTGCAAACGATAAGCTGTCGCGCCAATGCGAGCCTCGACCCGAAAGGGCCCGAAAAAACGCGGAGCTAACTTCCTGTTTCGGGCCGTGAAGAGGGTGGACTGGCGATGGGGGCGGAACTTCAAATAGACCATGTCACCCACGCTGAACTCGACATCCCGTCGCCGCTTGTTTGCTGAAGCTGTCATACGGTCTTGAGCTCGCCGGAGATGATGGCGTAGCAGTTCCAACACCTCGTCGCGAGAGCGAAGAGTGTCTATGACGGCTTGGGCTCGAATCTCCCCCGGGAGGAAGGTATGCAAGGTGGGCGGAGCTCGACCATAGACCACCTCGAAAGGAGTCATGCCCGAAGCCGAATGGGTGCTGGTGTTATAACAGTACTCTGCCCATGCTAGCCACTTATTCCACTGCTTCGGTCGGTCAGATGAAAAACAACGCAGGTACGTCTGCAAACACCGGTTCAAAACCTCCGTCTGCCCATCTGTTTCGGGGTGATAGGCGGAACTCATCTTCAATGTTGTTCCCGTGGCCCGAAACAATTCCTTCCAAAATGAGCTGAGGAAAATAGGGTCACGATCAGACACGATTGACCTTGGAACGCCATGAAGACGAACCACCTCGTGCGTGAACAGCTCCGCCACCTGCCGGGCTGTGAATGGGTGTCGAAGGCCTATGAAATGACCATACTTGGAAAGGCGGTCAATGACGACAAAAATGCAGTCAAACCCCCCTGCCTTAGGTAGACCGGAAACGAAGTCCATGCTAATATCCTCCCAAATACGGTCCGGAATTGGTAGGGGCTGCAAGAGACCGGCGGGAGACTTTGTTTCGGTTTTATGCCTCTGACACGTTGCACAAGCCGCGACGAAATTTGTGACTTGCTTCATCATTCCAGGCCAAAAAACGTTTGAAGCAACCCTGCGGTACGTTCGGTAGGCGCCAGAATGTCCACCGGTAGGCGTGATATGGAACTCTGCCAGCAGCCTCGGTATCCATGGGGAATGGGGGGGGACCACAATCCTCCCTTTGTAAAACAGAGTGCCGTGCACCAGCTCGTAATGAGGGGAGGTTGGCTGTCCGGCCTCCAGTGCAGATTTGATTTTTGATAGGGCCGGGTCCGAGGACAAAGTTGCCTGAATCGTTGACCATTCCGGCCATGACGGAGTTGAGATGGCGGAGAGTTCCAGCACGTCCTCATCTCGACGGGAGAGGGCGTCGGCCGCCCTATTCAGCTTTCCTTCCTTGTATACGATAGTGAAATCGTAACCCAATAACTTGGCCGCCCAATTTTGTTGCGCTGGAGTTGCTAGTGGATGAGCTAACAGTTGACGCAGACTGCGCTGATCCGTGTGAATGATGAAGCGGCGGCCCAACAAATAGGGGCGCCAATGGTGGATCGCGAGGACGAGGGCCATGAGCTCCTTCTCATAGGCTGATTTTGCTAAACTCCTAGGGGACAAGGTTTTGCTGAAGTAGGCCACCGGTTGACGTTCCTGCATTAATACCGCCCCTAGGCCTCGGCCCGAGGCGTCACATTCAATCACAAATTCCTTCGTGAAATCTGGCATCCGGAGTAAAGGTGCGGAAGTCAGTGCTTTTTTAAGAGCGTCGAAAGCGGAGGCTGCCGCCGTTGGCCAGATCCAAGCGGCTTTGGCGTGGGGTGTCGGTGGTTTCTTTAAGAGCTCCGTAAGGGGGGCTGCGATCTTGCCGTAGTCGCGGATAAAACGGCGATAATACCCTGTTAAGCCGAGAAATCCGCGAACACTCTTTAAAGAAGTCGGAGTCGGCCAGCGGAGGACCGCCGAGATCTTGGCGGGGTCCATTTTAACACCCTCAAGGGACACGATATGCCCAAGATACTCGACGCTGTCCCGCCCAAGAAGACACTTTTTGGAGTTGACGACGAGGGCGTGAGCGTGCAAGGCTTCAAAAACACGTCGAAGGTGGCGCATATGATCTGCCCAGGTCGTGCTATAGACGAGGATGTCGTCAAAGAAAACCAAAACGAACTTGCGTAGCGCCGGCCTGAAGATGTCGTTCATCAAGCTCTGGAATGTTGCCGGGGCGTTGGTGAGGCCGAACGGCATAACCAGGAACTCATAATGACCGGAATGTGTGCGAAACGCCGTCTTGGGCACGTCGTTAGGGGCTACCCGGATTTGGTGATAGCCGGCTTTCAGGTCGATCTTGCTGAACCACTTGGCCCCATGTAGTTCGTCAAGTAATTCCTGTATCACTGGAATAGGATATTTGTCGGGAATGGTCCGCTTGTTCAGTTCCCTGTAATCGACGCAAAATCTCCAAGAGCCATCCTTCTTACGCACAAGGAGTACCGGGCTAGAAAAAGGGCTAGTACTTGGCTGAATCACCCCGGAAGTCAACATCTCGGCGACGAGCTTCTCCATTTCATCTTTCTGTAAATGATTATACCGATATGGGCGGACAGAGACGGGGTCAGTACCTGGTCGCAGAGGTATGCGATGGTCAGTGCGGCGGCGGGGGGGTAAACCCGTGGCCTCCCGTGTGATCGAAGGGAACTCCTCTATCAGTTTCAGCAGTTGCGAATGGGCTGCCTGGGACAGGGACGAGCTGATCCCGAAAGGTTCCGCCACGACCTCTTTCTGTACCGAGTGGAGGACCCAGCAGCAGTCACCTTCCTCGAGGCAGCGGAGGTCCTGGGAGGAGCAGGCCCGCCGCATTAGAGTTGGATCGCCTTTGAGCGAAACGTGCCGGCCGTCGACTGAAAAATCCATGGAAGAGTGCTGCCAATTTGCCCAGACGTATCCGAGAGAAGCGAGCCACGATACCCCCAAAATTACGTCGATGTTCCGGAGGGGAAAGACATAGCATGAGACCACAAACTTCTCCTTCTCTAATGTAAGAAGCACGCCCCTGCAGAGCCCTGCTGCTCGTCGTGTGGTCCCGTCGCCCAACACCACCGAGTAGGGCGATGTGGGAGTAATCGGCAGCTGGAGCCGCTGGGCACACTGTTCTGAAATGAAACAGTAGTTAGCGCCGCTATCCACCATCACCTTGACCTGTTGTGAGTCGATTTCCCCAAATAATTTCATTGTATTGGTCGTGTCCAGCCCATTCAGGGATAGGACGGAGAGCTGCGGCTCCACGTTGTTGTCCACAAGTTCTGACTCCTCGGGATCTGAATCAGCGGCTGATCCTTCTTCCTCCTCGCAGATCAGGACGTTGAGCGTCTTGGGGGGGCATCTATGAGTCGGCCCGAACTTCAGGCCGCACTTGACACAGGTCCCTGCTGCTATGTGCCGCCTATACTCCTCTGGAGACACGTTCCGGAAGCGTTTGGATAGGGGTCTTGACGAGCCAGAGGAGTGAGAGGGGGATTGGGAGTACCCCTTTGAGAAAGAGCGAGCTGGCTGGTTTGCATATGTTTGTGGCTGGGTGGATGATTGGGTGGGCGCTGATCGCGGGGGCTGGGCGGATGCCATCATGTCAATGTCCAACGCCAATTCGACCGCATCCTCATACGTAGTGATTTTGGCGGCCTTCATTTGTAGGCGGACCTCAGGGCGAAGTGCCGCCATAAAAAATCCCAGGTATTGATGACACGAGATATCTGGAACCTGTGCGAGTCGCGCCTCGAAAGCAGCCACGAAGTCCGTTAGGGAGCCGGTGTGACGGACTGCGGCGAATGCTTCATATTCATTCAAAGCTCCATTGCCTCCAAAACGTTTCATCAATTCCCTTGCAAATCGAGCCCACGTCAGATCCGGGACTCGTTGTCGTAACAACTGGTACCACGGGAGGGCAGCGCCTGCCAGAGCTACCATGGCGACGCCAACCCGGTGCTCGGGAAGGGTTTCCGAGATCAGAAAAAACTGCTCTGCTCTTGCCAGCCACGCGAGGGCCTCTGAGCCGTCAAAGGTAGGCATGGGTGACGTCGATACACCACCCGCAGCTGTCGACTTTGACCCCCGATTCGCTGAGGTGGCCTCGTCCTCCGGTCCGGACTTATCCTTCAGCTTGAGTGAAGCGAACCCCGCACGCATCTCCTCGCGCATGGCGTTCAGATTAGAACGTACCTCCATTACTTGGTCGTCGGTGCGGCGGAATTGGGCATTCAGTTCAGTCACCGCCGCGTCCAACAAGAGCCTGCCCTGTTCCAGATTTTCCGCAGCCTTCTCCAATTCTTCCAGCCGCGTGTCCGATCGAGAGCTAACCATCGTTCACCGCACCAATTGTTAGGAGTGAAGGGCGGAAGAGAGGCAGAGAGCACGGGATATGCTCTCCAATCACACTTAATAATTTGTAAATGCAGAATAGAGAGGAACGATCACTTGATTGAATGGAATGTAAAGAAATATCAATCCTCCGCAGAGGCCTACGACCAAGTCGTCCAATACAAATGATCTCTCCAAGATATCTTGGACTCCCTAGCTTACATTTATTTATACTGTAAAATAAATACTAGAATGCATAAAATTAGGAATCCCATGATTTGCTCCATTTACTCCTTTGCAGCCTTGATTTAGGAATCCCATGATTTGCTTCCTTTACTCCTTCGCAGCCATGATTTTCTCACTTCCAGCTGACTGTCCCTTATGATCTGCTTCCTTGATCTTCTCACTTCCACTAACTGCCTTCCCACTTCCTCGGCGGCTGTAAACCTTCCAGCCGCTGGTCCTATCAAGTACTCACACGGTGCTGGAGCCCCAGAAATATACAGCGCATCCCTGACCCTCGAGTCCAATCTCCCTCTCCCAAAAAGGATCTTGTGGTTCTGGAAGAAAACACTGTTTGTGTGGGTAAGCATGGCTGTGCTTATGATTGAGTTGGTTTTTGCTCTCCTCTGCTGCAGACCTCTCATCATCCCCAAAATAAGGCTCTGGGAAGCCACGCCTCGAGAGCCCACCACTCACCATGATCTTATCATGTGAAAGCTAAAACAAGGACGGGGAACAAGAATAACAACGTGCCCTCATGCATGTGGGGGAGCGTCGTGTTGTGCCTTGTTCTTTCCTTGTTTGTACTCGACACAGTACTGCATTTTTGTGCGTAGAACATATAAGTATATTTTTCAAACCAAGTTTGTATATAGTTACAACTTAGGACCAATATTTTTTTTCTTACATGTTTTATTAGATCATGAAAACTCCGCTAATGTAAGAGCATATTCTATATGTTTGGCTTCGTCAGTTTGTTTTGTCTATTATTTGTCATAAAAGAGATTAAAGATTTGAGGGATTTGAAACTAAGAAAAAAAAACTTCAATGGATAATAAAAAGTGTATCACCAACGGGTCGTAGCGCAATTGGCAGCGCGGAGCTGTGGTGACCTTGAGGTCACGGGCCGGTCGAACAGGATTAGTCGGATTCTGCCATAGGCGAATTTGGTACGCCGGTGGTCAACAAAAAAAAATTGTATATCCCCACCAAAAAAAATTGAATATACGGCAAATATCAGCAGTTAGTTAACTTCATTCTCTTTCCCTTTTAGCTTCGGATCCGACCCATTTAGCTTCGTTTCCGAACCTATACAAACTCGACCGTTGCAGCCGGACTTAATTTTTAAAAAATGACTACTCTATTTTCCTACCGAAAAAACTCAAATCTCCTCCCCCGAAATTCTCTCACATCTTTCTCTCTCTCTAGAAATGGTGTCCAAGGTAGTGAAAAGAACCCCCACAAAATCCATCAGAAACCGGAAAAACCTCCCTTTCACCCATCGCCGCAGCCGCACCAAGTCTCCGATCAAGAATACAGCCGCTGCCGCCGCCGTCGCCTCTATCAACAAATCATTCCACACCTGCCACCGCCACCTCATCAAGATCTTCACGAAGCTCGCCCGCATCGCCACCCCCAGAAAAACCCCACGCAAGAAGGGCTACAAAATCCTCGAAAAAGCCCCATCAAATCCCCCCTCCGATATCCGGCGAACTCTATTCACCGACAAATACCCTCTCCCTCCGCCCCTAAACCCTAGGAAAAATACCATTTTCCTCGACCTCGACGAAACCCTAGTTCACTCCACCTCTACCGTGCCTCCGGAGAGGTACGATTTCGTCGTCCGCCCCGTAATCGACGGCGAGAAATCCGAATTCTACGTCTTGAAAAGCTATATAACACGGATACTTCACTTTGTTGCCGTATCGCGTATCGGATACGTATCCGATACCGATACGCGACGGATACGCGACGGATACGTATCCTGGGCGTATCCGCGGGATGGGCCGTATTGGGCCGGGAAACCTCAGATTCGATACGTATCTCGGTGGATACGGCCCAGTTTAAAGCCCATCTAAAGGAGCCGGCCCGATAGAATTAACGGGCTGGACCAAAAAGCCCATTTGTGATGTAGCCCATTGCAGCTGGATGAACAAATCTAGCTCTATAAATAATGATGCTCTATACAATATAAGATTCCACACAATTGAGAAAGCCGCAGCTAGGTCAAAAACTCCCCGCCTCCATAGATTCGGTATGCTTTTTTTTTTTAGATTTTTCGTTTTATGTATCTATTTTTGCCATCGCTTTTCTATGTTATAATTCAGTTTTTTGCTCCCCCAATTCAGCTTTTGATTCCCTTAGTGGTGTTGGTCTTCTTGAAGTTGCTGACCTCTCCATTGATGAACCTGAGTTGCAGGCTGTATCATTTGGATTGGGTGATGCCGAGGATGAAGGTGTGGAGCTGGAGGAGACGGGGAATGAGGAAGAAGCTTGATGTTGATGGCTTGATGCTAGTTTGCTACTACCTTTTAATTATTTCCTAATTTAGAACCTGCTGCTATCATGTTATTTTGAGTGTAATAGACCTTTAATGTCTCTATGTTGAATTAGAATATCTATTTTGTAATTTATTTTGCACTATTATTATTTATTAAAAAAAATAGTTAAAACGTATCCGCGTATCGGGTTGTTTGGGAAAGAGCCGTATCCGCGTATCCGTATCCTTCGGATACCGATACGCGTATCCGTATCGGTGCCGCATAGTTGAAAAGGCCTTTCGTTGATGAATTTTTGAGCTATTTGAGTGAGAAATTCGAGATTGTGATTTTCACAGCTGGAATTGAGGAGTATGCGTCTCTGGTTCTCGATAAGCTCGATTGGAGGAAGGCGATCTCGCATCGATTGTATCGTAATTCGTGTAGAGCTGTGGATGGGAAATTCGTGAAGGATTTGGGGGAAATTGGGAGGGAGCTGAGCAGGGTGGTGATTATCGATGATAATCCCAATTCGTATCAATTTCAGCCAGAAAATGCGATTCCGATTAGGCCGTTTGTGGATGATCTTGGCGATGAGGAGCTGAGGAAGATGATGCAGCTGTTTGAAGGCTGTGATTTGGGAGAGGATTTGAGGGATTTTATTAGGTACAGGATTCCGACTAGGCTTTAGTGTTTATAATTTGCTTTGATTTTTTGGGCTTGATTCGTTTCGGGGTTTTGATTTATCGAACATATTGTGTTCTATTTGATGTTTTAATTTCAATTTTACGAGTATTATAAATCGAATCAAAGATTGTTTCACGATATTTCATTTAAATTGTAACTATATACTTATTTTTTTATCCAGGATAAAATACCAAAATGAAATAAAGTTCATTGTGCCCAAATATGAGAACAGAAAGAAGAGAGGAATGAAATTGAACATTACTTGATGTTTTAATTTCAATTTTACATGTAGTATTATACTATATCGAATCACAGATATATATGTATCATTGTGGCGAAAAACGAGATCAGAAAAAAAGAGAAGAAAGAGATTGAGAATTCAAACACACCACTTGTAAATGGATTTTCCACTGCCAATCTTTTAGAAAATACAAAAGCATATCACAAACATATTCAAAGTTGATACTCTGTTAATGTTACTCTTACACTATAATGATGGATAATTTTTCCATTCACATATTATTAATTTATCATCTGTTTTATTAACTAACTTTTCCGTTAATTTTATTATGAACATGTCATTTCTTGATTTGAGCCACAATAATTGTGTCATATAAAAAAGCAATTAAAATCTAAAGGTGTGATAAAATAGGATAGGAAATATATTTAAGCTCAGATAGAAGCCTACAAGAATATTAGGGTAGCCCACTATGCAGTTTAAAATTTTAAATAGAACAACATTGTAAGTTAAATAGACGTGATCTGAATAAGAAACCATTGAAAGCTCTAATATTTTGTGGACCAAGATGGGAAACTATAATCATAAGATTTTCTGTGGTCAAAATAAGTAGAAACTAGTACTAATATATTAGATTATCTAAATGTAAAAGTAGGAATTTAAATATAAAAAGAAAGAGTAAAAATGGCCCATGCAGGTTTCGAACCTGCGACCTTCGCGTTATTAGCACGACGCTCTAACCAACTGAGCTAATAGGCCAACTAATTTAAAATCGTAATTAATTCTAGAAATTAACCTACAAGAAAATTTCTTATCTTATGATGTTATTTTTAAATTTTGACAATTCGTAACAAGGAAAGATACACTTGTTTTTGCAAATGTACTATAAAAAATGAAATAATTCCTTACAGATTACATGTGAAAGAGTCCATGTAATTTGAAGTCACCTACTATCTTTTGAAGTCACAAGCACCCTCACCTTTACCAACTATTGATAATTTGATGTCTAGTGCCTTCTTTGAGTTGTAGCTTAGCACATGACTCATGACTTATTTGCTTTGACACCCATTTATATGTGCATAAATTTAATGAAATCTTGAGGCTACAACTTTTTACTACTTGCACTTTAATTTAATGAAACCTTGAAGCTCCAACTTTTTACTAGTGCTCACGAATTCTTCTAATTTCAGCCATTTCAATTTTCAATATTTTATACCTTCAGATTTTATAAAACAATACCCAAACGTATGATCCTCACAAACTTTGTTTTCCCAATTCAATACAAATTTTTTACTCATACTACGTAGCATCACTTCCTCAATTTTTTGAATCATAGCTCTACATAAAATAATAGTCCATTTTCCATTCATATAAGTAAATTACCAACAAACTAATAACCATCCTAACACTACAATCAACCAATCTTTTTTTTTTGTATGTGAGAGACAATCTATGCAAAAGCCGTTTATGTCTCAAAAAAACGCAAAACACAATTCACCTAACAATAAAAATACGATACATTCTTCAATCTTGAGGGATCAACTCCTAATTCCAAGCTCGACCCAAACCTGTCTGAATACGCTGATGATCAAATCATGATATTCGTCAGAATTATACGTCAAATAACAAGCCAGCCATTCCTCGAGATCGTCAGGATGCCCTATCCCCTTCTCCCAAATCATGTCAATCATGGAATCCTTGAAATCTCGATGCGGATCGAGCGACCTCTTCTTGACCACCACAAAGCCATCAAAAACCGTGTTCCCCTCCACCACCCGCTCCTTGGCAACCCTCTTCTTGGCATTTGTCCTCGATCTACGTATCTCCTCAAGAACCCTGATCTTGCACTCGGTTCTCGGAGAGTACGCCTTGATTGCCCTAACATTTTCCCTCGTTCTTCTCACCCGGGCCTCGGGTTTAGGTTCGGGTTTGACCTTTATGTTCCTGAACCGGCTCGTGTGCACCCGACAGTTTCTAGAATCTTCCGATTCCTTCGGAGGAATCTCTGTCTCTCCTCCAATTTTGAACCCTCTCCTTTCTCTGTCTCTCATCCGCTTTATATCGGAAACCATCTCGCTGAAATTCTTCCTGGGAGGCTCAGCCGATCCGAAGCCGGAAAAGACGTCGGAGTCTAGCCAGATGGGGTTGTGGATTCTGTTGTCGCTGAAGGAGATTCTCCAGTACCTGTCGTCTTTGTACATGCTGCAGAATCTCCCTTCTGTATAGAAGGATGAGCTCGGAGAGGGAAAGTCGCGCACTGTAGAATTATGATTCTTGGCGTTTTTGGAAGAAATTCGCTTGAATTTGGAGATGACGCGAGTGAACAGAGATGAGGATTTCTTTCTCGACCACTTCATTTTTTATTTGGAATGGGAATGAAATGTGGTTTTTGATGGGGAGGAAGAGGAATGTGTTGTGTTGGATTAAATATGAGTGAGGGGGATAATACAGTTACATTGATTAAAGAGGTTGGATTGATAAACAAAATTACTATTTTGGAAACATTTTCAAATGGGGTTTCCATTTTATCGATTTTTTGTCATAGTAATTTCTATATTAAATGTGATCAAGGTTCGATTAATGTGGTATTGTATTTTGGATTGTTTGTGTTAGGTTGATTTCAGATATTGAACAAATCATATTTAAAAAAAACATACTAACAATTAGTATAGTGACAACTATCTTTATGAAAATGACGCCTTAGCGTACTATAGTACGGTGCAAATGTTTTTTTTAAAATCTATTTACAATTAATAAATGTCATTCTTATAATTTTTGGTGTAATTATTGGAGTAGTATATAAGACCAACATATTGAGTGCAAATAAGAATTTTTAAATATCTTCAAAAACATGAAAAATAGATTCACCAGAAATATAAAATTACTTTGAATATAGGGTTGCCATTTTTTTTCCTTCAAATTCGAGATAAAGTTCTTTCTATAAAAATATTAGTCTACGATTAAGAGTCAGATTTGGTATACGTATAATTGTGATCCGGCCAATTTGAATTCTTTCATGATCATTACTACCCTAAAATTAGAGAATTAAATAATAATGCACATAAAGCATCTCTCTAACTATGTTGCCAAATAAGAAGAAAAAAGGGAGTAACATTTTAGGAAAAAGAATAATTTGAGATGTTTCATAGTACTCTTTTCTGTACTACTAGTATTTATGATACATTGTTGTTTCCGTTTCTTTGCATTAAGATATGGACTGTATAATTGCTTGTAATTACCAAATTATGCATCTTTGCCACCTGTTTTTGTGACATGCTTTAAGATTTGATACTGACAATGCTATAATTGTAACATTATTACCAAACTTCTGTTTGGAATTTGTGGGTTGGTTGAGTAGTCTCTTCTAACAAATTAACATCATAGTGGATAAAAAAAAGATACTAGTACTAGTTGACTCGATGTATTTGAAAATCAAATTTACTTGAACATTTCATATCAATGAAAAATGATGTCAAATTGTTCATATTACTTTTATCTTAAGACATTATCTAGTCAAGTGTTCTATTCCCCATGCAATAGTTAAGGTTAAAGAAGTACTACTACTATTTGTTTCTCGACAAATACTACTTCTTTGTTCAATTTGAAAACTCAATTGAAGATGTTGAATGCATTGTATCTCGACAAATATTAAAGCTTTTTGCGCTTTTCATGTGGATTCTAAATAAGTAGAGGGTTTCGTTGAAGATTTGGAAGGCAGGATTGACAGGATTTAAGGTTCATACTTTATTGTTCAAATCTTTAAAGTTACTTGGCCAAAATTTAATTATATCGCTAATTTTTTTTAAAAAAATTATGATGGGAAGTGACCACAATTTAATCAGAAAAAATTATTAATAATTCCTAGTTGATATTCACCAGTCAATGTAGAGAAAGAAATGTAAACGCTGCTGCACTTTTGCTTTAGTTAAACCAGCCCTTTCCATCAAGAAAAAATTAAGTGAAGTACAATGCACAAATATGGCATCTTACCTTAACCTATGTACAAAGCAAGCGCCTATTTTTACTTCAACTTTGAGGAGTCTTCCTCTGTCATTTGTCTAGAATGTGAAACGGAGGGGGAGATTAAGAATTTTAAAAATAATACTCCCTTCTTCCTCCATTTTGTGCTTCAGTTTTTCATTTTGGTTCTTCCTTTGTTAATTGTCTCACTTCATTTTTAATATTTTTTTTTGTAATAGACCCACATTCCATTGACTCTATTTCACTCACATTTTATTATAAAATTATTATAAAAAAGTAGGACTCATCTACCACTAACTTTCTCAACTCACTTTCTTTTACATTTTCTAAAACCCGTGTCGGATCAAAATAAGACACATATTTAGGAACGGAGGGAGTATGAAATATGAGTGTCATAAAAATATTGGGGGTTAAATAAATATTGGCTTACAATATTTCGGACTCATACAAGATAATAATCATTTAAATCATAAAATTTGGTCAAATTTTGATTAATTTCATGATATTTGAAAACGAAATATTATGTAATGAAGTTTCAACTTTTGCTAGTTATCCAATGCGTTATATGTGTACACAACTATGTCTTTTGAAGATATATAAAATGAAACTGTTTTATTAAAATAAGTTCTTCTTTCTTATTTTAAGTAAACAATGTCGTTTTGAAAATACGATGTTTTATGCATATGTGAGATGTAATTGATAAAATTGAAATTTCATGCACAAATTTCGTGATGTAAATAACTATTATTATATTTTTATAAAAGTAAGTGATCAGTCTTTTGTAAATATTAAATGTGAGTAATATCAAAATAAAATGACTATATCCTAAAATGAAAACACTACACTTTTGTGAGAAAAATGACAATCAAACCACACTCTTTATGATATATGGGTATAGGTTTGTGTTAAAATGACAACACCATTTAAGATGACACTGTATCATCAAGGACAACCGTTAGATTTTAGGAGCAGATTCAACATTAGTCTGCCACGTGGCAGACTTGCTTGTCTATCTATTATAGATTGATTGATTATCTTTGATTTCATATCTTAGATTGCTTGAAAGTGTTTTCCTATGTATCGTAGATTGCTTGCCCAGATTGTCATTTTAACTATGGTATCACCATAGTGCTTTGATTTCGTATCTCATATTGCTTGGAACTATATACTAAATTGCTTGCATATGTATTGCAGATTGCTTGTTACTTGTTGTCACGTTGTCAATTTAAGAGTGGTATCACCCTAACGCACTCCGGTATAGGTATATTTAAAAATGATCCCATATGGATGGTTCTTGAAAAAAAGAAACAATTATAGTATCAAAATGGTTATTAATCTTTACATGTACACCTTCTCTGATTTCGCTCTTTAATGTCTCCACAAATTCTCCTTCCATAATCATATTATCTAATTGATCTCAAACATTACTTTTATCACTATATAGTCAAGAGAAAATATCAGGAAAATCAAATGTGCATGATATATTACTGTATTGTTATAAAATATTTGAATTTGGATAAATATTACTAGTATTTTTTACTAATTATATTCATTATATTATTGTTGTAGATATTTTCATTAGAACTTGAAAATTTGTGATAGAAATCCATGGGTTCCATCCTAAAACCAATTGGTGATAGGAGGAGGGGTCCATTAGACTTATATACTAGTTTCAGTTTTCTCTTGACACCGATGTGAGACAGTTATATGTTATATTTTTAGTTTCAATTGCCAACACCCTCCCTCAAACCCTTCAAGGTGAACCTTGGAGGGGTTGGACTTTTTTCTAATCGATTGGACAATCGGCCCAATTTTTTTTCGATCGGTTGGACCACTTGGCCCAAATTTTTAATTCCAGATATACTGCTGGGTCGGTCATTTTTTCGGTTTCGGTCCAGATATCCTGCTGGGTCAGTTAAATTTGACCCACAGTCGGCGATCCGCTCTGATACCATGATAGAAATCCATGGGTTCCATCCTAAAACCAATTGGTGATAGGAGGAGGGGTCCATTAGACTTATATACTAGTTTCAGTTTTCTCTAGACACCGATGTGGGACAGTTATATGTTATATTTTTAGTTTCAATTGCCAACATTGATAGAAATCCATGGGTTCCATCCTAAAACCAATTGGTGATAGGAGGAGAGGCCCATGAGACTTATATAGTGGATTAAGCTCTTTGTGTACACCGATGTGGGATATTTTTTTATGTTCATTTTATGTTTCAATTGCCAACACCCTCCCTCAAACCCTTCAAGGTGAATCTTGGAGGGGTTGGACTTTTTTATGATCGATTGGATAATTGGCCCAATTTTTTCCGATCGGTTGGACCACTGGCCCAAATTTTAAGCCCAGTTATACTGCTGGGTCAGTCATTTTTTCGGTTTCAGCCCAGTTATACTGCTGGGTCAGTCAATTTTAGCCCACAATCGGTGACCCGCTCTGATACCATGATAGAAATCCATGGGTTCCATCCTAAAACCAATTGGTGATAGGAGGAGAGGCCCATGAGACTTATATAGTGGATTAAGCTCTTTGTGTACACCGATGTGGGATATTTTTTTATGTTCATTTTATGTTTCAATTGCCAACAATTTGAATTAGGAATGTGCATTTTTCTAGGGGTAAAAAACATTTACTTAGCATAATAAAGAAATTGATACAAAATTCAACGAGTTTGAAAATACAACCAACTTCTGCCATATCAAAGATGGAGTACACTACTAAGAGCGTCCACTATAACACGCCCGCGGCTATAGCCGCGTTTGGGGCGGAAGCGGGGCGCCTTATAGTGGCGGAGTTGTCCGCCCCGGAGGTGGATGCGGCGAGGGGGGAGGGAGGCGGCGGATGCGGGATAGCCGTGTGCGGGGCGAGGACGCGGCGATGGAGCTATAGCCGCGCCTATAGGCGCGGCGCCTATAGTGGCACGAGGATGAAGCCGCGGCTATTGCACGCGATTTTATTTTTTATTTTTTACATTTCAATTCACCTATAAATACACTCCACTCCATTGATTATTTTCACACCATTCAAACACAACATCTATACAAATTTCTCTCACTACAATTTGAGGTCGGAAATGAACAATTTGTGGAGAGACAACTGGAATGCTCTGATTCAACAGGTGCAACAGGATGTAGCGGCCCGTTTGGCGGAGGAGGCGGAGGATGCGGAGGATCCGATCCCTCGCACCATTACTCATCGGCGGACAATCCCACGAGACCACGTCGGTGCTCACCAATGTTTAATGTATGATTACTTCGTGGATAACATCCACCCGAGATATTCCGTCGGAGATTCAGGATGTCGCAGCGGCTGTTCAACTATATAGCGACGAATTTGTATTGTATTTGTATTTGTATTTTTATTTAGTGTGTAATTCTAATTTTAATTTGTATTGTATTTGTATTTGTATTTTTATTTTTATTTTTATTTTTATTTTTATTTTTATTTTTATTTTTAATTCGTATAGTCGGCCTTTCTTAATCCACTAATTAGAGCCCGATAAATTTGTTAATAATTACTTGATATATTATAAAATGAAAGTTGATTATAAAATTTTGGGGCTATTGGAGTTGTCCACTATAGTGGCGGAAATAGAATTTTGGGGCTATGGACAAAAAATTGGGGCTATGGACAAAAAACTGAGGCGGGGCTATTGGGCGTGTCCACCTTATAGTGGACACCCTAAGCTGGGGGCCCCCTTCCTCTATATCTCCCTCTAAGCTACTCCCTACTCCTTCAGATGTATCAGTATTGTTGAGAAAGTATATTTGTAGCTCAAGTCATGACATTTGTTGTCGGCATCATTTTGGCATTACTTTGAAATCAAGAATGCTTATATTTTCCTGCTTTTATATACTCCTTACAAATTGCCTTTATCCCTTTCTTTGGAGTGTTACAAAATGTAGAAAATTAGCACATCAGCATTAGTTCAGCTGCCATTTCATATTCAGTGATGATAATTTCTGGTGGAAAAGGATGATTTTGGATAATGATTTTTGTTCAAACTTCCAACCTAATCAATTCTAGGAAAACAACTGGAAATACCAACTACTACTTTGGAGCAGGAAAAAGCTAAGCCTCTATTACTCTACAAAAAATCAATATCATTAACCATTTTGACTGATCAATAACTTCAACAAACTGCATTTCTTGATAAACAAGAGTCTGTGAAGATGGAAACGTACATATAAACTCGAAGAGACGAGGCGATTTATTTCTCTTTGCAACATGACTCTTGCTGCAGTCTTGATCCTCGTCTCTCTTACAAGGGTCGTTTTGAGTCTTCAAGGTGGGGAGGTATCTGCAGTCGGGGACTCGGGCATGAGAAGAGACGGCCTAAGAGTGGCGATAGAGTCGTGGAATCAATGCAATGAGGTCGGAGAGGAAGCACCTAACATGGGAAGCCCAAGAGCAGCTGATTGCTTTGACATATACAAAGCTTCTCCCCAACAAGGTCAGTTTCCTTCTCCATCTTCTTCAACATTTCAATTGCCTTAAATTCGAATTAAAAACGAAGTCCCATTTAGCAAATCTAAAGAGATTCAAACATAATCAAGTTTCACATTCTGCAGGAGAAGATCAGTGCTCACTCTGCAGCAGAGTGCCCTACGTGCTTGTGCACCGTGTAACGGAGGAGGAAAACCGGCTGGGAATAGGGCAGCCATTTCTCGGAGTCGATCAAGATTCACTCACAAATGTGGACCTATATGCAGCTGAGAAAGAGCTTTATTTAGGGAGTAAATGTCAAGTGGAAGACATACCTAATCCATGGCAGTTTTGGATGATCATGCTGAAAAACGGCAACATGGATACGTACGCTGCTAAATGTCCCAAAAACGGAAAAAAAATAGGCCCTTACGGACCCGATAGCCAGTTTCCTTGCTTCGGAAAAGGTTGCATGAACCAACCATCCATCTATCACGATTACACCTCGTTGCAAGGGCCTAACCGGACTCAACTGAAGGGCCGTTTCTATGGTTCATGGGACTTGGATTCTAATCCGAGCAAAGGGATGGAAGGAGGCAACTTTTCTTACCATTCAGTTACATGGGAGAAGGAGCTTGGGGAAGGAAGTTGGATCTTTCACCACGTTGTACGAACGTCGCCCAAGTACCCCTGGCTGATGCTTTATCTGAGAGCCGACGCCACCACCGGATTCTCGGGTGGCTACCACTACCCTACAAGGGGAATGATGAAGATAGTAAGTTCAATAATATAGTCATCATCTGATTTCATCATCTTTCTCAAACCTAAAAAACATCTGAATGCAGATACCAGAATCACCTGATTTTGTAGTGAGGTTCACTCTGAATGTGATCAGCGGCGGAGGGCAAAGCAGCCAGTTCTACTTGCTGGACATCGGCAGTTGCTGGAAGAACAACGGCCAGCCATGCGACGGGGACACAACTTCAGACGTGACGCGCTACAACGAGATGATCTTGAATCCAGACACACCGTCATGGTGCCGTCCAGATGACTTCAAGCTATGCCCACCATACCACACTTTCCCAAACGGCAGCACTGTGCACCGCTCCGATGCTCCTCGTTTCCCCTACGAGGCGTATCACCTGTACTGTGCGCCCGGGAACGCAGAGCATGCAGAAACACCCAACACTATGTGTGATCCTTTTAGTAATCCTCAGGCACAGGAGATTCTTCAGATTCTGCCTCATCCCGTTTGGGGTGACTATGGCTATCCGACGAGGAGAGGGGAGGGGTGGATCGGAGACTCCAGAAGTTGGGAGCTCGACGTCGGGAGGCTCTCGGGATCCCTTTATTTTTACCAAGATCCGGGCACTGCACCTGCAAGAAGGCAATGGATGTCCATAGATTTGGGAACTGAGATTTTTAAAGCTCCCAATCAAGTAGCAGAATGGACTGTCACTGATTTTGACATTCTTGTACCCGAAATATAGTAAGTGAGAGCTCAACACAACTGCGTTAAGATCATTCTTTCAGGTTCAGTTTTCTTGAACTGCATGAGCAAACTGTAGGACACACAATTCGTGCGTGTTAGGTCGTAGTCATGTCAGCAAGAAAATAATAAAGATTACGCACAAACGTGATCCATTATGAATCTGCTCGGTACAAACACGATTTGTCCAGACACGAAGTGACAATTTCGTGTCAGGATCTAAAATTACCAGCCCTAATATTTGTGACAAAAAACAGCGGAACCACATAACTATTCAACTTCAGTTTATTTATAATTCATATCTGAATCAAAAAAATGATGAGTATTACATAGAGAAGAAAACAAGTATACCGCATTACAAATTCACAGGCGATGAGAATGCTATAACACGGGAACAGAAATGGACATAGGCATCGAAACATCACCAGCAAAGCTTGTTGCATCTCTTGCCACAGCCGAGTTCTCAGCAAGGGCGTATCCGACTCCTAACCCCCCGAGATGCAGGCGCGCGTTTTCGGACCTCTGGAACACCCTAGCTAGCGACGCAGCTTTTCTACGAGCGCGTTTGGTCCCTGTAGACAGCAGGGTCTGCAGCAATCCAGCCAGAGCCGGAGCCTTTAGAACCCTCTCCATGGTAGCCGCTCCACCACTCCTACACAGCTCGAGCAACGCAGCCACGACATTCTCTTTCCCCCTCGGCGTGCCCCATCTCATCACTCCTATCAGCCCCGCCACTGCCCTTTCCTCGGATGCCACTGCCGCAGCCCCTAACGGCTGGCGAACTATGAGAGCCAGTGCACCCGCTGCTTCCTCAGATACAACCTCGGATCCCAGTGCCTCAACTAGGGCTGCCACTGCACCAGAATCTATCATCCTCGAGCAGTTCTCGTTGTGTGTTGATAGATTGAACAGAGCTGTTACGGCATCCTTCTTCCCTCTTTCCGTTCCCTCTCTCAAGAGCCCGGCTAGGGCTTCAATTGCCCATTCTTGCTGAGCTATTGCCTTCTTGTAGTCGTGGACAGCCGAGAGGCTGAACAGAGTGGCCGCAGCATTCTCCCTCGCCTCCACCGTGTGCCCATATCTCAAAACCTCAACAATGGCTGCCGAACACCCTTCCACCTCCATGATCAAGCATTTATTTCTATCAAAAATTGACAAATTCAACAAAGCCGTGACTGAATTCTCCTGCGCTAATGTGTCCTCAGATGAAAGCAGCCTCTTTAAAAGAGGAATGGCGCCAAGCTCAGCAATGCAAGCCCGATTCTCCTTCCCAGCCTTCGCCAGATATCTAATCTCCATAGAGGCAATAGCCTTGGCTCTTGGCGTCCCATTAGCCAGTTCCTCGACAAGCAGATGAACAGTCACTTTAGTCGCCTCAACTGCAGCCCTGCTCATGGATGCAGCTAGGGCACACTCAGAGGGGTAATCTAAGTTTTCTGGTGGATCACATGGTATGTCATTCGCCACACACCATTGCACGATCAAGTTCCTCAGAGCCCGGTTAGCCACGAGCTTCGTGTGAACAAGCATCTGTCCCGTCTTCGGGCACGTGCAGTGTCCTTCCTGCATCCATCTTGCAATGAAGGAACGCTCATATGTTTGTCCCGTGGATACGATCACCGGATCCCTCATCAAATCCAAGGACATCGGGCAGCAGAAATCCTTAGGGGTCGCGATAAACGTATCTGCAATCTTCTTACTGTTATCTCCTAACTCGCCCTCCTCCTCGAATCTAAACAGCAAGAACCTACAATACCTAATTAGAGCAACAAATCCATTCAAAACAGAGGCTGTAGGCTCAATATCAACATCATGATTCACTATTTGCTCCTCCAAGAACTCAATCTCATTTCTACAACTTTCCACATCACAAATTCTCAATTTCTCTACAAAGAATGACTGCAGTGCAGCTATTTCAGGAACCCTTCCACTCTCAAATTCATTCAAGAAATAAAATAGCTTTGACCTCAACAAATCATCGTGTCTATCGATGAAGAATCTCGACTTTCTTGACTGCCTACACAGCAATTCGAAATGCTCCTTAACATCTTCAGATAAATTGATCTCACACAAAGGGAACACATCCAAAAGGGTGGAGATTTCCTGATTCAAATCATGGAAATTGCCAGATATGAAATGGTTTTGGAGCAACAGCCACAGTTTGCTCGACCCTTTTACATAATCAATCAAGATTTTACACCTGTAAAGTAGGAGGTACAACTCTTTCATGCACATAAACAATGTAGAAGCAGTTTCCGAGAATCCCACCTCGTGGAAAGCATCCAACAACACTGAAATCACCTGAATTTTCCGATTTAAATTCCTGCTATTTTTAACCTGAAAAAAGATCGCCTTTTTATCAAACGAGACCAGCAGCTCCGCGGCAATCGCGCGCAAAATCCCCAAAATTTCGCCGTTGCTGACCTCCACCGGCGCCAGGAACGCGTCCAGCGACGGCGATCGCCGCCTCCTCAACGACGAGAATATCTCCGCAGACGCCATGTCACAAATTAATCAGGCAGAAAGGGGAAAAAAGAGTAGCTGAGGAATTTCTACAAATAGTTGGTGGGGATCCGAAATTGAACAAATTGAATATGGGTTTTTACAAATGATGGTGGTTTGATTTCCGACTACGCGTTTTACGGGTAAATAAGAAGACAAGTTGATACGGAATCCGCGTGGGGAGAAGGAGGAGGAGAAAGGATGTTGGTGCTGTGTGTCTTTGATTATGAATGATGGACTGACTGAACTTTCCATTGTCAATACGGCAATTGGATTTTCTTATTCGACAATTTGATTTTGACTTGGAATTTCCATTGCAGACTCATATGGGGTGACTAGAGCATCTCCAATGGCGGACGTCCGGTCGGACGTCCGAGACGGGCGACCGGGACGTCCGCCATTGTGGCGTCGAAGGTCGGATACGGACGTCCCGTGAGGACGTCGCGTGTCCTCGGACGTGCCGGCGACGGGCGGGCGGACGGACGTCCGCCACTGTGGACTGGGTCGGACGTCCGGGTCGGACGTCCGGTAATTAATTTTTTTTTAAACTCTATATATACGGCTCGTTGAATTTCATTTCATTCGCACCACTTGTGTTAACAAGTTTCTCTCTTCTTTTACTACATATTTCATTTCTACTTAATGGAGAACGATAGGAACTCCCCTGCCACGAGCGAGTCGCAGACTCCGGCGTTTCCCATCGACCTGGAGGGAAACGTTAGCGGAAATGCGATAACAGTTCCGACAATGTCGGGGATGGGTGGAATGGGTGGGATGATGTCCCCTTATATGTAAAATTGGATGGGTGGGATGGGTGGGATGGGTGGGATGGGTGGTATGATGCCAGGGATGCGGGGATGGGGGGCATGACCCCAAATATGATGATGCCGGGGATGATGGCGGGATGGGGATGGGGGGCATGACCCCAAATATGATGATGCCGGGGCCGGGGATGGCGATGGGGGGCATGACCCCAAATATGAAGGGGATGGGTGGGATGATGCCGGGGATGATGGCGGGGATGATGCCGGGGGGAGGGGGTGGCAAGGGCCCACAAGCGGACGATGTCTATCGGCCAGTTATCGATATGACTGATACCCCCTCCACTTATGTTCCGGAGACTCAGTTCACCAGCTTGGAAACTTTCTCTTTAGAGGAGTTGGGGCTATCTCCAGTCAGGGAGACTCCAGGCAGGGGGAAGGGACGTGGCAAGGGCAAGGGGAAAGCCCCGGGCTCTTCCTCGCGAACGGTGGCAGAGGAGGAGGATGAGGATGAGACGGGAAAGAGGACGGTATGGAGCCCGTGGGAAAATGTCGCGCTTGCGAAGGCTTGGGTTTCAGTAGTCGAGGATCCCTATGTCGGTGCCAACCAACATATTGACAGACTGTGGTATCGCATCGCTGAAGCCTACCACACACACAAACCGGCTGGGGCGAAGCGTCGCGTTCCCGAACAGTGCCGGAAACAGTGGGAGCGGTTGAGGCCTAAGCTTAGTCGATTTGCGGGCCTCTACCAAAACAATCTCCGCCAGGCAAGCAGCGGTATGTCCGAGGAGGATGTCCGGAACCGTGCCTTTGCTCAGTACCCCGACAGAGCCTTGAAGTTCAAACAATTCGATCAGTGGGAGGCCTTTCTCGTGGTGAAGGATTCCCCAAAGTTTTGTGGGGGAGTCGAATCGGGCTGGGCGAAGCGGACGAAGATCAACGCTTCTGGTGAATACAGCAGCAGTGCTGGTTCGCACTAGCTCCCAGAAGCCGACGAAGTGTCCCCGCTACCTCAATCAGACTCTCGCCGTCGTCGTCGCCCGGTTGGGCAAAAGGCTGCTCAGCGGAGGGCTAGGGGAAGCAGCAGCGGGTCGTTCGAGGTCCAATCGGAGGCCCCTGCTCCCCCAGAAGATATCGACCGACTCGCCCGCGCGCAGTTAACGACTAGCTTGGTCCGGACCATGCATAGGTGGCATAGCACGACAGATCCTGTGTACAAAAGGATGTTGAAGGATGTCATCGATGGATGTCGGAGCGATTTGGGCATGCCACCCATTGGAGATGATGGCGCCGAGATTAGCGGCGGGGGCGGCACGGGCGACGGCGAGGGCGGCACGAACGACGAGGAGTGAGCCGAGTCAAAAATTTTATTATGTAATTTTTTCTTTTTTATTATGTATTTTTTTTTTCTTTTTTTATGTAATTTTTTTTAATGAAGCATTAGCAATTTTCTCGTATTCCGTGTCAAAATTATAATTCCGTTACGTATATTTGTGAATTTGTGATTTTTTTTATTGCGGGAAGTCCTAGTGGGAAGGGCGATGGGAAGGGCGGATTGTGAAGGGGATGTCCTAGTGACGTGGCAGTGGGATGGGAAGTCCTAGTGACGTGGCAGGAGGTGTTTTTGGGATGTCCTAGTGGATGTCCGACCACTGGAGATGCTCTAACTTGGTCTGACAATGTAGGGCCATAAGCCGATCACTATTTTTAAATTTTCTAATATTTGTCCTATTTTTAATATTTCAGATGTATTTTTAATACACCAAAACAAGTGAGAAAATTAGACTTATAAGAAGCCTATTGTAGCTCCATACTAGCTAAAACAGATAACATACGAACGCAATACTTACAAATTTTCTTTTTATTTTTCTGCTACTGAAACCGCTTTGCGCTTCGACCATCCACTATGTTGCGAACAGGCCTCGGCATGCTGAATCACATGAGCAAGGGTTACCTTCCTTTTAACAAGGGTAGACTTATAAGAAGCCTATTGTAGCTCCATACTAGCTAAAACAGATAACATACGAACGCGATACTTACAAATTTTCTTTTTATTTTTCTGCTACTGAAACCGCTTTGCGCTTCGACCATCCACTATGTTGCGAACAGGCCTCGGCATGCTGAATCACATGAGCAAGGGTTACCTTCCTTTTAACAAGGGTAGACTTATAAGAAGCCTATTGTAGTTCCATACTAGCTAAAACAGATAACATACGAACGCGATACTTACAAATTTTCTTTTTATTTTTCTGCTACTGAAACCGCTTTGCGCTTCGACCATCCACTATGTTGCGAACAGGCCACGGCATGCTGAATCACATGAGCAAGGGTTACCTTCCTTTTAACAAGGGTACGACACTGGTTTCTCTCACCTAACACGGTCGATATCTTCTGTGAAGATGTCACTCCCGCATTTTCTATATTCCGCCTATCAGAGTCTACGTTGGTCTCTCTACGCTACCATTATACTCCCGGCGGGGGGAGGGTTCAATTTCAACAATCTCTCTCCTATTGGCTTCAGTAGACGGCATATCATCATGACTCGTCGTACGCATCCAACTACCTGTGTTTGTGGTCGGATTCACGTCCAAACGAGGCAAATTCTGAGCTGCCGGCAGCAGAACTGGTACCTGGTTAGTGCCTTTTTTCGACTCGCATCTGATCTCAATTGTCACCGGGCATCTAAGAACAGACTCAAATGCTTGCAAGACATGTAATATGAATTTCTCCGCCTTGGATTTCGTCAGCTGTGAGTTGAATAACAATTGCACGGTCGGAGCTGCAGAATAGACGAATTCGTAAAGATCTCTTTGGCAACCCTAAAAAATAAAAGCCTAACGTATCCGATAGATCTCGGGCACGAGCATCTAAAATTGCACGAGAAGCAAGTTGTGCGAGTTTTAGGCCTAACGCGCATTTCAAAAGCTATAAGTATAAGAAAGTCACACGAAACTACTAAAAGTAACGACAAGATGCAGCTAAATTAGTGCAACATATAGCAAAATAATGGTACCTGCTCCATAACTGACAGAGACGAGCTTCCCTTCCTGATACATGAACTCTCGAATGCTATTCACCGGGATCATCTGCAGCACGTCCAACCAAATCGCCTCCAGTTTCTCGTTATAAACTGCTTGTACCTGTTGAGAGATCATCTCGCCTCTGTTGTGTTCGTTTCCAGCCATACCAGAACTTTCAGCTTGAGAAACGGGCATTTCTGCATTGCTTTTCCTAATCCTGTTTCTTAGAGAAGCACCATTTGAGGCCAAAGGACTGTGATTCAAGCTCCTTTCGGCTGGCAAAATATACTGTTGATCCTGAGCCAGTTGCAGCAGTGCAGCAGTTAGCCACGTTGTCCTCTCGTTCGACACCCTAAGCTGCTTCTCTGCTTCGGACAATGTCCTTAGCGCTTGACGCAGTTTTTCCATATCTTTGTTCGATACTGTATAGAGAAAAGCACAAAAAAGCAAAATCTTAGATGCAACATACGATCACTGATAACGATAAGCATGCAGTTGGGAAAAATTACATTCACGCCTCGAAAAAACCTCCTTTGAGGCCCTTCTTTGGTGACATCGTAGCTTCCAGCAAGAATATCAGTTATGGCCGTTGCAAGCTGTGACATCAATGCCAATGGCTCGACTCCCGATTCCATAATATCCCTCAGATTCTTGACTGTGTTGGCAGTGTCAGCAGATAATGCTAAATTGAGAAGATCTACCAGTTTCTCATCAGAAACAAGCCCAACCTGCAAAACAACGAAAAAAGTCCATTCATTGTATGCGGATACATAATTTCTCATCCAACGAAAAAGTATCCATTTGTGATAAGTTAAGTCCATGTCAAATGTCAACGAAGAAACAAACATACCAGTTCCTAAACGAGGGTGATACGACGTTGATCGTATCGGAGAGAAGGATCGACGGCGAGGGAGGCTCTGCGGTCGACGTCTGCGGCGGAGGTTTTCTCCGTCAAGCAATTTGCTAAATTTGTAGAGAAATGAAAGAAAATAACGTGGGAAATAGCTTTTTCATTTATGATAAATGTGTTAGACAAGTTCCCTTTTTATATCTACATCCTAGGGCGGTTCAACCTCCTATCTCCCGGGAAAGAACCACAAAGAAAACCCGAGATAGAGCTTATAAATACGCTCGACTTCCTAGTCTATTACATTAGATAAACAAACATAACTAACTTTATTACTACCTCCCTACTTAGGTGGTGGAGCATGAAATGAAGGATAGACGATAGCTTCCTCTATAGAATCATCGATAGGCTCTCCTGCATGTGTCGACGGAAGGGATGATGCTGGCTTCTTATCAACCCCCCCCCCCCCGATAGGATCGTCCTTGTCCTCAAGGAGAAGGATTGCGGCTGGAGAGGGAAGTGACGGTTTCCCAGGGGGCACCAGACCATTTCTTGTGCGGTATAGATGAACAACCCCGTAGCACAACGAAGGAGTCAGCTCGGGAAAATTCCATCGTGTGTTCCACATAATCATGTGTGACACGACCAAGTGATTCCAACCACTCCATGCCTAGAATGATATTCGGACCGTGGAAGTCCAATAAATGGAGATCAATCTGGAATAAATGGCCTTGAAGATCGACCATCGTCTCCTTGCTGACATGAGAACAAATTAAGGATTCACCATTACCGACATAAACACGAAAAGGTTTAATCTTAGTCAAAGAAAGACTTAGCTTTTCGGCGATACGCGGATGTATAAAATCATGGGAGCTTCCGTTGTCAACCAAAATATTCACCGCGGATTTGTGAATTGGTCCCACAATATTAAAGGACTTCACGTGTTGTCGGCCTTCGACGGCATTCAACTGAGATAGATTCGCTGTGATATCATTATCATCCGTCTCTAATTCAACCACATGATCTTCGTAGGCATCGACGCCCATGTAAGCCAAAAAATTATGGTTACGTCCATTTGTCCTCACAATACCAGCATAATCCCCGACGAGAGCGATGTGCCTTCTCCGACGCAGAAAGGCGCACCACAGGCAATTTGCTGAACTCTCGGAATCTGCCACCCGAAAGGCACGGACCTTGGGAAGACGAAGCCACGGTCTGTTTAGGCACTGTGGAAGGATTGTGTGTGGCTCTTGATTCTTGTGAGACCCATGGCTGAGACGAATAAGTGGAGGGCGACAGTTGGTGCTCCGGTCGACATGCCGATAATTCCTTGGCTAAAGTAAATGCTGCCGCCAAGGTTGTAGGTCGATGTAGCTTGACCTCAGGTTGAAGCGGTTGTTTGAGACCGGCGACATAGATCGGAAGAAGTATATAATCAGGAACACCAGATAATTTATTCTGCAATTTCTCAAATTGAAATTGATACTCCGAGAGAGTGCCGGTTTGACATAACTTGGAGATCAATCTGATATAGCTTTCGTAACAATCAGGATCGAATCTGTAACGAACCTCACCCAAAAAGTCTTGCCAAGTGACAAAATCATTATTGGAGCAATAGTGTTTGATCCATTCGGATGTCGGCGCGTCAAATAACGGAACAACGTAGTGAAGTCGATTGGCATCGGGCATCATCATATGGTCGAAATAGTATTGAATTTTGAAAACCCAATTAGCCGTGTCCGATCCATCAAAACGAGGGGGATCCAAACGAATACCTCGATGCTGATCATGTAACGGATGACTGCGAAGCGGACGATCTAACGAAGGATACCAACATGACGTGGGTCGTGGACCTGGCTTTGAAGAGTATGTCGGACGATTTAGTGGAGGAATTATTCTGTGCTGTGGCACACAATATTGATCAGATTGCAAGTTGCCTGAATGAAATCTAGATTGACCAAAGGAATCCGAGCCATAGCCATTCCAAGGCTGATAATGTTGATTGGGCTGAGTTGGCATGAAATGTGGCAGTTGAATGCAGAAGTAAGAATTAACTTCTGGAACGTGGGATAGAGCATGACCTGTAGCAGTTGGAAACGGTTGATTGTGTAATGTGTTGTCACGAACTGCTTGGAAAAACGGTTGTTGCAGCGGTTGAGACTCCTGAACCGCTGAGGAGAGTGGGATCGCGTACGGCGGAGCCGGATCGGGCAGAGGAGGAGCTCTGTGTTCTGCTGCCCGCTGTTTAGAAACAGCCAACCGTGAATCCAATTTCGCGATGGAGGACATAATCCACTCCCACTGACCAGCGGGTATTACTCCTGCACCGGACACCGCCACAGTCGGCATGTCGGCCTCACAACGGACATCATTAACACGCGATGGTCCAGGTGATTCCCGGCTGGAAATTGGTATATTGTTGGGTATGTCGCCATGAGAACGTCAATGAAAGCACCAGATGATACGACGTTGATCATATCGGAGAGAAGGATCGACGGCGAGGGAGGCTCTGCGGTCGACGTCTGCGGCGGAGGTTTTCTCCTTCAAGCAGTTTGCTAAATTTGTAGAGAAATGAAAGAAAATAACGTGGGAAATAGCTTTTTCATTTATGATAAATGTGTTAGACAAGTTCCCTATTTATATCTACATCCTAGGGCGGTTCAACCTCCTATCTCCCGGGAAAGAACCACAAAGAAAACCCGAGATAGAGCTTATAAATACGCTCGACTTCCTAGTCTATTACATTAGATAAACAAACATAATTAACTTTATTACTACCTCCCTACTTAGGTGGTGGAGCATGAAATGAAGGTTAGACGATAGCTTCCTCTATAGAATCATCGATAGGCTCTCCTGCATGTGTCGACGAAAGGGATGATGCTGGTTTCTTATCAGAGGGAGACATATATTCTTTTCCCGATTAAACTCAATTACTCCAAAGTCATCTCAGCATCTCTGAGAGATCCACCCGACCTTGTTGCAATGAGCTTGAGGGCGTCCTTATCGATATCCAGGTCCTCTTTCGTTGCTATCCACTGCAACGTATGTATAATGTCTGCATTCTTTAACTTCGGAAAAAAGAATTTCTGGCACCTGGATATGATTATATGAGGTAAGGCATCAAGACTTGAGCAAACAAGGACAAAAACGACACGCCTAGGGGCTCGATCAATGACCTTCAATATCGTGCTCCAACATTCAGAAGACACCGTATCACACTCATCGAATATGAAGACTTTGTACTGAGATCGAAGCTGGGAAGATGACGAAGATGTCACATTACTGAGCAGGCCAATTATACTCTCGAGTTCCATGCTACTAACGGGGGCTACTTCCCACACGTTCCGACACTTCCTATTGCTTTGTGCAATGCAGGAGTTGCAAAAGCCACAAGGCTTCGGGTGTTCTATCGACTGGCAGTTCAATGCTCGAGCGAATATATGAGCACACGAAGTTTTCCCCGTTCCATGAGGTCCATAGAACAGATAGAGTAACCCGACTTTCCTTTTCAAGATAGCGTTCGAGAGAGCCTGCACGACCAAGTTCTGTCCGACCAAATCCCCAAACGTAATCGGCATGTACTTTTGCGTGAGGTTTTGATGCCTCTCATTGTTTTGATTTCGAGATCTATGCTGCTCACGTGATCTCTCTTCCGATGCAAGGTCGCAATCAGCTTCTTGCTTAACCATGTTGTTGGCGTAAATACCTAACTCCTCCGAGTAATCATGGAACCAACCAGCCTGATCCATGCGTACACGAGTACCAGAAGGATCGAGGAATAGAGGCAACGCCTCGGCATCCGATCTAGTGGATGAACTTGATGACATCTGGCATGTTAGGGATATCCAACCCTCGAGTATTGGAACCACCTTTCTTCGACCTTGATTCAGACAACCCACAAGAGAGGCTCCGGCCAGCCATGTCGACCTTGAAAGCATAACACCAACACACACTCACACATGCAAATAAATCATTTATACCGCAGTCAAAATTGAATATTTATCGTAGTCTTTGTTTGGGCAATAAGAGCATCCACAACCGTGCTCTTGCCAGCGAGCACGGTTGTGGGCCCGACGCCACTATTCCTGCATGTTCTCTGGCAAGAGCACAACACCCACAGCTGTGCTCTTCCGCAAGGATGAGCACAATTCAATTTAAAATTCAATTAAACAAAAACATTTCCATAATATGAAAATTCATTAAAAAACCGAAATAACATTACAAATTATAAATAAATTTAAAAAGACATAATTAAAATCCTAAAAATTAAAAATTACATAATTAAAATCCTAAAAATTAAAAATTACATAATTAAAATCCTAAAATTAAAAAAATCACTACTCGTTGCCGAATTTCGCCCACATGTGTTAGATTAGGTCCTCTTGCAGCTGAATGTGGGTTCGGGTATCGCGCATTATGTGCCTTGTCTCGATCCCCTTGCCAACCGTCGTATGCGCACCTCAGCGTGGGGGAGACTTCGCTGTAATATCCGATTTTTTTTTTGTTTCTTTTAAGTAAGGTTTGAATTTGTGAATATCTTGTTTAAGATATGGTTGGTAAGTCTTAATTGTTTTATATTATTTTTGTATGTGATTATTTAGATTTTTTTTTATGATTAATTGAAAAACAAAATAAAATCCTATTTAATAAATTAAATCTCTCTCTCTCCCTCTCTCTCTCGGTTTCTCTCCCTCTCCCCACTACTTTCTCAACCTCTCCCCACTCCCACATAACCGATACACTTTCTCCCTTCCAATCTCTCCCCCACATCGGCTTCTCTCTTTTCTCTCTCGCAATCGTTCTCATCATCACGGTAAGGTCTCCCTCTTTCTCCCCCTCGGTTCTCACCTTTTTCCTTTCACTCCCTCTCATCGATTTCTTGGTTCATCAAGGTGTTACTCTCTCTCGTTGTGAATCGGAGTCGGAAGAGGAAGTAAAGCGTTTGAACTACGTTTGAACTATCCGGGAAAGGTAACCCAAGACCCTAACTCATGATAATTTCGAAAACACATGCATTTAGGACGTTTTGAATGTTTTAGATGCTGAATAGGCTTTGTGATTATGTGTTTGTGTGGGGTATGTCTTCGGTGGGGACTGACAGTGGGTTCCGACCCCTTTTTGACTGAGCAAACGATCTCCTTTTGGTACGAAATTTTAACTGTTTAAACTTGGGTGTGTCTTCTGTGTGGTGTGTAAATTTCAGCTTCATTGGACGTCGGATGATTTTATAATGTTTTTTGTAAGTAAACTGCGCAGTTCTGCGAGATGTACGTTTCTGGGTGAGGTGTTTTTGTGCAATGGGTGTGAATCTGGGTGTTTTGATATTATGATGTATGTGGGTGTGTTTGGCCAAGGGATGGCTAGGAGGAATCAGTGTTTGGTTCGAGTGTTTTGTGTGTGTTGGCCGAGAGTTTTAGGGTTTGGCCTAGGGTGGTGTTGTGGAGAGTTTTGGAGGGTTGATCTCTTGTTTTCGGGTGTGTTTTGGGATGTAGAATGTGTGTTGTGAATGTCGTATAAGGTTTGAGAATCGTTGGTTGGGGGAAAACTGGTGTGCACTTGATCGGGCCAGCGGCCGAGACGCCGAGCCAGATGCCGAGCCAGATGCCGAGACAGGTGCCGAGACGGGCGCCGAGCCAGATGCCGAGACAGGTGCCGAGCCAGTGCCGAGAGAGGTGCCGAGACGGGCGCCAAGCCAGATACCGAGCCAGATGCCGAGACAGGTGCCGAGCCAGTGCCGAGAGAGGTGCCGAGACGGGTGCCGAGCCAGACGCCGAGACATGTGCCGAGCCAGGCGGCCGAGACGGTCGGCCGAGGTGCCGAGCCAGGCTGCCGAGACGGTCGGCCGAGGTGCCGAGCCAGGCGGCCGAGACGGTCGGCCGAGGTGACGAGCCAGGCGGCCGAGACGGTCGGCCGAGGTGCCGAGCCAGGCGGCCGAGACGGTCGGCCGAGGTGCCGAGCCAGGCCGAGACACCGAGCCTTTTCCGAACCTTTTCCGAGCCATGTGAGCCGTTTGCACAAGGAGGGTATACCGGGAGTACGGGTGTTTCGGGTGTGTATCGTGTGCGCGTCGTGGGTGCGTGGTATGCGTGTCGGGTGCGTGCGTGGTGTGTTTCGGACGTGTGTTTTTGTGTGATTGACTTATAAGATGTTGTTAAGTGTGTGTACGTGTAATGTGCTAGATGTTGAAGTCATCCACGTAGGAATCATGCATTGTCGTTTAAACCTCGTCTTTCCTGACTCTAATTATGATATCTATTTATCTTTCAAAAGGGTGATCTTTTACGAGGAAATTGTGGTTGAAGAAGGGAACTATTTAAAAGCTAAGCAATTGAGGTGGGCTTTTCTACCCTACTATTTTGTGGGTTATCTTTAATACGGACGTTGTTCCGGAAATGTTTATGGAGATGAACTGTTTGTCTTGCCAACTGTTTTGTTTTGAAACCTATCTGAAGTGGTTTACCACATATGTTTAATCGAATTCGGGTCTGTTGGGCTGCGAACCCTCAGGCTAGTGTACACGAGATCGGGAGCCATCTGAGAGCAAGTTGGCCGGTCTAGTTGACCTGGGGTGTGGCCACGCCCCTTGTCACCCGTTGGATCAGATAGTGTATGATGGTGGGAATAAGAGTGGCAATATCTGAAAATGACTGCGCAGTCGAATTTATGAAATATGTTTTAGTGTACTTGGGTTATTTTCTTACACTTAAAACCCCAAGGTTACACTGATATGGCATGACAAACTATGACTTTGGCGTGTGTCCACTGAGTGCAATAAGTACTCAGCCCTGCATGTTGTTTTCTTAATGTGCAGGTTGAGCGACGATGGGGATGACGGATGTTGAGCAATTAAAGTCAAAATTGTGTTTTTACTTTGCCTTTTGGATGGTGTCGTGTCGTCATACCCGGCATTATCTATCTCTTGGTCTTTTCCGCTGCTTTGTAATCCGATACAATGTTTTCATTTAAACTCTGTTTACTTTAACTTTAGAAATGTCGCTACAGTACATTGTTTTGAAGTGAACTTCCTCTAATTAAACGTTTTCGGGTCAAGTACTCTTGTTCTCCCCTTTCTTCCCCGCTTCTTTATTCTTCCCCTAGTCGCGGTCCACCGTACTTCCTATCCTTAGGAAATGCGGGCGTGACAGAGTGGTATCAGAGCCTAGGTTTTCTTTCTGCTCTGGATCCAAGAGTCTTTTTCTGTTTTGAGTAAGTTTTCAAAAGTGTCATTGGCTCAACATCCGACTCATCGCACTCAACCTGAAATGAGGTAATGAAAATTTTGAATTTTTGGAAAGTATATGGAAGTGGAGGAAATTGTGATTTTGGGTTTTGAAAATGATTTTTGTAAAGTTTAAGTAAATGTTGATGCATGTAGAAGGGTACAAAATGATGTGAAAAGTTGGAAATTATTTGAGTTACAAACTGTTATGGTATGTCATGAACTGTTAGTGTGTGTCGAGTGTACATGAAAGCATGTGGCTGATGTGTGATGCTATGATGACGTGAATGTTGATGTGAGCTTTTACGTGTGAATGTGTTGGCCTTTTGAATGTTTGAACTTAGACGTGAGAGGTTTCACTAGTGCTTCTTGGACCTATAGTAGATAAGGACTTATGGCCTTTGAACACCAGCGGGCTTGGAATTAGAACAGTGATACGTCTGCATACACATATCTCTCTCTTCTTCGGTTATGCACCCTGTTTTTATATACGAGGCGATTGTTTCTGTTTTTCTATAGATGGCGCGTATGTTCCGAACCCCGCTACGGAGTGATCGTGATAGACTTAGGGCACAGAGGGTGCTCAGAGAGTATAGAGTGTATCGAAAGAAGGATCACATACCGTTGATTGAGTTCGTAGCGCACTTCGACACCCTCTGGAGGGCAGCTCAGGAGTTCGGAGTGACAGAGCTTGACGACATTGAGAAGCTAATAGAATTGCTCCCTGACAGCTGGAAGGAGTGGGCTGAAAGAACGGCGAGGAGGTACACGTGGCATGAGCCCGTTACCGATGACATGGTGGGCGACATGGCTGGCTTTCGGAAGGCCGTGTATTGTGCACTGGTAGACTCTCGAGAGGAGCAGCCCCCACAGGATGTGCAAGAGGGGATCGTGTATCAGGACAAGTACGTGAGTATGTACGAGGGTGAGCAAGGGTTTGAAGATAACTATGAGGAGGAAACCGAAGAGGATCCCGAGGAGGAACCCGAGGTGGCTCCGCAAGGGAATTCCGAGGAGGGCGATGACGAAGATCCGGAGGAAGGGCCTATGGATGAAGATGATCGAGTCGTAGTCTAGAATTAAAATAGTTCGATGTCTTTTTAGTTTTTGCTTTTAGTGTGAACTGCTCTTGGGAAACAACGTGTGACCTCCTTTCTTTTAATGAGAATTTGATTTTGATATATATCCTACGTGTTGCATCTTATACTACATGAAGATTTTATAAGAAAATTTTGAGAAAGTGGTAATTTTGGATGAGAATTGTAGTAACACTTTTTGGATATTGAATCAGAATGCCGCCAAGACGTGGACGCCACCCACGACAAGGACCCAACGCTGAGGCACCACCTCCACCACCACCACCACCACCACCTCCACCCCCGCCTCAGCAAGAAAGATTCATAGTTACATTCTCCAGGCAGAATCCCCCTAAATTCGATGGACAGGGAGATCCCTCAAAAGCCGAAGAGTGGACACGCGGCCTCGAGCGTATTTTCAGGGTCATGGAGTGCACAGACAGGGAGCGCATTGCTTGCGCCACCTTTCAACTATCAGGTGATGCCGATTACTGGTGGGAGACTCGGCAAAGAACTATGAATCCTGCACGCTTGGAAGCGTTAACATGGGAGGAGTTTAAAATGGAGATTGATAACAAGTATGTCCCAAAGACGTACAGACGGGCCAAGGTGGTAGAATTCCACACGCTGAGCCAAGGCCGAATGACTGTAACTGAGTACGACCGAGCCCTCGCACAGATGGCACGATATGCGCCCGAGTTGATGGACACCGACGAGAAATGGGCGGTGAAGTTCCGGGCCCGGCTCAAGGATGAGATAAAGGCCGCATTGGCTTGTCGAGGAGAACTCTCCTACTCGGAGATCTTGACTTGTGCACTGGACGTGGAAGATGCACTCCCTAAACCAAAAGTGGTGGCGACAACAAACGCGACACCCCTACAAGCTCAGTCAGGTCATCAAGAGAAGAGGAGGTGGGATGGTGATCACACTCAGTATGGTGGCAAGAGGCCACAACACATGAAGAACCCACCCTACAATGGCGGGAGACAGAATACCTATCACCCGAGGGCAAGCTTTCCGCCGAGGAACCCTCAATGTGGAAGATGCTTCAAGTACCACACCGGAGAGTGTCGAGACCCTAGATTCTTCAGCTGTGGTGGAAGTGGCCATTACTTCCGAAGTTGCCCAAATAAGAACATGGGAACGGGGACGAGACAGAACCAGTTAGGCTTCCGTCCACAATCTCAGGCACTACCTGCACCTCAACCGCAACAACGCCGCCAAGGACTGCCATCGCAAGCAAGAGCCTACGCCTTGAAGGGGAAACAGCCGGCAAACGGGAAAGAAACCTTTGGGCAAGGAAACTTGGCAGGTATGGGCACACTTCTCAACATGCCTATAGTTGTCTTGTTTGATACGGGTGCATCGCATTCCTTTATATCAACTTCTTGTGTGGATACATTAGGATTACCTACTGTTAAGACCGAACCCACTATGAGTGTGACCTCACCGGTAGGCGGGACCATAGATATATCCCGATCTTGTGCGTGTGTGAACTTTGGAATAGGTGAACTCAGTTTGTTGGCTCATAATTTACAAGTAATGACGATGGGTAGCGTAGACATAATCTTGGGTATGGATTGGTTAGCGGAGAACCACGTTACCCTTCATTGTAGAGAAAGGGAAATTTCGTTTGAAACCCCAGGAAAAGAGCCGACGAGGTTTTACGGAATCTCAATGAACCGACGCAAGTCCATTGTCTCCGCGCTGCAAGCCACTACAATGATGAGGAAGGGATGTCCAGCGTACCTTGTTTATTTGAATGGGGAGGAGAAGAAAGACAGGAAGATAGAAGATGTGGCGATAGTGAGTGAATATCCCGATGTCTTCCCCGATGCATTGCCGGGACCCCCACCCGACAGGCAAGTAGAATTCACGATCGATCTGGAGCCCGGATCGGCACCAATATCCAAGGCACCTTATAGGATGGCGCCAAAAGAGTTGGAGGAGCTTAAGGTGCAACTACAAGAGCTACTGGAATTGGGATTCATTAGACCTAGCGTGTCGCCATGGGGAGCACCAGTGTTGTTTGTGAAGAAGAAGGATGGAACGATGAGGATGTGCATCGACTATCGAGAGCTAAACAAACTGACGCTGAAGAACAAGTATCCACTACCAAGGATAGACGACTTGTTTGACCAACTTCGAGGGGCAGGAGTCTTCTCTAAGATGGATTTGAGGTCTGGGTACCATCAGCTGAGGGTTCGGCGAGAAGATGTACCCAAGACAGCTTTTCGAACAAGGTATGGTCATTATGAGTTCGTTGTGATGCCTTTTGGACTGACGAACGCCCCGGCAGTGTTCATGGATCTTATGAACCGCGTGTTCCATCCATATTTGGACCAGTTTGTCCTAGTTTTCATCGATGATGTGCTCGTTTACTCAAAGAACGTGGAGGAGCACAAAGCGCACTTGAGAACCGTCCTAGCAACTCTAAGGGACGAGAAACTATATGCCAAGTTCAGTAAATGCGAGTTTTGGCTCAAGGAAGTGAATTTTCTTGGACATGTAGTAACTTCAGATGGAATTCGTGTAGATCCGGCCAAGGTGGAAGCGGTGCAGGAATGGAAGTCGCCTTCTACACAAAATGAAATTCGAAGCTTCTTAGGACTGGCGGGCTATTATCGAAGATTCATTGAGGGATTCTCGAAGATAGCCAGGCCAATGACACAGCAACTGAAAAAGGGAGTCAAGATGATTTGGACACCAGAATGTGAGGCGAGCTTTCAGTTGTTGAAGGAGAAATTGACCACCGCACCTATTCTAGTTGTACCGGAGTCAGGGACTGACTATGCGGTGTATACGGATGCGTCGAAGGTGGGACTTGGATGTGTGCTTATGCAGAAGGGGAAAGTGATTGCATATGCATCGAGACAATTGAAGTCCCATGAGCTGAATTATCCGACACATGACTTAGAACTGGCAGCCGTGGTACATGCATTGAAGATCTGGAGACATCATCTCTATGGAGTCCGTTGTGAGATATACACGGACCATAAGAGTCTAAAGTACTTCTTTGAGCAAAAGGAGTTGAACATGCGCCAGCGTAGGTGGCTCGAGTTGGTGAAGGACTACGATTGTGGTATAAATTACCATCCGGGAAAAGCAAACGTAGTGGCCGATGCTCTTAGTAGGAAGTCTCAATCTCAGCTGGCCACTTTTCTTACTATCGAGGAGAGTTTGATCCAGGAGTTCAGTAAGATGCGGTTGGAAGTAGTGAGAATGCCCGAGACTGTGGAAGGAATAGTAGCCACGTTGGTGATGGAACCCGACCTAAGAGCCAGGATTGTGGAAGCTCAACGGCGAGATACGTTACTAGAAAAGATTCGCTCAGAAGTAGGACGGGTGAACTCGGAAATTTTCGTGAGGCAGCGGATAAGGGTCTCACATACAAGGGAAGGTTGTGTGTGCCTAAGGATGAAGGCCTGAGAATGGAAATCATGAGAGAAGCACATGAAACCCCATACGCTGCTCACCCAGGAAGTACCAAGATGTATCAAGACATGAAGAGGCAATTTTGGTGGAACGGTATGAAAAAGCATGTTGCAGCATTTGTGGAGAGATGCCTGGCATGTCAACAAGTAAAGGCGCTACACCAACGGCCCTATGGGAGATTGCAACCCCTTGAGATTCCAGAATGGAAGTGGGAACATATTGCAATGGACTTTGTGACAGGACTGCCAAAATCCCAGCGAGGAAACACTGTGATTTGGGTGATTATAGATCGCCTCACCAAATCTGCTCATTTTGTACCGGTTCGTGCTACCTATGGATCCAACCAGTTGGCTAAGATATATGTGCGGGAGATTATACGCTTGCATGGAGTACCAGCGACAATTACATCCGATCGCGATGCCAAATTTACTTCTAGGTTTTGGACGAGCCTGCAGCGCGAGTTGGGGACTAAATTGAATTTTAGTACTGCCTTCCACCCACAAACCGATGGGCAGTCAGAGAGAACGATTCAAGCCTTAGAGGATATGCTGCGGGCCGTGGTGCTAGATCGAGGCTGGGGTTGGGAAGAAGTATTGCCATTGGTTGAGTTCGCTTACAATAATAGTTACCAAGCGACTATCAAGATGGCTCCATATGAGGCATTGTATGGAAAGAAGTGTAGATCGCCACTTTATTGGGATGAAGTGGGTGAGAAAAGAATTCTCGGACCAGACTCTGTAGAAGAGATGATAGAGATTGTCCGACAAATCCGTGGGAGGATCAAGGAGGCACAGGACCGACAGAAATCATATGTTGATGTTCGGAGGACCGATCTACAATTCGAATCTGGAGAGAAAGTTTTTCTGAAGGTTGCCCCTTCTAAAGGAATAACTCGTTTTGGAGCGAAAGGGAAGCTGAGACCCCGATTTATCGGACCATATGAGATTTTGGATAGAGTCGGTGCGGTAGCCTATAGATTGGCTCTACCACCAAGCTTGGGAAATGTGCACAATGTCTTCCATGTGTCACAATTGAGGAAGTATGTGTTTGACCCCACACACATAGTTCACCAAGAAGAGATGATGATCCTAAATCCCGATCTAAGCTATGAGGAGAAGCCCGAGGCCATTTTGGATCGAAGGGTGCAAGAATTGAGGAATAAGTCAATCGTTTCGGTGAAAGTACGATGGAGGAATCATGGAGTCGAGGAAGCAACGTGGGAATTAGAGGATAAGATGAAAGATAAGTACCCAGGTTTGTTTGAGTGATCTAGGAAAATTTCGGGACGAAATTTTATTAAGGTGGGAGGATTGTAATATCCGATTTTTTTTTTTTGTTTCTTTTAAGTAAGGTTTGAATTTGTGAATATCTTGTTTAAGATATGGTTGGTAAGTCTTAATTGTTTTATATTATTTTTGTATGTGATTATTTAGATTTTTTTTATGATTAATTGAAAAACAAAATAAAATCCTATTTAATAAATTAAATCTCTCTCTCTCCCTCTCTCTCTCTCGGTTTCTCTCCCTCTCCCCACTACTTTCTCAACCTCTCCCCACTCCCACATAACCGATACACTTTCTCCCTTCCAATCTCTCCCCCACATCGGCTTCTCTCTTTTCTCTCTCGCAATCGTTCTCATCATCACGGTAAGGTCTCCCTCTTTCTCCCCCTCGGTTCTCACCTTTTTCCTTTCACTCCCTCTCATCGATTTCTTGGTTCATCAAGGTGTTACTCTCTCTCGTTGTGAATCGGAGTCGGAAGAGGAAGTAAAGCGTTTGAACTACGTTTGAACTATCCGGGAAAGGTAACCCAAGACCCTAACTCATGATAATTTCGAAAACACATGCATTTAGGACGTTTTGAATGTTTTAGATGCTGAATAGGCTTTGTGATTATGTGTTTGTGTGGGGTATGTCTTCGGTGGGGACTGACAGTGGGTTCCGACCCCTTTTTGACTGAGCAAACGATCTCCTTTTGGTACGAAATTTTAACTGTTTAAACTTGGGTGTGTCTTCTGTGTGGTGTGTAAATTTCAGCTTCATTGGACGTCGGATGATTTTATAATGTTTTTTGTAAGTAAACTGCGCAGTTCTGCGAGATGTACGTTTCTGGGTGAGGTGTTTTTGTGCAATGGGTGTGAATCTGGGTGTTTGATATTATGATGTATGTGGGTGTGTTTGGCCAAGGGATGGCTCGGAGGAATCAGTGTTTGGTTCGAGTGTTTTGTGTGTGTTGGCCGAGAGTTTTAGGGTTTGGCCTAGGGTGGTGTTGTGGAGAGTTTTGGAGGGTTGATCTCTTGTTTTCGGGTGTGTTTTGGGATGTAGAATGTGTGTTGTGAATGTCGTATAAGGTTTGAGAATCGTTGGTTGGGGGAAAACTGGTGTGCACTTGATCGGGCCAGCGGCCGAGACGCCGAGCCAGATGCCGAGCCAGATGCCGAGCCAGATGCCGAGACAGGTGCCGAGCCAGTGCCGAGACAGGTGCCGAGACGGGCGCCGAGCCAGATGCCGAGACAGGTGCCGAGCCAGTGCCGAGACAGGTGCCGAGACGGGCGCCGAGCCAGATGCCGAGCCAGATGCCGAGACAGGTGCCGAGCCAGTGCCGAGACAGGTGCCGAGACGGGTGCCGAGCCAGACGCCGAGACATGTGCCGAGCCAGGCGGCCGAGACGGTCGGCCGAGGTGCCGAGCCAGGCTGCCGAGACGGTCGGCCGAGGTGCCGAGCCAGGCGGCCGAGACGGTCGGCCGAGGTGCCGAGCCAGGCGGCCGAGACGGTCGGCCGAGGTGCCGAGCCAGGCCGAGACACCGAGCCTTTTCCTAACCTTTTCCGAGCCAAGTGAGCCGTTTGCACAAGGAGGGTATACCGGGAGTACGGGTGTTTCGGGTGTGTGTCGTGTGCGCGTCGTGGGTGCGTGGTATGCGTGTCGGGTGCGTGCGTGGTGTGTTTCGGACGTGTGTTTTTGTGTGATCTTTAAAAGGGTGATCTTTTACGAGGAAATTGTGGTTGAAGAAGGGAACTATTTAAAAGCTAAGCAATTGAGGTGGGCTTTTCTACCCTACTATTTTGTGGGTTATCTTTAATACGGACGTTGTTCCGGAAATGTTTATGGAGATGAACTGTTTGTCTTGCCAACTGTTTTGTTTTGAAACCTATCTGAAGTGGTTTACCACATATGTTTAATCGAATTCGGGTCTGTTGGGCTGCGAACCCTCAGGCTAGTATACACGAGATCGGGAGCCATCTGAGAGCAAGTTGGCCGGTCTAGTTGACCTGGGGTGTGGCCACGCCCCTTGTCACCCGTTGGATCAGATAGTGTATGATGGTGGGAATAAGGGTGGCAATATCTGAAAATGACTGCGCAGTCGAATTTATGAAATATGTTTTAGTGTACTTGGGTTATTTTCTTACACTTAAAACCCCAAGGTTACACTGATATGGCATGACAAACTATGACTTTGGCGTGTGTCCACTGAGTGCAATAAGTACTCAGCCCTGCATGTTGTTTTCTTAATGTGCAGGTTGAGCGACGATGGGGATGACGGATGTTGAGCAATTAAAGTCAAAATTGTGTTTTTACTTTGCCTTTTGGATGGTGTCGTGTCGTCATACCCGGCATTATCTATCTCTTGGTCTTTTCCGCTGCTTTGTAATCCGATACAATGTTTTCATTTAAACTCTGTTTACTTTAACTTTAGAAATGTCGCTACAGTACATTGTTTTGAAGTGAACTTCCTCTAATTAAACGTTTTCGGGTCAAGTACTCTTGTTCTCCCCTTTCTTCCCCGCTTCTTTATTCCTCCCCTAGTCGCGGTCCACCGTACTTCCTATTTTTAGGAAATGCGGGCGTGACATTCGCGGTTAGCTTTCGGCTTCATCCTCGTCGTAGAAGCTAGCCGCCCTCGGTCCTTCGTCGACTATAATCATGTTGTGTAAGATAATACACGTGAACATGATGTCGGCGATATTATTCACGTACCACAGCCGAGCCGGGGCCTTCACAATGTTGAATCGGGCTTGAAGGACCCTGAAGGCTCTTTCGACGTCTTTCCGCGCGGACTCTTGACGCTGCGCAAAAAGAACCCGTCTCGGGTCGTGCGGGTTGCTGAGCGTCTTCACGAAAGTCGACCACCTTGAGTAGATACCATCGGCGAGATAGTAACCCATGTGGTATGTAGTTCCGTTGACGGTGAAGTCGATCGTCGGTGCTACACCATTCATCACATCATTGAAGAGTGGTGAAGAATATAGCACGTTCAAGTCGTTGTTGGATCCGGCAACGCCGAAATATGCATGTCAAATCAATAGGCGGTAGTCGGCGACCGCCTCAAGGATAAGTGTTGGGCCGCCGTCTTTGTGACCGCTTAAGTGTTGCCCCCTCCAAGCAGTCGGGCAATTCTTCCATCTCCAATGCATGCAGTAAATGTTGCCAAGCATTCCGGGAAAGCCATGGACTGATTCGTGAAGACGAAGCAACCGTTGACAATCATCGGTGGTGGGTATCCGAAGGAATTCATCACCGAAAGCTGAACGAACGCCCTCGCAAAAATTCTTTAGACAAAGGATTCCAGTGGACTCACCGACATGCAAATACTCGTCGAAGAGGTCGGCCGTTTGCCCAGTAGCGAGTTGTCGGATGACACACGTACACTTCTGCAACAGCGTAATACTTTGCCGGCCGGCTGCATCTGGACCTGTTTGGAAGAATTCAACACGTGCGGACAATGTGTTGACAATTCACATGAACAGGCGCTTTGACATGCGAAAACGGCGCCTGAAGTAATCTGTCGGAAACCGCGGCTGGTCGGCAAAATAGTCAGCAACGAGCCTTTCGTGAGCTCCCTCCCAGTCACAATGGATGTAGCGGTGAGTTAATCTAGTTTGTTGAGGAGGAGGAGCGGGGGTATTCGCCGCGACATATGCTTCGTAAGCGGCCCAATGATGTTCGTGGTACTCTTGTTCTTCGCGCTCTGCTTCCGCCATAAAATGAGTGAAATCCATTTGAAATTTTGAGTGAGAGATGAATGTGTTGATAGTTTGTATAAGAATTATGAATAAGAGATGAATGAGAGATGATTTGAAGTGATAAATGGATGATGAATGTGTGTATTTATAGATGATTTTGAGGGAAAAAAATAAATAAAAAAATTCAGAAAAATGGGCAAAAAAACGGCCATATTTTTGTGATTTGGAAAATATTTTTTTTTTATCATTTTTTAAAATTAAATAACGAATTTTAAATTAAAAAAAAAATTTCAAAAGCAACGGCATCGCGTGCCGCCATGTCGCCTGCTCGCTGGCACGGCGGCGAGCCTCGTCCTTGCCAGTGGCGTGGACGGACGCGGGGCCGGCGTCCACCGTTGTGCATGCTCTAATATGCCGGCAGAATTCACACCTTAAAGTCCACAAAATACGCCTCATATTCTGTTGGCCTGTTTTTTCGGAGTTTTACAAGTTAGCAATTTTATGTGATTTCCTGTGAACTATCATTTCTATGGTGAATTTTGCATACCTCTGTCCCAAACTTACTTCCTCCATTCCATAAAGATTGTCTCATTTTTCCATTTCCGTCCGTCCCATAAAATTTATCTCATTTCACTTTTTACCATTTTTGGTAGTCGATCTCATATTCCACTAAGTCATTCATATTCACATTTTATTATAAAACTAATACATAAAAGTATGACCTAATTCCACTAACTTTTTCAACTCACTTTTCATTACATTTCTTAAAACACGTGTCTGGTCAAAGTGAGACAATCTTTGAGGGATGGAGGGAGTATTTATTTGTTAGTACTATTTTATTTTTACTACATAGCTTAGCATATCCAAATTATTAGTACAATAGTATTTTATTAACTTTACTCATATCTCAAACACAAAATAACCAGTGGACAAACTTTACAGTACCTAGAATGCTTCATAAGATCATCAGAAATTAAACGCGACTGAGGTTATAAAAACAGTCATTTTAGATGTTATCCCATATTAAGCTATAATTTGTCAAATTGATATATTTGAATACTTTTCTACAGTCTGGAATGTAATTGGTAAAAAAAATCTATAAAACAGTGATAATTTGGAACATATTATACATTTATTCTAATTCATCATTTATTATGATGACCTATATTATCTCAAATCTAACATAAAATTTAGAGGTCGAGGGTCTAGATGGATGGAATAGAAACACCAATTTGTTTAAGCTTTAGCCTTTACCCATATTAGTTTATGTAAATTAATTATGGTTCCACGTGATGTGTGTTTGCTTAACATTCAAGTTAAACTGAAACAAATTATAAGTTCAATAAAGTGTCTGATCATGACTCCAAAAAATAAAATACAAGAAACATCAAAATTTATTATGTTAGACTATATCTAGTGGTACACTAAAACTCAAATACAAAGAAAAGGCATGCTATTTTGTGTTTTTAAACAATCAATATCTATATTTGGATTTACATTATAAAAACGCAAATCATTTTTTGAACTTTGATTTATTACATTTAAATCCAAATCTCTGGATATTTAGAAAAGTGGGAAAGGGGATATAGGAGGAAGAAGATGAAGTTAGAACACAACCTGTAGAATATTTCCCTTTAATAGTTTAGGTAGTTTTCTGTATTTCACCTGTTTAATTAATTAGAATTTATTTTATCTTTATAATATTCCAAGTAAGTAACTAAAATTTAATGTTGTATGATGTAAATTTTCACCACCTACTCAACTATAATATGTAAGCAAAAAAATCATACTGTGTTCGGTTTTATATTTGTAAGTCCTTATATATACTTTAAGCAACTTGTTATAATAAAACTCTATAGTGAGAAATTATGGGACTCGTAGTTATAAAAACTGAAAAGTAACAAAAACATTTAAAAGTTTAAATTAAAGACTACTGAATGGTGGGCCCATCCCTTTAAAAAATATGCTCAAGTTCATAATTCGTCGCGACTATATCATCTACGCGCATGCAAATTGCCACATTTATTAAATTTAAATCTTCTTCGATTTCTTCTTCTTTTCGTCAAAACACTTGTCCCTCCTTCTCAAATTTCTTTCAAAAAATTTTAAATTCGCATGCTCTGATCAAGTTAAAATCCTAATTTTGAAGAATTAATGGATTCTGCAATCCGATCATCCCCGACAAGAAGCAAATTCGCGAAAACATTTTCCAAATCAACTCATTCAAAAAAATCCACAAAAAGTCGCGTCGGAATTTGCATTCCGATCGCGCCGCAGAAGCTGCAATGCTGCGAGTCGAAGAAGTTCGGCGAAGAAGCGATGGCGGAGCTTCGAGACAGAGCTGCCATGGAAGCTTTCATCGCCAAACTCTTCGAGGCGGTTTCCTCCGTGAAGGCGGCCTACGCTGCGCAGCAGATGGCGCAGCTTCCGTACGACGACGTGGCAGTGCAGTCAGCGGATCAAGCCGTCGTCGACGAGCTACGCGCTATGTCGGAGCTGAAGCGGCAGTTTTTGAAGAATCAGTTTGATTCGTCGCCGCCGCACTTGGTGGCGATGCTGGCGGAGATTCAGGAGCAGCAGTCGCTGATGAAGACGTACGAAATCACGAAGAGGAAAATGCAGCGGGAAATTGATCTCAAATCGTCGCGGATTTCTTCGCTGAGGGAAAGTTTGAAAGAGATTAACCTTAATAATAGGTTATTGGAGAAGACGATTAGCACTACCGGAAATTTCTCAGTTCTCGAAACAGTGTCGTTCCATAGTTTAAGCATTAGTGATTTCGTCGTTGTGCTTAAATACGCGTTGAGATCTGTGAGGCATTTTGCCAAACAGTTGATCCGCGAAATAGAGTCCGCCAGCTGGAATATAGACGCTGCTGTCAACGCGATTCACGGCGGCGTTAAATTCAACAGAAAGGATCACAGGGGTTTAGTGTTCGAATCGTTTGTTTGCAGAGAGATTTTGAGCGGCTTCAACGATCCTATCTTCGGAATCGAGAAAATCGACAATTCAGAGAAGCAGTTACGCCGAATTTTCTTCTTCGAGGAGTTCACGAAATTGAGGTCGGTCTCTTTGAGTCATTTCGTCAAACATAACCCGAGCTCGTTGTTCGGAAATTTTTTAACTTGGTACATCCAAAGATGGAATTCTCGTTTTTCGGCAATTTAAACAAGAGGAAGATGGTGAACGGCGGGGATTTGCCGGAAACGGAGTTCTTCAAGATGTTGGCTGAAATGTCGAGAAGAGTTTGGTTACTTCATTGTTTGGCATTTTCGTTTGGTTTTGAAGTTGGGGTTTTTCAAGCGGAGAGAAATTCGCGATTTTCGGAGGTGTATATGGAAAATGTGTTCCATGATGTGTTCGCGGCGGCAGTTGGTGATTTGAGAGTGGCTTTTACAGACGGTGGTGCCCGGATTTCGGGTCGGGCACACAGTGGTGCAAACCCAGGTGTATTTAGTTCCGGCGAAAAGCTAGGTTGTAAAATCTAGTCCATTAATTTTGCTGTTGTTTAGTACTATGCCGGTAAAAATAATTAGGTGTAATTTGCATGAGGAATTTTATGCAATTCTTTTCTAAATAGTCTTCAATAGTATGCACTATTTATTTTATCAATATTAAGTACTACATGGACTATTCAGCTTATAATGTTTTAGAGGGTCCACGATAGTTTGGCCAAGCACAAGCACAACCACCGAAAAATTTATCCAAACCTAATAGTGGACTTGTACGCAGCCACAAATTAAATTATTTTATCCGAAAAAGTCCAAAAAAATTAAAAAAAATCAAAAGAAAAAGGGTGTAGATGTGTGCGAGGTGAATAGGATGAAAATGGAGTATTTATAAACAAAAAAACCAAAAAAAAAAGAGTTTTGCTGGCGCCGCGGCCGCCGGTGCTATGAAATAGGGCGTCGCGGTCAGCGCCGCGGCCCTACTCCATGCGCCGCGTCCCCGCCGAGGAGTCGGCCCATATAATTCTTAGGATGTATTATTATATATTATGGGTTTTCAAAAAGCGAAATAAAAGCCCACTTGAAAGCCCGACTTGGTGGTCAAACCAATATATGTCTGCCCCAAGCCCATCATGATTGTCCACATATCTAGGGATGTCAATCGGGTCGGCCTGTCGGGTTTCGGGCCAACCTTGGTCGGGTTGCAGATCAAACGGGTGCGGGCTAATCGGGCTGTGATTTCTTTCGGGTTATAGAAGTTCAACCATGACCCTAAAAAGCTAGGGGTTTCGGGCTAACCCAGCGGGTTAATCGGGTTACTACCGATAAGATTAACATGCGATCAATCCAATAAATATTGATGAAAATTAGTTATATTCATAAAATCTAAAATATTTAATTATGATAAATTTGAGATATATACTTAAAATCAATCATAAACATGATCAAATACTAATATTTGAGATATTTCGTGAAATTTTAATCATATTTTAGAAATTTAAATATTTTTTTAGTCAATTTGAAGTTTTTAATTTATTTATCAATTATTATATTAATAAAATCTAATATATAAATAATTTTTATATTTAATATAAAATTAAAAGTTATTTTTAGCTATCTATATTATAAAATTAATCAATGAAGTGCCGAATTATGATTAAAAAAGTTGAATAATATAAATTTTATCGGGTTTCGGGCCAACCAATCTTGTTTTCGGGTCTGGCCCTAACGAGTTGCAGGTTAATCGGATGCGGGCTAATCATGTTTTGATTTTATCGGGCTAGAAATTCCTAGCCCTAACCCTATAAATTTAGTGGGCTATTCGGGCCAGCCCACAGGCTTCGAACTACACTGACATCCCTACACTAGGGGTGGCACGGTACGGTATACCGCACTCAAAATGTCACACCGCATACTGTACCGTAAATTGCGGTATGAGAAAATGTCATACCTATACCTTACCGAATTTTTCGGTATACCTCATTGCGGTATACCGCAAAATTGGCATGATTATTTCCGATACCGTTACCATACTTTATTGCGGTATACCGTACTTTTACATTATACCAAAATAAGGTATGGCATACCGAGTACGGTATACCAAAATAAGGTATGACATACCGTAATACTTGTGTTTCATACCCAAAAAATTCTATTATAGCCGAATATTTAAAATAAAATTTCACTTATTTAAATAATTTCAAAAAGATTAAAACTACACCATAATCAAATCTATATAGTGGACTTGATTTGCATCTTTGCATATGTGTGTTTGGGGTTGGGGGCGGTTGAACTAAAATATGAAAGTAGGGTTATATTAACTATTTTTTATATAAATTTTAAATATAACATATATATCAAATTTTTGGTAAATAGTGTAAATGCGGTATATTGCGGTATACCGCGGTATAGGAAAATCTATACCTTTACCGTACCGAAATCTATCGGTACGGTATCATATCGTACCGCAACTTGCGGTATACCGCAAATTCGGTATTTTCGGTATTTTTTCGGTACGATAAGTGCGGTATTTCGGTATTACGATATATTTTGCGAGCCCTACCCTACACATATTATCATCTGCCATAAGAAGTGATATTTTTGAAATTTTATATTTTTCACCATTTTGAACTTTTATTTTGTTAAAATTTTTTAATCTTAAAAACTATTTTATGCAAGTTCGCCCTTAACATCAAAGTATGGAATTTATAATATTAAATTTTCTTTTTCTCTTTTTTGTCAGTTTTAGTAGTAATTGCCAATCGTACCGATATTATATCATACACCCTAAAAAGTTAGATTTTTTAAATGACCGAATTGTTCAAACCCCCCAAAGGGTATTTTCGACTGAAAAAAAGGCCAAAATGACCATTTTCAAGATAAACCCTTAGTCCACGTTTGTCAGAGGATGTTTTTAAAGTCCACAGACTATGGGCGAGATAAACCTATAGTCCAGGAACTGTTTTTTAAGTTCACTCTAAAACTAATACTTTAAATGGGTCTCACATTTCACTCACTTTCTCCATTTACTTTTCTTTACAAAGTCAAACAATTTCTTAAAATCCGTGTCGAGTCAAAATGCTTCTTTAAATGGTGGATGGAGGGAGACGGGAGTATGTCGTATATTACAGGGATTCATTAGATAAAGTATGAAAATTTCAAAAAAAATATTTATCTTTTCCTCAAAATATTAATCTTGTAGAAAGGCTAAACAAGCGGAGAGAAATAATTAAATTGCAAAGAAATAAATGGGAATGAGAGAGAAATAATGCTCAAAATTTAATGACTGAAATAGCTCTTAACTCCAAAAAAGTGACAAAACCCCGAAAATAGTGGAAAATTATTTTAAATGTGCTTAAGTTTTTGTCTAAAAATTTCTGTCATGATATCATTTTTACTAGGTACCGGAAAATACAAATTAAACGTGACTTTTTTTGTAGTTCGCTACACGAATAATTATATCTATAAAGCTCGATGATAATATTATCGGAACCATGTGCGATTTTTAAAATGTATTTAATTTATAAAAATATTGAAAAATCCTACTATTTGAGACACCAAGTAAATAAATCTGAAATGTTTTTTCTGTCGGTTGTGACGGTGCTCTATAATAAAATATTAGTTTATTTGTCCCAGTTAATAATTAGTGCATGCCCAGTAAAGTAAAAATATATATTCTACGCAAGCATTAGATATTAATTTGCTTTGATTGAACATAAAGTGGAATAAATATATTAAATCAAATAATATATCCAATTAAGTTTGACAGGTTGGAATTAAGATAACTATTATTTTCAAAGTTTCACCTACTACTAAGTCAAATCTTCCCTTTTAGAACCATATATGTGTCATGCACATATGTGACTAAAAATTCTATTGTTGGATAAAATTTCAAACGTATACCAGTCTCATCAATTATTTTCTAACAAAATTATTATTCAAAAAATCATCAACCAACGTTTGGTTTTTTATTTAAAAAGAATTATTGGTATTCATTTATATTACATTATTATATAAAAAAATAGTGTCGAGTTGCACAATATATAATACTACTATAGATTAAAATATAAAAAATGAGATTAAATAATTATGACCGTTATTGAATTATCCATAGACTATTATTTGGCTAATTAGGATTATTGCATGACCTGAAAGGTATAAACCACTTTTACAAAGATGGCAATAAAGAGAACTTTATGATTATAAAACTAATGGATTGATAAGAAGCACACAAATTTTGAGTCAAAAGATATTAGTCCATTCTTCAACTACCTTAAATGAAACGCATGCAGTCCTCCTCGAATTGGCCCATAATATTGTTTGTTTTTTTGTACTATTTGATTAATAGTTTGATTTTTCATACTGTTTTACCCTAATCTATACGCATTAAAACAAGATTATTAATTAGCACTAGAAAATTAATGCAAACTCATTTTAAAAAATCATAGGGCTAGAGAATGCTGTTTACTGCTGTTTTTTGTTTTGACTATTCCGTGTTTAATGCTTCTAGTTGTATACTTTTTTTGCTGGTTGATATAGTTGATATTATGAGCCAGATTAGAGAGATGAATATTAGTAGCACGTGATTGTAAATAATTAAAATCTTAACTCAATATAATTATTAAGTGTGAGGATATATGTGCATAAATTATTGGAAATTGTATGCTATGCTAGTAAACCAGACAGAGGCCTGATTATAGTATGTAATCTATGATTTATAAATTTCAAAAAAAAAATTTAGACTATATATATTAGTGATCATCCTAATGAAATTTGATTTAGAATAACATCAGATGTACTAACTAGATTAACTTAGTAATCAATCAAATTAAAGCCTCAAAGGTTCGTTTCACGATATTAACTCTCCAAGTTTACATTTATTTATCAATTGTCTTAAGTCAACAATCTTATAATTGTTAATTTTGAATCTAGATCATATATATTGATTGATTTTAGCGTACAGTACTTAGGTTTAGATTCCCTGATCCCTATAGATATGATATTCTTAGCTTAATGTTATAATTATACTACCAACTACAAAAAACTTACTATCTTTTATGAAAATAAAAATTGAGACGCAATTACTAACGTTTAAAATTTTTTGAAAAGAACCATAATTTAGGACGTAAAAAGAAAGTGTCCCTTAGTTAATGACAAATTATCTTAATCTTTTGTTTTTTAGGACGCTTCTATTATTGTCCTCTAATTTTTGTTGGACCATTAACAATAAAGACATTTTATGAAGTGTTGGTAGTATAATTAGATACACAAATTAGCGTCCTTAATAGCAATAAAAATTACTCCCTCCGTCCCACGTTACTTGAGGCGTGTCTTTTCGGCACGAGATTTAAGAAAGTTGTGTTTAAAGAGTTAAATAAAGTAAAATAAAGTAGAAGAGAAAATGAATTAAGAGAGATGGGAGAAAGTAAAGTAAATAAATAATAAAGTAGGTGTGATTAGATGTTTTATTTTTAACCAAAAAGAGAAATGACTCAAGTAACTTGGGACAACCCAAAAAGAAATACGACTCAAGTAACTTGGGACGGAGGGAGTACTATCTTTATTCCGTTTTTCGTTGTAGTGTACTATTCACTTGCGGTAGTATTTGCAGCTAGAAGACATTGCATCAGTAATCAAAAGAAGAAAAAATTATAATCTATCAAAAGTAATGCATAGGTTGAAAATGAAAATTTAAAAGAAGACAGACATATTCGAATCCTAAGTGAACTGCAAAAGGAGGATTGGACTTGCTGCCAATTAAAAACAAATTCTTTTACTATATATTGAATATGCACGCCACAAATCACGCGTATATAAGTAGTAATCCCTCCGCCCTAAAAAAGTTGAGTCGTATTCCTTTTTAGTCCGTCCCAATAAAATTGAGTCATTTCCTTTTTTAACAAAAGATAAAATATCTAATCACTCTTAATTTATTCTATCATTTACTTTACTCTCTCTTATCTTTTCTACTTTTTTCATTTCTCCTATTTATTTAATATAAATTTTTAATCTCCGTGCCCAAAAGTTTTGTCTCAACTTTATTGGGAGGGAGGGAGTACTATATTTTATAAATTTGATCTTAGTTGAATAATATATACCGCAATATAAAAATGACAAAAATAGAAGAAGAAAGTGCAACTTCAATAAAGTAGTGTAGAAAATGAGAGATTCATTAAAGTTGGATACTATCCATTAACTTCAAGCCACGTCTTAATACATCTATAATTACTACACCAACTTTGACATGAATCCAGTGGTTCCAGTGGACGATGAGGTCCGTGTGACATTTAGTTACGTGGCCATTCTCTTAATTGATCATTTGATTAAGGAATAATTTTATAAAAAAAAAATTGAACTATATAAATAACGGTTGTGACTTGTGCAATAAACATAGAAGTGCCCTTTAATTGGTTTTGCTACTATATTTGTTTATGATGGTGATCAAATTTGTTTATGAGTGCAGGTTGAACTACTATTTAGCTGGGGTAATGATATTGATGTTGTTGATGATAAGTATATCTTGGGGCAGCATCCATCTCTCCTCTGCAACGCTCAAAGAACCATCGAAGAATATTCGGAATCGTCGGTTGGCGGGTAACGGCGTTCCTCCGTCGGGTCCGTCGCATAGAGGACACCAAACACATGATTAAAAAGTGAGTGTTGTGTTTAAATTGTAATGCAATACGAGTGTTGTGACGCGTTTGGTGTATCAATCTTGCGTTGTAATTAAAGTGAATATGTTTTTTTTTATTCAATTCTTGTGGTAATTAGAAAAGTGCAAATGAAATTTTTGAAGATCAACTAAATAATACCCATTTAAAAAAAATTGAAGTTAAATATAAAGAAACTTAACATGTGACATAAGATAGATTTGAAATGCTGCTATTCAAACCTCTATAAATATTTGGGAAAAGAAAAATAAGAAAAAATTTGTTTGCCTAAAAGCAAACAATAAAAATATGCTTAGTCACCCGATGTCACACTCTGGCTTTCCCGCTCCTCAACCACGGCGCCTCCACTGACGGCAGGTCAAATATTGAGAGGGAAGGAGACGAGGATGTGACAGGAAGGTTGAGCCAAGAAGAGGAGGGAGAGCACGATGAATGACAGTAGGGGTAAGGGTTGCAGTGGGGATGTGAAGGGAGGTCATGGAGAGAAAGTAACAAAAGAGAAAAAAAAGTGTAGAAGGATAAATGGATAGGAATAAAATGGTTCGAGTTGGAGTAAAGTGCAATAAGAATAAAAATGTTTCATTTTCTCAAAAAAATGGATAAAGTGGCTTGACTTTTCATAATAAAATAAAATTGGAGTAAGAATAGAAAATACATTCTATATAAAGTTTAAGCTGTATCACATGCTTAAGTTGCTAGAAGAAATACAGTTCTTGAATCAAAACTATATTCCAAATACAATGTAATATTTTTCAAGAATTGTGCTAAGTGTGTGAAATATACATATGCATTTGTGATGGGTCATGGGGTTTTGTTGGAAACTTGGTTTGAGCTTTGTATGGATTTAACCAATCTGGGCCACTATTTAAATGGTGAGTCATTGGTCTTTCATATGGACAAAGCCTTTCATTTTTAAGTTGTAATTATCGATGTATTGATGAGGAGTAGTATTGGCCAGCCTTCTCAAGTCTTCTCTTGACCTTAAAAAATATATATGTGATCTTTGAAAGAGAAACATATTGTAGTCGTACTTTTATAACACAATAACTGCTACCTCTAGCTCTCTCAAAGCTCATGAGATTTGCATCACACACATCTTTAATTAGAAGAATGTTTTCTCAATTTTTCGAATTCTATCAAATTCGTTGGTGCCTTGTGCTGTCCAGAAAGAGAGTTTCACGACTTCAGTTGACATCAACGGGCTCAAATCAAAAAAATAATTATAGTAGATCCATATCGAATTTCAGAAGAACTAATTTTTTCCTATTTTATAAATTAAGCAAAATCTGTGTACATATTAGTATTTTTTACTTTGAGAAGGATTGTAAAGGAATATATTTGCATCCACTATAATTGGAGAACAACATTCTTTAAAGCATCTTTCCACCTACTAATAAGGTGTAATATGTTTGTTGCCCGGAAATTGCACTAAATACTTCGATAAAAGTTCAATATGAGCAATACTTTACAAAAGCTACCGACAATATATAGAAATGGGGAAAAGGTTCCATTTATGGGTTCATTTTAATATTTCACTTCTTCAACACTCATACTCCATATTCACAAACAAATTAATAAATAAATACAATAAATTTAGACTCAACTTCCAAAATCACGCAAAACATACTTATTGCATATAGTATTTCAATACACCAGTAACAACAATTTCATCATTTTCATGTGGTCATCAAGAGCTAACTACTTTCTGTCCCACCTATTTAAAGAATAAGCTTTCACTACAATTCATAGACCAAAAAAATGATTATACTGTACAGTTTTATGATACCAAAATTCCTATTACTAATTCAAAAAAAAAAAAAAAAACTTTCGTGATCAACAAAACGATCCGAAATTTCGGTCCAGATGGAATCGAAAATAGGAGTATATAAAAAAATACTAAAACTCAATTCTTTCGTAAAAAAGAAAAAGAAAAAGGCATTAATTAATATTTACGTTGATGAGTGCTAGCTAGTGGCCCATGCCGGGGCTGGGAACGGAGCGGAGAATCCGATCGACGGCGGCGAGATGGCGGGCGATGAGCTTCTCGTCGATGGTGTCTGAGTGCCCTCTCTTAGTCGGAGCGGAATTCGGTACGGTCCCCTTCGGCAGCGCCGCCAGGTACAAGCTGCCCTCCACCGCCGGCAGCAGTTTTCTAGCGCTTGTTGAGGAAATTAGGGTTGAGAATAGGAGAAGAAGAGAGATGAAGAGGATGAAAGATTTTCGAGCCATTTTCTGTGAGAGAGATTGGGAAGGAGAGTAACCAATGAAGAGTGTGTTGAGAATTGAGATATGTATATATATACACAAGGATCTTGGTTGTTGGACAAAGTCAAATTTGAACTCACCTTCCTCTTTTTTACACACTAATTTATTTATTTAGTAATCTAATTTTTGGAGTGGCGGCGGCGAGTGATCCAACTAATTTTACCGAGATTTGTGCTACTTAGACCATCCACTACGCGTCCCGCGCCGGGCTCGCGTCTCGTCCCGGAGGGACGGGTCCTCCGCGGGACGCGTTGCAGCGACCATCCCGTCCCTAGCCCGCGCCCGTCTCGTCGAGACACGGGACAGGCTGTCCCGCCACGCGCCAGCGACACGCGTCTCGTCCCCATGCGTGCGTGACGCCCACTCGCTGGCCCCGCGAGTGGGCGTCGTCACTGATGACGCAATAATTCGTTTTTTTTTAAAAAATTCGACTTTTAATAAAATAAAAAAAATTCAAACGGTAATATTACCGTTAAATTTTTATTTTCATTTTTTTAAATTTTTTTAATATATTTTACTCTATAAATAATCCTATTTCATACTCATTTCAAACACAAACACACATCTATTCCTCTCAAATCCTCTCTATCACTCCAATTTCCATCTTCAATCAACTCAAACAAATGGATCCTTTTGAGCAAATGCGTCAATTAATGGAACAATCACTCGAAGAAGTAGTCCGCCGCGAAGTGGAGCACATCCGTCTATACAAGAACGGTTGGCTATTCGGGCAAGGACACGCGACTCTAGCGCCCACACCCAACTCCAAGATGATCTAATTGAGCACATTTGGGAAAACTTTGGCGGAGCAGATTAAATTATGTCATTTTTATTTTTTTAGAATTTTAATTATGTCTTCGTTTTTTTTTTAATTTTAAGTTGTAATGTTGTTTTAATTTTAATAAAGTGTGTTTGTTTAAATTGAATTGGGTTGAAAAAAAAATTATAAATGAAATTGAATGAATAGTAATTAAGGGACGGTATAGAGACGGTTAAGGGATGGATGAAAAAAGGACAGTGGGGCCCTCAAATAGTGCTCAAATAGTAGTTAGGGGACGGTTTAGAGCATCTCCAATAGCACTGGACGTCAAATAGCCATCAAATAGCCTTCACACTGCCACATCATCAGCTTGCCACATCAACTGGACATCAAATAGCCCTCACATAGCCTTCACACTACCTATCCACATCACTAATAACAATTATATAATTTAATTTACACTCGTATCAACATACGGAATTTAATTTACGAGACAAATACGGGAAATCCGAATAATACTATTAAAATTTAGAAAGTACATTAATTTTAAAAAAAAGTACAATAATTTAAAAAAGTACAAAAATTAAAAAGTACAATTAAAAAAGTACAATATTTCTATATGGAAACATAAAACATTCAAGGATATCTCTATAAAAGAGAGACAACCTAGAATGATTTTTGTCCCACATCGAATGTGAAACATAAAACATTCAAGGATGTCTCTATAAAAGAGAGACAACCTAGAATGATTTTTGTCCCACATCGAATGTGAAACATAAAACATTCAAGGATGTCTCTATAAAAGAGAGACAACCTAGAATGATTTTTGTCCCACATCGAATGTGAAACATAAAACATTCAAGGATGTCTCTATAAAAGAGAGACAACCTAGAATGATTTTTGTCCCACATCGAATGTGAAACATAAAACATTCAAGGATGTCTCTATAAAAGAGAGACAACCTAGAATGATTTTTGTCCCACATCGAATGTGAAACATAAAACATTCAAGGATGTCTCTATAAAAGAGAGACAACCTAGAATGATTTTTGTCCCACATCGAATGTGAAACATAAAACATTCAAGGATGTCTCTATAAAAGAGAGACTACCTAGAGTGGTTTTTGTCCCACATCGAATGTGAAACATAAAACATTCAAGGATGTCTCTATAAAAGAGAGACTACCTAGAGTGGTTTTTGTCCCACATCGAATGTGGAACATAAAACATTCAAGGATGTCTCTATAAAAGAGAGACTACCTAGAATGGTTTCATAATTCGCAAGCCCATTAAATATATATGGGCCATTATGAATTTCTTGTATGAATTTATTTGTAAAAATTGTTTTTAAATATTAAAAACAATTTTCATAAATAAATAGTATTTTTAAATTTTTTTTTTAAATTCGAATTTTTAAAATTCGAATTTAAAAAAAAATTTAAATCTGACGCCGGTTTGGCGCCGATCCGGGACGCACAATGGCGCCCGTGAGGATCGGCGTCGGAACCGGCGTCAGCGCGGGAATCGGCATGGCGACGCCGATTTTGACGCCGATTTCGCCGACGCCGGTTCCAATGGTTCGGCGTCAAACCGGCGTCGGCGAAAAATCGGCGTCGCGGTGGTGACGCCGGTTATTGGAGATGCTCTTAAGAGACGGTATAGAGACAGAGTAGTGGATGGCATTATCCGTAATGTTGTGGTTAAGCTTAATTAAGGTCCTATTTTGCGTTTACCATTATACTATGATTATCAATTCATTCTATTTTCGGAGGGAGTTAGATTTCATCAAATATGAAACTTTATCCATTTCAAGATAAGATGTGATGTTGTATCACTAGTTTTGAGCCTTGAAAAAGGGAGGAGAAATAGGTTTTATTTACGAATTGCATACGTAGTTGAGATTTGAGAAGACGTTTAAGCCTCTACAATCTCATTTTTTAGCCAAAATAATTATAAATTTCAATTACTATAACATCTGTAGTACAGATCCGATCCGAGTCAGATTTATTTTACTTATTTATTTTTAAAAATAACTCTTTATATTAAGAATAATAATCACTTTTACAACCGTCAATGTTAATCATAAGTGTCACTTTTATTTGGAATATATTGTGAACCTTTATTTCATAAAAATAATTTTTCTATAACAATAACTTACTTGGTAGTCATCCCTAAAAAAACTTAGTCGCTTTTAATGCAGTACTTTGTATGGAGTATAATAATAACAATTTTTTTTATTAGAATTCATGGTGTGGAAGAGTTTAGTTTAATTTTTGACTAACCTGTATTGGGAAAAGGCGAATACGATAGAGTACCAAAACCCCCTCCCTTTCAAATTAATTACTACTATATCTCACTAATTAAGTTATCAAATTTAAAACTTGGAAGTATTTTTTTTTCTTTAGTTTCGAGTTTAATTTAATTTATTCATGTATAATGTGTAGATGGTCAGCATTAAAATTGAAGCATAGCTAGTACATTTGAGATAATTTATAGTAATAAAAATAAATAAATAAATAAATAAATAGAGGACACGATGAAAGTGGAAGGGATCTGGCAACCTAATAGGTGGAAAATTTGCAATGATAACGAACTTAAACACTTGTAAGTGACACTGCTTTCTTTAAGCGAGCCACTTATTACAACATAGTATCTCCCATTAACGTAGGATTTTGATCATAATTTAGTACCATTATTTTATAAATCTAAAAATATTGGATAACACGTCTATGTGTTTTCTTATCTTTTAGCAAACCATTAATATAGTTTCATATTAACACAGCAACATTCCAGCCAAAAATTGATCATTCTTGAAACTTTTGTAGGTAGATCCATTCTATTTTGAAGTTTTGAAAGTCTTAAAATTAATGATTAAAATAGTTGTAGCAGGTCCACATCATGCTTAGTTGAAAATTAAAGTAGTGCTTCTTAAATAAAAATATAATTTAGTGATGTTGGAAATAGTTTGTGAGCCATGTGCGTAAATTAGGAAAGCGATGGGGCTAAGTTGCCGGCCAATTTTCTGACCAATTTCAACTATAGTTAATTACACCGAGATTTTGACTTAGAATTGGAAGTTGATCCTAAGTGTACTATTATCAATTTTTAGTTTTATTTGTTAATTGCTAACTGCTAATTATATCGACAACTTATGTTATTGGTGTTAATACAAAGGCATTTGTATATCAATTAAATTATTTTGATGTAAAAATGTCTTGTTGAAATTCAAAAACATGTTCTAAATTTTTTTGAAATGTATGTATTTTATGTTTTATTTTAAATTTGAAAATAATTAGATATTCAATGTCATATTCATTCAACAAGTCTAGATATATCCATTGTCATTCTAATCATGTGTCATATTTTTTACGCTATCACTAGCATATAAGGTTTGAGTTTAAACATCTCTATTCTCATAAACAAATGTTTTAGATTGTATAAATATAACAAAATTTTATCATAATACATTTGACTGATGACACGTTAATTTTATGGCAAGAAGCCCAATTAATCCGTTAGGTTAGCGTGAAATCTAAATTGTGATTGAAAAATTCTGAACCCGATAAATTACAGTCAGATTAATCCACCATTCGAGTAGGGTTACCCGAATTTAATTTTTATAATGTGTACTTTGCTCTAATCTATTAGTTCTACAATCCATTTAAATTGAATTACGTGTTCGACGATAAAGAGAGGATTGACGTAACTAGAAGATCAATTTTTTTATTTTTACACTTGTAGTAGGGGCCCGGCCGGGGATCATCTAAGCAACCTAATTATTATGCTTTTGCACTTGATCTGACGTCTTTTGACGTAGATTAACTACCTCTAGTTAGCCATTACTCTTGTTAATTAATTTATCTACAAACATCTAATTGTAAGTGCATACAAAGTTACAAACTAAAAACTACTACTCCCTCCGTCCCATTAAATATGCAACATTTGTTTTTCGGCACAAGATTTTATATAGTGTTGTTTTGTGAGTTAATGAAGAGAGAGTAAAGTAAGAGAGAATAAAAGTAGAAATGGTGTTGTTTCCTTTTTTAGAAAAGTTTTATTTTTAATGGGACAAACAAAAAAAACATTACATTTCTAATGGGACAGAGGAAGTACCTTCTAAAATGATAGGTCATAAATACATCCTAAATTAATGTTTTGCTCCACCTTGCAATCCACCTTCTAAATTTGAATAAAGGTAAAGTAAAGACAATTTAAGGTAAGGTTGTTTAGAATTAAGTTAGCATGTTTTCACCTATTTGACAAAGTAAAATTTTAGTGAAATTAATTTTGTTAGTGAATAATTATTCTAAAAAACATTAAATCAAATTATTTTGCGCTTGTTTCCAAATCGGGTGCAGGTTATTGGAAAACACTACTTTAATAAGTTAAAATACTACTACTACTGTATATTTATAGATCCTATCCTACATGATCCAGGCATGGACGCCGCAAGTTTGGCGAATATTGAAATGCTAGTTGACAATTATTTATTTTATTTGGCTGAGTATTATGAGGAACTACACTTAAACTAATATTCGTATTCTCTGTAAACTATGAATTGTGAAAAATGATGAAATTTATAATAAAAATTATAATTTTTCCAAAAAAAAACTTCAATTAATTAGCTAGGTTTATTATATGAGTTGAACTTGGAAGTAAGAAATATTTAGCAAATTAATTATTTCTTATTAATTTTTATAATTCATAAATTAATAATAATTACTAGTTTATACATAGAGACAAACATAAAAAAGTAACCCACACATGTGGTAGTTAATTTGTGCCTCTGTGCACAAACTTTATAGCCCTTCATTACGAACCTCGACTTCATAAGCAATCAAGACACTAAAATTCATAATATTATCATAAAAATGTTATACACACACACACATTATTTTATAGTAGTATAATTAATCATTACTTTACAGATCAAGACTTCTCGTATATATATTATGAATATTCAGTCAAAGTTTTTTGAAATTATTTTTTTTTCAAATTTTATCAAATAAACTTTAAAATTTTAATTATTATTATAAATTACTAAAATACAACAATTAAATAGAATTTGAACATTGATTGGAATTATCATTTAATTTAGTAATACTAGTACTAAAAAGTTTGTGTGGACTATCGTAATTTTAACTGGACTTTGGGCTCTAGCCCCAAAATATAGCAACTCTCGACTTATCAATATTTTTTTAAAAAATTATTACTCATGTCGTACGTCATGCAAGCATCGAAGAGGTCAAGTTTACAAAATCTAAAATTATAATGATAAGCTACAGGCCTACATTTATTCCAATTTAACAGTTTTAATCTGGACAAAGTTGGTATCACAGCGAGGTCAAGCATGATAGCCAAATATTTAAACAATGGAAAAATTAAAACTAAACAAAATGAATGCATGGTGTTTAGTAATAATATAAGTATTCAGTTAAAACATTAAAAATTGGTATTGTTGCCCGCAATTTTTTTAAAAAGATATTCTATTCAGATGTCAACTTAATTATATATGTGGCATTACCATGTCGTTGACTCGTTGAGACAAACAATGACATAATTTAAGTAATTCAAACAAAATTATGCAATTTTGTCATAAAATAGAATATAAAATTCCACTATACCATTCAAACTGATGTTATGCTTAACTCACTGAAATTTTAAAAAAAATAATACTAGTATTTAGTAAGTTACACTAAGATTTAATAAAATTGATGAGAGGGAAAAAATATAGTATGAAATATGAAAGATAATAAAAGAAATAAAATGTTTGGAGGTTTAGACAATACTAGTAAGTAGTAACTACTAGCACAACTTATGGAACAAGGTTTGGATCCCCAGCCGTGGCTGATAACATGAGTAGGAGATTTTGTTCCACACACCCAATAAATTTATAATAAAAAAATTACTCCCTCCGTCCTCAAAGAATATACACTTTGGGTTCGTCACGTGTTTTAATGTAAAATTGGTAAATTAAGAGAGATGTAGAGAAAAAAAGTAAATAAAGTATTGTTAGTGGAGAATGAGTCTCACCTTATTAGAGAGAAAGAACTTTCCAAAATTAGAAAATGCATATTCTTGTGGGACAGACTAAAAAGGAAATAGTGCATATTCTTGAGGGTCGGAGTGAGTATATTTTAAAATTATAATAAGAATAAAATAATTGGATGTGTGGAACAACATCCATGTTGTGCTATCAGCTACAACCGGGGATCCAAATCCTACGAAATGTCTGTTGTCTAAAAAGGGTAGAAATAATGAAAGGGCTTTGTAGTTGGTTGTTGTCTTGAAAATATATCCGCCGTAATCAATTCCATTAGAGTGAACTACATAAATGATACATGATCTTTCACTTTCGCACATAAATGGTACATGATCATTATTTTATATCGTTTTTGGTACCATGTGACAAAAATAACCCTAGGTACCAAACATGTGATTCTTTTGTTATGGAGGATATTTTTGAAATTTTCAATTAAATATTACCAAACATATGATTTCTTTTTTCTTCCTTTCTTATTTCTTTATTTCTACATTAGTTTCTTCTTCTTTCTTTTTTCTTCATTTTACTTTCTTTTTAGTAATTTATCTTTCTTTCTTCTTTACTTTTTCTCCTTAGTTTATGTTTCCTCTTTTTTCTTTTCTCTTCTTTTTCTTAAATCTTTTTAGTATTTTATACATATATTTAATTGCATTCATAATATAAATCAAGAACAAAATACTTAAATAATTAATTATTTAAACTGATTAATTATACATATATACTAGTAGTCAAAAGTTTTTTTTGTTTGAAAAAAAACAATCAAATTGTAATTGTGTTATGTAATGTTATATGAATGATAGTTTTTAAACTACTTCTTGAGTTTCGGAAGTATAATATTCCATTTCAAGTTTTATTTTGTTTGGAAACATATTTTTTCTAAAATGAAACCAACTGATAAAAAAATGTTCTGAAGCTAATTATACATAGAATTAGTAAATATTTTAATCTTGCCTCAAATTATTAAAAAGGATTTTAACAATATTTATCCCCGTTCGAAAATGTTATTGGGTTCAATTACATCATAAAAAGTTCTTTGTACGTAAGCACGACAACTCAAATACGGAGTAATTTTTAAACAATAAAACCAAAGAGACATCATGAATTATTTAATTCTAGTTGCTTTCAATATCCCATCAGCATGCATGTTTACGATGATTTTGGTATAAGACAATAGCAATTGATTGTGGTCATTAAGCCTCACTAGATCTTGATTTATTTTTATTTTTCTTAATTTATACTCCATATCTTTTTCATTAAAAAGTACTACTTGAAATGAGTTTGTCAAGTTTTATAGAGAAAAATAGTAGAAATATACTGAAACAAGAGATATGCTTGAATTAACACGGGTAAATTCAGTCTCAAGAGTGTGACTCGATGGAGACATGTAAGAGTGTCCACAATGGGGGAGCCGCGGCCCGCGGCTCGGCGCGCGGCCCCCCATTGCAAAGGCCGAGAGCCGGGGCGGTGAGGCGAGAATCGTGGCTGAGCCGCGGCCCTCCCATTGCAAGGGCCGCGGAAAATTATTATTTTTTTTTTAAATTTTTGAAATTTTGTTATAAATATACTACATTTCCACTCCATTTTCCAACTCCATTTTACTCTCATTTTCCTCCAATCTTCCCTTCCAACTTCAATTTAACCTTGTAATTATGGATTCCGACGATGAACAATTCCAACAAGCGGTAGATCTAGAGTTCCAAAACCTTGTTGCGGCGGTGCAACGGCGGAAGAGGCAGAAGAGGCGGCGGAGGCGGCGGTGGCAGTTGGCCGGCCATTCCATCATCGGCGATTTTTCGATCGTGATCATGTCGGGGCAGACCGCAGGTTGATGGAGGACTACTTCAACGACAACGCCCGTTATCCACCAGAAGTTTTCCGTCGGCGATTCAGAATGTCGAAAAATCTCTTCGTCCATATAGCGACGTGTTTGGCGCAGCGGTTCAGGTGCTTCAACTTGCGATATGATGCCACCGGCCGACCCGGCTTGTCGACTTTCCAGAAGTGTACGATGGCAATTAGACAGCTTGCCTATGCCGGGCCCGCTGACATGTTCGATGAATACCTACAGATGGGCGAAACGACTGGACTACAGACATTGAGGCAGTTTTGCAGGGGGATCAAGGATATCTTCAAAGGGGAGTATCTACGGAAGCCATCGGCCGATGATTGCCAGAGATTGATTGCTATGCACGGGACTGCACATCATTTTCCGGGGATGTTGGGGAGCATCGATTGCATGCACTGGGAGTGGAGGAACTGTCCAGTGGCTTGGAAGGGGCAGTTCACTTCTGGCTTCAAAGGCAGACATCCCACGATGATTTTGGAAGCCATTGCTGATTACCGCTTGCGAATCTGGCATGCGTATTTTGGTGTCGCTGGATCGAACAACGACATCAACGTTCTACGATCGTCACACTTGTTTAATGACGAGAGTCGGGGTGAGGGGCCGCAAGTGAGATTCACGGCCAACGGAACTCAGTACAACATGGGGTACTATTTGGCCGATGGGATATACCCCTCGCTGGCCCGTGTTTGTGAAGACGATCCGACAACCCGTTGGGCCGAAGCAAACCTACTTCGCGAAAAAACAAGAGGGTGCTAGGAAGGACGTTGAGCGAGCTTTTGGTGTACTGTAAGCGCGATGGGCCATTATACGGTGCCCGACTCGACAATGGCACGAAAATGATGTCGCAGACATCATGACTGCATGTATCATATTGCACAATATGATAATAGATGACGAAGGATTTGCTGCAGAGCGATGGACACCCGAAGAAGGTGCTAGTACGAGCTCGGGTATTGCCATGGAGCCCATACAGATGGGTGTACCACGTAGTAATGAATACTTGATCCAGAGGTACACCGATATGCGGAGCCATATATCGCATGATTCACTGCAGGTTGATACGGTTGAAGAGGTCTGGAACCGTAGAAGGGGCGCTGCAGAGTGATTTGGGTTTCCGGCTTGTTGTTTTTAAATTATGTCACTTTCGTTGTATAATTTTCCTATTTCAATATAATACAACGAAGTTATTGTTACATTTTTTCTAGGTTGTGAATTTTCTAATTTACAATCCACATTATTTTACTTTAATTAAATTTATAAATATCATAAATTTAAAACTAATAAAATTTATTAGACTTAAATTAAAAAATAATATTAAAAAAATAAACAAATTAATTTTTTTTAAAGAGGGCCACATTTGGTGGCCCTTGTTATTTTTGATAGTTTTGTTGACTTTGCCATTACGGAAGTCACATGAGAGTCACGAATGGTGGCCGGGCCACAAATGGTGGCCTTCAAGGGCCACCATTGTGGACACTCTAATAGTATTAAGCCACTCGGCCGAGTCACATCAGTTCCATGCAAAGAATTTATCAAGAGAGTGTGACTACAATTGCCATCCTAAGTCTTTTGTTTTGAGTATTCTATCACAATTATGATTTATGAATAATCCCAATAATCAGTTATCCCTCCTAACTTGGATCATAGTAAAATTTTGATTTTAGAGAGTAGTGTGGCGCATGTGTCTTAAAATGCCTAGATTGTCGGCGTCAAAAGTGAGATTAGGTCAAGGCCATGTTCCGCCTCTATGTGCCTCTACTCAGACAAATCAAATAATTAAGATATTTAATTATATTATATTGGATGTTCCCCAAAAAATGAAAATTATTAGTGTTTTTATTTTTAAATTATCTAAATTAATTTAAACTATACTATCAATAATACAGCTTTTCTTTCTTAATCTAATATCAAAATTTTTAACTTCTGTTCATAACATTGAAACCGTCACTTCTATCCAATCCATCTATATATCTTAATCTAAATATCATACTAATAGATACATCGCCATTTTGGTCTAAAGCAATAGTGTTTTCGATGTTGATCCCAGTAGATCCGATTCTATTTTTTTAATTGGTAAATAAATAGAAAGTTTTTAAAGCCTGCGTCACTGAAAATTCAGGCTCTCTTAATCTTTGTTGTACATGTTTGATTGAAACTTGCAGAAATCTTTATCAGCATTATATCTGAAAAATTAAATGAGTCCATGTAATAAGGTCTTCTACTTACTTGGGCCTTATATGTAGTTTAGTTAACCGGGCCTTGGTTAAGAACAAAACTATACTAGTAGTATTTGGGATAATTACTGTGTGGAGTATAAACATGCTTCACAATTATTTTAAAGGGGTACAAATTTTTTTTGCGTCTACATAAATCATTTAAAAAAAGTATTAATATTTAAATTAATATAAAAATGGTTAAGTGAAGAACGAATTTGAGAGAGAATGTATGATTTATATCCCTTCGTCACACCATAAGTGATGGATTTTATTTGAGACGGAGGAGTATAAACTAAACACTTTTTACACTATTAATTTGGAACATCATTTGTATATAGTATATTATGCTTATATTTTCTCCACGATAGTATATTAATTATCATTATGAAATACTCCTTGCGTCCTACCAAAAATTACTTACTTTTCTTTTTAGTTTATCTCGTCGAAGATGACTCACGACTAAAATAGAATCCATTTATCCCTTTATTTCTTCTTTCTTACTAAATTATCTCCACTTAACGCACAAAATAAAACTGAATAAAATCTCTTAATGCCCAAGGAAAGGGTTATCTTACTTGGGAGGGAGGAAGTAGTAATAATTATACTCATTTATAATGATATCTACTTTCACAACCAGCAGAGTACAGCTGATTTTTTTTACATGAATCCAACCCAAACTTCTCTCTCAAAATTTGATCAAAAGATTTATTTTCATAATTTGAGTAGTGTCTCGGAGAACAATGAAATTTGAATAGTAGATAGAAACATTTGTTTTTTATGCATGGAGTATGTTGTAGTAATACTCGAAGATATGGGTAAAGTTGCAAACAAGAATTGACAGTTGTATCTCATGAAATGAAAAGGCTGACAAAACTTTGAATTTGTTATAAAATTTATGAAAAAGTATATGTGAATATTTTGTTGAAGCATTGCAGACTGCTACTGCCTAATTCAGTCGACATTGTCAGCATTGTATATATTCCCCTGTTCTGAAATATGCAGTGCCCTTCACAGATTCTACTCCTAGATATTATGCTACTTTTTAAATAGTAGGAGTATTATAAAAAAAAGAAGAAAAAGATTATGCTTTCGATTTGTAGTTAGGGTCAATATTATTTAAAGGTTGCAATAAAAACTCATTTTTTGTTAACGCAATTCAAATACTCAAACAATGAGCATATATTTGAATAAAAAATGTGATTGCAACAAATCAAAAGATGTGTTGGTGAGTTCTGAAATATGACTATGACAAATATTCTTGATAGTATAGAATTATACAAAACAATAGTAGTACATCTTTGTATTTATTGCCTTTACGGTTTCTCTTTGAGTGGCAATGCCGGACATTGGCCTATATATATGCATGGATATCATATTTATTTACAATATGTATGTGACTTGTCGTTGTTAATTTAGGTAGCTACTCTAAACTCTGTTTGTTTTATTATTACAATGATGATGATTTTAATATGCGTGGTGCTAAAAAATTAAATTTAAGATCCTCGAAAGCTTGAAATATCTACAACTACAAGCCAATCTAATTTATATTTATATATTTACATTTTCTATTTAGATTATAAAAAATCTCAACCATGCGATGATATTGGTTTCATTTAATATAATAACACTCAATTTTAATAACAAGTCGACCCTACTATTCGATTTTTAGTCGCTGATGTGTTTCAACAATCTCAAAACGACTCTTCCATATATAGGCACAATCTTTTTTGCTTTTTTATTCTTTTGAATTTTTTTATGTACGTTGACTTGACTCATCAATCCATCAAAAGAATGAAACAAAACAAAATAAAATACAATAATTATAACTCACGAAAAGAACTAGTATTGTACAATTCCATTCACAAGCACTAATAAAGTACCATTTCCAAAATAAAAATTCCAAACTCCAACTTCTTAGAACCTCTTCGGCGAGCACAAACAAGCCTGCACAATTTTAAACAAAAATAAAATAAAACAAACACACAAACACAAATATTTCAGAAGATTCAACCCAACACAAAAATAAATTAAAAAAATAGTGACGGCAACATAAAATTATACGTACATTGAAGGAGAGACGAGATCTTCGTTTCTCATGCATCTCGAGCGCGCTTCTCAGCTTCACGGCCATATCATCATTGGTGAAAATATGACCGGGAGAGTCGAGAAAGGCGCTTCTTTGAACCGGAGGAGACCACAAGCCGCTCTGCGTGTAGTCAAAGCCGTATTCGGAGATGTCATAGAATTTGGAGAGGAGTCGGTCGGAGACTGATTTTGAGACCAGTTGAATCCTTTGGTGATCGGGAGAAGAGGATGAGGTTTCAGAGATGGACATTTTTTTTAAAATTTTTTTTATTATACCCTCAAAAATGTGTTAATGAAAACAATAGGGATGGGAGGTGGAAGATGGTGTGTTTTGTTGGGTTGTGAAGGTGGGGTATGAGACAACGAGGTTACAGAAATATGGTGGATGTATATTTATATATGTGCATATGCATGAATATATTTTTGTGATCTTTATTCTACATATTTGGCAATTAGAGACTCTTTGAACGTGCATACCATTATTAGTTTTTGGTTTCTTCAACTTTATGTTCCTACTTCCAAAATTAACAGACAATTTGAAAATCCACATAAATTACTAGAAAATATTGGGTTAAATATGATGGTTGGTCATTTGGCACAAGCTGGTACATCATCACCAATTTCGACTTTATAGTCTATACTAACATCTTATATTGCATTATTACATAATTGACAAATGTTGACTTCGATCATACAAATCGCCACGTGGAGTTCATATATATATACATGCAATAGATTTTTACTTTCATTTATATTTCAATTTCATATCTTTAATTTTATTTTATTTTATTTTATTTATTCCAACACATTAGATAATTATTTATATAATTTTATAATTTAAGTTATAATTTATTTTTAGGATTGACCGTGTACAATTTTTTATGTAGCATCAATGTTTTGGAGAGATTTCGAAAAAATGGTCTCAATTCGCAAGCCTTTCGAAATTAAGGATTAAATTCGCTGACTTTTCGGAATACCAGATCGTGGCATGCGAATTTTTCGGAATAAGAGATTTTTGAATTTTTATCTATTTTCTCTTCTTTTTTCTTATTATTTATACTACAATATTTATAAATTGACCTAATTACCCCTAATATTTTTAACACAATTTTAATGGAATTTTACTCCAATTTTATTTTCAAACAATTCTGTGTAACACCTCTGATCACCGCCGTCTCTATTGAATTTAAGCAGCAAATCAAGAATTTGATACTCATATCTCCATTGCCAATCTTATCTGAGCTTCTTCCTCCGGAATCGGATCCCCCACATAACAGCATAAAATACCCTTCTCCTTTCTCTTCCTCTTCTTCTTCCCCGACCTCTCTTCGTTCCGCCCTCCTCCATTCTGCTTACCTTTTCTAACAGCACTCTCAACCACATTCTGTTTCAATTGAATACTCTCTTCGTTCCGATCACGCTTCCTAACAACACTCTCTTTGTTGAATTTCGTGATTCTGTGTAGGCTTGTAAGGGAAAGTTGGGGCTTTTGGATGATGAAGAAGTTCAAGGAACAAATCGATCAACGGAATTACTGATAGCATAAAGTGTTAGTAGATAATTAAGCTCTACTGTATTTATATATGTGTGCTATCCATCATCTTTGGCAAGGTTAAAGAGACAGATGGGCCAACAATTTGGCAACATATAAGCATTAGAGATTTATATCTAGATTTTTCAAATGGATTAGCCAAGCTGAATAGATATCATGAGTTAGTTTTGGAGTTGTTAAAAGGGTTGGGCTGGCTCAGCCCAGCCCAGGCCCAACTATGCTAGGTAAATAATTTTGATGTATGATGTAGTATTAAAATAGCGATACTATATTAATCGAGTATTGAATCTAGCCGGACAACGTTGCTAAATAATTAAACCGACAATGTCTACCAACTACGATCCTACTAAGTAAACTCTCATAAATTTTACCTGACTTATACTTCCCGTCAAATTTACCAAGAACGACATGCACTATATAAACTACTCCGACAATGGTCGCAACATTCGTCGGTTTCTGAATCGACAAACTTAAGCTTCAAAATTGTACCGACTACCAGCGGTAAACTCTTGTAAATTTTCTAGGATTACTTTCCGTCAAATAGTAGAACTACCAAGCAACGTATCCACTTGGTAATTGGAGGGTGAATTCAGAAATAAGATAAAAAAATTTCTGCAGGATATGTAAGTTTCTTACATATAAGATCAATTTGTGACTTTGCCACTCAATTTTCCATTTTTGTGTGATTTATTTTTCATCAGTTCGAGACATTTACTGAATAAATTGGAATCTCTGGCATTATGGTGGGCCCACTGCACACTCTATTTGTCATTTCTGAATATAGTTGTAAGTTGCAACTGTGCATCTATTATTTTGTTTGATTTTGATGACAAAATCTAAGCTCCATGCATGTATCGTGCAATCAACTAGAGTACTAACATTTTCCCAAAAATATGTATCGCATTTTCTGTTGATGCACATAAGTACTCCCTCCGTCCCACATAATTTGAGACACTTTGACCGGGCACAAGTTTTAAGAAATATAATTAAAAGTGAGTTGAAAAAGTTAGTTGAATGTGAGTCCTACTTTTATATATTAATTTTATAATTAAATGTGAGTAGGAATGAGTTAGTGGAATGTAGGGTCCACTACAAAAAATGATAAAAGTGAAATGGGTCAAATTATGTGGGACGGCCTAAAATGGAAAACTGGGTCAAATTATGTGGGATGGAGGGAGTAGTATTTATTAATGACATAAACAAAGAGATAACATAACATAACACGTTGTTTTGCTCTAATTTCTCATATATATATATATATATATTTTGTTTTTTGTTTTTTCTTCCAGCACAATGGTAAGCCACTTTCTCTCCCCTTCACACCTCAAAATTGAAAGTGGCCCTTTACAACGTAGTAGGAATACTACTAATAATTAATAAAATAGCAATAGAAACAATAATTCAAAAAATAGATTTAATTATAAGTTTGTTGTTGGATGAGCTCGAGAATGGAGTCCCTCAAGATTGAGGCATCAATGGTGTCTTGAACAATGGCTTCCATGCTAAAAAAGTGGTTGCAAGAAACCCTAGCTTGCACCACATTCACATTTAATTTCTCAAATGCCTCAAGAATTGACACCAATATCTCTTCTCCTTTCTTGCAAGTCACCATCACCACTAGATGTCCTGTCCCAACCTTCTCCACCTTCACTTGCTGTGGTTTTTAGTGAATGGAGTATTATTAAATATAATTTCAAGAAATAACTACTACTAGTATAAGTAATAACACGAGAGAGATGTACTTGGATATTATTGATTAGGTATTGGTACTCTTTTTTGATGGCTTCAACCTGGAGCTTCAACTTGTTGATGTAGAGAAAAGCATCCATGATAATGGAACTCCTTTTCACCTTCAAAGAGCAACGACACAAAAATAAATAAATCTCTATCTCTATCATAATAATAACAAAATTATTACTACTACTACTACTAAAGTTACCGATTTAGATTTGGTTAGAGTCCTCAAGATGTGAAGCTTTCTTCGCAGTGCCATTTTCCTATGCGTTTTAGCTGCCATCTTCTCTCTCAAGTGTGTGAGTGTGTGTGTGTGTGTGTGAAATACTGATAAATAGGGATGTGGTTTTTATAGAGACTAAAAGAATGACGATTGCTTTTGGAGTCACGGAATGTTGAGATGTGTACTGACATGCAGTTTATCATCATTCATGAATTATTATTTATGTACCTAATAAATTTAAAAAGCACTCTTCTTTTTTTTTCACTAATCACTATATAATAATTGCTACCCACTACAAATCTAAGGACAGAAATAATAATCAAATTATTTTAGGGTCGACATACTTTACATGGCCAACCGCCAACAGAATTTTTGAAAAGTAGTATATATATTCATGGACCACCAATGCACCTTCGAAACTCCATAGACACTTACTCTAAAATCTAAATAAAAATCATGTTTCCTTCCTTAATACTCCTTTCAGTCCTTTGGTTAGTTAGAATAATAAGTAGTAACTATTTACGAAAGCACAAATTTGCAACAACATAAGGGTCTAGCTCATACCGCATTGCCGTCAAATTCACCAAATTAATTAGAAACTGTACATTCGTTAAATTATTTTTCCGAAAACAAAATTCCCAATTCATTTCCAATTTTAAATTTCCACCACACTCCCGTGCCAATAAAATGACAAAATTTATTAATACATAAATTCGTACATATAATATTTCTGAAAAAAAGAAAAATATGATGGCAGTGGAATCCGTCAGATGGGACTGAATTTAATTATATATGTAGGCTTATAGAATATAATAATAACCATTTGTACGATTACCAATTTATATTATCTGAAATATTATAAAAGTTGAAAACTCTCTTACAGATGGGAGATTTTCCAAAATAATGTAAAATTTGGATATGGTCAACATATTTAGCCTGCTAAAACGTACGAAAATAACTATTCAATTGTTGAATTTTATTTGACTTTACTGTTATTTTACTAGAAGATGCGCCTAACCTATTTTATAACAAAAGATGTTAATTTTGGATAAATCTAAAACTTTGGATAAACTCTATGATACAAAAAACGTTCTTTACCAAGAATCAAAGTAGTCGATATATGGGTAAAAGTGCTCGAAAATAATAATATAACGATAAGATATACACTTGAAAAGATGGCCGGTCTTAATTGCGGTAATTTAAAATTTAGATTGAATTTGCAACTTTGCAAGTATACTCAACTGTGATTGTTCGTGATAGAACTGAACCAAGTGGAATTTTGAATAATTTAGGATTTAGGATATAATTGATCCATTATATATATAGAACAAGATAGAACTGAGCAAATAATAAGATTGAGGTATATTTTTACTACTTAGTCTTATTAATATGTAAATTTAAAAAGCTCACTTGTGTGCAATAAGCTTAAATAAGCCCAAGGGAAAATTAATTTCAAAGGATGAGCTTAATTCACCTTCATTATATATCCAACATATAAGAGGAACTCAATCCTAATATCAAATATTCTAATTAGCGATTGAAATCCCCAATCAGAAACATAAAAATAAATTAATAAAATTGAAGGCGTGACTCAATAGAATATAAGTGTCAACATCACAAATGCAGATATATTAAGCTGAAAAGTAGTTACCGTATCATCAATCATGTAACCAATGCATTGAAGCACAGAGCTTTGCATTATTAAATAGGCCTTATTTTGGAGCCTACAAATAGTAATTTTGCAGTCAATTTGTCGGTATCGTACCGGAGGGAAAAGTACTCTCTCTCGAGAATATCATTCTAAAAGTAAATTCTAAATCCCTGATAATATTATCAAAAGTTCTGGTATTTTAGGGTGCATTTGAATTGAAATTTATCTTTTATTTAGATAAAAACATAATTATTTTATAGAAATGCTTTTCTTGATTTTTCATTTCTATTTGATATTGGATATGTTTTCTAAATTTTATTTGAATTTTTAGGCTGGTTAAATTATTGGCTTACGTAAGCAAAATTTAGATATATTTCATGCCCTATAAAAGAGGAATTTTTTTAAAAATAAGCTTTGTAATGCTCAAGTTCCATGAGCAATTCATTTGTGTCCGCAACTATTAGAAGTCTTGTATAAATGCATCTATGAGTTTTGTTTTCCCACATATGTTTTGGAAACTCTCACATTAGGGAAAATAGACTATAAATTACTAACGTTTGCTAGCATACAAAAAATATCCAATAACTTTTAAACTTTAAATTTTACATGATTTTGCCAACAAGTTAGGGATACTAACAATCTAAATATTCTGTTATAAATTCCTTGTGTCCAAATAAGCTAGTGCTACTTATAAAAATATCATTTTTATTTGAGTGGACTACAAAAATGATTCCTGGACTATGAGTTTATCTCGCCCACAGTCCCTGGACTTTAAAATATCGTCAAACATCCACGGACTAAGGGTTTATCTCGAAATTGGTCATTTTCCCATTTAATGATACGAAAATACCCTTTTGAGGGTTTGGGCAATTTGGTCTTTTTACAATTTTAATATTTTACATCTGATATTATTTCAATGATGTACTAAATCTGATATTATTTCAAAATTATTATTTCACTTTGTTTCTTTATTTCAATATTAGATTTAATTTTATAAAATTTAAATTTAAATTTAGATTTTTAAATATCATTAAATTTTTATTAATTATTAAAATTATTAATAACAAAAATTAATAGTTTTAATCAATATTTGATAGTGTTTAATATTTAATCAATAAGGTATGCCGACGCCAACTTAGTTTTAATCAATATTTAATAGTTTAATCATAAATAGATCATATAACACGATTATTATAAATATGCATCTAATGTAAGACTAATATAATTTTCGTTTATTTATTTGAAAACAATCAAAATTAACTAGAAAATTTAAACAAACTACTCCTATATAAAACTTTTAGTAGTATCAAAATTTTAGTCAACTTCATAATATATAATCACAAGCAATTATAACAACCGAACGAAGGCTAAGTAGAATAGCTCTTATTTTTCATCATGATTAATATTATTTTTTGTACTGAATATTATATTAAATAGCAAAAATTAATAGATTTAATCAATACTAATAGTGTCCATGAATTAATAATTTTAATTGATAAAAACTTATTGCTATTTAAAAATCTAAATTTAAAATTTAATTTTATAAAATTAAATCTAATATTGAAATAAAGAAACAAAGTGAAGGATGACAAAAGGGTAGAAGAATGATAATTTTGAATAATATAAGATTTAATACAACACTGAAATAATATCAGATTTAAAATGTTAAAAGTGTAAAAAGACCGAATTACTCAAACCCTCAAAAGGGTATTTTCGTATAAAAAATAGCAAAATGACCAATTTTGAGATAAACTCTTAGTCTAGGGATATGTGACGATATTTTTAAAGTCCAAGGACTATGGATGAGATAAATCCATAGTCTATGAACTACTTTTGTAGTTGACTCTTTTTATTTAATAGGACAAGGTGAAAAGGTTGAGATATCAATTTGAATGAAATCTTTATTAATCAAATTATAGGAGATTGCCTCAATAAGAATAAGAGGATATTTGGAAATGGTCCTCGAACCGAACCTTGTGGAGCATTTCAGTATAGTCAAAACCATTTCTTTTTATAAGCACATGTAATTTCACTCGTGTTCTATATTTCCTCCTAAATGCAGTTTAAGAATTAATATATTTTCGACCCTAGCTATATTTTTTAACCGATTTAATTTATCAATTCAATTAGTAAAACTATGCTAAAGCTGAGTAGTGCCTGAGTCTATTACTCTTACCTGCATTCTCCTTGGAAGTATTCAATATTTTGGAATATTATCTGAAATATATTCTTGTGACGAGCATTACAGACTAGATATTTTAATTAGTTTACCAAAGAAAAGTCAAATCAAATGAAAATAATGATTCAGAGAGAGGTGTAAAATAAGTAGAATATACAAAGAAATTAGAGTATTATTGGAATTGATAGTTGTCAGATAAAATTCTTGAGCTAAGATATGATTTCATAAAATATGATCTCTTTCATTTACCTCGACCTCGAGAGGCAAAAAAAGGTTTATGATTCTCTGAATTTTGGAAAGATAGGTGAAACTATTGATCGAAAATGTTCATTAATTTAATTTCTTTCTTGCTCGAATAAAAAGTTACTAGTTTAATTGAAAAAATTGGGTGCACACTCTAATCATTAAATATTTATAGTCGTCCATCGTCAGCAGATTTAATAGGAAAATGTTGCACAATGATAGACAGATTAGATGATCACAAAATGTAAGCTAATTTTTTGGATCATATCATCGTACTGATATAAGGTAAAGACAAATTGAAAAAGCATTTTCAATGCAGAAAACAAAATTAGCGACCAACGATAAGAAAAACAAAAATGATGAGAGAGAGATATATCAATTCAATAATTCAAGTAGTATATTTATTGAGGGGAAGCATGCTTGGAAATGGCAGAAGAGGAGAGGAGTAGGATAGGGTACAATACAATACAGAAAAGCACGAGAAAACCAAATTGGAATTTAGTAGCTACCCTACACACCTCCTTAAATCACTCTTTGAAGATTTTGGCTTCATTTTTGAGGTGGGGAGGGCCTGGGCTTGTCACTCTTATTGTACTACCCACTCCTCATATTTCAATGTTTTAATACAGAATGATGCAACATCTGTCTCCCTTCACTCCTCTTCCCTACAATTCTGAATGTACAAAATGATTTGACCGTTGTCTTGTTCAATAATATTTTGATACTTAATTAGATTACTTAGAAATATTTTGATACTTAATTAGATTACTTAGACCTATTTTGATACTTAATTAGATTACTTAGACCATTAGCAGTGGGGCGCCCTAAGGCGCGACACGTCATCAGTTTTATCCTCCTACCCTCCACCTGTAGTGGGACGCCCTAAGGCTGCCACGTTATCAGTTGTACTATTATTTTGTTTAATTAATTAAATGTTTTCAAATATAGTATGCAAACGAAAATTAACAAAAAAAGAACAAGTAATTAAAAACCGGTGAATATTGATTACATAAAAAGTTACACGATTCAAGTTACAACAAAAACCGGCTAATCTACGCAATTCCTAACCTCCGGCGCAGCTCATCGATCAACGTCCGGAGATATTCGGCTTCGTCGGGGTCCGTACACTTCTTGAGGGCCTTGTGCGTCTGCAACAACGTCCTCGCCATCGAAGCTGTTGCCAACGACTCAAACGCAGCGGCCTTCGGGGTCGGGGTCGGGGCCGGGAATGACGATGGGGTTGCGGCGGTCGAGGATGATGTCGCCGTAGCCTTCCCCTTAGCCTTCGCAGCCTTCACGCCTATGGGACGCAGGGAGGACATCGGTGTGCCGGTACTATCGTCCTCCATGTACATCCGGTTGAGGTCTACCGGACGATTCCTGCAGTCGCTGCTCGTGCCACCACCAGCTTCGGTGGCTTCGACCTCTTTCCCCTCCCCGGTGTGCACAATCCCGTCTTGGAACTTCTGCTTGTCCCTCAAGAGCGCCTAGATGGCCTCGTGCTTGAACTCGCCGTACAGGGACTGGTACGACAACAACGCTTTGGAGCGCACGTCGTTCAAGCTCTCGCCGCTCCCCTGCCCCCGCGCGGACTTCTCGTACTCCGACGAGAACAGGTTGATTTGCTTCTTCACCTGGTCTCAGTGCTTGCGGAGCTGCTCCCGTTGGCGCTTGTACGCTCTCGGCGGCTTCGCCTCATTGTAGCGCTCGGCGATGCGTTCCCAATACGCGATCTGCCTTTGGTTGTTCGCGAATATCGGATCCTCCGATATATCCACCCAACACCTCGTCAATATGAGGGTTTCATCCGGCTGGTAGTTTGTACGGCCGGGTACGTACTCTTCACATACTTCCGGAGGTGGCAACTTGTACGCGCGATGCTGGGTCCGCTTCTTTTTGGCGGGTGCGGTGGATGGGGTGGCATCGGCGGCGGCGGCGCAGCGGGAGGGAGCGACGGGTCGGTTTGGTGATGGCTCCATGTCAGACAAATCATACGATTCCCTGCTAAATTCGGGATCGTACTGCGTGTTGGTGGCGAATGATCAATATTCGCCGGGTTCTGTACCCGACAACGCGCCTCACCACTGAACATCAGACTGTTGGGACTTGATGAATCCATTTCGTAGTAATAAAAAATGTGAGTTTCGAGAGTGGAATCGCGAAATGAAATGTTAAAAATGAAGGGTATTTATAAAAAAAATAAAACCGCGTGTCATCGTCAGCGACCATTGTCCGCGGAGTCCACAATGCGGCGGACGATAGGCTATCGTCCGCGCTATACGCCGCGGACGATGTATCGACCGTGAGCATCGGGCGCGCCCGATGCCAGGCACCCACAATGGTGCCATCGTCCGCGCCCGAGGACGATGGACGCCATCGGGCGCCCCATTGTGGGTGCTCTTAGAGCATCCGCATTGGGGCGCCTTATAGTCCGTCCTATGCTCCGCCACATCAGCATTTTATCCTCCTACCCATTCACCTGCAGTGGGATGCCCTATAGGCTGCCCTATAGTCTGCCCTAAGCATTTTATTTATTTGAATATTTAAAACATTACAAAAATTGGAAAAAAAAACTTCATTTCATTGAAAATTCAAACATTACAGTACGAAATAAAAAAACTACAAATTCTCAACGGCGGTTACGGTCTCAAACTTCTTCAATCATGTCGTTCATGATCTGAGCATGGTCTTGTTGGTTGCGCATTGAGGCCTGTCTAGATAGAACCTCGTTGTAGCCCATCGGTAATTCTCGAACGTGGGGCGGGGTCGCCGTGCTGGAGCTAGATCCACCTTCATCATCGCCCCAATCGGTGACTCTTCCACCTTTGTGTTCAACTATCATGTTATGCAAGATGATGCACGCATACATGACATCGGCGATGACTTCCTTGTACCAGAAACGCGTCGGACCTTTCACTATTGCCCACCGTGCTTGGAGCACACCAAATGCCCGCTCCACATCTTCCGGGCAGCCTCTTGTTTTTACGCAAATAAAACTCTCTTGTCACCCATTGGGCAGCTGATCGTCTTCACAAAAACAGGTCACCTTGGGTATATGCCATCGGCCAAGTAGTACCCCATATGATATTGGCGTTCGTTGGCAGTGAACTCGATGACCGGGCCGTTGCCATTGCATTGCTCGGTGAAGAGGTTGGATGAGTTGAGGACGTTGATGTCACTGTTCGACCCCGCTACACCGAAGTAAGCATGCCAAATCCAGAGCCGATGGTCAGCGACGGCTTCGAGGATCATCGTCGGGTGGTTGCCCTTGTATCCGCTAGTAAATTGGCCTCTCTACGCCGTCGTACAATTCTTCCACTCCCATTGCATACAATCTATGCTCCCTAGCATACCAGGAAAGTCGTGCGCCGTCTCGTGCATCTTCATCAGGGCCTGGCAATCCACAGCAGTCGGCTTTCGCAAATATGTGCTGCTATAAGCCTCCACAACTCCCCTACAAAAATTCTTCAGGCACTCGCGGCCAGTTGTCTCCCCGACGTTAAGGTACTCGTCGAACATGTCCGCCGTGGTGCCGTAGGCCAACTGTCGGAGCGCAACCGTGCACTTCTGCAACGGCGTAAGTCCGGGTCTGCCGATGCCATCTTCCCGATACTGGAAGTATTCATCACGTGCCTCCAAAGTTTGGACAATGTTGAGAAAAAAATCTTGCTGCATTCTAAAACGGCGCTGAAAAACCGTCGGGCCCCACTGTGGTTGCTCGTCAAAATAGTCTGCGAACAGATATTGGTGAGCTACGTCATGCTCGCGGCGGAAAAACGTCCGACATCGAATCGGCCTCGGGATCTGCACCGTCTGGACTTGCTCTGCCGCTTCACGCTCGCGCTCCATTTCGGCCAAGCATTCCGCCGCAGCCTCATGAGGTACTCCAGTCGTCAAGGCCCGAGTAATGCCCTCCGAGGTACTCCAGTCGTCGCCGGATCTCATTTTTTTAGTGAGAAAGATTGGGAGAGAAATATTGGCGGGTGGTGAAAGTGAGAGATTAGAGAGAAAATTTGGTGTGGAAAATGGAATGAGAAATGGGGTTCGAAATAAAAAAAAAAAAAGAAAAAGGAAAACGCGTTTCATCGTCCGCGTGACCCGCAGTGGGGCGGACGATACCGCGGACGATGCGTGTTCCGACGCCATTGTTCGCGGACGATAGCCCGCCCGATGCATCGGGCGGACTATCGTCCGCCCCACTATGGATGCTCTTAGATTATGAATATTGTCCATGAACTTTGACTGCATCGGGCGGGCTATCGTCCGCCCCATTAGGATACTCTTAGATTATGAATATTGTCTATAAACTTTAACTTAATTTCTCTTAATAATGAAGCATAATCCAATTAGTAAAATGTAGGAGTAGTATGTTTCTTTCCAAACCAATTCAAGTCATTTAATTTGAATGACAGTAGGTAGGCGTGTAAGTCCAGATTTGAAAGAAAATGTTATCGATACGGCTCATGTGATGATGATTGAATTCATATTTAATAATGTGAGTTGAAGTAGAGCACAGAGTGTTTGTTTTTTACTTTTTACAGTGGTCTGGGACTGACTAAATTCACATTCTTTTGCAAAATTGCGATAGTTTACAAATATTTGAGAAATTAAAAACTACTCCCTTCATTACATCTTATTCGCATTTTTTTGTTTCATCTTATTCACATTTTTCTATTTCGGTTCATCCTAAATTACTTGTCATATTTCTATTTAAAGCAAGAATTAGAGTATTTTATTAAAATTATATTAAAGTGAATAAGTGTTCCTTTATTAAGTGTTTCCTTATTTTACTTAGAATGCTAATTTAACTACACTAGTCAATCAATCCTTAATTTACTTTTTAAAATGAAAAGTGTGATCATACTATAGTAGTATATGATAGATGTAACATTCCTTGCTCATCGGATAGAAAAAAGCCACAGACAACATTAATTCAGTGATGAACGTAATATTGCATGGGGATTAAATTATCAAATAAGTAAATAATATTAGTAACTTATGTATTTTTTTTAAATAGTAGTAATAATTAATTTCTATGTAAGAATTCTCAAATTAGGAAAAAATGGATTTTAGATAAAGATAGGAAATAAAAATCTGAATAAATTGCACTATTTTTATAATCAAATTCCCTAAAAACATACTCCTATATTTAAATTTTAGTTTTTCGGAACAGAATCCTGTCAATAAAGATTAACCTGTCTTAAATTAGTAGTTATACATCAAAAATTCATTGGGCCTAACTTAATCTTGTAGTTTGCCCAATATCTCGTTTCGGCCCTTCAAACAAGCGATTGGGTCCCCTCAAACCCAAAGAGAAAAAAAAACGAAAATAGAAAAATCTTAGTATCTACTTTAAGCAAGTACTAGTATATATATTTATACTAAGCTTCTTTATTTATTTTCTCCCTTTTTTACTTTATCCTGGTTGAAAAACAGTTTATTCTTCCGAATTATTTGAGCATTAGAATATGCTAGAAATATCCTACAATGCTCATTTTTTTTATGAAATTTACCTATATATACTCTTAAGAAATATGCATATTGGACATCAAAAAATAGTTAAAAAATCATGAGTAAGGATGCATTAGTGGGCATTTACTCCCTTGGCAGTAGCACATATATATATATATATATATATATATATATATATATATATATATATATATATATATATATATATATATTTGTGAAACTATATGTTTCTTTTCACACAGCTCACTGCCAAAGGAGAATTGCCCGGTAATTCTCTGCCCATACTATTTAATTTTATAAAACCTATCTTTACAATTACATGTTTGAGGTAAATTCAGCCGTGTTCTTATCTATCACCCTTGCTTTCATTATTCATAAAAACTAGTACCTTTTTCAATAATGTGGTGCTTTTTTAAGTTTTGGCCAATAAGTAGGTTCAACATTTTTCAAAAATACCACAAGCCGCTAATATCTAGGATAATTGATATGGAATGTGATATGGTGCAAAATTGTACATGTGTATGTACATGACACTATCGGATAAGTGTTTCATCATATCAGCGTGCCATGTTGATATTTCGATTGCCAAAATTTGAGTCTCATGCCATTACTGAAAAAATAAATGTGGTGATATTATATTGAAAAAAATAGTCAGAAATCGATGTGTCAGAAAGTGAAAAAAACGAATATATACAACATAGATTTTTTAGAATATAAGTACATATGTGCATGCATGCATGTTCACTAATACATTACTCCTTAATCTAAGTTTTTTTTTAAAAGCGTTATCGAGTTGCCGCATATATGAATATGAAACTATATTTGCTAGAAATAAAAAAAAATGTTTTATTTAAAATTGCTGGCAAGAATTTGTGCCTTTGTGGGATAAATATGAAGCATATGCCAAATACTTTTTTGCTACAAGAGAAAACATATGCTCAAGTATATAGCTGCGGCAAGCTACTGTTCGACAACCAAAAGCTTTTTTCTAGAATAATCCGTCTATTCATTGAATTACAAAGATAAAAAAAAGTCTACAAATTTTTTTTTATATTTTTCTTTTGCTTAATTGAATTCATCTAAAAATACGATTATAATTAGAGAGTGAAATTATAGTTTTAGTTAGCACACCACCCATTGCATCTTGATGTGCTTTTTGACCCAAAATGAGACAATTTTAGCACAAAACAGTATTAAGAGATCATACGAAATGCAGCCTACCGCAATATTAGAATAAAAGTAATTAAGCTTCGTTTAGCGCTTTATACATTATTTGCTTTGACATTTTGAAAAACTTGGATATGATGTAGTATAAAACTTTGGCCAATCCTTTTTTTGTTTGGACAAGAGATAGTATTCATCTATTTTGTTATAAAAAAATTTTATCCTTAAATTAAGACATTATTTATTCCAAGGAACGTGATATAACAAGGGCAATTTGGATATTTCATATTTTATTCATAAATTTCATACAAAGTGAACAAGATAGAAGCATAATAAAAAGGTTGAGAGAGATCTATATGTTATGATATTATTCATTTAATTAGAGAGATCTATATTTTATGAATTTTACCTTAATTTATTTTTATAATGAGTATATACAAGATATTTAAATATCAAATAAAATATTATATGCAATGATTGTAATAAATGACATTGGTCAATAAAGTAAATTGATTAAGAAATTTCATTGGTCAATAAAATGATTAAGAGAGCATTTTAGGCTCATTTGCATATTAGATTGGCCAAGATCTAGGAGAGAGAGACCTTGTTCTTATTTTATTTTAATTGAAATTGAGAAAAGAGAGGCACTGATAAAGTTGATCTTAATGTCCGCGTTGAAGGTCGTATATTCCATGATAAACTAATAATCACCCAATAGTTTTTGCTTTCATTATTTCTAATTTTTAATTGAATCGGACAATCATTTTTAATACGAAAACAATAAAAGAGCATTGAAATTTGAATATGTTGACACCGAAACTTTGGGATATGCCTACGAATTTGGAAATTGTGCTGTATATATCCAAGATACTATTCTCGTAGATAAATTCTCAGTATAAACTTAGTAGTGATGTTAGTCGTTAGGCTTGATATAAAATATACGTAGAAGATGATTATGGACATAGAAATATTTGTTGTAGAAAATATTACTCGTATTTTTTCATGTACATAACAACATTTTTATACATATATTATGCTTATTTATGGAGGATAATACTAGCTTGTTGTTACAGTTGGTACTTGGTAGTCCAAGATTTCTTATTACTTACATGCATAATTAAATAATTTTATGATTATTATCATCAAAATAGTAATATGTGATCAGAAATAAAATTAAAAATCCTTTCCTTTACCGGGATTTGAACTCGGGTCTCTCAATCCTAACCAACTAGACTACAACGGATTGAATGCTATATAGTTTCATACTTTATACTATATTGTTCTAAATCAGTGTGTTGCAAACAGAATGTTGCATTATTTGTTAAAGACATTGTTAGTGCTTAGTTAAGCAAAAGAGAGTCATCTGCGTCTCTAGTGAGGAACAATCGATATATGTGTTACACGATGAAAACTCATTTCTTGACAATACTAGCAAGTAACCAAATCAACTTCACCATCTACGACAAGAAAACTATGCAAACCATGCCAAAGAACTAAACTTGCATAGCAGAGTGTGGGATAATGGCTATAACTCAAAAAAATTGAGGATGAACCAAGTTCAGTTTGGTGTCCTCACAAGATATTTACGCGGAAAAACCATGGGAGAACGAACGCTATTACCAGAAAGGCCATCAAGAAGCTACACAAGAGCTGCCCGCTCAACCACCTTCTGCTCCCTCCTGTGGGGCTTTGAGACTCCCTCCATTCCTCCATGAACCGGATATCTCCCACCCCCGTGATGTTCTTTGCAGTCTCACTGCATATCTCACACATTCTGCATCCAAGATTGGAAGAAAATCATACTACATTAAAACAACTTAAGCACAAAATAATGTGCATGAAACTTAGCATTTATCAACTTTGCACAATACTCAATTCATTTTCAAAGCAAACCATGTTTGTGACATATTAGGCTGCTCCTCCTATGATAATCAATTATGCTTTGTAGATTCAATAAGTATTCGCCAACAACATAGTCAGTCAAGAGAAAGTCCACATAAGAGATTGTATATTTAAAGTAAAAGAAAGGATGACAAGAATTTGCAAGAA